>NW_023425573.1:13198340-13623340 GCF_014108245.1 Pipistrellus kuhlii
TCACACCATGTCTTACTTATTTGCTATTCAACAGAATTTCTTCTAAAATAGGCCATTCCTGATCCATGAAAGATATCTGACAGCCTGGCTCTAAACAAAAGTGAAAATATATATATAAATAGTATAAAATACCACAGCCGTCGGTTTTAATTTCCTCTGCCAATTCCTTTGGCCTCTCCATTTCCCCTTTCATGTTCGGCGGAGCTTGTAGTAATAACATTTATGCCTCACACTGAATTTAAGTAAACCTCTCCTATAATATGATAAGCTGGTGGGTCGGTCAGCTGGTTGGTTGGTAGACAGGTTCACCGGAGGAGGGCTAGGGTCTGTTCTGATGGCTATGAAATCCTCCTCAGTAAGGCCGCCTCTAAGCAGGAAGACAGAAACCCACCAGGCCATCACGGTAGCTCCTGCCATGAAAGGAAAAAGAATGTGTGCAATTTGAATGGAGAAATTAGTGCTGTAATTAAGGACCAGCCAGTGTAGTCTGCCTTGTAAATTGTTTCCCACAACAGCTGGGTCCCCCTGTAGTTACAGTCCAGGTTAATGACTGTATTCTCTTTAAAAAAAAAAAATGAAATGTCCTCAGAGTCTTACAAATCACAGCAAAAAATCTAGACTGCTGCGCTAAGGTGGGCCAGGCAATAAGAAAATGAGCTCCACCTGCCAGACCTAAGCATGTTTACAGGGACAAAGATAGCCTGGGCTTGGCCCTGCTGGCAATAGACTTGGCTTAGTCTCCATCTTCCTTCTGAGACCCTCCCCCTACCCTTCCCCTGTCAAGTGGTCCTTGTTTTTATTCCAGCCAGAATTCACGCACAGAAAGCAAGCACAAAACGTACTTAGCCCAAACCCCTCACTCCCCTTCCCTGCCATTCTCCAGCCAACCATCCTCATGCTTCTGCTGTGCACAGCCCTTGCTCACTCAGAGCTTTGGTAAAAAAAAAAAAAAAAAAAAAAAAAAAAAAGGCATGAATATCCTAAAGAGCAACTTGCTATGTCATTCAGGAAATTATCTTTATAGGAAAGGAGGTAATAGAAGATACAGGAAGCCTATTCCAGATAGAGAAAACAATTTTGATAGCACTGGTCTCCTCCTTATGTAAGAACTGGGAAATAGAAATGCAATTTTTAAAAATTGCCAGCATGCCCCTCAGGATGTGTCCTGGCTATTGCTGAATGGTTCTCTAATGACTGTGGAGGCAGATGACCTACGGAATGATGTAGTCCCCTTCATAGCTCATCAGGCCTGACCACTGCTAAATCAGTTGTTGGATACAAATCAGTGGACTAGAGATGTACAAGCTTCTATCCTAACCTTACAAGTAAATTAGAAATGCCAAAGAAAAAGGTATGGTTAAAAAATGAGGTATCTTTGCACAAAAAATTATTAAGAAGGAAAATAAAAGACCCAGTTATTTCATTTTTAACCCCTTATTTGTCACATATTCAAAGTCATCAAATTTAAGAACCCAAACATCTTTCCCTCAAGACACTGCACCCAACAGCTTGACTGCAGAGCATCTGCGGCTGCATCCAATCCTATCATTTGCATGTGTTCCGTCCTGTGAAGATCAGATCTGCGGGAGCAGGAATTCAAATGCCCAAAATTACATGGTTCCTTGAAGCAACGTAGTAATTGAAGTTCCTCCTTGCCTGATATTTTCTAAAGCATCTCTTCAAAATGGGAGGTTGGGATATGTGGTGAATCATAGATGCTAAAAGGCCACTATCTTCTCTTACAGAAGCATAATCTGGTTGAAGGAACCCAAAAGGCACATATTCCATTTCAAACCACTTCAATAACCTTTAGTGTTAGCAGTCATGCAGAGCAGCGGCGATGGAACTTCCTTTATTCCAGAAGGTCTATGATGAGCAGTAATTTGCACAGATTGTTGCACACTCTCCCATGCAGATTCACCCCATGGAAATGACTTAACAATGAGATATTTTTCACAGGAGGAAAAATGGCAACAGAACAACTGGAATTTATGCAGTTTGATCCGATAAACGAACTGGTATTAAGTGTTTTACTTTCTCCCCATCATTCTACCGCCTCACACTAATAGAGAAGATTCTACAGTCTCACACTAATAGATTCTACCGCTCACACTGGTAAAGTAGATTCTACAGTCTCATACTAATAGATTCTACCGCCTCACACTGGTAGAGTAGATCCTACAATCTCACACTAATAGATTCTACCATCTCACACTGGTAGAATAGATTCTACAGTCTCACACTAATAGATTCTACCGCCTCACACTGGTAGAGTAGAAAAAGGGTGAAAGACAATGCAAGTCCAAGAATGAGAGGGTTGAAAGGGACGCAGTACAAAGTCTTCCATACCCTCACTTTGCTGATTACTTAGCACTGTTTCACCTTTTACACGATCATTCATGAGAATCCCCACCAGCCCAGAGTCCAAACGTAGAGCTTGCCTGTCCTCTATCCTAAAATCAAAATATACAAATGCCCAGCTCTCAATTATTCCTACAAAAGCTCTTGTAGTCACTCATCTCCCTTCCACCTAACCTCCTGAAGCTTCGGAGAGCTGACAGAAGGGAAAGGAATTCCTGCTGGTATCCCAGGGAGTGTGAGTCACTGACATGGGCCAGGCCACTCCTGGGGCCCTGCTAATGGCAGAGTTGCAGGCATTTCCAAGTGAAGAATGGAGGCTTCCGGGCTGCCCAGCAAAGAGCAGAGGAGGGAGGCACCTCCGTTCAGCAGCAGAGAACCCACTGCCTCATCACCAGGGAGGGGGAGCCCTCCCCACCTGAAGTGCTTACAAGACCATTCATATGAGTAAATAAAACCAAAGTGGGGAGAGCCCTATATTATGTCACTGTGGCACAAATAAGCCAGAGAACGGCTGACCTAGAGACTTTGTTTATTCATGAATGTAATTTAAAAACTAACAATTCAGCTGAAGTATAAACACTAGCCTTTACAGGATCTTCTTTAGTGTATTGGACACATGCCCATGATAAAATAGTTTAATTCTAGAAAACTTAGCAATAAAGAAAAGTATTTTAAAATTCACCAAAGGGGAAAAGACTATCCAATCCTCTCAAGACAATAATTACTGACATGCTGGTATATTTTCTCCAGGCATTTTTCTAGGTATGTTTATTTGTACACTGTTGTGCCCAGATGTGTACATAATTGTGGATCTTGCTGTTTCATTTGTATTGTAATCATCTGAGTTATTAACCACTCTTTATAAATATCATGTTTGTGACTGAATTTAATCTTGAAATTAAGCAAAAGTAGAGATGGTATGACTCATCAGTGATTTAATACACACACAAAATGATAGTTCAAAAATACACTTGCATCATTAGCATTTCATCACTGTTCTCATGAGAACTTTTTAAATGTGGGTTCTAGAGTAATTCAGAGTGAGAGAGGGAATAGGTCCCTAGATGTGTTAGCAGTGCTTTCAAAAAATAATCCATTTCAGAAATCTTCAGAGCTAAAAACTGTACCAGTGACAATAATGTTAGCATAAATTCCGCTCAGAACACCTCATATTCTTAACCAAAACATATTCCAAGCACTGGCTAATATCTATTTTGCTCTTTTAAAATCTAATGGAATCAAGAAAGAATTTTTGTGTTGCGAACAGCTCTACACAGTGAGGACTGACTACCAAATATGCAACATTTGTTTGCTTAAAGCCACTGAGTATAGAATCAAGGTAAGTCGTTTATGTTGAGTGATAAAGTACATTAGGAAAAATTGCTTTGTCCAAAATGAAGGGATCATATATCATTTTGCATGTTTATCCACAACACAATGTATTGATTAAGTCTAAAGAGGAAAAAATGAACCTTGTATGAAGAAAGGTCTGAAACTGTATACCTTTAATTGAAATATACACACATAATAAGATGCATATATAAAGCAATGTACCAGTCCAAAAAAATTTCAGGCCATTATATTTCAATTAAAATTGACTTTGGTTCCAAATCTAAGTTTAATTTTATGTGCATATATCCCAAAAAGTTCTGTCTTTGTGCTTTTTCTAAAAGAGAAAAAACTACACCATATTTCTTTATCAATTTTCACATGAGCTTGTCACAACTTCATTAATGCTAACTGTAAGTATTACTGACAAACCACATCACCTTCCATTTTTTCCATGAAACTTACAGACATTGGTACTCAAATAATCTCATCTTAGAAACAGAGCCGTGCCATCCAGCCCGTGGGGAAAACATTGCTACCTCACCCTTACACACTCGAATGAGAACTCTGACTCATTGAAGACAGTTGTCTGCTGAGAGCCCCTCCTCCCATGCAGTCCTCCCAAGGAGCCCGAGAAGCTTCTACATCTGGAAAGCAGGGTAGCCATTTCTCTAGAATGTTTGTGAAGATGCCCCCTGGCTTGGCGTATCCAATGCCTGGCTGTTTGCCCTGAAAAAAATCATTTTGTTTGTTACAATGCTTCCTTTGGCATTTGGGTTTCTTGTTTGTACGAGCAGCATTTGCAAAGGGCAGAAGGCAACCCTCAGAATGAGAACATGAGAACATAACGGGCAAATTGACACTCGAAATCCCAAAGGCAACAAAGAAGAGGGTGAATGCGCTGAGGAGGGGCTCGCCACCACGGGCAGCACCGAGAGGAGGGTAAGTGGTGAACAGAGACAGAATTAAGTAACATGCAGTTCCAGCAGGAGAAAGCCATTCATTCCCTTTTCCATTCCACCCACCTTCCTGACTGCATCTTGGAGTGGATCTAAGCTTGGAGCCAGCCTTTACTACACTCTAACAGAAGCTGGGGTAGAGGAAGGTGACCACAACTCCCTTGCCATTCTCCTCCGGGAACCTGGGCTGGCCTCAGGGGCCCCTTCGCCAACAGGAAGGGAGAGACATGATGGGACTTCAGAGGCAAGGTCATCAGACGCCCCACAGTGTCCATCCAGACCTCCTCGAACACTTAGGCTTGAAACCAGCTGCCACGTGAGGAGGACGGGCATCTGGAGAAGCAATGTGCAGGCACCGCCGTCCGCAGTCCCTGGGGAAGTCCCAGTGAAGGTCAGCATCCACTGCCCAGCAGCGTGAGAAACCTTCCTGGCATCCAGCCCATCCAGCCTGCGGTGACTCCTGCCCCAGCCGCTCACAGAACAGCACAAGTGACCCCAAATAAGAACCATCAGGCCCACGTCAACCCACAAGCCCAGGAGAGACAGTAAGAAAGTGTTATCTCAAGTCACTACTTTTTGGGGGGGTTGTTTGCAGCAACTGATAACCAGAATATTTCCTGCCCTCCTGTTTCAGAAAAAGAGAATTGGCTCACGTTCAGGAAGTGCACAGGCTCATAGTAGAAAATCCAAAAGGATGTTTCATCTTATTTACATTTATAGCAATGGAAAGTGGGGGTTTTTTTAATGATAATAAGAGGAACTTCATATGAATATATTTAAATTAAAAAGAATTTTTAAGATCAAGTGAATTACAATCTGATGCTTTGAAAGCTTATTATGAAGAAAAAAAATGACAGTGAATAGCTGTGAATGGCTGACAGGAAACACTGCACAGAGACAAAGCATGTTAACATGGAAAGGTCTTAACAGAAAAGACTGGGGTAAGAAACAAATAAATAAGTAAACCTGTTACTTTGCTTAGGGAAGTAAAATGGCAGTACAAGGTCCAAAAGTGGGCTTAGCCCATACTTGGCACATTCTGGTGTTCTTTGTTGAAATATCACCCCTTATTTCTTAGTTATCAATAATACACATGGAAAATGTTTAAGTATTTAGGAAAAAAATGTGTATATACTTGGATAATAAAGTAAAAAGGTAAATTCTTCTTAGTTGTGGTGGTTTTGTTTGTATGCTATCAGAACATGTTGGGAAATGTGTTGGAGTAGTTTTAAAAAACAGTTAGTTAAAAAAAATCAGCTTGAGTTTTGGGTGGGGTGGTTCAGTTCTAGCCAGTGGATTACTTAATCAGTCTTCCATGTTCAGCTTCTGGGAAGGAACTTCTCCCCAAGTGAATACAGTAGACTCCTGACTTTGCCAGATTGGACATTTCTAGCTTCCAATATTTGGGAATGAGCTGTAAGCTCTACAGTGATTTGATTCTGTGAGATCGCAAATATGACATTGAGAATGCAAGGTTGGTTTGTTGGAGTCACTCACAGCCAAGAAAAAAGTCTGTACCCACATCTTCTCAAGTCTGTATTTAATGAAGGAAAGCATACGCTAGTCTGATCATTAGAAAAATCCAAGGACATCCATCACAAATGTGAATGGCCTATTAGTTGTATTTAAACTATGATTTTCCTACGCACTCACTCATGCACTCACTCACCCACTCACTAGACCTCCTCAGTGACTACAGAAGAGCCACCTGCCAAACCCTTTCCACATCTTTGTCATTAGTCTCTGCTCATTATGATCTCTTGTAGACAATGGTCTAATTATTTTCCTCAGTTCCCAATGCTCTTAAGTATATAATACTTAAAGTCATTTCTTTCATAGTACATCATCTTCTTTTCTTCTGTATTCCAAACACATTCTGAATTAAATTCAATCTCATTTTGGAGGTCATCGTTCACTGTATTCAAACTATGTTGCTTGCCCTTTAAGGCATTTGGTTTGCCATTGAGGGGCCTGCTTTCTCTCTCAGCTTTATGAATCCTCATGTGTTGCTCTCTAATGTATGTGAACTTCCTCTTAACAGCATGACAACAAATAACTTGTCAAACTTCAGTGGGCTCTGGTGCTGTTTTTATACCTCTAAGGAGCATATGGAGTAGACCCAATATCAAGACAGCAGTGCTATGGAGCCCCCAGCTACCCCCTGGGGAGAGGTCAGAGTAGCCCCCAGGTCTGCAGTGGAAACTCAGAAATAAGTGGTGATATCTGAACAGAGAACACCAGAATGTGCCAAGCATGGGCTCATTTCTTTTGATCACTGAATAATATTTCTTTGTACGGATATACCACAGTGTGTTTATCCATTGACCTATTGAGTAATATCTTAGTTGATTCCAGTTTGGGGCGATTACTAATAAAACTACCATAAACATCCGCATGTAGGTTTTTATGTGCACATAAGTTTTCAAATCAGTTTGGTAAAGCCCAGGAGTGCAACTGCTGCATTGTACGGTAAGACTACTGTATTTTTATCTTTGTAAGAAGCTGCCAGACTCTCCCACCAGCAATGAATGAGACTTCCTGTAGCTCTGTCCTTGTCAGCAATTAGTACTGTCAGATTTGGGGGAGAGGGGAGGATTTTGCCATCCTAGAAGATGTGTAGTGGAATCACGTTATTTTTGCAATCGCCTTGCAACAAACTATTTTGAGCATCTTTTCACGTGCTTGCCATCTGTATTTCTTCTTTAGTGAGGTATATGTTCAGCAATAACGTTTTAGTGTAAATTATTTTCCTAAGCTCTGGGAATCAGAGTCCATCCTTGATTTTCCCTTCACTGTAACATTTTGGTGCGGTAATCTCCTGTGGAGTTTAAATTGGCCTTCTCAGACCCAACAAGTGAATGCTGTGGGGCTGGGAGTCATCATTGAGCTCAACATCCGCACTCAGATCAGCCAGTCACCGTCAGCCAGCCACCATCAGCCAGCCACCATCAGCCAGCCACCATCAGCCAGCCACCGTCAGCCAGCCACCATCAGCCAGCCACCGTCAGCCAGCCACCATCAGCCAGCCACCGTCAGCCAGTCACCGTCAGCCAGCCACCATCAGCCAGCCACCGTCAGCCAGCCACCATCAGCCAGCCACCATCAGCCAGCCACCATCAGCCAGCCACCATCAGCCAGCCACCGTCAGCCAGTCACCGTCAGCCAGCCACCATCAGCCAGCCACCGTCAGCCAGTCACCGTCAGCCAGCCACCATCAGCCAGCCACGGCAGTGAGGAGCACCCGTGGCTCAGAAAGACGTCCCACCTGTTTCCGTGTAACTCAGCACCCACCACTCACTGCGTGCTTCCTGTCCTCAATCACCAGGACCTTCCTTTTTTATTCTTCTTCTAGAAAGTAAAATTTAAAGTTTAGGCAAAAACTTCTCACTAGCCACAGGGTTCCTGGAAAGAGTGTCTTCAGACCATCTCTCCTCTTTCTTTCATATTTCACACTTAAAATCCCTTCTGAACTCATTCTTCATTTAAATACGGGCTGGAAATAAGATTAGATCTTGGCTTTCTGTGAAACGGAACTGTTTACATACAAATCCTGCTGCTTTATTTTGCATTGTTGACAGTGTCATTGCTTCTACACTGAATGATCCTTGAGATCAGCTGCAACCGTGTGACTCAATATTGTTTCCAATTTTTTTTTTTTTAATATTAGCAGATTATAAGATGATTAAGCCCCTGCTGACCTCCCAGTTTTCTAATCACTTCCATCTGGTTAGAAACACGGGACCGTTCTTACCTGCACTGCAAGCTGGGAGGGCAGCCCAAGCAAGAACGCAGGCTCGCTGGCACTCTGAATGGCATTTTGGCTTCTTGGGAAGAGTTCCATGTCCTTAACAATGTTTTAAACAAACGCTCCTTTATCCAGCCCTCAGTCCCAACAAGCTGAGTCATATCTCAGGTAACTCAGGAGGAAGCAACAAGCCCTGCTCAGCCACTGTGCTGCTCCTTCCAGGAGGCACCTAGGGCTGCTGTTCGCAGGTAACAGAGGGCGCCCCTATGTGGTGCAGCAATTGCCTTGCATGGTGACCTATCCAAACCAGTGAAAGCGACCTGACAGTAAGGCTGTGCCCGTCATCTCTGCATCCTCTGCACACAGTAGGTACTCAATAAATGGCTATTAAATAACCGGCTATCACCCTGAATCACACAGGGTGCTCGCTGATAGAGCTACTTTACAGTCTCTCCTTTATGTGCTGAGATGTTTCAACATAAAAATTTAATGCAAAAGCAAGTAAGATCTATGCATTTGCACAAAAAATTTAAGTCAGATTTTCACTTTTTTTTTTGTACCCCGTTACTCAACATTTATAATTGATTCTCAAGTGCTTGAACATTATGAATGTGTGAATTAACTTCAGCTACACTTACTCAGGTGTCTCAGGTACCTGAATCAGGGCTCACATTCCTGGTCTGAGAAATGCCACAGTATCAGTGGCTACCACCAATGCTTCAGACCTCTTTATCTCTGGTCAGAACCAGAGGCTTTACTCCAGAGTCTGATTAATGAATGTTAGGAATGACTTTTCATAGGTAAAAACAATGGCTTATTACTTAGTAAATGGATGTTCAAATGGACTGTCATTGGCAAAATTAGTGATACTCAGGGAACGTGACGTGGTTAGAAAACATTACAGAGACATTCCCCACCTCACATGAAAAGGCAGAGGCACCTAGGAGACCTCTGCCTCCACCCTCCACCCTCCATTATGGCACTGAAGGCTGATCTGAACAATCCTACGTGCAACAGGAAGTTTGGCAGATTCAGGGAAAGAGGTAACTGAACCCTGCCCCTAGAATATTATGGTCTTACCGGCCTTGGGTAAGCCTGTGGCCAATGTGTAGACAAAGCATTTCTCCCCTGACCACGTGCAACATCATCAAGTTTAGAGAACAAGCTGTCTAATAAATGTTTCCCTAAAAACATCTAACACGTGTGTGTGATGGAATTTGGTCCAGCCTTACTCTCACTGTGACCTCGTAGGGGCCTCGAGTGGAGAAGCTAACCTTTGCCCACCCCGAACTACTGGTAGCTGTTACCTATCAAAAATAAGCCAACAGCTCGGCACAGCCTGTACACGGGCGGCTGCTCCCTGCTGCATTGAGTCTGCCTCCACAGGAAAATGTGGGGCATCCATGATGTCACACCACAGGGAAAGCTATTCACGTTCTACCCTCTATGCAAAAACGTAGTTTCAGCTTTGCTCCAATCCCTCTATCTCTATGCATTTCAGTGCAAATGCTGAAGTCATAGAACCTTTTTCAAACCAAAATTTGACCGTCTAGCAAAAAAGAAAAAGGAGGGAAATGGGGTTCAATATTCCTCACCAAGTCAGAAAACCAAGTTAATGTTCACAGACTCTCATCACCAAACACCCCTTGATGTGAGAGCTAAGGCCTCGGATATAGATTCAGTATTCCTGTAAGCGCCCAAGGCCACTCCTCAGATCTATTTTTAATGAGACTTAAAGAAAATAACCGTTAGGTACCGTATTTTTCGGACCATAAGAAGCACTTTTTTCCCCCCAGAAGTGGGGGGGGAAAGTCCCTGCGTCTTATGGTCCAAATATAGCCTACACATATACTTTTTTAAAAAAAGTTTTTTTACTTGCCCGGCTCTGTGTGGTCTCTGTGTGCTTGCCCGGCTCTAAAATGGTTCTAAATGCTGCTGTTTACTTTACAGGGTTGATTACATGTGTTTATGACTGTGATGTTGGGTTTTAATGCACATAAAATATTTTAGGACACTATTTGTTTCAAAATCTTTTTTTCTTCATTTCCCTTCTCTAAAAACTGGTGCGTCTTATGGTCCGGAGCGTCTTATGGTCCGAAAAATACGGTAATTAGGAAATAACCCCGGGCATGTTATGATATTCGACGTTGTAGCACCTCTCTCCCTTTTCTTCAAGCACAACTTTCCGGGGATTGCCATGCATGCGAAAACTGCAGGGGGCGGGGAGGGGCTTGGAACCTTCTCAGTGTGTTCTGGTAGAACAGCAGCCGCTGGAGCCTGGGACAAAAGGCACAGGCTGTGTTGCAAGTCACTGAGCAAGTGCCCAATAATTTACTGAAAACTATTCTCAACGTGTTGTTCCAATCAACATTATAATCTAAACGTGATCGGGTTCCTCACTCTGTATTTTATGCGTTCCCCACAAATTAAGCAGGATACTGGAGAGAGAAAGAAAAGGTGGGGATGATTCACAGTATCAGACCCCGGAATTCTGTCTACTATAATAATACTCATGATACCTGCAAGCAATGGATCATTTTCTAGAGGCAAATATAATGTACTGTGCCACACAATCCTAATTGGCATTTAAGCCTTTATCATCTCTGAAGGAAAGCTGATGGATTTTGTTTTGTTTTTTTTCCTATTCTAATCTGAAGAAAATCTGATTTTTTTTAGAGATGCTCTCAAAAGGTTCTCTTTTCCTAATTGCTAAACTATGAAAGACGGCTGAATCAATACGTCTGCTCTTGGGGCTTTTCAAAAAGGTACTCTGCACCCAAAATTCAGAATCATGATTCATTTTATAGTGTATGCAAATTTAGACTGTTTTTTTTAAGTGAATGTTATGTCCATTAATTTCTATATCAAAGTGCAAAGCTTTCATTTCTGTATAGTCTTTACTTATTCTAGCTTCTCCTTTACAATCTCGCCCAGTAGCTATGGGGACACAGAGGTACTGGCCTCTGAAGTAACTACCAAATGTAATATGCATTACGCTGACCACAAGCTATTTACTTCTGCAGTAATTTATTGCAGGACATTGGAATTGAGCGGAAAAGATTCAGAAATTAACTATGAATTAACCTGGAGTTCAAGTTTAAAAGAATTTAAGGAAATGTTTCCAGGTTGCTGGGAAAAACGAATAGCAGTACAACGTGTGAGGCCGATTAGAACAAAGAGACGAAGACTTTGTTTCCAAGTGACACCATCAAGTAGAGCAGAGGCAAATGCACGGTGAGAAACAAAATGAAATGAAGGGTGTTATAAACAAACAAACCAACGAACACTGGCAGGGCATGGACAGGAGTGGGTCTGAGGAGCGGTGGGTGGCGGGGACCTGGGAAAGGCCTCGGAGATGGGGTGAGAAATGGGGCTACCTTATGGAGTGCCTACTAGCTGCTGCCTACATCAGGCAAGATGGTCCACTTAAGCCCTGAAGCCGCCCTCCGAGGAGGATTCTGTTTGGCACAGAGTGAAGTTGAGGATCACAGAGCAGGAACATGCGGGCACCTTCAGTGGGAGACCATGTGACTGGGAAAGACCAGAAGGGGGTAGATCCAAATGTGAATGCTTCCAAAGACAATGCTCTTGTGACTAAAAATACTTGCTTTCCCCAGAAGATCTGTTCACCACTTTATATACATTAACCCACATGATCCCATTAACCCCCCTCTGACACCCTGTGCAGCAGGCATTGATTGCTACCTCTCCTTCACAGATGAGGAAGACAAGCCCAAAGAGACAGTTGAACTTGACCAAAGTGCCAGCCATCCTTCAAGCGAAGGAGAAGATTCCAACGCAGTGTGTTTTGCCGGTCTTGAAGGGGAGCCTGACAGCCCGGTGGGGCTGTAACGGGTGGAGATGGGAGGACAGGGGCAAGGACAGCTCCATCTCGTTCCCCGCTCTGGTGCCGGGAGGTCGCAGTATGTGCGAAGCCAGAATTGGAGGTCTGCTGGCTCTTTCTTTTTCCCAAAGAACAGTTACTCCATCACATGACCCCTATCAAAGCGCAGACAGCATAAACTTTCTAAGCTGGCTGCTACCCACACAACTTTTCCCTGGAGAACTCCACTCTCCAAACTTCCAGGCCACCATCCAAAATTCCAAATGGCCTGTCAGGAGGGAGCTTTGCAAACAGAGTTCATCCTGGGAGAGCAAATGAGGAGCCTCTGACTCTGACTCGGGACATCAGGTGCTGCCCAGCTGCGTTGCTGCAAAGGCCGCCCACGGGGTCCATGAGCAGGAAGTGGGCCAGGAAGGAACCAACAACTGCCACCCACACGTGGGTGCTGTAAGCAGAATGAATGACCGACACCTGGGCAGGATGCTCAGCACACACAGCCAGACTTTGGTGCCAGAGCAAATCTCAGCTCTTCCAGGCACAAGCTGTCAGTGCCCGCTGCTGTTCCCTAGCTTAAAAAAAAAGAAATCAGGAATGAGCTTTTAGCAACATTCTCTCAAGCCAGAATGGGCGACAAAGGTTTTTCCAGCTATATATGGAAACATGGCCTGCCTCCGCCAAGTACCTAAAGGAGACTCTCCAGTTCGCCTCTGACGTCTGATTCATGATCTAAACAAGAAATTCCTGGCCCAGAACAGTTTCCAAGGGAAGAAAGGGGAGATTACTTATCCAAATGTGCGCATACCTTCCGGAACAGAAGCGGTGGGAACCCCAAATTCCACGTTTATCTTTAACAATTAAATCTCCCACAGGAGGAATAACAAAAATCTCACGTTTGGCCTTTTTTAAATGGCTCTACTCTTCTGTAAAGTTACAGACCTTTAAATAAACACTATCTTCGCTCTTGAAGCAAAGAGCTCGAGTATTTTTCCACAATGAGATAGATTCTTAAAATAATTATAAGTGATCTTTATTCAACAAAGTGCAATGCATTTTTATATAAATTTTCTATCCTTAAATTTAATAGTTGTTTTAAATACTATAATGGGGTATACAAAAGAGAAAAGCATGTATTTCAGAGAAAAAAATCACCTCTTCTGTACTGCCTGCAAATATGGTGTTTTTCAAAGGGAGTTGCAATATTTAATGTCATTAGATGAAAACGTGATCCGGAAATGCTTATTCCCTTTACTACTGAAGCTTTGGGCATTAATTAATGTGTGTTTTAGCTGCCTAGGAAAGAAAGTTAGAAAGCATGGCTACTGCAGCCCCGTTAAATGAGGAAGTGGTAACCTTGAGCCCAAGGAAGAGAACATTGGAGAATAAGTTCCTTCTGAGGCATGAAAGTGAAAGTGGACTTGCTATGAATGGCTCCAAAGACAAAACATCCCTGGATAAAGATTAGGAGCAAGGCAGATTCGGGACCAATATAAGGAAGGGCTTCTGAACTATCATATTTTAGCTGCTCCATGACAGAATGGGTAATTCACTCTCTATTGCTAGAAACATTTAAGCAAAAGTTAATAAGCATCTGGCAAGAACTCTTTAATATACTTAGCACTACAGAAAAACCACTATTCCAATTTTGGTCTGCGCTAATATTGTAGATGTTCTTTCATATCTCCAAATGGATGTCCCATGGGTTACTCAAATTATCAGTCTGAAATGGAATCATTTTCTCTCATAAGCACCACTGCTATTTTTGCTGTCTCAATAAATGGCACTATCATCCATCTATTGGACAATTCCTGAACCCAAGCAACTATCCTGGGGACCAGCTAGAGCTGTATGAGAAAAACTGGAGCATTTGTGTAAGTAGATTGTAAAATTATTTTCATATAGAGTCATGCAGGCCCCCTCAAAAAAAAATAGATTCTAAAATATTCTAGGTATCTAGAAAGCAATGTACCCATTTAAGTCATATTTTAATATCTATTATAATAGTCGTATATCTAGCATACACAAATATTAGAAGTAGTTATGGGGGGTTTTTTAGTATATTTTTATTGATTTCAGCAAGGAAGGGAGAAATAGAAACATCAATGATGAGACAGAATCATTGAATGGCTGCATCCTGCACGCCCCCTACTGGTGATCAAGCTCGAAACCCAGGCAGGTGTCCTTGATCAGTCAAACCAGGGACCCTTCAGTCCACAGGCTGATGCTTTATCTACTGAGCCAAACCAACGAGGGCTATGTTCTTCATTGCTGACCAAATATGATTTCTTAGATTGACTTTTTTGGTTAACTATGCCACACCAAAAAAAATTTTTCTTTTAAAAATTCTCCAATAGAGAGAATGTAGAAATATTACGGTGCTATCAGTTCAAAGATATATGCATTTAGTTCAAAGATAAAATCGCCGTCAGGCCAGCAGGCCTTGCCATTCCTAGAAGCAGCCCTGGTTTACCGCAGCAATTTCCTCAGGAAGAGGGTGGGAGTAGGAAGCCACTGAACACCTACACTTGTCTGTCAGCCCATGACACTCTCTGTTCTGGTGCAAGAACCCAAGAATGGGCTACAAAGTGAACTTAAGTCACATACTACAGGCATCCCACTGTGGCTTCCTCAACCTTCTCAGCATGTTGCCAAAAATAAACCAAAAGAGAAATCTGCAGCTATGCACAGAGCAAAAAGTTGGCCATCTTTTTCTAAACTTTCTAATATTGGAGAAATTAAATAAAACCATCTTAGAGTATCTTTTAAATCCTATAAGAAGATTATAAACACACTGGGGCGAAATCATGAAGAAAACCATGCAATAAAGAACCCAAAATCCTGGAAGGACAGATACCTCAGGGGTGGAAAGGAAAAGGGAAGGGTCAGGGAGGGGCCCATTCAGAGCTTCAAAGGAAATGCTAACATTCTCTTTCTTACACAGTGTGATCGTTGCACAGATGTTCATTTATTGTAACTTCTTATACCTCCTACATGTCAAATAAATGTTCTTTTGAAACTATTTAATAATCAAAACAATTTTTTGTTTAACTTTTAATGGAGTAGAAAGGGAGATATTTAAATATCTGTCCCAAGCTTGCCATTGTGGAACCTTTAGCCACACACTTAGATTCATAAAATATAGTCATTGAACTAGAGCACCAGTCAACAAGCAATGGCTCACCACTTGCTTTGAAATAAAGATTTATTGGAACAGGAGCAAGCCCATTTGTTTACATGTTGTCTGTAGTTGCTTTTGTACCAAAACAGTAGACTACATTAAGTACTTGCAATATAGATCATATTGCTTCTAAATCCTAAAACATTTACTATCTGATACTTTAAGCAAAGATTTCCAACCCTGAGTTGAGAATTATGACTTTTCCGAACTAACATAGACCAATATTAAGAAAAAATGGTTTTGAAACATGCTAACATCAGTTGGTGCACTGGGTGAACCAAAATTTATTTTGGTACTTTTCAGGATTTTAGGTTAACTGCCTCACAGCCTATGAAATCTCATGAACCGTGTCAATAGATATTAGACGTGAATTTTGTGCAACATGTAGTTTCCTCCAGCACACTGTGGCTCATGAGCCACATGCAGCACCTTGGCCCCTTGAGTGTGGCTCTTCCACAAAATACCACGGCCTGGGTGAGTCTATTTTGAAGAAGTGGCGTTAGAAGAATTTGAAGTTTAAAAAATTTGGCTCTCAAAAGGAGTTTTGATCGTACTGTTGGTATTTGGCTCTGTTGATTAAATTAGTTTGCCGACCATGCTCTAGACACCAGTGCAGAACCAACAACCTCCTGCCTTGGGTGCTAAGGTCTGTCTCTCAAACTAAATCTCAGAACTGAAACCCTGGCTGGGAAACCTCAGAACCTAAAACACCCCTCCTACGAAGAGTCTCAGCTCACTTATAATCAAAGTTCCATTCTCATGACTTCACCCAATGTTTCCCCATATGCTGGCCCAAGGATCATCTCAAGGAGATTTTCAGTCTATTAGCACACACAGAAAAGCTGAGCATTTGCCATTTTTTAATGCCAAGAGTGGTATATCCAGCTGGGGTCCGCCGGCCGCGGGATGGCGGCTCTGAGGAGTTGGCTGTCGCGGTGCGTATCCTCCTTCTTCAGATACAGACGGAGTGTTCCTGTCGGGGCCAGCTTCAGGAGGCGCTGTTTCTCAGAGCTGATAAGACCATGGCACAAGACGGTGGCCGTGGGAGTGGGAGTCGGTGTGACCCTGTGTGCCGTTCCCTTCGCGCAGAAATCAGAGCCTCATTCTCTCAGTAACGACGCACTAATGAGGAGGGCTGTGTCTCTGGTGACAGATAGCACCTCCACCTTTCTCTCTCAGACCACCTATGCGCTGATTGAAGCCATCACAGAGTATACCAAGGCCGTTTACACCTTAGTTTCTCTGTACCGACAATATACAAGTTTACTTGGGAAAATGAACTCACAGGAGGAAGATGAAGTGTGGCAGGTGATCATAGGAGCCAGAGTTGAGATGACTTCAAAGCAGCAAGAGTACCTGAGGCTGGAGAATACCTGGATGACCGCAGTCAGTCTTTCAGAGATGGCGGCGGAAGCTGCATATCACACCGGAGCAGATCAGGCCTCTATAACCGCCAGGAATCACATCCAGCTGGTGAAGTCGCAGGTGCAGGAAGTGCGCCAGCTCTCCCAGAAAGCAGAAACCAAGTTGGCAGAAGCACAGACAGAAAACACAGGAGGCGGATGACCGGGCTGAGCCGGAGCAGGAGGCCTACCTGCGTGAGGATTGAGGGCCTGAGCGGCCGCCGCCCACGTCTGCCCACTCAGCCCGGGGCTGGCACAGCTTTCTCTGCAGAGAGAGGAGGCACAGGCCCTGCCCTGGCCCATCAGGCCAGAGGCATTTGTGAGCTGTGAGTGCCTGACCCCTGACCTCTGGTCTCAGGCTCCTACTGGACCTGGTTCTTAGTCTGGGGCCCCACAACCTGTTTACCATTGTACCCCACTCAGCACAGCTGCCCTCTCCCCCACCCACCATTGTTCTACTTCCTGCCCAGAACATCTCACCCACTGGCCAGACAGTCCTTTTCTGTCACGCCCACAAGTTCAGTAGCTGTTTTAACCTTATTTCCAACCTTTTTCAAATAGGAGTTAGTATTTGCTCCCTCCATAGGGGTGTGAGTTTTGGGGGAGAGGGGAGCCTGTCCTCTTTGTAAGATTTCTTTTTAAGTGTTTCTGAGGCCTTCTCTGACCTGGCCCCTGGCCCGGGAAGGACAGCCCAGGCCCAGCAGCCAGCAGTCCTTCATTATTCTTAAGGGACTGAATGCAGAGTGTTTACCTGGTACTTTCAACAGGACTTACTCCACACCTGCTTCCTGTGTCCTCCTTTCCTTCGAGTTTCTGTATTGTATCTGAAGGAGAATAATTTTTTTTTGCATTTAAAAATGAAAAAAAAAAAAAAAGAGTGGTATATCCAACCTCTTCTTGTCCCAGTAAGTTCCTTTTTTATATCTGTGTAAACAATTCTTCAGGCTACAAAACAAGTGGGGAGTTACCTCTGCCAGCGATAAAGAAAAGGGATAAATTGTCTACCCGAACTGGTTCCTCTATAACCTTAATCTATTCTCTTTTAGTCCCTCAAGCAACACCAATGATGCAATCGATGCTGCACCACTCTTGAGACTGACAGCTGTCAACTCTAAACTTGCCATGTTGCCTGAAGTCCAACAATTACTGATGCTACAGCCTCCATCCTTGGATGACCAAGTGGCATGAATAACCAGAAACCATTCTGAATGTCTAATTTTCAGTTATGTAAAACCAATGAAATTAACCAAAACTAAGATGTGGTTTGAAACTATCCATCTCAAAGTTCTCTTTCTTGGTTGTAGCAGGATAGCTGGATATCAGGCCCACAGAAACACTGTAATAGTCAACATTGCCCTGTGGACACCAATAGTCAAGTCTTGAGCCCCAGCCAGAACACTGTCCTTGTTTAACACACAGTGCTTCTCGTGTGGTTTTTCAGTGGAAAGCAATAAATCTCCTTTTTTTTCCTCTAAAAAAAAGACTTTCATAGAGTGCATCTGATTTCTTTTTAGCCTTCATTAACACGTTCACAGATCAAAGCTACTTATTTGATGAGAAATGTTTAACTTGGAAGCTTATTTTGAGTATACAGGTCTTTGGGGGATTTTGACTTGTGCTAAGAAAGAACACTTGAGCTAAAGTCACAGGACCTGTATTCTAGTTTTCTGTATCAAACTATCACTTTGGACAAGGCCATAACCTCTTAATACAAATATCTTGGAATAAGTGGATCTGAAGATAACTTCCATCCCCCTCCTTCTCAATAGATTACCTTTTCCCCTAATCTAATGAGCTTGAAGCTATAAAAGAATCTCATCTATCACTTTACTGAAAATTGCTGTATTTGCCCTGTCAGTCTTTGCTCTGAATTTTCTCCTTTCTAAATTGGAAGTAACCTTCCTTTTTATCACAAGTAAATCTTCTACCCTGTGTCTTGACTTCATCTCCTTCTGCCTCTCCTAGAACATTGGTATTGCGTTAACATGTCCCTTACTTCTCCACTTCTATACTCCTGCTCAGAAGGATTTCCATTCCATTTATCAGCAAACCTTATTCTACATCCAACAGACACCATTTCTTGCCTCTTGCCTTTTCTAAATCTTGACTAGAAGCAATCCCTCTATCTTGTACACCTCATCAGCTTTATTTTATTTATTTATTATAGTACTCACCTATATTGCAATGAATATATATATGCTTTGTCCTTTCTAATAGATTATAAACTTATTTCTTACTCAACTTGGTATAATAAGGTACTCAACTACCTTATAATACATTTAATAAGCATTCAACTTGTACTGAGCAATGATGAATAAAAGAGAATTGAAAGTCTCCTCAAGAGTGATTTCTATTGTTTGTAGTTCCTACCAGGAAAGGGGCATGCTCTAGAAATACGTATCTTTACTATTGAGTAAATTACCTGCTAGTCACAGATTCAATCCCCAAAACATCATTTCTCAATGTATATATGTGTTAATATATACATTGAGAAATTAATATTTTTCAATGTATATATTAAGCCATTTTTGTTTTTCTAGTTTAGAGAATTTTTTTTTCAAAATCCAGCTGGTAAAGCTGAGTAAGAGGCTGGCCATGGGTGAGGTGTAGAAGAAAGGATGTTGAATGTAGATATGGAAACTTTGGGGTAGGGACAGTGTACTCACTTCAACCAACTTCCTCTTGCACCTTCAGGAAAGCATCTTCCAGAAAAGCCCTTATATTTTACTGGCTGGTGAAAATAAAGTTTTTTCTTGTTCTGAAAAAATTATAGCAACCCTTTTACTTTGTATGCAACTGATAAAAATTAGTGGAGTGAAAAATAAAAGCTTACTCAATAAGAGCACAAGAGACTAACAGGTAGTAATAAAAACTGAAATGAGACTCCAATCACTCAATTCATCTTGCCCAGATTCTTCAGGAATTTCATATCAAGACTAAATCAGTCAATACTCCCACAGCCTATGGACCATGTGTTCTTTCATGCACTCATGAGATGCATACATTTCTGAATATTTAGACTCTTGGACAATGTATTCAAATGGTAACATTAAATTGTCTGCCCATTCCTTTTTCTCATTCTTCTCTTAGTTTCCCCAACTTAGATTTCATTTATTTCCTCCAAGAGCACATTCCATTTAATGTTAATATCACTTATCTTACTTCTCTTATAAAGGCAATCACAATTCGTAGCTCCATGTCACCTAAATTTATCATTTAATCTGTCCTACTTAATATATTCGAAAACATTTCCTCTGCAAAGTCAGTGAACACTTTTGTATCAACTTATTCACTTAGTGAATATTTATTGACTTTGTACTATACTATTTACAATTCTAGTCGGTAGGAATAGCAGGGATCAAAACACACAAATTCTTGCTTTCCAGGGCTTACATTTTAGTGGGGAGACAGATAACAAACGTGTTTATCAGGAGGTGTTAAGTTGTATAAAGAAGAGTAAAACAGGGTAAAGGACAAGACAGTGCTAGAGAAAAAGCACTACTTTGGTAGTACGGTAAAGGATGACATGGAGGAGAAAAGCTTACAAAACTCGAGAATATTTCTGGGGGAAAGAACTTAAATGCCAAGGCCCTGAGGCAGGAGCCTGATCAGTGCAGTCAATGAATAAATAGCAAGGGGTCATTAGGAAGTTCTAAAGCTTATCAGATTATGCCAGCTGAAAGACTTCATTTACTT
This sequence comes from Pipistrellus kuhlii, assembly GCF_014108245.1. Lineage (NCBI taxonomy): Eukaryota > Metazoa > Chordata > Mammalia > Chiroptera > Vespertilionidae > Pipistrellus > Pipistrellus kuhlii. The sequence goes on from NW_023425573.1 coordinate 13,218,853, forward strand.
AAGGCCCATAAATTTTCTGCTATTTTATAAATTACTTTCCCAATAGAAATGGCCATAGAAAATGCAAAATAGCCTAAATTGTACTATTCCCCTAGAATTAATTATTACTGAATGCTAGTAGACACTCAGCTCAAGATGGCTCAAACCAAATGCTGGCTCTAAAGCATCCTCAGTATGACATATGAGTTTGTGTGACAGTAATTCAGTTCCTCCAAAGTCTTGTTCTTATTCTCAGCCTTAGTCTGTCTAAAGAAGCGAAAAGACTACCTAAGTGTATATAAGTTACTAGATAGGTATCTAAGAATTCTTCACCGAAGTTATCACTAATATTACATTTATTTCTGTGCTGTCTTTCTCCACTAGAATGTAGGATCCATGAGAACTAAGGTGACATTTAAAGGAATCAAATGAAGGCTGAAATTACTAAAGTAATAGCAAAAACATGGAAGATAGGATCCTATATATTAAAAGCATAGTATGCATATTGTCCCCTCAACTGGAAGGTCATCAGGGAGTTCAACCAGGGGGCAGGGCCGGCTGGGGGGAAGGCAGGAAGGCTCTGGCAGGCAGCCAGGAGCTTCTAGGGACTCTACCAATGCATGAATTTGATGCACTGGGCTTCCAGTTTAAAATAAGAACCATGCCTGGTGGAATGGCTCAGCAATTAAGCATCAACCTATGAACCACAGGTCATGGGTCAATTCTCAGTCAGGGCACATAATCAGGCTTTGGGATCCATCCCCAGTGTGCAGGAGGCAGCTAATCAGTGATTCTCTCTCATCATTAATGTTTCTATCTCTCCCTCTCTCTAAACTTCCTCTCCAAAGTCAATAAAAATATATTTTTTGAATAAAATAAAGTAAGAACTATGTCAGAGAGCTATAAGTCTGCCTGTGTGGATCCCATGGTCCAGGGTAGAGGATACAGGTAATGAGAAGACCCTGATAACCATGGGCACTAAGGTGTAGGGGAATGCCATCTATTAATATGTTAGGTAATGTGGGGTCTAGACTTCTCTCTCATCAGACCCTGGCTTGAGTGCCTTAATAAATAGCATTTTATTAACTAAACTAAGAAAGACAAAATAATGAGTTCAATTTTGAACAAATAAAGTCTGTGATGCCTATGAAACATCAGATATAATATAAAGAAATATATTGGTCTCATAGCATGTAATTATTACTAGAAGCTACTTGGGGGGATGAAATATGGGTGGTTTTTTTGGTGAACTTTAAATTATTAGATGAAGTCTCTCAATTTTTATAAGCTAACAATGCGTTACAAATTTTTTAAATTTTTCTCAGGCCAAAAGAGCACAAGAGTATTCTGGGTTTGACATACACGATTCCAGTTTATAATCTTAGAAAAGAATAAGGAAAAAGAAAAAATGGATCAGAAATAGAAACCTAAAAAAAGTAATTTAAAGGGCAGATAAATCAGGTCAATAGAGAAACCAGACAGAAAGTTAGGAAAAGAATCATAAGTGTGGTATTAGAGCATTCAAGAAAATAGAGTTTAAAGAAGGGAATAATTAACAGTTTCAAATACTACAAAGCATCAGATAAGAGCAGGACCAAAAATGCTTTGGATTTGACTAAAAGGTCACAGGAGATTTTTGTTGATACAATTTTACCAAAATAGAAGCAAAGCTTGGTTTCAGTGGAGATTCTTGCTCAATACTCTATTCCTAGTAGAGATTCTTGCTCAACACTCTATTTCTGGTGCCTAGAAAATGCTACCTGAGCTATCTACTAAATGCTCATTGAACTGAAGAGTATATGGGCATGTGACCAAAAGGAGATATAAATACGGTGGTCATTTTGGTCAAAGAGAGGATATGTTGGTATGGTGATGACAATAACACACTGAGTAAGACTTTGTGAGTCTATAAGGAATGGCAGCCAGCTCTAAACATTTGTAGTGCAGAATGCAATATGCAGTTTTAGGGAGTACGTACTATAATTACAGAGGCTGGACCAATTTTTAAGTGCCACAGCTCAGATTTGAACCTAGCATGTTAGAGTCAAAGAACAAGAAAACACACACACACACACACACAACTAATTTTAATGAATTATAGATATTATGGGAAATGTTCTATCAAGAACCTGAAACAGGAAAAATGCATAAAGTTAGAGATAAACGTAAAGTTAAAGATAAACGAAGGGCAAAGCGTGAGGGCTCCCGGAGTAATGCCAGCATCAGCCTCACTGTATCCTATATAATAAAGAGCTAATATACTAATTAGACTGGATAGTGGAACGACCTTATGAAATGACCTTCCAGAAAGACCAGTGGATGGGAGGTGGGGCCACAAAGAAGCCAGGGCTGCAAGGGCCGAGCCCCTTGCACTAATTTCAAGCATCGGACCTCTAGTATTTTATAAATGCCCTAGAAAAGACAGTGATCTGATGCTTCAAATTTTGCAAATGACACATTAAGCATCTCTGGGGTGTGAAATGCCAACCTGACAAAAATAAAACGAAGTAGATTTGGTGATGAGTTATAAGCTCACAGGGCCTCTGAATGGGAGCTGGCAACTCCACGCAGCAGGTAGGTGTCTCCGGTGTCTATTTCAGTCCTGCTTCCTGGCTCAGCGGGGTTCCTGTCCTCCGATCTCACAACATCCTTGGTAACTTATCCCAAGGCAAAGCGGAGGCCAAAGGCTGGGAGAACACCAGCCAAGATTTGAAATTCAACCTAATACAAGACATGTCGTTTGTGGTAGGATATCAAGCCCTATGGACTAGGGTCACTAGGCAAATAGCCCCAATATTGAGCAGTTTGCAATGGGGTTTTTTTTATATCATATAAGTGTAAACTATGAGAATGGCAACCAACATCAGGCATTAAATTGCACAGGCTATGGTCCCATTAGACTTTAAAACCACCAGCTTTAGAGCTTGGCTGACGTGTTTCATTTTCCCTCAAGCCTTTGTACTGAAGGCCCATATTTCACACGATAATTTTGCTTCTCGTGATGATTCCATGACACCAAGCTGCAAAGTTCCAAGCTTTGCTTCTACTAAATACCAACAGCCCTTGTATGGTGGGACCCAACTTATTACTGAAGTGCTTTTTTGGTTGTTTACCAAATTTGTGCAAAACATTTTTTCAAGCGTGTACTGCTTAAATATGATATAATGAAATTTCCTAATGTGATAACTCAATGGTAATTTAATTGGGTAGTTGCCATTCTTTCATTAGATAGCCTTGCTGTGTATTTAATCAGAAGGGAAGTCTACTGGGCCAAAATTTCTAAATTACTTCCCCTTTCTGTAAGAAACAAAAACTAAACATTTTTATCAAGGGAAATAGATAAACTGCTTCCAAGTTGATCAAGCCAGGAAGTTGCAAGGGAAGCGAGGAACTATGAGGAGAAAGTGGAACTGCCACACAGCAGACACCTTCTCTACTGCAGCTCTCAGCGCTGCCATCCCGTGTCACCTCATGAACGCTCACAGCACCGTGGGGAACACCATTGCCCTCACTCGAAAAATGAGGGGACGTGATTTAGGAGGTGACCCCGGAACACAACAAGTCCGCCTGACTAAAAAACACCCTGCCCCACGAGCTGGGAAAAGCACTATGTCTCAACTTGGCTACACCTTAAAGTAGCTTAATGTCCAGTCCTGTGCTTCTTCATAGAAATACTCAGCTCTAGGCAAACACACAATCCAAGACCTGCTGATCCTACACAGCCATTCCCTGAGACAGCAAACATATCTTAATTTACTAACATTCAAGCATGCAGAAAAATAGATGTCGACAAAGGAGGATAAAGTAGATAAATAACTATACCACAAATAATATCATGAAATTGATATGCTGGCAAAGCATTGCATACTAAACAAAAAAGCAAACAACCCACAATGTAGTTACACCAACAAAATAATAGATTGCAAAGGAAACTTACTGAAATCCTGAGACTAGACACATTCGCATGTAAAGAATAGAATGGACAGCCTCCCTAATCAAAAACCCTCTACTAACAAGTCTTCCATGCTAGTGTAGTCCATAGATCATGGCCCTCAACATCGCCTGGGAAATTATTAAAAAAGCAGAATGTCAGCCTCCCTTCCAGATTACTAAATAGCAATCTATATTTCAACAAGATTCCAGGTGATTCGTAAGCATGTTAAAGTTTGAGAAGCACTGATCCCTGCCCAGCCAGCATTTAGTTTGGATTTATTATTGATAAAAATAATCAGCAATCCACCCTGGTAGTGTTTCTCAGTGGTTAGAGTGTCAGTCCACACACTGAAGGGTCTTGGGTTCGATTCCCAGTCAAAGGCACATACCTAGGTTGCCAGTTCCATGCCGGGGGCCGGGAGTAGGAGGGAGGTGATAAAAAATGTGTCCTTGAGTGAGGATTAAAAATAATAATAATAGCCAAAACCGGTTTGGCTCAGTGGTAGAGCGTTGGTTTGTGGACTGAAAGGTCCCGAGTTCGATTCCAGTCAGAGGCACGTACCTGGGTTGCGAGCACATCCCCGGTAGGGGGTGTGCAAGAGGCAACTGGTCAATGTTTCTCTCTCATCGACGTTTCTAACTCTCTATCTCTCTCCCTTCCTCTCTATAAAAAATCAATAAAATATATTTTAAAAATAAAATAATAATAATAATAATAATAATAATCAGCAATCCAATAAATTAATTGATCCCACATAAAAAGCTGGGAAAACTCTTCTATAATACTATTCATGTCAGATTAGTGTACATAAAACACAGTTCTAATAATGGCACTCAAAACCTTCAATGACTTCACATCACCTACCAAATAAAATCTAAAGTCCTTGGTTTGATAGTCAAAGACTATCATCATCTGGCAGTAAACCCCCTTCCAATTCATGTTCTACCGTAATTCTACCCTATGCCTATTTTCTTTTCTTTTTCTTTTTCTATCATTATTTATCCCCTCTTCCACTGCTCCTACCAGCAACAGTGCACTAGGTTTCTCTTTTCTCCTTATCCCCGCCAGCACTTATTATTTTTATTATTTGTTGATTTATTGATGACAGCCATACTGACAAGTGTGAGGTGATATCTCATTGTGGTTTTAATTTGCATTTTTCTATGATTAGTGATGTTGAGCACCTTTTCATATGTCTATTGGCCTCTGTATGTCCTCTTTGGAGAAGTATCTATTCAAGTTTTTTGCCCATTTTTTAATTGAATTTTTGGTGTTTTGGTGTCAAATTATTTGAGTTCTTTATAAATTTTGTATATTAACCCCTTATTAGGTGTATCATTGGAAAATATGTTCTCCCATTCAGTGGGTTGTCTTTTCATTTTGTTGATGGTTTCCTTTGTTGTGCAAAAACTTTTCAATTTGATGTAATCCCATTTGTTCATTTTTTTCTTTTGTTATCCTTGCCCAAGTAGATATATCAGAAGTAATATAGCTATGAGAAATGTCCGAGATTTACTGCCTATTCTTTCTTCTAGGATTTTATGGTTTTGAGTTAACATTTAAGTCTATAAGCCATTTTGAATTTAATGTTCAAAGTGGAAAGAGCAGACCACCTGCAACAGAATCACGTAGGGCCCTACTTTGACCTTCTCTAAGAAATAAAACTGGGAAGGAGCGATCTTAACCAGCTTACTCAGGTGACTCTTGGGAAACAGTCGCCCATCCTTTTAGACTAAGTCAAAGTTGGTCGATTTTCTCGCAATGCCCCCAAGCAGAGGGGTCACTCCACCTTTAGTGCCAACACTGGCCCCATGTGCAGCTCCATTGTTGTCCATCTCACAGTATTTCAATTCCTAGAGGTTTCTGTGCCTTTTCTTCTTGAGTCCCTGAATGTAGGACATGTGTACTGTGTATCCTTGTATTCCCAACATCTAGCACATTGCCTGGAAAAGTAAGTGTTCAATATTAGCTGTAGCATTGTTTATAGCAAGAAAAAAGAAACTGAAACAACCCTAAACTCCATCAGTTGGGAACTACCTAAATTAATTACAGTGTTCATGGTCTACCCCTGCCAAGGCATTAGGGGTAAGTTAATTAAATGTTTGACCAAATAAAGCAGGCTAAAAATTAATAATTTTGTATAGCTCACTAATGATGTTTATAAACATTCAAATGGCACTTAACAGAAAAGAAAAAAAAAAAAAAGTCCCCCACTTCTGGTTTAGTGGAATGATATGAATCCATTAAAAATAATAACATTGGTTTAGCTATTGATTGAAAAAAGACCCAGGATAAATATATAGCAAAAAAATAAAATTTCAAAGTACAAAATGCTCTTTTATACATATATATTCTAATTGATTTCAGAGACGAGGGAAAAGGGAGAGATGAAAACATCAACAATGAAAGAAAGTCACTGATTCAACTGCCTCATACAGGTCCCACACTGGAGATTGAGCCCAAGACCAGGGCATATGCCCTGACCAGGAATCGCACCCTTGACATCCTGGTTCATAGATCAATGCTCAACCATTGAGTCACAGCAGGGCCAAAATGCTACTGAAGAAAATATACCAAAATGTTAACAGTGGTGGAATTAGAAATTACATCATTCTCTATTTGTAATTTTATTTTTCAATTATAGTTTAAATTCAATATTATTTTGTATCCATTTCAGGTGTACAATACAGTTGTTAGGTAATCATATACTTTACTATTCTTTATAGCTATCATTTTTTACAACAGAAATTTTTTGTAATTAGAATTTTTATAATAAGCCTGTATAACTATTTTATATTTTAAAGCTATTTTCATTTTAAATGTCTATGGAATAAATGTTGTGATAATAAATAATGGCTTCACTTATTCAGCTTCCAAGGATGGAGATTTCCTAAGGTTGGCAAGGATCCAAAGGTTGGCTACGATTCAAAGGTTGCAATGTTGTTGCTAAGAAGGAGAAAGTAGAAAACGGGTCGTCCTTGGCAACTGGCTCTCACCAATGTTCCTCCTATTGTCTGAGATTTAGAAAAATATTTAAATGTCCTTTAATATTTTATTACATAACACTTTTATGATAAAAATTGTAGATTACAGTGGAAAAAATGTTGATAATATCAATTACTCTCAGCATAGAGAAACTGATCTGTTCTCAATTTTTTAGTTGGGAAAATTAGCTTTCAACCTCATCTTACCTCCCCTGTTGGCTCTCCTCTCGCTTTTCAGAATGTTCGCTGTCCAAGATGAAGTTGTCAAACACTGTGTTTTACTCTATTTATTGTGATATTAAAATTGGATGTGCTCGCTAATGGCAATGACTTTCAGATACTATCACTGAACTGGGGCACTGCCTTGGCCCTTAGAATGGTGAGTGAGGAAGTCGGAAGGACCCATCCAGTCTTTTTTCTTATTCTAGAAGAAAAATCTACAAGCAAAATTCATTTCAATTAATATTTTACATAAAATCAAGATGGTTTGAAGAAAAAATAAATTAAAATCACCCCTTCAACAACAGAAAGAACGTGTCAATTAATTTCGTATTTTTTCATTAATTTTAACATTTAACTTAAAACAGAAGCAAAACTAAGATTTGCAAGGGAAAAAATAGAAATACTTTTATTAGTCCCTGGTAGATTTCTGTACTAAGCTAAACTTTAAAGGCTTTAAATATATATTTCGCTTGAATAATATCAATTAAAAATATATATTGTTGTAGCTTAATAATTTGAACACATTTCCTACTTGAGTTCTCCTAAAATGAATTCTCCTTACTACCTATTAGGCAGGATAGATAGCTGCTAAGGCAGGAGGAAGGGAAGGGCGGGGTAAAAGGGAGAGTTTATCTCACCCACTAAACAGAGAAGTCTGCAGTCTTGGAACTTACCATGATAAAATCATCAGATGTTCTCATAAATTCTGGAAAAAGCTGAAACAATATAAAAGGGGACCTTGAAATCTAGTCCTTTGCCCAAGATATCTGGTAGGGAAACTTTGAAATCTATGGGGGGGGGGGGGGGGGGGGGAGAGAGGAGAGGGGAGTATAAAACCCTTGAACCACCACAAGCAGAGTTCTCAGACTAGCTGAGATATCCACTTGTGCTTTATATCAAGTGTATTCTTAATATATTCATTTGCTTCCTTAATAAATTCACTTGCTTTGCTTCAACACTTATTTCTGTCACCCTTCTGAATTCTTTCTTATGAGTGTGACAAAAGCCAAAGGGAGAGAGCCCCCTCTGACTAGGGCAGCTCTCTGGTAAGAAAACATAAAGTTAATAGAGAAAAAAACAACTTTAAAGGGATTGCTAGAGTATTATTAAAATTTAGTATAAATTAAAATATAAGAATTTTAAAGCCATTTATTAACCTAGCTCAAAATATTCTTTCTAAAAAAGCAAAATTTAACTATAATTCATTAACCCCTGGGTTCAAGAAATATCTGCTCACTTAACAAGTTCAGAAGTATAGCTATTGTCATAAATGCCAACATGTAGACACGCAACCTATGCATCCAAAGTGTCATAGGATGGTTGGTGAAAGGGGCTCAAAGCTGGAAGAGAGGAGACAAAAGGAGTTCTTCCCTTTTGTTCTTCAGTGACCACATGACTCAAGGTAGTTATTTTGCTTCTTAGGATTTCTGACTTTCTCATCTCTAAAAAAAGAGCATCTGGTTAGAAGATGTCTGGGTTCTTTCCAGATCAAATATTTTGAAAGCTCTAACTCTACACATTCTCTCCACACATATATAACCTGAAAACATTGTGTTTTTATAATCTATGAAAGCTGCAATTAAAAGAACTTCACTTCAGCATATTTTTCCCACTAAAATTTTGAATAAAGGAAGATGATACAAATCTATCAATTTATCATAACTATATCACTTTTCAGTACAGTATCATTTTTTATTACTCAGTCTTTCTTTTCTTTTTTCTTTTCATCCCATGACTAAAAAAAAAAATTTGTCTTTTCGAACTACTGAATCAGCAAGAATCATGAGATGAGCTAAAGACAGAAAAATATCTGACATATAATGATAATTCATTTTGTCTTCTAAAAAGTAACTGAAGGCAGACATTTGAACTTTTCCAAAGTACTATATTCCAATGTATAAGAGAGCTAAGTTATCAAACCAGTAATAAAAACTAACATGTACTGAGTGCTATTTATAGAGCATTTCCCAGGTGTGATAGAACGGTGAGGGTCCAGCACCAGTCACCCCAAGATGTACCTAAATGGTATGCATATTGTTTTGATCTAGAGGCAACTTTAGCTGCAGACTTAGAAGTAACTTCTGCCTCCCACTCTTAACTGCCTAGATTACAGTGGTCTGCAAACTCATTAGTCAACAGAGCCAAATATCAACAGTACAACGATTGACATTTCTTTTGAGACCCAAATTTTTTAAACTTAAACTTCTTCTAAAGCCACTTCTTCAAAATAGACTCGCCCAGACCATGGTATTTTGTAGAAGAGCCACACTCAAGGGGCCAAAGAGCCGCATGTGGCTCTCGAGCCGCAGTTTGCCAATTACGGGCCTAGAAGAATTTGAATTAGAGGCCTTTCAATAAGAGATTATCAGTATGCTCTTACCATCCTACAATGACCTTTTTAAGCCTCCAGGCCATCTTACCTCATCCCCAGCTCAAGGTGCCTTATAAACCCATGTTCCCTTTCCGTCTGTGAACCTCTACTGCATGGGGATCTCTGACTCTCTCATGTAAGCAAGATTTCGATATACATGTATGTATTAAATCTGGTTATTTTGCTAATCTTTCTCATGCCAAGCCAGGAGAAAACCTTGAGAATAGAGGAAAGTTTGTTCCTCCCCCACATTACTAAATGTCCATGAATCTATGGGGAAGTATTATATCATTTCTACTCTATCATTGAGGAAACTGAGACTCCCTGACATTAAGTAATTTTCCAAGATCATAAATAAGGTTAGAAAGCACCAGATCCATGACTCAATCTCTTGACCTTTTCCTCTGAGTCTCCTTTTTCTCTCTGATGACATTCAACTGCTTCAGAAACCTCTAGTTTTCAAAGGAAGCACATTTCATCTAATATTAGAGTAAATGGTTGCTCAAAAACACCATAAACAATTACTTGATTAATTTCCTATCCTTAATATATAATATGCCCTTTCAATTTTTTTAAAAAATCCAATAACTCAATAGAAAGTTAGAAAAGAAAGATAACCATGGTTTACATATATATATATATATATATATATATATATATATATATATATATATATATTGCAAGTAACTTCTAAATACTTAAAATAAAAAGGTTCAAGCTCAGTCAACCAAATAACTACAAGTAAAACATAAACCTTTTTTCTCACTATTAACAAACTTTTAAAATTGGTCCTGGCCCAGCCAGTGTGGCTCAGCAGTTGAATGTTCAACTTATGAACCAGGACGTCATGGTTCAATTCCTAGTCAGGACACATGCCCCGTTGTGGGCTCACTCTCTGGCAGCCTACTGATAATTCTCTCTCATCCTTGATGTTTATCTCTCTCCCTCTCCCTCCCTCTCTGAAATCAATAAAAAGTACATTTTAAAAATTAAAAATTGGTCACGTGCAGAACTGATTTTCATGTAGGGGAAAAGTTATTCTATACCATTTAAGCATAGTTAAAATCTCTTTGAAGGGCAATTTTATGGTATTTAATAGAACTAAAAACATTTAGCCTATGACACAATTCCACTCCGAGGCATTTATTTATTATTTACTTATGTGGGCAAAGAAAAAAATGCTTATCATGTAAAGGATGTTCCTGAGAGCATCCTCCATCACAGCAAAGTACTGAAGACAACCCAAATGCCACTCATTGGAAGTAATTAAACAAATGTTGCATACCTCATACAATAGAACATTACACTCCAATATAAAACACTACACTTTTTAAAAACTTTTTTATTGATTTCAGAGTTTAAGGAAGAGGAAGAGAGAGAAACATCAATGATGAGAAAGAATCATTGATTGGCTGCCTCCTGCACACCCCACACTGGGGATCAATCCTGAAACCTGGGTATGTTCCCTGACCGAGAATTGAACCATGACACTGAGCCACGCCCACTGGGCAACACTACACTTTTTTTTAAAAGCAGGATAGTGTTATATACTTATTTGTACATGAAAAAAAAAAAGAATATAAGGAAATCATACCCTAAGATGGGAGCTGGTGCATGATTTAAAATATTTCTGGAAAGATACCCCACAGGGAAGGGAACTGGGGATTTAGGAGACTGGTTTGGGAGGGGGACTTACATTTCAGTTATTTTAAAACATAATACTGTTTGAAATGTTTAGTTCTTTGCATGCCTTGTGGTTGCTTGTGGGCTGCAGGCAGCTTGCATGCTTGTACTCAACTTGGCTGATGTAAAATCCAATTAGATAAAATAATGTACGTGAAAGCATTTTTCAAACTAAGAGAACATACAAATGTACAATTCAGGAAGACTTTATTGCTCCAGCACCTACTGCCTGGAGCTAAACCCCAAAAAGCACAATTCTTTACTAGCTGCTTCATAACCACTTGAAGAATTCTCTATTAGAATGCAAATATCCACCCTGGAGCTGAAACCTTGAAGCAATGCCTCTCAAACCTTTCCATCAAATTGCCCTAATGTCAGACCAGACCGAGGTGGTACCTCAGAAACCTAGAAAGTATACCAAAGGCCCTCCACATTTTAAGAGGCCCATACTTTTTGGATAGAAAAAATGTTTTACTTTCTCATAATTCTTGAAATAAAATTGATATTGAGAACATTTCCAGCACCCAAAGCCTTTCCTGTTGTCCCTCCAGTCCTCGCCTGGCCCCTCATAAAGTTAACCAGTCTGAAAAGTCACAGAAATAATATACTCTGTACCCAGAACCTTCAAATGGGTGAAACTCACAGGTTAAATGGAGGAAACTTAACAAGTTAAAATGGTTTATTCAAAGTTCCATGGCTGCCTCTATGAGAAAAGAGAAAGGGTAAAGAAAATAAGACACCTAATTTCATAATCAGCCGATGATTTCTCTGTTCATAAATACTAGTAAGACTGCCAAAATGATTTATAGATACACAAAAGTGTTACTGATTTGGACATTTATAATTTTGTGGGGGTTTTATTCCTAAGGTTGGACAATAATTCTCATTGCTAAGCATGTAGTCATTCCCACATTCAAATCCCCTGAGCTTTTATGCTATTATGCTTTTATTACATTGCCCATCAAGCAGTATGTGAAAACTAAATTGTTTTTGAAGGATATATAATTGCTTCAAGTAACCACACTTGGAATAGTTTTATTTTTCCTTTAAAAGTTAAACACTAATTACCTTCACATTTGTAGCATGACTAAACACCTCATGTTTCAGTCCCTCTATCCTCACTAAACTGCAGAATTTACTGGAATTAAAAATGGTTTACACAGTCCTCAGATAACAAGATAAAGGCTTACCCTCAAACAAGCTGAATATGAGTTTTGGCAAGGTTTCTCTGTCTTCAGTATTTAGTGGAAGAACGGGGAAAGAAGGCTGCTGGAATTTGCCTGGCCCTTCATCCTTACCAAAGCATTGAACATGAGAAATGAGAAATCTGCAGCTCGTGAATTAAACAGACAACGCAAAAATCTATTAAATTTTCCCCAGGATTTTGTACATTGTACTTCAAAGGAAAAGAAGTCAAAATGTTCTGGAACTGTAAACATGTTTCAATGCCATTTCAACTAACCAACTCTTCTTCATAAAGAAAAAAAAATTTTTTTTTAATTCATGATCAAATTCCAAGCACAATTTAGTTATAGCATCATTAAAATGACAGATTCAGACCAGCTTTGATAGATAACAGAAATTCGATATCTGTTAGGAAAAATAAGCACTTTAGGCATTTATGTTCTCTTTATCTTCACCCACTATCCATCATCAACCAAATTAGGAATGCTAAATCTTTTGAACAGAAAAGTATTAGATTGGCCAGATGTCAATATAACAATAAATAATAAGGCTCTCAAGGCTTAGAAGAGAGCTGTGACACAAGACCTGCTTATTCTTCATCAAAAAACCAAGGCAGTCTCACAGGCAGCCAAAGCCAGTCGCCACGCAGTTTAACCCCTCCAGGAGTCCAGCAGGTAAGTAACTGCATAAATTTTGGGTGAGATGGGAGTGAGAAGGGCACTTGAATGCACTGCAGAAGGAGAGGACAGCTGCCCCCCGCCCCCCGCCCCACTCCTGGCTCCAAACAATTGTTCCCTTATCTTCCGATTTCTCAAGACAAGCCAGAAGTACAGATTAGCATGTGAAATCTTCCTATTAAAATGTTGGCACAAAATTTTTAAAAGCACTGTATGGGCCAAATAAAACATGTCTGTGGGCAGATTCAGCCAGCTGGCTGCCCGTTTGAGCTCTCAGGGAAACTGGAGAAAGCCTGCCTCTCCCTCCGCCAACCTGGCCACGCACAGTCTCAGAGACCACTTGGGAGTCTCGTCTGAGAATTAAAGATGCTTTGGAGACTTCAATTGGATCACACACACACACACACTTTCCCACAGATCCAAGATCACCAATCATTTCCAAAGAAATTTCATCGAGTTATGCTTATTTGTACCCAAGAAAATGAAAATCCATTAAAACACATGTATATCTCAAAAGACAGGCTAACCTTAATTCCTGTTGTCTTGGCTCTTAACAAAAAGGCTAAATGTACATAACAGCAGCAAATTGTTCCTAGGACTATGAAGTAGCCCATTTAAAATCCAGTAAGCTCATTCTCAATGACGAGTCAACTGTTTCCGCTCCTAGGTCACCTCGCTTTATTTATCATTCACTGGGTGTGATGTGGTTCAAGCCAAGTGTGGTAACAGGAGACAAATAAAGAGCAAAAAGCCCAAACTTCTGATGTGCACACGGCTCTGTTCCTGGGCCATGGGATTTCTCACTGGTCACAGAGCCAGGCAACATGGCACAGAGAAAATAAAAGTTTTCCATCTCATCTGGCAGGTATCGCTCAGTGGTTGAGCATCGATCTATGAACCAGGAGGTCACAGTTCAATTCCCGGTCAGTGCATATGCCCCAGGTTGTGGGCTCAATCCCCAATAGGGGGCGTGCAAGAGGCAGCCAGTCAAATGTTCTGTGTCATCATTGATACTTCTCTCTCTTTCTCTCTCTCTCTCCTTTCTTCTCTGAAATCAATAAAATTATCTTTTTAAAGTTTTGCATCTCAACCAAGAGAATAAAATAATCGATGCAAACATTTGAGTAACACAGGCATTTACTGCACTCCCAGAAAGGTAAGCGCCTTTCTCTTCGTTACCATATACTTGGATGTATTTTATAAGCTTATGTTTTCCAGCTGTTTACCCACTATCTCTAACAAACACACACTAGTCACATTGGTTTTAATCAATTACTCTGAACTTTTTTTTTTTTTACTTTTTTAAATCGAATTTATTTAAACAATACAACAAAATTTAATCAACAATATAGTTGCCGTTGTTTTCTACTACTTGTGCCCAACGCTCAGGAAGCATTTTAATCCCTCTGTTGTAAAATCCTTGTGATTTTGATGCAAAAAATTCGGTCAATGCATTTTTGAGGCATTCTTCATTATTAAATTTTTTTCCAAGAAGAAAGTTTTGCAAAGAACGAAACAAATGGTAATCGGAAGGGGCAATATCAGGAGAATATGCAGGTTGAGGGAGAACTTCCCATTCCAACTGGCGCAGTTTTTCAGCAGTGATTCTTGCAGTATGCGGTCGTGCGTTATCGTGGTGAAGAATTACACCCTTCCGATTAATCAGCGCGGGTTCTTTTTCTCTTAAAGCTTGGGCTAACCTTTCCAATTGGGCACTATACACTGCACTTGTAATGGTTTGGGTAGATGGTAAAAGTTCATCATGAAGAATTCCTTTAAAATTCCACCAAACACACAACATCACTTTTTTCGCATGCAAGTCAGGTTTTGGTGTGGGCTGCGGAGCCTCATTTTTGTCCAACCATTGAGGCCGCCTTTTCAAATTAACATACAGCACCCATTTTTCAACTCCGGTAACAATTTGCTCTAAAAACGGCAAACAGTTTTGTTTTTTGTTTTTTTTTAATTTTGTTTTTTTTATTATATATTTTATTGATTTTTTTTTTTGCCCCCCTCCCTCCCTACTCTTAACTTTTTAAAGAACCTGATAAAAGCGGAGGACCATGCCTGTCCCTAAAAAAGACAACAATTCTAAGGAGTTCAAGGGCCTGGCGAAGAAGTCCCTCCAGGGCCCTTACTTAAGAACTCCATTGCAAAGTCACTCAATTGCAATTAGCTTCACTGGGGCTAACATTTCAGAAACATTGACTTCAGAATATGCTCTAAGAAATGAAGGCAGTTTGCTTGCATGCATTTTCTTGTTTACATATATCAATATATTATATATATATAAATAATATATACATAATATATTATATATATATATATAAATAATATATTATATATACGTATATGTATTATGGTTAATATGCTAAGTGTCTGACCGACCAGTCACTATGACACACACTGACCAACACAGGGCAGACGCTCAACAAAAGAGTTGCCAAGCTGCAGTGACTTGGCAGTGGTGGCACTCAGGTGATGCACCCTGAAATCAGAGAGGAGAGATCCCATTTCCTTGTGGGTTATGTTGCTCCTGGGGCATTGTAGGCCCCAATCTGGTTTACTGCACACTTGTGTTTGCGTTCCACACCCTGTATGACAGCAACTTTGCAGAGTGGCTTTTTGTACTCCAGGACCCTTCAGGGGATGTCGGAGAGCCAGTTTCTGCCCAATCCCCACAGGCCAGGACAAAGGACCATACTTCCCAGAGGGACCCCACTCACTCTGCAGACACCCTTCAAGCCGCCCCAGGTGCAGCGGCTGGGGAGGAACCGTAGGAGGTTGGCTGCAGGGTGTGTCCAGCCCATCTCACCCAGTCCCACCCCATCATCTTCTAATTAATTTCCTTTCAATGTGCACAAATCTGTGTACCGGGTCACTAGTGTTTCAATAAGCTTTCATGTATGAGAATTACAATCATTGTTAAATCAGTCGGGTCTGGGAGGATAAATGAAACTATTATATTGGCTAATAATGGGTTACCATTCAGTTGCTGAACTGTTTACCATTTACTTCTGGACTAGAAGTGCTTTTTCATTTCCTTTATTAGTTTGTTACAAATATTTAGGTGACATGGAAAAGGGGCAAGGTGTAATAGTACGACTTTCAAGATATATTTCCCTCAACTATCATGTAAGATGGGCCAATATTTTCCATTTTATTATTATTTTTTAATGATATGATCAACTTTCAAAATCTATGAATAAACTCAGGACCTTCATGTTGCTTCTTTTGCTTTATCACTAATGCCCTGCTCTCTTCCACTTGAACTTTCAAGACACTCCTATTAAAAAAAGAGAGAGAGAGAAGATTTAGGAATAATCTGTTTATTACCTAACTATTCCAGCAGTACTAGTAATTATAAAATATTTTAGAGAGCCACCTTACAGTGAGTGGAGATGCTACGATATGTCTATTGGAAGTGAAAACTAATACTTCTTCATAAAGGCTTTGATGCTATTATATTCCCCTTCTGTAACTGCATCTCATTGTTGAAATTCAGTTAGGCCTGACCTCTATTTACAAACAAATGGTCATGTATGGGACCTAATTAAAAGAATATGATGATGCAGATAACCTGAAAAAACAAAATGTCAACCTTGGGAGGGCGCCTGTTTGGGCAGTATGTAATATACATGAGATTATGCTTCTTGGAGGTCAAGTTCATTTATAGATAAGATCTATAGCATAGCCTATTTTAAAAAGTTATCACCATCAAAAAGCTCAATGCAGCTCAACTGAATTTATTTGCAACTGGATTTTGATACACATGATTTGATGGTATTAGAATATGACTGCAATAAAACATCTGAACATCCTTGAACCTCACAGCTCAGCACTTTAGATTTGCTGACAAATAAGGCAAATGTGGTATAAAAATAAATAAATTACTGTTACCAAAAATAGCCCCTTCCACAGAGCACAGAGGATTTTTAGGCCAGTAAAAACACTCTGATACCATAATGAATACATCTCATTATACATTTGTCCAGACCCATAGCATGTGCACGACCGAGAGCAAACCTAATGTAAACTATGAACTTGGGGTGATGATGACATGTCAATGCAGGTTCATCAATTTTAACAAATGCACTGACCGGGGGGGGGGGGGGGGGGGAAGGGGGGGGTGTTGATAATGGCAGAGGCTATGCATGTATTGGAGAAAGAAGGTACAAAATCTTCCACAACCATGCCCACCATGGTCTTAATACACAAACTACTATACTGCTGGGTCCTGGGAAAAAACATAAAGTATTAATAAGACCCCCATCTTCCCGGAGCTCACCATCAGCTATTATCTCTGAGAACTCAATCTGGTCTTTCCAATTCTGAAAGATGTTCTCTGAGAATCTAAAGTTTCTTAAAAATTGAGAAGGGGGGAAAAAATCACAAGGGGAAAATGTAGGAAATCTAACCTATCTACTCTCCTGTGCAACCTTATACATTAGATGTAGACCTCCCGCTGTTAGAAGGCCTCCCAGACATTCCTTCCATACTGGTTGTGGCTCCTCCTCTGGCTCCTCTGGCTCCTCCTCTGGCTCCTGTGGCTCTTCCTCTGGCTCCACATTATGCAAACCTCCATCATTTCACTTATCACACTGTATTACAATCATAGTCCTGGGCCTACTCCCCCGGAGGCGGGCAATACCCTGAGCTCAGAAATGTTTGCTGAATCAACGAGTGCCCTTCCCACCCATAACATACTTATCCAATGCTCTTAGATGCAAATGTCAAATTAATCTACAAAAATATTTTTATAGTTAGTGCCTGTTCATGCTATGGACATCTTTTTTCCCCTGGGCGTCCAGGGTGCTTTGAAATTCTAAGATAATTCTGTGACAGTGTTCTATCATCAGACGGCACTGAGCAATGTCAGAAGAACTGCATTCCAGTTCCAGGCTCAGGCACACATTCACCCTCCCCGCATTTGTTTTCCTTATCTGAACCGGGGGAACAGCAATACCAGCCTGGCTCCCACAGCTGCTGTGCACAGAATTAGTAAGATTTACCAATCATCTAGAAAATATTTAAATGACTTAGAAATCCTATCACAATAGAAAAATGGTAGCAGTTCTGCCTTTTTTTTTATAACCCCAATGCATTCTTGGAAACATGAATGAATGATAGTACAGCAATTCATATTTCCCTGAGGAAATAATATCAAGAGTGAACATTATGTGGCTAGCAAAGAATAGATACCACATATGTATGACTTTTTAATAATTGCTGGCATTTTATATTGAAGTATACATACAGCAGCATATATAAAATGTAAATGAAACTCAATGAATTATTTTTTTAATGAATAAACTTATATAACCACCACCCACATCAAAAATTAGATTATTTTGATGGTCCCTCTTCCTTTCTCAATCACTAACCTCTTCTAGCTCCCCAAAAGTAACAAGTATCTGACTTCCTATCCTGATTATCCCAACTATAGTTCAGTTATACCTGTTATTGAATTTCATATGAATATAATCATATAGGCCCTAGCCAGTTTGGCTCAATGGATAGAGCCAAAGGGACCCAGGTTCTATTCTAGTCAAGGGCACATACCTGGGTTGCAGGCTCCTTCCAGGCCTAAGCCCTGGTCAGGACTCATGCAATAAGCAACCAAGTGATGTGTTTCTCTCACATCGATGTTTCTCTCTATCTTTCCCTATCTCTTCCATTCTCCCTAAAAATCAACGGGAAAATCCTCAAGTAGGATTAAAAATATCTTTTTTGTCTGGTTTCTTTCAAACATTGTTGGTGAGATATCCATATTGTTGGACATGGCTGTAGTCAGCCTCATTTTCATTGCTGCATAGTATTCCATATAATAATGAAAACCATTATTTATCTATTTTACTGTTTAAGGACATTTTGATTATTTAGACAATTACATATTTAAATTAATACAATTAAGTTCCAATCCTAGCAAACAGGCACAAATATACTACATATTATCAATGTATAAGAAATCTCAGTAAGAGATCAACCGAAGGACTTGTATACATGCATATAAGTACAACGAATGGACACAAAACTCTGGGGAGGGAGGGTATGTATGGGGGGGGGGACAATGTTAAAATATGTACACAAATAATAATTTAATAATAAAAAAAAGAAATCTCAGTGTATCATATGCAAATTGTATCTCAACACAAAATTATGCTTCATAATGCAAAATATAGCTATCAAATCATAAACTTAATCTAACACATCTAGGTAAGAAACATTTAATTTGCTTTATTATGCCTTTTAAAATTTCAGATGATGTTTTTGCTTACTTTCTTTTAATGGTGTATAGGATTCAAACTTCTTTTGAAAAATTTACCAAAATTAGTCTAAACAAATCATTTCATTTCCTGTTAATATATTTCTCTATAGTAAATAGTAATTTTTTAAAATCTCTTCATTATAAAAACCAAATGTTAACATTGGTTATCTCTGGATGGAAAGATTTTTAATTATTTTATTTTCTTCTTTTTGCTTACATACATATTCTAAAGTTTCTAAACTATCTACACCAGTGGTTCTCAACCTTTCCTAATGCCGCAATCCTTAAATACAGTTCCTCATGTTGTGGTGTCCCCAACCATAAAATTATTTTCATTGCTACTTTATAACTGTAATTTTGCTACTGTTATGAATTGTCATGTAAATATCTGTGTTTTCCGATGGTCTTAGGCTCTACAGCAGCATTTCTCAACCTGTGGGTCACAACAGGTCCGCTGCTATAGTTTTTCCACCTCACTCCTGGAGAAAAAAAACCAAGGTCCACTGCTGGAGGGGATGGGAAATGTTATATCCTGCCCTCGCAGGTTTGGCTGAAAGGATGGAGCCTCCGCCTGCTGACTGCAGAGGTCAGATTCGATTCTGATCAAGGGCATGTACCTAGGTTACAGGCTCCTCCCTGGCCAGGGTCCAGGTCAGAGCTCATGCAGGAGACAACCAATCAAAGTGTTCCTCTCACACTGATGTTTCTCTCTGTCTCTCCCTCTCTCTCTTCCACATTTTCTAAAAATCAATGGAAACATATCCTCAGATGAGGATAAAAAAGAAGAAAGAAATGTCATATCCTAAGAAAGACACATCTTGAAAATGCTTAAAGAAAGTTGTCATTTTTTCATGATGAAGGGACTAGAGTCCATGCTGATGAAAACACATTAGTGGCTGCAGTGACTGGCAGTGGCTGCAGCAGTGGGTTGATGGGGCTGGCACCTTCCCCTGATCAACCCCGTCACCTCCCACAGAGGGAGGCCAGACTGAGGCTTAGGCCCACTCTCCGTCAGTAGGACATCCCCCAAAGAGCTCCCAGTCTGTGAGAGGGGGCAGGCTGGACTGAGGGACCATCACACTGGACCCCTAGTAACTATTATAATTATAAAAATTACTTTTTTCTTTTGTGAAAATCATTTCATCAATCTTCAAATTGCAATTTTCAAAAATAATCTAGTTTCCTTTCTCTACTAAAGTGTAAGTGTTTGGATGAACCATCAAATAAATGCTTTTATCATCTATATTTACCTTTGAAAGAAGAAAGAAATAGAATTTATATCAGTGAGTCAATATTAACAAAGTAGGAACATTTAAAATACAAGGGAGGTATTTTAATAAAATAGGTGGTGAAGGTCTGATTGGTAGGGGACAGGTACAGGGTGGAGGAGGTCAATGGGGGGGGGAGCAATCTATAGTATTTTCAACAATAAAGATTTTTTAAAGAAAAAAAAAAAGAAAGCTAAGGAGGCTAAAATAAAAATAAATAAATAAAGGAAGGACTTGGGCCTGCATATTAATTATAAAAAATTTTCTACAAGCCATTGAGATTTGGATCAGTTATTATTTTGACCAGTAGCTATTATCCTGAGCAAGTACTATCAATACAATGTAGGAAATATATAAGTAAAATATTATAAGATTGCTTTGAAATTATGCCTACATTTTGGTTAAAGAACCATTCTGCATACTATTAATAGTATCATGTTACTCATGTCAATGCTAGCAAATACAAAAATAATTCCCTAGTCTAAGAAGAAAATGTTATCTGTGAAAATGAAATGAACTACCCTGGGAGATCAACAAGAAATAAACAACTGAACAAACAAACAACTAAACAGCTAGAAATGCTGAGTCATTGAACTTCAAAGGTTTGTTTTGTTTTTTTCAATCTAGTGAAGTCTTGTCCACAATGTTTTGCATCCCAATTTAAGCCCTAATCATGGTGTGCCAAGAATCTGGCAAAGACTAACATACCAAATTCAGTCTTTTATTTTATTTTTTTCAGATTTCCCTCTTCAAGGAAGGTTGTCTGACATAGTGACAAGACACAGAGGCAATGAAGGCAGACTGCCTGAATCTGAATGCTCTGTCCACCCCCCGCCCACACCCACCCCGGCTGAGTGACACTGCAGACCATATGGATGGGAGAGCTGTGACTCATAGGTTGCCGGGATTGCCACAAATAAGACTTCCATTACTTGCATCTGCCCAAACATCACAGCCAGATGGGTGGGGGCAGCAGACGCCTCAGCTTGCTACCTTGCAAAGGCCTATTATAGCCTGGCTGTGAGCAGCCACAGCCCCAACAGCCTCTCTGATCAAGGGAGTTCTCCACCAGAGTTTAGGGCTCTGCCCATCACAGCTGATGGGACCTCTGGCTGCAGGGTTCATGCTGTTCCTCCACTAGCCAAGGTCACTGGATTTCATGCTGGATGTATGGCCTAGTAGCCTCCGTGTCTGCAGGCTCCTACCTAGAAGTTAGATACTGAGGCTTTTTACCCCTACCCCAAAAGATGCGTGTTAGTGATGTAGTAATAGGAGAGTTTTTTTAATTATTTTCTAGTGACAAATTTTTGTTGAATAAATGTAAACTTCATGTTAAATAATTCTATCATAAAAATCAGTATTTGGAAATACTCCCTCCGTTATTTTCCACTGTGAAAGCCAGTGGAGTGAGTCTAACATGGTACATGGTGGAAACTTTGAACAAGTTACTTCATCTCTCTGTACTTCAGTTTCCTCGCCAGGAAAATGGGGTAATAGTAATAATTCTTACCATACTATGATTAAATGAACTCATGCACATGAAATACATTACAATGGTGCTAACCTATTAAGAGCCTAATCCGTGTCTATTATTATCCAAATAATTGTATGTCAGCCAATCATCCTGTAGTCATTGGCTTTTCTATAATGAGAACTCTTTTTTTCAGTCTATCTTATACTCTTTTAAACAAAACAGAATAGAGAAAGCAGAGTTTGGACAACAACAATAAAATAACATTTACTATAATAACAGTAATTACAAAAGCACCTAACACTGAGAACTTAGTAAGTGCCAAGAACTTTATAAGGATCATCTCATCTAATCCTGGAAATCACCCTATGAGGTAGGTGTTGTCCTCATCCTCATTGTCGTTGCTGTTGTCCTCATCATCCCCATTTTCCAGATGGGAAAACTGAAGTTTAATGAGGTTACATATCTTGGCCAAGGCCACACGCTAGTAAATGATAGAGCTAGAGCAACTGCATCTGCAACGTACCCCTTAACCATTAGAGCACAATGCCCCCTAGTAAGGGGTGCCAATCACATTGTTTGGTATAAACCTATGGTTGGCGTTGATGTCTACCAACAGTGTAGAGAAAATATAAATGAGATAAATGAGGAGGGATGAAGCAGGCAGGCAAAGATTCAAGACCTTAAATGCCTTCCACACTTGGTATGAAAGAATTACACAGGTGATCAGTATTGTGTTTTTCTATATTTAACGCAAAGAACTTCCTCTACTTGCATGGAGCAGGAACCTTGCTTCCCAGGTCACAGAAGGACCTGAAGAACTAAGCAGAAAGCCCTTGGATTAGGTCGGGAGGTGGGGGAGGGGGAGAGATGAAGAAACATAAAAAACTGTTTAAGGTCAACTGACATTTTTAAATTGTATGTCTTCCTGCATAGTAAATATTAGTCAAAGCATTGCTCACAAAATGTGTTTAACCCAGACTAGAATTAGTATCAACAACAATAAAGCTGCAGCACAGCTGAGCAAACTAAACGTCAGAGGAGCTAAGTACCACCCAGATTCTCACCAACTGAAGGCACGCTGCTCTGAAAGGTCACGGGGTTGACCCCCTAAAGAGCTTCTCCAGGCCTTTGTGGGGTTGTTGGCATAGAGGGACAGACCCAGATGTCCTTGTCAAATACATCTGCACTGCAGTCCCAGCTGTCCTACCAGCTGAATGGTTAGCACGGGGCCCAACCAGAGACTTCCACAGAGCACTAAAGGCCAGGGCCATTAATGAGACCATCTCAGTTCACTTAGGTTGTGAATTTTGTTGTTTGAGGGGGCTGCACGGGGGTGGGTAAGGGAGACTTCAAGAAGGCTTCCTAGAGCAGTGATGCCTGAGATGAATCATTTGGAGACCGCATAACAAAGTGCTTCACTGTTCTAGCTTGACTATCAGAGAGACCTGGGTTCAAATCCCTACAATGCCACCTTCTGTGTGACACTGACAATTTCTTACCCTTTCAACATGAGACCCCTCCTCAAAGTATTATGGCTGTTAAACAAAATCATGTACGTTAAAGCATTTAACACGGTGCTCAGTAATTAGTGGCCACTATTACAGAAACCTCTAACAATGACTTGTTTTTTCAAATGTTTGTAGTGCAGAAGAATCCATCCTGGGCAGACCCAGAGACCTACACCCCTGCCTGAAGTTTCTAAGAGTGTAATCCTACGACCATGTATCAGAATCACAGGGGGAGTTTCTTTAAAAGCAATCTCTGTAGTAGGTTAACTAATTACCCTCAAAAGTATGTCCACCCAGAATCTATGAATTGTGACTTTCATCGGGAGAAGGCTTCTGCAAATGTAACTAATGAAGTCTCCAGATCACCCTGGATTAGGGCAGGAGGTGAATCCAATGGCTTCTGTCCTTCAAAGGGAAGAGCAGGAGACACACAGAGGATAAGAGGGTGTGGAGATGGAGGCAGAGATTGGAGTGAGCTGTCCATACTCCAGGGAATCCCCAAGGATTGTCATCAGCGACCAGCAGCCAAGAGAGAGGCTTCGAATGGATTCCCCCTCAGAGCTTCCAGAACGAACCCACCTGCTGACACCTTAACTTCAGCCTCCAAAACTACGATGAAACCAGTTTCTGTCTTAAGCCAACAAGTTTGTGGTATCATGTTATGGGAGCCCTGTACTCTCAGTAGACACAGGTTGGTGTTGGGGAATCAGTATTTATCAATGATTCTGTGCCCATGAACACTAAAGCATCTGCCCTGCACAATTCCCTCTGGTCTGAGGAGGCCACACGTCCCTCCTCTTAGGAAATAAAATAAAAAGGTTCAAAGTCCTCCACTCTTTAAGGCTGACATATTTTCCCCATTGTTTAGCTATTTTAATTTTCAAATAAATTATATTAGTTAATATATATATTAATATCTACACTTATACTAATATATAAACATTGTATTAGTATCAGACATACAACTCCATTATTAGACATTTATATAACTGACAAAGTGATCACCCGGATAAATCTAGTGCTATCTGACACCATACATAGTTATTACACTAGTGACTATATTCCCTATGCTGTACTTTATTTCTCCTTGGCTCTCTGTAACTACCAATTTATATTTCTACATCCCTCCCCCTTTTCCACCCTCAAACCCCCTCTCATCTGGCAACAAGGCTGACACTTTTCTCTCAACCCTCCCTCCCAACATGGTAACGCTGAGGCTAGAAGTCCCATACATCTGGGAGGTGCTATCATACTTAGAAGGCCTATGCCATGGTTCCCAAACATGCATAAGACTCACGGGGGGTGGGGGGGGGGAGTATATATTTAAAATGAACATTTCTAGGCCCTACAGCATGGGATTCTGATTCAACTGGTCTAGGCTGGGAGTTTAACTCCAGAAAAAGAAAATACTTGATAGATAACTCTACAGGCCACTAGTCTACATTTCATGCTAAAGTCAAAAACCAAAGTCAGTCTGGCTCACCAAGATGCAAGACTAGACAGGGTTCGGAGCCTGCATGAGTGCTGCCTGCACGTCTCCCTCTGGAATCTAACGGATTGATGGCAGTAAGTGATGAGATCAGAACTCACAGCAGATCAAACATTCTAAAAACAGGGAGGCATCCCCTTAGAGTTCCCTCTGGCTTCTGCTTGCTTTACTGATTCTAATTCTGGCATAAACAAACTCTAATTAGGGTTTTTTAGTCTCATTTTATCTGAAGTTCAGGAGAAGAACTAAAGCCGGTGGACTCCAGAGAAGAGCAGAACAAGAACTCCATAGCGCTTCATGGCCTCCTCGCCATACTGGAATTTTTATCACCTTCCTTTGTGTTTGGCAAAGTTTGGTTCCTATCATTTGTGATTTCTGATAAATAATAACTACCCAAAAATGCATGTTCAAAGCCTTTTACTGGATCAGATAAGCAACTAGAAAATAGTGTGGTTTTCTTTCATGTGATCCCTGAATTACATGTGAAACTTTCTATTGCAGCATATTTTCCTCCTATGGGCTCTTGCTTCTGGAGAGGGATTAAAACCAAACACTGGGATACCATCAAAACTTCCATCAATCACGTCTGTCCTGCTACTTTGGTGTCTGCCTCAGTGATGAATCAGTAAAGAAATCACTTTTACTATTTGTTCTCTTTCATTACTGCATCACCAATGCCCATTGCCACAATATCCTGAAAAGGATTCTGCTATTTTCCTGGCTGCTCCGTCCTTCACTCGATCCTTCATCCAAACATTCAAACAGCAAATAAATGACTATGGGAGTCAGGTCAGAGGCCAGAAACAGTACTGTCCTCGTCACAAACTGAATCCATACCAAGTGGGAAAGATCCTCTGCAAATATAAATCCAAATAATCAAGATTCCTGCCTAGCCATTTGGGGGGACAACAGCTATCATTTCAGAGGAGTCAGTTAAGGTTATTATTAAATCCCTCTAAGGAGTGTACTGCTCTCAAATAAGAATCCCACTAAGTGCCCTATGGGATGTTCTATATGGAAAGCAACTTGGTAGGACAGAAACAGCCTTTAAATTATCCGGTCCTGGGTTTAATTCCAGCTCAATCACTTACTACTCGGTTTTGAGCAACTCATATCCCTCCTATGAGCCTCGGTGGCTTTCTTGTTCTTAAATGGCAAGAATGATGATCCATCATCAAGACAGAATGTATGGACGAGGTGAACATAGAGATTGCATTTGCTTGGCATATCATCAAGTACTCAAAATAAATGGTCCATTTGAAACCTTCCAACACAATCATTACCAATTTTTCAATTAAAATGTGACTAAAGTCAACTCTTCCACACTTAGTTTAATAATCTAATAATTAATATAGTTTCTTAGTGTTTTTCTCCTCCCCTTTCTAGTCTGCTCCTGACCAGAAAATCATATTAACTGAACGGAACCTTTTAAAACCGGGTGTAAAATAAACCAGAGCAGATTGTGCGTGGAGTCTTCATGGGGCTCTGCAGAGAGTCAAGACCTAGAATAGGTGGCACACTGACACTGCGGTATCTTCAGGTCATCTCAGAGATAACGCCAGCTGTGAGTGTCTCTCGATCAGTTCCATCCGGTCCAAGTTGCCAGATAAGTGACGGCTGATAAGAAAGATGCTATGGTAGTCAGCTCACTTGCCAGGAAATGCCTAGCAAGGTATTGAAATAGAAAAACACACATATGAACACTAGGTTAGCATGAAGCAATATTCATAAGCATATTCAGAGTATGCAGTTTTTATGGACATAAAAGGTTCACAGAACTTCCAGAAGGAGTTGCAATAGCTAAGACTACACCCATGTCTAATGTGGTAATGAGCCAGGTAAGTGTTTTAAGTTTATCTTGCCCTTTGTTAAGTTATAATTTGGTATTTTATCTACAAGATCAATGAGAGTCATGGTTAAAGTATATAGAACATGCATTTTACACTTGTGACTGAAATGATGAGGAGCAGTTAAAGAGGTATGACTCTGAACTGAGAAAGGCCATTCATGGCATATAACAATTCTCTAATTTTTTATGGGTACCAGTGTTTCCGTGAGATCCCCCCAAGAGTCAGAGTAACATCTCTAAGGAATTGCTGATGAGGATGTCTAGTTGGGGGTGGTGAGCCACGCTGGTAATCCTTGAGCCAAATAGGGGAGAGGGGTTCCCTGGGGATCCTAGCAAACCACAGCCGGAGAAGCAAGGTGCAGAGTGAGGGATCTCAGCAGCAACTGCCAGTGGAGGCTGAAGATTTCCCTAGCAAAGGAAAGTCCACATTCACAAGGCCTTGCACAGAAAGTAATCAAAATAGTACTCATTTCATCACTATGTTATCACTAGTTCTCAAAAATAAATAATTAGAAGCTAATCTTGACAAGGATTCCTTGAAGAGAAAAAGGAAATCTTTTTAAAAATATTTTTTATTGCTTTCAGAGAGGAAGGGAGAGGGGGAGAGAGATAAACACTATTGATGAGAGAGAATCATTGATCAGCTACCTCCTGCATGCCCCCTACTGGAGATTGAGCCTAAACCAGAGCATGTGGCCTGACTGGGAATTGAACCATGACCTCCTGGTTCATAGATCGACGCTCAACCACTGAGCCACGCCAGTTGGGCAAAAAGGGAATATTTGACAATGCTCTATGTATTGTATAATACAACAACAACAAAGACCAGGGATCTTATGGTGCAAAAGAGACCCACAGATGCTAAATCATATGACAGAATTTGATATATTCCTGACATCAAAATATTCAGGACACAGCAGCCCACTAATCAACAAGTCTTCACTATCTATGTGTATAGCACTGGGGAAGATTAGGAATAAATAAGATTAAATCACTGCCAACATCCATCTGGAAAAGACAGAAAAGAAAGAGTAAATGTAGGCATTGCAAACATCCTCTTCTCTGGACCCTTAGCTCTGCAGCAAGTCCAAGGTGGCATTGCGTGAGGATGGTTTACCATCCCAACCTGAATCTTATTATCCAGGCTCAAGTCAGGGGCGCTCTCCTAAGGCCAGATTTGCTGTTTGCTAATGCATCTCAGATCCTGCTAGATAACTCGTCTAGTCCATTAGTGTGCACTATTGATTCTGAGGGGCCTTCTTTAGCTTTCAAAACACGTGAGAATGCCTACACCATGATTTCCACAAGGTTCATCTAGGAGGTACATAGAGTTATCATGACAATAATACCCAATGTTGAGATTTAGTTTGAGTTCTCCAGAAATAGACCCCAAGACAAAAACACAAGTGCAGTTGGGGGTGGAGGTAAAGGCAAAAGACAA
Organism: Pipistrellus kuhlii; assembly: GCF_014108245.1. Taxonomy (NCBI): domain Eukaryota; kingdom Metazoa; phylum Chordata; class Mammalia; order Chiroptera; family Vespertilionidae; genus Pipistrellus; species Pipistrellus kuhlii. Next base: position 13,247,185 of record NW_023425573.1, read on the forward strand.
TAGTAAGGAAGTGGGGGAGGAAGACAAAGGGAAAGCATGTGATAAAGGGTGAGCTCTCAAACCACCTGCCGGGGGAGGAGTCTGGAGCTGAATTCCTGGAGAAACCTTGGGGAAGAGTGCAAAACACAGGCTCAGGGTGATCCCATCTGAGACTGAGAGAGCGAGGGTATTCCTTATGCCAGCCCCAGAGTGATTAGATGAAGTCTGCTGGGGGAGGGGGTAGTCATTCCCTAGAACTGACCTGCTGACCATGGGCAAAGTGACCTTTGGAATGCAGCCCACAGACACAGGGCAGGTGCTGACAGCGAGAAGGCCACTGGATCAGGGGAAGGATCCAGGGACAAAACTGGGTCTGGCAGCATCTGCGACATCACCATCCAGGTGAATTAGCTCTGTTTTCGTTTGCCAAGCAGAATACAACAAATTCATTCATGTGAAAGTACTAGGAAATATAATTAATTTTTTTTAAAGTAATGAAAACAAGAGCTTTGTTCTTGCTATTTACACAGAACATTTTCAGCCAATGCAAATGTTCCAGATAAATTTAGTGTTTCATCTAAAAAAAGCTATCATTAATTTCTCCTTAGTAATTCAATTTTGTTCCTCTTACTCTATAATAAATATTTAAAATATGAAAATACATCATTTGAAGTATGACATGTGGTTTCATTTACATGTTTCATTTACTTTAATGTACTAATTAGCATTTTTATCTTTGGACTTTTTTTTTACAGATTACATTCAATATTATTCTGTATTAGTTTCCTTAAGCTTTTTTTAGTCAAAACTGATTTTAAAGATTTACAATAGGGTCAACTCAAGATTCTCAGCTAACCTCTAAAATAGCAAATAGTGTATCTAATATATTTCCAACTGCACTGAACTTTTTATAAAGGACACAAACCAGCCAGTATGGCTCAATAGGTTGAGCATCATCCTAGGATGATGCACCAGGAGGTCACAGTTCGATTCCTGGTCAGGCCACATACCTGGGTTGTGGGCTGCATCCCTAGTAGGGGGTTGTGGGAGGCAGATGATCAATGATTCTCTCATCAATATTTCTCTCTCTCCCTCCCACTCCCTTCCTCTGAACATTTTGAAAATAAAGAAAATAAAGAACACCAAAGAAGTATTAGACCCAGTTCTCCTCCCCGCAAGGAGACCACAACTCAGCAGATAAGGGGGCAGGGGAGACCAACACACAAACTGAAGACAGCCATAAGAGCAGTAGAAACTCGGAGAAGAATGAGACCAGTATGGGCTATTTCATTCAAAGTGAGAGACCTTAACTGGGCTTCTAAGAATGGACAAAATGTTGAAACACTGATAGGAGAACAGGAAACATTTTAGGGAAAACAGCAAAGGCACCTTGGAAGGCATGATCAGGCCAAGTCAGTGAGGAGACTGCTTGAAAGGAAGCTGGGGACGTACTGGGATATTACATGACCTGACCTGCCTGTCTCTCTAATTCCACCTTCTGTGCTTTTTGCCTCACTCTCTGTGCTCCAGCCCTTCTGGACTAATTTCTCTCCCTCCCTCAGGCCTTTGTGCTTCCCATTCTCTCGGCCTGGACTACTCCTTCCTGGCTCTTGGCGAGGCTGCCCCTTCTCTTGACTCAGATTGTAGCACAAAATCCACTGTCCCCAGCACCCTCTGTCTTAAAATTCTGTTTTGTCTTCCCATGGCATTTAAGTCAGTTGGAAATAGTCTTAATTAATTTAATCTACCTATACCACTAAGAGATAAGTCCCGTAAAATCAGAGATCTCCTTTGCTTTCTTCATCACTTATCACCAGCCTCCAGCATAGCGCCTGGCACATGCCTGCCACATTATCCTGAGATAATGGACTGAATAAATAATGGAAACAGAGTCACAAGAGTGGATGAGGGCCAGGTTCATAGGGCCTTGTGAGCCATGCACAGAAGGCAAAAAGAAAGGACTCTAGATGTCCTACATGTCTTAGAAAGCGTAGGATAAGAATAATACCCGTACCCTGGCCGGGTGGCTCAGTTGGTTGGTGCATCATCCAGTATTCCAGAAAGGCTGCAGGTTGGAGAAAGACCTCCCAGCAGAGCACTGCACTGGGCAACCACATCTTGGGTTTCATTCTGAACTCTCTGCCCATCAGCAGGCCACTTATTTTGCTCTACCTTCTATTATAAAAAGATGTATGCTGCTTATTACCTTGACTTTAGCACCAGTGAGCACTAAGGTACAAGTCATGATACAGAATCAGAGGGTCTCAGTGCAGTGGGCTCAAGATGCAACTAACTTCAATGGCTTAATGTAAAGATGCTCAGATTGAGGTGCAATTAGTATTAAGAGCACGCAAATGTCTTGGAAGAGACAGTGCTTTCACAAGGAGAATCCCAAATTGTTTCTGTAATTGCTAAGTTTTAACATGTCTTTAAAGCTTTTTAAAATGCTATTCCCATGGATACAGACAATAGGGTGGTGAAGGCCTGGGTGGGGATGGACTAGGAAGGGTCAATGGGGCGGGGACATATGTAATACTTTCAACAATAAAGATTTAAATTTTAAAATTAAATTAAATTAAAATGCTATTGACATGAATTCACACCATTAAATATTATTAAATGACTACAGTAGAACAAAAACTATACTTAAAGAGAGTTCATTTTTTTAAAAAAACAAACAACAGAATTAGAGCAACAAAAAAAGGAAGAGTTAATATGATATTTGTTGCCTTCAATCTTTGGCCCTCTGTTAGTTACTATGATACTAAAATCTTAAACATCACCCAGAGAGAGAAATAAGGACATGAGAAAGCTAACTTCCCTGTGATATGTTGAATTTGGCAGGGCGTATGGTGGGAAACAGTACAGACCTCTGTGTTCTTCCCACCTCCACTGCCTTATTGAGGTCTTGTCAATTATGCCATCAAGATCCATATCTTCATCAGACATTTGTCTCAGAGTGTACCTGTGCAGTCTACACGGACCTAATTGGTTACCTGGAACATGTTTGGAGAGCTAAATCTATCACTCAAAAAAAATTAACTCTTTCTATTATTAAATATTCTGCCATAAAATGCAGAAAGAAGCAGTGGGACTTTCCAACGCTATCACAATCTGAATGTATTTAAAATGTGGTATCTCTTAAGGACAAATAATCCATGCCAAAAACATCACATGCCTAACTGCTCACTTCTCAGAGTGCTTTACAGAATAAAATAAAATAAAAACTCTAACACTGCCCTCATATAGAATTTAATATTAAGTTTACAGCTAATTAAAGTTACATTATTTATGCATAGGGTGACTCTAAATCCTTGTTTGTCCCAATTACACTTGGTTTCCTAGTGTAATTTTTGCCTTTCATTTACAACAATGTCCTGGTTTGAATGATTGGTTATATGATCACCTATTTATACAGTAATATGTGACAATAAAAGGCAACTTCATGATACTTTATGTTATAAAGCCCCTGAACTTATTAAGCAGGCCAAGCTGGCAAGAGCTAACTCATGTCTGACTTGGATTTTATAAACATACAAAATAGATTAGAATATCTCCTGGTTTTTAAAGTAAAACATCAATTATATCCAAAATTACTACAAAAAGTATTACATGACAAGTTACCCAAAGATATGCAATAATCTATCACATATATCTATCTATTATCTGACTAATAGTCACAAACTATGCCTTTAAAACTAATTAGGGCAAACATAGCTGTCTGGCTTGAATACTTTCTAAACAGAAATTATAAAATTTCCTAATGGAAAAACATGTTCTTCTAATTTGTCCAGCATTACAACAAGCCTCTTCATCATATATAGTATCTTCCATCCGTAAAATAGGGACCATTATTATTGCTCAATAACTAGGTGGAAGGAACATAATCATTAACAAATGCTTTGATAATGACCAGAAAGTGAAAATTCTTATCTAATCTACTGAGCAGAATTCTGAGACCAAAGTAACTACACAAAAAAAGTACCCAAAATAAATGTTGCCTACAAGCACCTCTAATTCAAGACACATCATTGAGTGTCTATTCTAGGCCAGGAATATGTATGCTACATTTGTGATAGACCTTAACTGTGTTTGATTTGCCTTCATAGCTTTGCCCTTCCTCTAGCAACAGCCCTCATTTGTTGTTTGGGACCCCCTCTTCCCCAGCCCCAGTTTATGGGGTTGGGTGAAGTTCCCCATCCTGCTCCAAAAGAGCATGTGAGGCACAAGACAGGGCTGAGGTAACTAACATGCCCCATGCTCGTAGTCATACCAGCTTGGGGAGGGACAGACACATGACTAATCAGAGAGAATCTCAGGAGCTTTTCCTAAGCAACCACGCTTTCTCTCTGCACCTAAACCTAAGAGGATACAGAGATTTACTACTACAGCCAAGCTGTTCCCATATCACGCCTGAAATTGGGCCCAACACAGATGAAGAGAACAAACCATAAAGACTAGGACCCACACATTCAGCTACCCTAAACTCTTCCTTTGGACTCTCCTTTATATGAGCCAGTAGTTTCCCATTTTTTTATTTTATGTCCTTTGAAACTAAAGAAAACAAACTCTGTATCTCTTTCACTCATTAGTATCTCTTGAATAGTCATAAAGACCTTATTATTTATAAGAGAAACACTTGTTATTGTCAACTATATAAGACCAAACGTTTCAAATTAATTCTCCAAATGATTATTGTTAGTTGTGATGCTGATCAAGCATCACCAGTAGGACCTGGTTGGCTCTCATAACCATTTAATAGACTCTTAAAAGTTATAGATGCTATCTAAATCATTAAAAACAGCGTGTAACTCAGCTGTGATTAGACTGATTGATTTAATTACCCAACAAGCAGACAATTAATTATCACTTAAAGGAGAAAATCCTAGGAGTTTGCTTTATTGAACTGTCTTAATATCATGTGTAAAATTCCATTAAACTATAAGAGTGCATTAAGCCTTTACTGATAAACTGCTAAACATATCCCTTTTTCTATATTTTAAATTATTAATTTACTTTTATTTCAAAATCAAACTTTCTTTAACAAATTCTTTACTTGAGATCAACTGCATAAAGGTTAAAACTTTGTCTTACATATTTTTATTAAAATATAAAAATCTTAAGCATTTTTTTAAAAGTATGAATTGATTGAAATATTACAAATTTACAGGGCAGGGGACTGGAAGAAGGTGGTGAAAAAAGCACAAATGTTCAGTTGTGAGATAAGTGGGTACTAGGGTTGTAATGTACAACATGATGATTACAGTATGCTGTATGATATACAAGAAAGTTGTTAAGAAAATAAATCTTAAGAGTTGTTATCACAACTATATATATAAAATTACAAGATGACTGATGTTAAATAAACTTATTGTGATAATCCTTTCACAATATTGATAGGGGGACTTACAATCCAATAGAGAGAGCACCTGAATTAATCTGAAAAGGAATTGTATTATTTTAAATCTTAGAACACATATATTTATCTGAATAGGGGGTTACGTTTCTTATATGTGAATAGAAGGTTAACTTTTTCTTAAGTTTCTCTTTCAAAGCCTGTGTGAAGGGATTGAGTAGGTGACTCCGCTGTGTATCCAGCAAGCAGAATCGATAAGCATGGTCAGACGACCCACCAGGAGTCAAAATATCATCTCATCACCTGCTGACTAAAGAACAATAACTGATGGCTTTGGACCCCCAGGCCTGCACGTAGCACCCTAGCCCCTTTCCTTTATAATCCTGTCCCCTGCACCTTGCTAAAAGGCAAAATTTGATGCTTGTAAGCACCCTGACTTCTTTGTTGACTGGCCTTCTCAATAAACATCTAATATGATTCAACCTGGCCTTCCTTATTGAACACAGCGACAGGCAGCCCAAGCCCAACAGGGGGTTTCTCGGTAACAATATATGTAAGTCAAATCGCCATCCTAAACTTATATAGTGCTGTTATGTCAAATATTTCTCAATAACACCGGGGGGGGGGGGGGGGAGAAGAATTTACAAAATTCAATAGCAAGCACATCACTGGGAGCCTTATTTCTTTGTCTCTTTTTCTGTGGAAGCCTTTCTTCAGGTTGTGTTTCTTTGACTTCAGCAAAAACAAATTATATTTAACTTAACTGATTAAGAAGGTGGAAAGAGGAAGAATCAAACTAACATATAGCAGCATCTTCTATTTCAGGCACAGACTTTGAGGCAGATTAAAAATGGACACAAGCCGGGACCAGTTTGGCTCAGTGGAAAGAGCATCTGCCTGTGAACTGAAAGGTCCCTGGTTCAATTCCGGTCAAGGGCATGTACCTTGGTTGCAGGCACATTCCCAGTTTGGGGGTGCAAGAGGCAGCTGGTCGATGTTTCTCTCTCATCGACATTTCTAACTCTCTGTCCCTCTCAATTCCTCTCTGTGTAAAATCAATAAAATATATATATTTTTTAAATGGACACAAATTCTCTGCGGCTCATTCTCGGTGTCTATTTCCACCCCTAGAATGCACTGTGGGAGTTGTGGGCCTGCAGCTTTCATTCTCGCCCTCTTAAAAGGCTGTGCCACGTGAGCAGCTCTGAGCTAGTCACTGGAGAGGCCCCACGAAGGAGAAACAAGGTCATCTGACTGGCAGCCTGACTGCCAGCCCCTTCAGTGAGGTCACCTTGGATCATCCTGTCCCTGCCAAGCCACCGCCTGGCCACGACCACAGGAGTGAGCCCAGGAGAAACCAGCAGAAGAACCACCAAGCTGAGCCCAGGCCAAAGTGCCAATCAACAGAATTGAGAGTAAGTAGATTGGTGGTTGTTCTAAGCCATTAAATTGTGGGAGTGGATTATTAAGTAGCAATAACAGGGTGCTTTCCATGATTATTTCACTTACTCTTAGTAAGAATATAATGAGGTGAGCCATGGGCCACCCAGATAGTACATGGAATAAAGTCTATACAATTTAGGAAGTTTCAGGGGGGAGAAATAGTATTCATAATACAAAAATAAGAAAATAATGCCATTTAAAATACAGAGGACATAAATATTTAATACTAAACCCAAAAATGTCCATGGCCACACCAGTGCCACCCCGTCCAAGGGGAAGTGTGACAGAGGAGAAATCAGAATGTAGAGGTTTAATTAAAGCATATGGTTTGGGAAGACACGGCAGGCCCTTCCCAGGGGGTTTCGTTAACCAAGCTTCACACAAGTCACAGGAGATTCACCTCAACAGTTACCACCACTGTTCCCTTTGACAAATAAGAGCTACTACCACTCTGAATGACTGTCCTTGTCTCAAGGCGTGGAGCGAGCGAGCTGAAGTGCCAGGAGCTGAGCTCAGATTTCTGTGTTTTCAAAACATGTGTTCTTTGTGCTGCTCTTCTGTTTTCACTCTTACCTTGTGACCTTTACACCAAGTGGTATATCAACTGAAAACACTTCCACTTCAATATCCCCAAACATGCCCATCCCATGGAAGTGGAAGCTCCAGGAAAGAACCCATCTAAGCTTTTCTCATCCCGGGAGGTGTGCTCAGCAGGCGCGAGAGGGCCTGGCTTCCTACCCATTTCTCTGATTAGATAAAGAAATTCTTACCACTCGCAACAGCATGGATGGACATGAAGAGCATCATGCTGAGCAAAATAAGCCAGTCAACGAAAGATAAGCATCACATGACCTCACCCATTTGTGGAATATAAAGAACAACATAAACTGATGAACAAAAACTGATCCATAAACAGAGAAACATCAGACAGACAGTCAAACTTCAGAGGGAAGGCAAGGGAGGGGGGTAAGAGATCAACCAAAGGACCTGTATGCATGCATATAAGCATAACCAACGGACACAGACACTAGGATGGGGAGGGCATGTGCGGGGAGAATGGTGGCCAGGGAGAGATCAATGGGGGGGAAGGGAAGAGATATATATGATACTATTTGTAATACTTAAACAATAAGAAATTTAAAAAACAAATAAGCTAGTCAGAGAAAGATTAAAAAAAGAAGAAACTGCAAGAGGAGTGCCCTAAATAGGGGACCTTTCAGTTTCCTTTCTTTCCTTTATCCCTTTTACCATCTGTCAACTTCCTCATAGACTTGGTTAGATTGTGCCAAAGCACTGAGTACAGCTCCTTGCTCTCCTGCCTGTTATATGTCCTTGCCATTGCACTTTCTATTCATTCTCTAGCGTGGTCTCCTCCCGCCTGGTCTATTTATATCAAGTTCCTACAAGTGCATTTCTAAACTAGTCACAGTAAGCCCAAAGTGAAGTTAGATTCTAATCTTTCTGTGCTGGGCTGTATGTATCACTGCTCCCTCTCCTTCCAAATGACCTCCACCAGAAAACCAGTGACTCATGACCACATGGAAAGCAGACTTCTTCTCATTTAACATTTACATAGGTTGTTTGTTGGCAAGGAATTCCTAGCTTTTCACCTCACTAAGCTGATCCAATCAGCTAATCATGGCTTTTGCAGCTCGGTTTCAAGGTCAGAAGTCCTCAACAGTGGCACTGCAGCCGTTTACTCAATGTGCCCGTTCTGTCAGCGAATAAGCTTTGTGCAAGGTTTAACCTTGGGAGAAAAATGACGTTGCTGGGGAAAGCAGCTAATGCTCTCGGTAGGGGAAGGACTGGTGGTGATTTAAAAGCATGCCAGGCAGGCCGCCTTGAATCAGGGAAGGAATGAAGGAGGAAGTCAGAGACAACTGGCCACATGCTATCCCTGAGCCTCCACTGCGGACAGTTGGCCTGGGTGACCTTTCTGTGCCCTTCAGCTATAAAATTCTATGAATCTACTGACTTTTTCCTTTATCAAAGGCATCTTTTTATAAAACTGCTCAATTTTCAATAAATATTTTTAAAGTATGGGAATTCTAAATATACAATCTTCTTAAAGTCAGACAGACGCATTTCATCTGAATGTATTTCAAAAAGTAGTTTAAACAACAGAATAAAGATCATGGAGAATAAAGTAGATAATAAATGCTAAATCACAAATATTACAAAAAATGGCAAAATAATGGCACATATCGACTTCATTCGTATGTTGATTATATAAACTTGGCAGCAAAGCAGTGAACTGTCCTTTAAAGTGGTTTTCATATCATATACTTTACATAAACCACTGGGATAACTGTAACTCTTCAACTTAAAAATATTCCAGATTTGATGCTGGCTTGTGTGGCTCAGTTGGTTGAGCATCCTCCTATGCACCAAAAGATTAGTTTGATTCCCAGTCAGGGCATATAACCAGGTTTCGGGTTTGATCTCTGATTGGAATGTTTTTCAGGAGGCAACTGATCAATGTTTCTCTCTCACATTGATGTTTCTCTCACTATCCTTTCCTCTCTGTCTAAAATCAATAAAAACATTTTTTTAATTGCCTGCTATGTCCTTAAATGTCAGTTTGAAATCACCTTAAAAGGTAAGGTCAGTGGGAGGAAATGGGTGGTGCTTAGATATGGCTGACTAATGTTTTGGGTAAAAAAAAAAAAAAAAAAAAAAAAAAAAAAAAAAAAAAAAAAAAAAAAAAAGGCAACCAAGCTAAATAAAACAGATGTCCTTGCTCAGTAGCATTCTGAAATGACATATTTTATTGTGCTCAAATGGCACATCTGAATATCTGGTTGAGACATAGAGGTTAACAAGGACATTAATCTTTTAATAATCAAAAGCACAAATATTGATAAGTTCTCCAAATCAACTGAAACTGGATGGGCCATATTAAGAAAGGCTTGAACACAGAGACTAAACAGACTCACCAAGTGGGGAGCTATTTTGGGATGGGTAAAGGACATCAAGTGGGTAAGCCTGTTAAGCAACTAGCAGAGTTAGAGATCCGAGTAACCAAGCTCTGGGCATGGAGGCATGACAACGTGTAAATCAGAACCCAGTCAACCAGGCTGTTCCAAAGAAGATTACAGAAACTAAGAACAACTGGAAGAATGGCAATGAAGAATAATTTTGGTCACAAGAGACAAGAAAAAAAAAATCTATTATCAGAGTCACGTGGGGCATTGCAAAACCAACAACAGGTTGATTGGTTATGAACAATGAGACTATGCCTTTAAGAACAGGATTGGTACCAAACTCTAAAACAGGGCAAAACCCACGTGTGGGGGTTAAGTGACTCCAGCTCTGAAAAAAAAAATAGCAATTAGGGTAAAAGGGCAAAGAGGAAGTGAAGAGTGGGATTTAGTTAAATGGAGAAGAAAGGGCAACATTCCGAATGAGAGGAAACTGAAGGCAGGCACCAACACGAGCACAGATGCAAGGAAAGGTCTTATCCTCTTGGTCCAGAGCTTAGTTTATCAAAATTTTCCCTGAACTCAATGAGGAAATAAGTTTATTAACCTAAATAGTTATGAGCTTTATTAAGTTATTTGCTCCTAGGATATTAGCTGAAAAAGGGCCTCAGCTAGCACAGGAATATTTGTCATAGTGCCTGACCAATTTGGTTATCCAAAAGAATATTCACAATGACCATATGACTGTCTGCAAAAAATATGTCTTTATCTTACACAAAATTTTCAGAATGATATTTAGCCTAACCAATAAACCAATAAGCCAAAAATGGGGACAGCATGGCATTTGCAAAAAGCCATCCAATTGAGCCACTCCATCATTAAGTCAAGTATATCCCAATGGTTAGTGATTCCAGGCCCTTAAATAATTCAAAATAATTTATATCTAGTGCTGGCCTCACCTACTGCGGCACCCATAAGGGTCTTGTTCAACCCTTATTTCAGTTCTGAGTGCCCACTTCTGTAATATTTCCTACCTACCTACAGAGCCAGAAATGGTGCTAGGGGCTAAGGATGAGGTGCTGAACTGACTGACAGCCCACCCTCATGTGATCCCCTGACTCACAAGCAGGTATGCACAAGAGCCATCCAAGGTGAGTATTTAAAATTCAGGCCCCCAGGCCGAGTTGGCCCCCAAAGCTTCCGTGGGATTGGGATGCAGATGGTCTCTTAGACACTCTGAGAAACTGGTCCAGAAGGACCTTCCCACAGACAGATTCTAGGTGTGTCTGTGTCACCCTAAATCCCCAGCTGTGAGTACAGAGTAAATATTCAATGTGTTGAATGGATGCACAAACTGGACACAGAATTGAAGAGACAAAACATGGTAGGTATAATAATAGAGGTGCCATAAAAGCATAAAGGGGGGCGTGTAATATAGCTTGGGGAGAAGCAGGGACAACTTCCTGGAGAAAGCAGCCCCTGGGCAAGTCTTACAGGGTAAGCAGGAGGGAGACTGGCACGAAGGGGAGGCTACAGACATGCAGCAGAAGCCAAGGTGGGATACAGCAAGGTTTGGGCAGAAACTATCATGTTGTTGCTGCAGACTCTTGAAATGATGCGGGAGTTTCACCTATAATACATTATCTCCATCCCTCAAAACCCACTCTAGAAAAGGGTTATTATTTTGATTTTGCACATGAGGACAGGGGGCTTCAAGAAATTACAATGTGTCCCAGGAAGTAGCTTAGTGGTGTTATGGACTAAATGTTTGTGCTGCCCCCCCCCCCGCCCCCAAATTCATATGTTGAAACCCTAACCCCCCGGGTGTGGTGGTATTAGGAGGTTGGCCTGTGGGAGATGATTGGGTCCCTCATGAGTGAGAATAGTGCAAAATGAGAAGCCAGAGGGTTCTTTCGCCCTTTCCACCATGTGTGGGCACCACAAGAAAGGTGGTGAATCTGCAACCAGGAAGTGGGCCCTCAACAGAACCCAATGATGCAGGCACCCTGATCTCAGACCTCCAGCCTCCAGGACTGTGAAAAATAAATTTCTGTTGTTTATAAGCCACCCAGAATATGCTATTTTGTTGTAGCAGCTCAAACTTACTAAGACAATCAGCTCCTCGCCCTTGCCAGTATAGCTCAGTGATGGAGCATTGACACATGATTCAGGAGGTCATGGTTTAATTATTAGTCAGGGCCCAAATCCAGGTTGCAGGCTCCATCCCTAGTAGGGAGTGTACAGGAGGCAGCCAATCGATGATTCTCTCTCATCCTTGATGTTTCTATCTCTCCCTCTTCCTTCCTCTTTGAAATCAAAAAAAAAATTTTTTAAGGGCAGGCAGTTCCTCAAAAAAATTAAACATAGAATTACCATATAATCCAGCAATTCTATTATGGATATACTAGAGGCCCGGTGCACAAAATTCATGCATGGATGGGGTCCCTAGGCCTGGCAGGTAATCAGGGAAGCCTAAAGGCCTGGGAGGGATCGGGAGAGGAGGTGACTATCACTGGGCTGGGCACAGAAGAAACAGACGCCAGATGCCAATGTTGCCCTCAGCACCCCACCACCCCGCAGTTCCCTGCCTCCCCCCTCTCCTCCTTCCCTTGGTGCTGCTCTGCCATGGGGACTTGCTGGCAGAGGGAGGAGCTGGGGGAGGTCTTGATCCCGATTGGAATGTGCAGGAGGCAGCCAATCAATGATTCTCTATCTCTATTTCCCTCTCTGAAATCAATCAAATATATACTTTTTTGCATATATACAATCAAATATATGCAAGGTTTTTAGAGGAAGAAAGGTAGGGCAAGGGAGCTATTGACCGGTGGGGGGGGGGGGGCATTTGAGATCTTGCTCACATTTCAAATAGGATAACATAAGGTGGTCCTCAGGGGTTGACAGGTGAGGAGTGGCCGTGGGTGGAGCAGGGCATTGTGGGCTGAGAAATGGGCTGTAAGGACTGGGAATGTCTGTAACAGTGACACCGAGCATGTGTTAGGGCCATCGTTGGGATCATTCATCCCCAAGAGGTTTTAATTCAGAGTGGGAAGAGAAACACGAAGATCAGCGGGCCTTTCTTAGCCTAGAAGGTGAGGCGAGTGGCAGGAGGAGGCTGCTCTGCTTCCCTACAAATGTAAGCACCCAGTGTGACTGCACATGGATGCAGTCAGCAGCCCAATCAATGCCCAGCCAGCGCTGGTGGTTGTGTCCTGCTACTCTCTGGCTGTACTGCGGTGTTATTGGCCTGGAAAGCCAAAGCCACACCCTCAAGCACACGTAGTATAGGAAGGGTAGGCAGGAAGCCAGAAGCTGCAAGTTGGAGCTGAGGAGGCTGGGCGGCGCCCTCATAGAGCTGGACAGGGAGCAGCTGCCTGTGCAAGTCAGAGGGGCTGTGCTTCCTACACATCACTGGTGAGCATCTGAGAGCCCGCAGTGCACCAGGCAGGCCAGGTGAGGCCTACGGAGGCCTTTCCCTCCTGGAGCCGTTCTTCCCAGGGTGGTGGCATTGGCCGCTTTTTTTATTATTATTATTGGAAAGCAAGCTCTGAACTTGGGGTTCCTGGGATCCCTGGGCCATAGCGTGCACCTCCAGGCCTCACTGCATTCCCCTCCCCCTCCTCCTGCATTGAGCATCTGGCCCCTGGTGGTCAGTGCTCATCATAGTGACTGCTGGACTGGTAGTTCTGGTCATTCCGCCATAATGGTCACTGGGCTTTTATTATATAGATGCATACCCACCAGAATTTATGCCAGAGACTTGAGCAGGTATTTATACACCCATGTTTCACAGTAGCCGAAAGATGGAGACAACATCAATGTGCATCAACAGATGTGTGAAAAAACAAAGTGTGATACACACATGGAACATTATTCTCTCTCAAGAAAGAAGGAAATTCTGACATATGCTACAACGTGGATGGACCCTGAAGACAATATGCTCTGTGAAATGAATAAAAGGACCAGTATTTTATAATCCTACTTATATGCTGCACCTTGAGCCGTCAAATACATTGAGACAGGAAGTAGCATGGTAGGTGCCAGGAGCTAGGGGAAGGGGGGGAGGAGCTATTGTTTAATGGGTATAGAGAATAGTGTATTGTTTAATGGTATAGAGGTCCAGTTGGAAAAGATGAAGAAGTTCTGGAGATGAATGGTGGTGACGGTTACACATGAATGTACTTAATGCCACAAAACTGTATACTTAAAAAGGGCTAAAATGGTAAGTTCTGTTATGTATATTTACATAATTTTTATGTAAATTTTTAAAATTTTTTAAACAAATATACTGAGATTCAAGCCCAGCTCTGTTTCCTAGAGAGACCAGATGGCTTCATCCTCAGGCCAAAAGAGAATAGATTTCAAGAAAGAATATTGGCCAAAGCTACCAACAACCCTACCACCTGAGACTCATATTAATGATCAGTTACTGGCACCATCAACATTTCTGGATGCATTTGAATATTTTTTAAAAATCAACCTGTGCTAAAAACCAAGGAAATTAAAAAATCTGATGAACAATATTAACTATTGAATATAATAGAATCAGAGGTATGGAAGGGGAGTGAACTGACGATTCTTGGGGAAAAGGGGAGAGGGGGGCGTGGGAAGAGACTGAACATAAACTGTGCACCTATGGATGAGGACAATGGGGAGAGGGGAAAGGGCAGAGGGTGGGGTGGGAACCTGGTGGAGGAGAGCAATGGTGGGAGGGGGGGAAAAAGGAACATTTGTAATAATATGAACAATAAAAACTTATAGAAAAATAAAAAAATTTAAAAAATAAAAATAAAAAAAATCAACCTGTGCAATAATGGAATATTGGTTCATGAAAAGCAGCAATACAAAGCATTAATTCTGAAAGCAAGATGATTTAAAAAGATAGTTACTACGGATTGCATCGCCTCTTTTTAATCTGTCGTCAATGCAAGATGCATGAGGACACCAAAGGCTGCTTCACTTTTTAATCACTACAGGCACGAAGACTTCTTCCAAAGGCATGGTAAACAGATAACAGTTACAATGGCAGCAAAGTAATATGTAATCAGATGACACTCTAGAGCCAAGACCAGTTCCCTCCAGCTGATGTGTCAGAGCTTGGCGGCCGGAGCAGGCTGCAGCCCGCAGTGGTGCCATCTCCCCGGCAGCTTCCCCGCCCCTCCCCCACCCGCCACACTGCAGCTGTGTAGCAGGGGTTGCCAGGAATTGAGAGGCACATGACATTTTCACCCTCATTCCGCATGCTGTTACGTCCCTCCTACCTCCAGCTATCACCACCCAGTACATCAAAAACACGGCCAGAGCCTGTCGTTGAATTAATTCACTCCATTTGCTGCAGTCTGCAAGTGCACAGCGAAATCAATGCCAGCCACCCTCATTCACACACATAAGAAGCGTCACTTGGAAATCGTTCTGCATTCACCTTTCACTACTAATGGCAAATCCTAATGCCAGGCCACAAGCCATTTGTCACGCAGTCTCACTCCAGTGCAGAAACTCCATCATAATACATAATCGTGAGAGCTTAGGGGCGAGGGAGTCAGGCAAAAGAACCAGGTCAGCTCTCCTTTGTCACCTTGGTGGGTTAAAAGGCTCCCTGAACTTTGTGTGTATCTGTGCCCGCCCGTCTCCTCCTCCAGCCTCCTTAAGCACCAGGACCTCTAGGGGAGGCCGGGAGACATGAAGTCACCCCCCCTGGAGACGCTGTCTCTACTGCTTTTCATCACTTTCCCCTGTTCTTATCGCTTCTCTCTGCTGTCACTTATATTTGGGTTTTAGGTATCATTCAGAAAGTGTTTCTCGCCAGACCAGTGTTGCTCAGTGGTTGAGCATTAACCTATGAACCAGGAGGTCACAGTTCAACTCCTGGTCAGGACACATGCCCAGGTTTGGGGCTTGATCCCCAGTGTGGGGCCTGCAGGAAGCAGCCCATCAGTGGTTCTCTCTTGTCCTTGATGTTTCTCTCTCTCCCCCCCACTCCTTCCTCTCTGAAATCAATAAAAATATTTTTTTAAAGAAAGTTTTTCTTATCATGACTTGGATCACAGGAAATATTTCCCAGAGCCATAACATTAAACATGGTTCTGGAACCACGCCTTCCCATAAACACCAATTAGTTCATATGCTTCTTCAAATGAAAACCCCAACTGCCCAACATAACACTGCTTCCCTTCACAACGAGCTAGTCTATTCTTCCATCACTCGCAGTTGAAAAAATGTTCAGGTTCTAGGCTGGTTGCTGCTTGAAAGTCATAAGCCACATCATTACCAAAAACATCTGCACTAAGTTTTTTGTGTTATTTGTACTGTGTATTTCTACATAGAGAATTGCTCTCAAAGGCTGAAATTTCCAGAATTCCTCTCTCACAGAACAAAAAAAAATTACATTCACATTCAACAGAAAATGAAGACCTTGAGTAGCTAGGTGTAGTTGATGTATAGATCTGTCTTCTTCAAGATAACTCCCCAGATATATACACAGCCTTCACATTTATCCCAGGTATGACACCCATATTCTTATCAACTACTGAACAATCTGAACTCTTTTCATTCCAGATATGACTAAAAACTGAAAGCCTGCTTCTTTATTTCCATCTCCTTTTTATTATTATTAATACATTTTTATTGATTTCAGAGAGGAAGGGAGAGAGAGAGATAGACAGAAACATTAATGATGAGAATCATTGATTGGCTGCCTCCTGCAGGCCCCACACTGGGGATCAAGCCCGCAACCCAGGCATATGCCCTGACTGGAAATTGAACCAGTGACCTCTTGGTTTCTGGATCAAAGCTCCAAAGGCTGAGCCACACTTGGCTGGGTTGTTTCCATCTCTTATAGGTGGTTCTTGATTTCTCACAAACATACTCTCATATTTAGTAAAACAATTTAGTAGTCACACATTCTGGATTCCAGGCAGAATTTACACCTTCTCTAATCCTTGCAGCATTTCTTGAGTTCATATGTTTGTAAATGCACTTAGGAATAGTTTGATTATCTCAGGGGGAAGAGAGACTGTGGGGTGACACAGAGAAAGAGAGTGCGAGAGCAATGCCTTACAGCAAGAGTTAGAGAGGAGCTGCACCTGGGAGCAGATGGGATCTACCCCGTCTTGCTGCTAATGAGGGCACTGCTGAGCCTCAGACACATTTTCTTGCCCAAGGGCACGCACGCCACTACCTGGTGCCTGGGCCAGGTTTCCTGGCTGCCAACCATGTGTGATGACATTTGTGTTGAATGGAAACACGAAACATGTGGTGAGACGGCAATTTCAGATTCATGCTTCCATGGTGAGGGGCCCTGCAGGAGCCTCTCAGTGACCTTGAACCAGCCTCTCAAGTGATATCCACTCTCAGTTTAATGATCTCCCCAGAGGGATCTTTCTTTGGTGGAATTTCTCCATTCAACCAAACTGACTGCAGGCCAATTCCACACACCTAAAGGAGATGTGGCCAAATCCCTTTTTCGTGCTCTTCAAACACTCTTAATTCCCTGGAGGTCTGTGAAGGTTCTTTTCCTGTCCACCCCACCCAACCATGACATATTTTAAAAGGATATTTTCTTTTAAAATAGAACTCTTTTGCTTTTATGTTTCTCCAAATTTCTTACTTTGAGCCTGTGTTACTTTAGTAATTAGAGGGGGAAAAGGCAATATTGATATATTTTTTAATGTCCATTTCTCTGTGTCAAGGAACATCTCATAATTATTTTGATAACATAGATACGCAAATGTACCTTTATTCAAGACAAATTTTAACACATTGCAGATCAGTAGTTTTATTGCTAGCTTTACCCAGTGGCCAGATAAGTTTCTATTGAATGAGTACAAATAAATGTGAAAGGCACACTTTAAAATTAAATACCCATTGCATTTTGAAGTTATTTATTACATATCCTTACAAGCTAATATCTTTTTAAAGTATGATACTTTATAAAACACTGTGTAATATGAAGCAAGAATTCTTGTGATCTATCCACAATGTTAAGACCCATCCCCAAAAAAGCCATTTTCTTTTCTATTATTATTATTTTTAAATACATTTATATTGATTTCAGAGAGAAAGAGGGAGAGAGGAAAAAAAAACAGAAACATCAATGATGATTAAGAATCATTGATCGCTGTCTCCTGCATACCCTATATTGGAGATCAAACCCCCAACCCAGGCAAGTGCCCTGACTGGGAATCGAACCATGATCTCCTAGCTCATAGTCCAATGCTCAACCACTGAGCCATGCTGGCCAGATCTATTATTATTTTGTCCTGGTTTTTAAATTATACAAATGGCAAAATGCCAATGGTCCTGCAAACCTCCTGTTCCCTGCATTTGCCAGTCTCTTGCCTGCTCCCATCGTCCAGGGAATTCAAGGAGGCCTGGAGGAGAGTTAGACCCTGTGGACTGTGGCCTTGGGAGCAGAGCCCCGCCTACCCTTTAATTCCCTCAATGTCAAATCTTTGGCCTCAGCTCAGTCAAGCACCTAGGGCCTTAGACATCCCCTGTGAAAGGGATCACCGAGACATAAGGTCTGCAAGTGCAGGTGGGCTGCAGGGACATACCCTCTAGTTACAGAGTTTTCCTTCTCTTCATCTCCTACTCTACCCCCAGGCAGGCAGCATTTCTTTCTCCCCCCGCCCACCTTCTTTTACCCTTATAACCCTATTTCTCCAGGTAAAGGCCTGGCTTTCCAGACCCAGGGATTGGGCCCACACGGATTCCCAGGCAGCACAGTACCTGAAACCTGATGGATGGCCCCACCTGCCCAGAAAAACCTGAGCTCATCTAATTCCATAGCCACTGGTTCTCGCTTCTCTTCTCCATCTGCTCTCATCCGGGACCTGCCTTGGATGCCTCTGCACCAAGGTTTTGTTTATTTTCCTTCTCTGTTTTCTTTCATGAGCAGTGTTCTCCTATAGCTGCCCAGGACAGTTTAAATGACTGCCCACATTTATATCCAACACACTTCAGCCTAGTCCTTATCTCAAGAAAAGCAACAAGAAAACGCCTAGGAAACCTTTACTAGTAAGCTCTCTTTATTACTCCTTCACCAGAGCCCGTGGCTAAGTTTCAAATCCTGAGTGTTCCCACTTGACCAGGTAAGTTGCATTCTGACAGTTTCTCCTACTCGCCCTTTTCAGAAATGTTAGCCGCCCTTCTTCTTCATGCTGAACAGCTTGCTCATATTGGAATTCAGTGGGTGAGTGCCAAACACCCACTGTGCCAGGAGGTCTGCGTGCTCCCAAGCTCAGTGTTTTCCTTTCAATGAAACAGTTCCAGAATTCAGTTTGTCTACTCCCACGGAGCCTACCTGGCTTCATCGGACTTCGGTTCACTGCGATGCTGCAGTGCATTTCTGTGCTCTAGTCCGCATTCGCCCATTTCATTCTACTGTATGGATCCTAAGTAGTTTGGTCAACTTTACTACTTTAAAAGTCGGATAATAATTGTATTTCATTTAGCTCTCTTTAGAGACTGGGCTAGGAAAAATCATCTTGAACTGCACAGCTGTATGCTCTGAGTCAAACTACTTAGCAACGGTCAAAATACAACCCAAACCACAAAGGTGTTTGAAGCTGTAAGTGAAAGCTTATTCTCAAAGAGATGCTACCAACTTCCCCACTGTCTTATACGCAGCTGTCCTCTCAGCACAAATACCATGGGAGGCAGCCCTGAGAGGGGGGAAAGTGTTCTGATGGCCTAAAACTATTGAACATTTTCTCTTGCATCATTCAGAAAATAACATAAATGCATAGAGCCAAAGCATTAAGCTCCTGTTTTAGCATCAGGATGAACATTGTCATTTCAGTTCTTCCAAACGTCAGTATCAGTGAGGACATATCTCCACAGAAATCCAAATACCTATGTCTTTTAGGTCAGTGCTTAATCCAGTTCCTCAAAACTCATGTTTCAAAGTCACCTTGGAAAGAGAACTTTAAGATTACTTGCTGTCTGCATTGCTGGGGAACTAGAGTCACCTTTATACCTTCCAGAGGGAAAATAAAAACTGTTCTCCCTATTAAAATAAAGACCACTAGAAACTGTTAGCAGCGGTTGCCTCTGGAGTGGTGGGGGCCTGGGGCTTACTATTCAGGATATACTCTTATATTAACTTCTGTTTCATGTTCACTTGTTGCTTTTACAATATTAAAATAAGCATTAAGAAACTGGCTTGCCCTAACTGGTTTGGCTTAGCGGATAGAGCGTCGGCTTGCAGACTGAAAGGTCCCAGGTTCAATTCCGGTCAAGGACATGTACCTTGGTTGTGGGCACATCCCTAGTAGGAAGTGTGCAGGAGGCAGCTGATTAATGTTTCTCTCTAATCAATGTTTCTAACTCTCTATCCTTCTCCCTTCCTCTCTGTAAAAAATCAGTAAAATATATTTTTTTTTAAAGAAACTTACTTAAATGTTGCTCAGGTATAATAATGAGATTATTCCCCTGGAGTAGGAACGGAAACACACTTATGCTGGTACCTGCAGACAATCACAGGTTACTTCAGTAAACACTCCTCCCCACTGCTTTGTGGCCATATTTAAGAAATATAGCTTTTCTCACTGAGACTACTGTGAAAATAAACTGGAGTTCTATTTTGAGAATTCAAAGTACATACCATTCATGCAAACCAAAGAACACACACACACATTTGCTCAATGACCCAGCCCACTACTTCATAGTTATAAAATGTGGAAATGAAGCCATAAGTCTCAACAGTACAACTGCACAATCCCCAGATCCTTCCTTAAGAACGGGATCCATTTTTTATCATCAATATATTAAGTCTATAAAACATCCTTGAGGGTGTCATCCATCTGTAGCTCTGCCTTGCCAATTTTTACTGTCAAATCACTACATTTGCACAATTTTTCTTTCTCACCCTAAATATTTGCACGACTTCTTTCTTACTTATATCAGATTATGTTAGGAAATAATTATTTTGTAAATTGCTGGGCACTTGTACATCACAAAATATTTCATCTTTTATTCCATATATCTTAAGTTCTTTACTGGACTTAACTGTCAACTTCGTAAGGTCAAAGGGATTCTATCTTGTTCATATTCATCATTCTTTTATACTGATCATTAGCATCTCATTAGATTCTTCCAGAAGGTATTTTTTTTTAATATAAAGTGTAGAGTCTGTAGACTAAGGGAAAAAAAAAACTCTTAAAGACATTAAAAGTTCATTTACTGCCAAAGTACAATATCCATGTAAATTAATTAGTAAATAAGCCTTTATCATTTTTCTAAATAGTTTCTAGTTTGTTTTTCTATTATTTAATTAATGTCTCCTTCTTTACTCTTCAATATTCTAATTGCTTATTACTATTCAATGTCCTTATGGGAAAGGTTTGATCCAAGCAGAAAAGGTATTTTAAAATAAAACTCATGCCAGGCCCGGAGCAGCCGGGTCTGGTGCGGCCAGGCCCGAATCAGCGGCTGCCAGGCTGGGAGCGGCCAGGCCCAGAGCAGCGGCTGCCAGGCTGGGAGCGGCCGGGCCCAGAGCAGCCGGGTCGGGAGCGGCCAGGCCCGGAGCAGCAGCAGCCAGGTCCAGAGCAACTAGGTCGGGAGCGGCGGTGACCAGACCCAGAGCAGCTTTTGTGGAACAAACCAGAGCAACAGAGGCCAGGCCTGGAGCAGCCAGGCCCAGAACAGCTCGCTCCTCGCCTGACCCTGCCCCACGGCTGCCTCTCAGACATGGCTGGAAACTTTTGTGGGAACTTGAGGGTCTGCTGAATCAAGAGATGAAGGCTTAGATCTGGATGTGTTGAGTTAGTATAGGGCTGGGGTGTTGATCTTTGAGTGCCTTGGGTGGGGCCTGGATGAGGCTGGTTGACCTATTTGGAAATGTCTTTTGTGTGAAATGTATCATTGGGCATGTGGTGGTATTATTGATATGAGAAAATGCTAAGTAACTGATTTACTATCTGAAAAGGGATTTACTATCGGGGAAAGGGAGGGAGGAAGAGACTGAATATAAACTGCACCTATGAATGAGGACAATGGGGGATGGGAGGGGGCGGAGGGTGGGGTGGGAACCTGGTGAAGGGGGGAAGAAATGAGGAACCTTTGTAACAATATGAATAATAAAGATTTATTTTAAAAAAATAAAGTAAAATAAAACTCATGCTAAGTCATTTCAACCATTTTCAAGAGCTTATTTTTTTTTTTACTATCACAGCTTGCAATGTTTTCATCCTTGCATTTAAGAAGTTTAGTTTCAAGTCCTTTGAGTCTATGCATTTATATTTATACATGAACAAATGCAGATCATGAATTATTGCAAGATCTCATATGTGGTACCTGACTAATTATTAATGAGGGCTAAGTCAATGAGGAGCCACTGTCACTCACAGAGAAATAGCGTGCCCTGCAGCAAGGAAAGAGCCCTGGGCAGGGAAAGAGCCTGGATGATTGACAGCTCCAGCAGAAGAACCAGCGGCCAGCCGGGCTAAGGAAACAAGCTGAGCGGGGTGCAGTCCAAATCAGAACAAACACAGTAATTGAGTCTTAACAGGAAATTTTAAAGCAAAGCACTATTAATCATACAGCGAACAAAAACATTTGGTTACACTAAAGAACACCATTCAAAATAGAACAGCAGAAATCTGCATGTTTTCTGAAAACTCTCAAGTCAAAGAAACCTAACTTTAGAAAAGAGAAAAAATCAGTTAAGTTATTTTCTTAGGGTAAAATAAAAGATGTATTTTAATAACTTCAATTATGCAAAACTTGAATATAACACAGGATGAAATAATATGGAATATGAGAACTACTTTTAATGTCACGAACGCAAACACCGTATATGAAGGCAGTGACGGAGCGTGGCATTTGAGGCTGACTCCCTAGTTTAAATCAAAGCTCCACAATGACTTAGCAGCGGGGTGATCAAGATATTCTTTATTCAATTCTGGAGGAATTTTAAGGAAAAATTCTGTTCCATCAGTAAACTCTGTTCCTGGACCGTTATCTATATTTCACCCAATCACCTATGGCTAGAGTTGCCAGTTTCAGCAAATAAAAATACAGGATGCCCGGTAAATCTGCATTTCAGATAAACATTGAATATTTTTTGCATAGGACATACATATACTAAAAATTGATGTGCTGTTTACGGAAATGCTAATTTAACAACGCATCCTATATTTTGTCTGACAACCCTATCTACAGCACTTCTATTAACCACACTTTCTATTTTTCGTTCTTCTGTGTAGTAAGCAACCTATAACAATAGCATCATAAATCATGTTTTGTGCCAAATGGCATGCAATTGCACATCAATTGGCAGCCCAGGGAAAAAAAGGAATGGATTCAGTAGGATGCCTAACTTTTGAAGGAAGTGATGACCATTTACAGAATTGTTTTAGGATAATTGAAGACACTGTTTCCATCTGTTCCTAATATGCTTCTTAAGGTAGTATAACAGCTTTTAATGTTTGTTTTTACCCAATTGTCGGTCATTAGAATATTCAATTATGAATATATGTACTGAATTATAAAAGTGAGCACAGCAATCAATCTTGGCGCATATAAATGCATTTCATATCACTATATCAATACTTGGGCATGGCAAAGCTATTTAACAGATTTGTTCTAAACTTCTAAATTACCATTACTGGATGTGTTTCCAAAACCCATACTTGACTGTTAAATAGTAATCATCCAAGCATAAAAATTTTGAAGTCCTAT
This sequence comes from Pipistrellus kuhlii, assembly GCF_014108245.1. Classification (NCBI taxonomy): domain Eukaryota; kingdom Metazoa; phylum Chordata; class Mammalia; order Chiroptera; family Vespertilionidae; genus Pipistrellus; species Pipistrellus kuhlii. The sequence goes on from NW_023425573.1 coordinate 13,270,561, forward strand.
GCTAGATAATAATTCTACTTAATCAAACATATATTGAATTAACAAAAACATTAAAATGTGAGTTCAATTTAAAAATTCAAACGCACTAAGTAAAATGTTTCGGTTTCCTCTTTACTATTAGTTTCCTTAAGTTTTTAACTCAAAGGTAATTTTAATCATCAAAACCTCTTAACAAGCTGAAACCGGTTTGGCTCGGTGAATAGAGCATCGGCCTGTGGACTGAGGGGTCTCAGGTTCGATTCCGGCAAGGGCATGTACCTGGATTGCAGGTACATCCCCAGTAGGGGGTGCGCAGAAGGCAGCTGATCGATGTTTCTCTCTCATCGATGTTACTAACTCTTTATCCCTCTCTCTTCTTCTCTGTAAAAAGTCAATTAAAAAATGTGCATATATTAAAACCTCTTAACAATATACGAAACCCCTTTATGTAGTATTTTTACTATCCCAAAAACATCTGACAACAATAATCAGATAAACCAACCAATCTCCTGCAGAGGGTTTCATTAAATAAAGCACCACCACTGAGATACTGATATTTTACAAAGACCTATGAATTCTTAACTAATGAAAGTGCATCTTCCAACCCATATTACAACCGCAGTGACCAACTTTTCTCTATTCAGCTCTAACGCATGAAAATTTTGTGTAAATGACTCAACCTCAGTTGATAAAGTATTTGTCATGCTAGACACAAATGTTGGCTAAATTAAATTTTATTTCCTCCTTTATACACAAACACATGTGCTAATGTGAGAGTAATGGAAACAGACTGTTGGCCGAGTAAAGATAAAGACCAGTAAGCTAAAGCAGTTCCATGGACTCTGAGTCATCATCTTCCACTGACTACAAATCACAATCTAAGGAAATTCTGTAGCCAAGTAAACACTTAGCAACAATGCCATGACCATATGCAGGGCTTTGGGAAACAATGCTGATCCTGAAGAGTGAATATGGCGACTTCTCTAAACTAGATCATAATCTCAGGAAACTATTAAAAGATCCAATGGAGTCCTTTTTTGTATGCTCCACTGCACTATTTTTCAAAACCAACCCCCAAAAAATGTTTTACAAAAATGTGAAGGATTTAATAACTTCTTAATCTCTAAAATGGTATCCATTTATCCATTTAGTTACCAGCATCTAGATTCTTTTTATTATATCCTCTTACAAACTCTCAACATCTCTCTCTTCCACTTATGTAATGCTCCTAAAATCTTTTTCCCAGCCATGGCACGTCCAGGGAAGGCACGTGGAGAGGAACAAGAATAATTAACATACGTTGAGCCTCTGTGGGCAGGGCACTGTGCTTTATACAAAGTGTCACCTCACCGAATGGAATGTGGAGGTAGGAAGCAGTAGGACCTGCAGCGGGAGAGATAAGCAGGGTCCACATTGTACTGGGTCCCCTGAACCATGGGAAGGGATGTGCACTTTTTTCCTCGGGCAGTGGGAAGTCATGGCAAAGACACCGTGGTGATAAAAGCTAAGTGGGATTGTCCTGAACTACAGCAACAATAAGAACCATCTATTCAGGAGACAAAACCTAGAGAACATATTAAACTGGATGTGATGGGAGCGGGAAGAAGGAGCTAAAGATGGTGTCTGATTGCTAATAATGATAATTAGGGGGACAGGGGGATGCTACTTGAGATGGGGAATACAGAGAAGGGCAAATCTAGGGGTGTGGAAATATCCAGCAAAAAGATACACAGGCCTGGCTACATTGATCTATTCAGTGAACATTTTTAAGTACTGGCTTGAAGCTCTGATCTGTATCTTTTCATAGTACCTCTTCTCTCTCTGCGATTATAGTTTTAATACACTGAGTATAAAGTATGTCTTCCTCAACTTTGAATTTTGATATTACGAAGTATAGTTTTGTCACAAATAACAGAAACTTCAATGAACAAATGAGTGAATCAATCATTAAAAGTAATTTTGCCAAATGTATTATAGAATAAAAAAAATTGATGGGCATTGCCAAAAAGGCTGTTATTAAAGTCAAATTTCCGTGGCCTTGGCTCTAGAGCAGAGATATTAAGCATATATTTAAAGATTTAATAATATGAAACATTGAATAATGAGACACAAGGCACACATCCTTCCTTGCCCTGTCATATGTATTATTACACATCAACTCAATTTCCAATGTCAAAATCTGTCATAACTAAGAAACTCTCTTATATATAATTATTTAGAGTTAACATTGCTTTTATGTTGGTTGGATCTCACAGAATGAGATGTGAGTAGATGGCAGGGCTTGGAGGCCAGACGTGGCCCATATTCACACTACCGTAAGAGATTGTGGGCAAGGTATCTTAAGATAACAGAAGGGTAATCTGACTGAATGAATAAGATAAAGAAATGGTGGCAGCCAATAGGGCTGCTTCTTGTAACACTGCTGTTATGAGGTTGGGGGAAAGCCACTCTGAAGGAAAATACTGACCACAGCTGCTGAGAAAGTATATAAACTGTCATAAAAATTTCTTTAGAATTTTGTATTTGCCATTACTACCCAATGGGCACTATTTTTATTAGAACTGCTAGTTAGATAGTCAGCCTAAAATAAATCTACATAGATCTACTGCATTCCTCACCTCTAGAGCTATAGCAAACTTGCAGGATAGGCATCATAATTCCCACTTGACCAATGGCTCAGAAAATATTAAAAATTTGCTCATGATCACACAGTTAGTAACAAAGCTGAGAGTCCAGAATTCCAGATCTAACTCTCGAATCTGTGTCCTCTTCCCTGCCCAGATCAAGTCCCTATTAAGTGAACCTAGCAATGGTAGACCGCATGAGCTCAGGTCAAGGGTCCTTTCGGGAACATGGAAGAGAACAGTCATTTCATTTACCTGAGAGAGAACTCAGTTGGGCCTCAGTGGTGGGGTGGGTGAAGTGCACTTTGTCCGATATCAGGTCTGCTTCATTCTGGCTACTTTCCTCCTTTTAAACCTGCTCCATTTTTTTGTTTCTTTTTCTTTTTTCACAAATCATGTTTCTTGTCAAATGCACAAAGGTCCCCTCCACCCCTCCTCCAGGTTTTGAACTCTGGCTCCTGTGGTGTTTATTGTCTGTATCAGACGTGCCGGCCAATTGTGCTTCTCTGGCAGTGCTCCCACCCCGGTCCATCCACATCTCATCCATCTGTCCCCCAACTCCGTGCACCTCATGCGCTCTGACAAAAAGGACCACCTTGCGTGTAGTAGTCCATTTCTTCCAAGAGAATCAACAGGTCCTATTCAGTTTCTTGAATAAATTGCTCTATTTTGATATGAGGGGGGGGGGATCAATCTGTGCCTAACACTTAGGAGCTATAGAGTACACAAAAGGTCTAAAATGTGTTCCCTCTCTTCAGAGTTTGTGAGATGAGACTAGTAAAGAATAAACAAAGCACATGGTATGTTATGGGTAGTCTCTAATATATTTACTTCTTGTCAAAATCAAGGTCATAGCTGATAAACTCAGAACGCTATCTATATATTCTATATATCTATTTTAAGGTGGGTCACTTTTTTATTGATTTCAGAAAGGGAGAGGAAGATAGAGATAGAAACATCAGTGATAAGAGAGAATCATTGATCAGCTGCCTCCTGCATACCCCACACTGGGTAATGAACCCACAATCCTGGCATGTGCCCTTGACCAGAATCAAACCCTGGACCCTTCAGTCCTCAGGCTGATGCTCTATCCGCTGAGCCAAACCAGCTAGGGTAAGGTGGGTCATTATTTATTTAATGCCCCATCTTTATAGAGCATTACACTCTCTCCTTTTGTGGTCCCACAAACCAAACAATTTAAAGAGTCCTTGCTTTTAGGAAATTTACAATTTAACAAGGAAAACAGAGTCTGGGTCAGACATGGCTTTTTAAATATTTCATTCACATTTTGTATATAGTCACAAAGTTTCCCACTCTGGGCCTGATTCCAGACATCTTAAGTAATTAGCTGTAAGAGGCCTTTGTTCAATTTAAAACACACACACACACACACACACACACACACACACACACACACAGACTTAGTTAATCATGAGGTGAAATTAGTTCAGCTAAATTAATGAGAAAGCTATTTCTAATGAATGCCTTTACCCAGTTTTAGGTATCCCCTAAGGCCGAGTTAGTGTCAATGGGGGTAATATGGGCTTTTTTCTAAAAAGTTAATCAACTTGAAGCAGAAAAAAAGAGTCTCATTAGACACTTTCATTAAGATGAGATTTCAGCCGAAGCCGGTTTGGCTCAGTGGTAGAGCGTCGGTCTGTGGACTGAATTCCAGATTCGATTCCGGTCAAGGGCATGTACATTGGTTGCAGGCACATCCCCAGTAGGGGGTGTGCAGGAGGCAGCTGGTCGATGTTTCTCTCTCGTCGACGTTTCTAGCTCTCTCTCTCTCCCTTCCTCTCTGTAAAAAAATCAATAAAATATATTTTTTTTAAAAAAAGATGAGATTTCAGACAAGAAAAATATCACAGCTTGCTTTGAACATGAAGGGGCCATGATAAAAAAAATAAATAAATAAGTAAAAAATACAGGCAGATTCTAGAAGCTGAAAGGGCAAGAAAATAGATCTCAGAACCTCCCAAAAGGAACACAGCCCTGCCCATACCTTGATGTTAACCCAGTGAGACACATTTCTAGAACTGTGAGATAACAAATTTGCTTGAAGACACTAAGTTTGTGGTCATTGGTTACTACAGCAACAGGAAACTAGCATTTAAGATTGCTAAAATGTAGATTTCAAAGGATAAGAAACGCAAACCTCCAATCTAGGAGATGTGCCAACACAACCACCTCAGATCTATGGTTGTTTCTTAGATCCCTCTAGCCTGCAACTTAAATAAAATGATGTATGTGCACCCGGCTCAATAAATGGTGGCTGCTTTTATTGGAGAACAATGCAAGATGACCCACCTTAACTTTGTTTTTTGCCTGGCCTCGTTCCACCCAGACCAATAAATTCTTAAGTCATTGCTTGTTTTTGAGGATTCAGTCCTTCCCCCCCACCTCACTCCCACCCTACCATACACACACATCCTTAACAGTTGTGAGACCTGGAAGAAGTTTCCATACTTCTGAGAGCCTCGGCTTCCTCATCCATAAGATTATAATAATAATCATAGCTATGTCTTGTCAGGCTACTATAAGAAAGATAATCTAAGATCTTGGCCATGTTCTACTCTATACCCTGAATTCCTAAAAGAACCCTTTGTTATCTATCCATGATATCATAAACAATCTCTCTAATGGCTCTGTGGAAGAATAGGAGAGATGGTGAACGACCATGCTTGGTAAACAAAGGTACAGAATTAGGGAACAATCGCTAAGCTCTCCAATTCTACAACTGTTCCTTCCCAGCGATGTATCTTGGATCCTCTTGGCCCCTGGGTACTCCAGTTATTACCAATAGAGCTCTCATATTCCACAATGTCTTAGTGTCTTTCAGTTCTTAGAAGAGTTCTTTCAAGTCTTTAAAAGCTAAGTCTTATTCATTTTATAATTTTAATTGCATGCTCAACTCAAGGTCCTCTTTCTACCCCATTGCCTCCAAGACATGTTAGGATGGTGGTTATAGTGGCTGGCTGTGGCCAGGGTGGGTCTACTCAAACCACTTCTCCCTTTTTTTTCCTTCCTACACTTCCCTTTTATGGTTGGGCTGGAAGAGGTAGAGGAGAATCCACAGTCTCCCCATAGATGGCCCAATAGGGATGTTGCCCACCCCACACGGTTGGTTTTCTGTGCTCCTAAGCTAACACCGAACTGAAGGTTGAGGCAGGCATCCCAATGCTGACTTCTGTGGAGCTGCTAGTTGTTCACAGCACCCTTTCCTGCACAATCATCATGCTGGTGTTAGGGATCTGACTTGGGCACTGACATCTTCCTCCCACTCCTTACCCAGCCCCTACCCCAGCCTTTTGTTGCTGGAGTCCCTCTGCCCAAACAGCCTCCTGAGGTGGGGCACCAGCAAGATGACTAGTCAGTGTCCTCTTTCCTCTGAGGTTGGCAACAAGGGCTCTGATGGTCCAATAACTCAGTACCTTCCTGAGAAAAAATGAACTTCAGACCCAACTTACTGGGAAACTTGGTGGAGAGGGGGCTGTTGGATGCCACCACCGTTCCCTTTGCACAAGATTCTCAGGAGTCGTTTCTCTCCCAACCTCAGAAAAAGACATGAGCTCTTCCCCCCAACAATGAGGAAAGTGGAAGGAACAGGCTCTCTTCAGGAACCACAATCCCTTTTCACGGTTACCTCTTCCTTCCCAGTCTTCCCCTATTTAGGCACGATAGGTAGACAAGAGCAGTAGGGAAGGCTGCCTCTGGGTAACACAACAGTTCGTGGTCCCCTAAATGTCTGAAATCTTAGAGTGGTTTGTTTTAAGCTGTGATGGCTAATCCAGTACTTGCAACTACTTCCATCCTATTACACCAACTCCTATGACAACAGCTGTCTGTCAAAAGCCATTTCTCTATTGGTGATCCTGTCATTTCTGTATTGGATCACCAATAGAGAAATGGCTATGAAGAATTTGAAGAATTTCCTTGGACTTTCCTAGGGCTAAAGTGAGGGGGCGGGGGGGGGGGGGGAATAGACAAAGCTTATCATCTTTTCATACCTAACATGCCTACCAACAACCTTGACCAATCCTTCCTGGGTCCTTCCCAGGAACCTCTGGGCTCAAAGGACTGTCAGCTTGGCAAATACTGTTAGGTGTGCTAAGGTATGAGGTGTTCATTAGTTAAAAGACTCTCCAGAAGAACCAAAAACAGTCAAAATTTTTAAGAACTGAATTCACAAACATACAACTTTTGGCAGAATGATCCAGGTAAAGAAACATTTGTTGAGCCATGTACCCTAGCCATTTATAAATATGGCCCCATTTGACTCCATTCCTCTCTAGCACACTTTGATCCTTTTCTTTCTCTTCTCCCCAAAACCCAGAAATCTCAACTTGTGGTCAAGCTTAACCACTAACACAGCCCACGTAGATACTTTTACAATGAACATGTCTTTGGGTAAAACCCATCACCCCAAAACAGAAAACTGGGCATCAAACGGTTACCTGCTGTCGAGAATTCTGACTTCCAATACATCTAGCACAAGCGTGCACACACATCACACATGCACACACTTCTGCATCTATCACAAACTCAGCTTGATCCCATGCTAATTGAGTATGAGAACGTATTGGGAAAAATACCTCTTTTCAATTTCAGTTGTTGGCAAAAAGACTTATTATTTTTTTAAAAATCCACATTAGATTATGACTAACTACCTTATTGTGCAGATGTTACAATAGGAGATTTTAAGAAGGAGGGAGGAGAGAAAGAAAGAAGCCTAAGTTTTATATCCTTCAATAATTAAACAACCACAGGTAGGTAATTAAAGCTGACTTACAAGGGTTTCAACAAGAGAGCTGACTGGGCTTTAAACACTTGGCCACCCTCCAAGTGATGAGAACGAACCCCTGGATACCATTTGGCCACGGTACTGTATCTCTCACAGCAGAATGGTGCTTCACCCTTCAGCATCATAAAGCAGACGCAAGCACAGTGACTTCATGACATAATCATCTCTTTGAATTTTCCCACATTATTGACTGAAATGTCTACCAAAGAAAAAGGAGTTAAGTGATTAAACAGTTTTTTGGTGTAATGGAATTCCACAAATATTAACCAAATTCCTGCTATGGGTGAGAAACTATACCTACCTCAAACATTACTAGGAGGAAATCTCAATAGCAAAGAGCATTATCCATTGCACTTAACAAAAGTGCAACTTCCTTGGATCAGAAACTCAAGTAATCTTTATGGATTTATTGATACTGGAACACAAAACTATCAAACTATAAAATAAATCACATCTGGGTTTAGTGATTAAATAACTGTCCATCCCTAATTTGTATAAATTATAGCAATGTTGGATCATAAATTCTTCCTTTATGGTAAAGATGCTGATTATGTTCAAAGAGTAAAAATATATTACCAGGAGTTCCACTTCTCTCAAGGGAAAGTGGAATACAATATTAATGTAAAATCATGGGCACTTTACATGAAAAAAAAAAGTTCAAATAATCCATAACACATTGCAGATGGATCATGAGAGTTCTCATGTTTTCTCTTCTAAGACTTGTGTCCAATCACAAGAATTCTTTTAAAAGATATTAGCTTGTAAGAACATGTAATAAATAACTTCAAAATGCAATGGGTATTTAATTTTAAAGCGTGCCTTTAACGTTTATGTAAAACGTTTTTTGTACTTGTTCAATAGAAATTTATCTGGCCACTGGGTAAAGCTAGCAATAAAACTACTGGCTCACAATGTGTTTAAGATGGTTTCTCAAAACTGCTTTTAGAATTTTTTTATTTGCCAACTAAACTTAGGTTTTAAGATAACCATAAAATCTCTGCTATTTCATCCACAATAGCCAAGGTTTAAATTAATATTATTTTAGAGAATATATATTGATAGCTTGGCCAGTATGGCTCAGTGGTTGATCATCAATCTATGAGCCAGGAGATCACAATTCAATTCCTGGTCAGGGCACATGCCTGGGTGCGGGCTGGATCCCTTGTGTAGGGCATGCAGAAGGCAACTGATCAATGATTCTCATCACTGATGTTTCTCTCTCTCTCTCTCTCTCTCTCTCTCTCTCTCTCTCTCTCTCTCTCTCTCTCTCTCCCTCTACCTTCCTCTCTGAAATCAACAAAAATATATTTTTAAAAGAGGATGTATAGTATAAAGATTAAAAGCAACCTCATTGCCGAAACCGGTTTGGCTCAGTGGATAAAGCGTCAGCCTGCAGACTGAAAGGTCCCAGGTTCGATTCCGGTCAAGGGCATTACCTTGGTTGCAGGCACATCCCCAGAAGGGGGTGTGCAAGAGGCAGCTGATCGATGATTCTCTCTCATCGATGTTTCTAACTCTCTATCACTCTCTCTTCCTCTCTGTGAAAAATCAATAAAATACATTTTTTTAAATAAAAAATAAAAATAAAAGCAACCTCATGAGCTAGATAATTAGAGTCTATTTCCTGGCTTTAAAGAAAATTTCTCAATAGAAAAATGTCTTCAGGATGTTACTGTGTTTTATCTACTAGATGAAACACAGAAAGCTATTTAATTATTAATATCATTCCTAAATATATAATATTCAATTATAGCACAGAATCAATGATTCCAAAATATTTCAAAATGGGAGTTCATCAAATTCTGATGTCTTTGCATCTTATACCTCAGTCTCCAGTGCTGACTTGGTCCTCTCTGTCTCTCTCGCTCTTTTTCTCTCTCTTTTCTCTCTCTTTTTCTCTCTTTCTATCTCTCTATCTCTTTCTCTCTCGCGCTCGCTCGCGCGCTCTCTCTCTCTCTCTCTCTCTCTCTCTCTCTCTCTCTCTCTCTCTCTCTCTGGCAGTTGGACATACCTTGAGGAGTCCCAGATTGGAGAGTGTGTAGGCTGGGCTGAGGGACACACTCACCCCCACTCCACACATGAATTTTGAGCACCGGGCCTCTAGTCAATGATGAGAGAAAATCATTGATCGGCTGCCTCCTGCATGGCCCCTCCACCCCACCCCCCTATTCCCCCCCGCCACACACACACACACACACACACACACACACACCCAGCACTGGGGATAGAGCCCACAACCCAGGCATATGCACTTGACTGGAATTGAACCTGGGACTTTTCAGTCCACAGGCTGACGCTCTATCCACTGAGCAAAACCAGCTAGAGCAACAACATTCTGTTTTGTTTTAAGTTTTGGACAATGTATTCTTTATTTCAGCTTACATTTCAGCAACAAAATCATAGTGTGACAAAGTATTGGAATTATCCTTTGGATTTAAAATGAGATTTGACTTGTGGTTTAATTGATAACATCTTATGTGGATGTGTTTAAGAGCAATATAATCTACTTTATTTTCAATAGTGCCATTTTAACTCACTTCACCAATAATCTAGGAAAAAATAGTTGGGGACCCCTCGAGGGATGTCCAACTGCCTGTTACAGGTCTTACTATAATAAGGTTTACTGATTTATTACCTTGGATGTAGATTGTAGGTCACAATCAAATTATTCTCTCTCTCCACCTAATAGCCTATGGAAAACTCCCAATGGGAAACTCAAAAAAAACTCTACCCTTGCCACTTACTTCTGTTTAGAGTCACTTTAAGCTGGATATGTTTTTTACTGTTCAATCTTCTACATGTCTGTTTGGACACGGCCCCTGAAAATGGAATTATGTTTAATATTCAGTTATTAATGCTCAACAGAGGTCACTCCAGAAGCAGGGAAGGCTGCTGAAGTTCTTTCTTCTTGCTACTCCCAAGCCTACTGCCTGCGGCCACCCCAGCATTGCCTAGAAGCCGTTTGTTCAGTAGCACGAAGGAAAAGGTGAAGGCGGCTGTCCCCTGATGTCTTTTCATAGCACCCACTGTGCCTGAGGTGTTATCCAACAATATGTGTTGCATTGACATTTTACTGTACAGAATTTCATTACGTGTTTTCTCTCCAGCAAAAAAGGAAAAGGTTAGGAAAACAACTATTCAGTTGTAATTGCAATGTATGTTTGTTTAACCCCTCAAAGGCTGTGTAATTCACTTGTACTTTTTGAACCATGATATATTTTCCAGGGAAAACAAATAGTGTAAATTCTCATAGTAGCAGCAAAAACTAATCAACAGGCACTTCTAAAATCTTTCATCAAAATATGGCAAGGCTGTCTGTGTGAATTCCATGCATAATCCTCGTGAGAGGGGCTGTGAGGAATGACATCAACGAGGCACCACAGGAAGAAGAGACCGTTTCTAAGGTGAAATGTGACCACGTGACTATGGCAACTTCAGAGGAGGTCGACACTCTGACTGAAGTTACTGGGATTATAAAACAGATCCACCCCAAGAAGTTCAATGCTATTATACAGCTGACTCACACCTCAGAGGAGCACACCCTGACGGAAGCCACAGGACATGCTCATGGTACCCCTTAGAGCCAAGGCTACCCGCCCCATTGTACAGTCAGATTGTGTCCCCAAAATTCACCCATAAGTTATCTGGAACTTTTAATACATATTTCTACAAGAAAAGAAAAGCCTATAAATGTTGATTCATCCCAGAAAAAAATCTATGTAACATATAGGGTGTCTAAAATGTTTACATCAATTTTCATTCTAACTTAACTTCCTTTCATAAATGTTTCTTATTAAAAAATGCTTTCAGAGTTCCAACTTAAGATTCCCTATTTCATCACTCCATGGAGTAATACATGTTCTACATCCAGTATTTGTTCCCAGGTATATCAGCCTTAAAAACAACACATCCCTACCCAACCTCAACTGTCTGCAGAAGCACAGGAGAATGGGCCTGATGTAAAACAACAGGCATGCACTCCACATGTTGGCAACAAGTAGAACTCCTGCCAAGGGCTCTGCTTTTAAAATACAGTGCAGGCTGAACAAAATGACCAAAGACTGGAAAATCTGCAATCCCTTTCTGGTGTCATCCATCTCTGTGGGTTCTGATTTGGGGAGGGGGATGGGCAAAGAAGAACTTACCCAACAAAATTTGGAACCCAGATTCAGACACCTCTGCCACTCTCTTACATGGTCATGTTGTTTCTAACCTAGGAGGAGTCATGGATTGTGAGGAATCAGCATAAGAACTCAAGTTCTCTAGTTAAGCAGACACGTGTATGAATCTGCAGTTCTCTGCGCCCTTTGCTGAGTGAGAGATTCACTGTGAGCATAAAGTGACCTAATGTATAAAAGCTTCTAGTTTAAGACTCATGGTAGGCAGCACTTAATAAGAATTACTAAAACTCCCCTTGCCCCTTGGGGAGAGCCATAATTTTGCTACGGGTCAACAGGTAATCGCAGCTCAGAAACCCACCACACCAGCCCCACAATGAGCATGACAAAATGAGTCTGGCCGTGGTATGAAATAATGAGACATGATCAACATTGGAGCCATCGCTTTAGCTGCTTCAGCGCAGGTCTGAGCACCTCACTCCCAGCTCCAGAATCTTCATCCCACACACCGATGTTCGTGAGATACAAGCGATCAGAGCATCGGCAAGGGTTCAGATTCAAGTCCTGGCCAAGGGCATGTACTGCCGTTACAGACTCCATCCTGGCCTGGGTCTCTCTCCCTTTCTGCCCCACCCCCAAACCCTGGCCCCCATTCCCTCCCTTTCACATTCTCTAAAAATCAATGGAAAAATATTCTCAGGTGAGGATTTTTTTAAAAAAATAACATAGGGGAAATGGAAAATTTAAAGAGAACCTTGTTGCCGAAACCGGTTTGGCTCAGCGGTAGAGCATCGGTCTGTGGACTGAAAGGTCCCGGGTTCGATTCCGGTCAAGGGGCATGTACATTGGTTACGGGCACATCCCCGGTAGGGGGTGTGCAAGAGGCAGCTGGTCAATGTTTCTCTCTCATCGACTTTTCTAGCTCTCTATCCCTCTCTCCTCCTCTCTGTGAAAAATCAATATAATATATTAAATATATATAAATATATATATATATATATATAGAGAGAGAGAGAGAGAGAGAGAGAGAGAGAGAGAACCTTGTTGAATTCTGTTAAAAATCTTTTAATTTAGAACTAGGCATATAAGTGAAGGAACACAATTATTGTAAAAAGAATATGTATAAAGATAAATTATGTCTTGTTTCATCAGCTATAAAGGAAATTGTTTTCTCAACTAAACACATGTTTTCATAAATTAGAGAGGGCAAATTGGCTAAAAACATTCCTCTTGTTAATATACAAGACAGTGTTTTCTGGTATGATAGAGAAATGCACTATTCTGATTCATCTAACATTCAAGTTACTAGAGAATTTGCATTCAATCAATTAGAATAGAAACAATGCCTTGTTTGAGCTGAAAAGAATTTAATATTCGATGATTCACAATCTTTCAGTGGTTCAGGAATTATCATGAATACTAATCATTACTGCACTAAGGCTATTTGGAACAATATTTAATAGAATGATTAATATAAAATGAACAAAATTCTTTCTCTTTGTGAATGTTACAAAGCCGAATAAAAAGCACTGTTGGCAACACTACGAAGAGTGCATCTGCTGTCTACACAGAACACGTGCTCTATATTTCTGATGTGATCTAGACCTTTTTAAGAAACTTCCAGTTTTACTACTTTAAGTAAACAAACCAGGGGGCAGCAGATTCATGTCAACAGAAAGGTCCCTGATATCATAACGGAGGGAAACAGAGCTCTCTCCCCGCTGGACGGGAATGAAGGCCTCTGGGAACAGCCCTGGTACCACCACCTATGACCTACCAGGTTATACTTGGCAATTAACTGACCAATCTCAATGACCTCAGACAACCTTCCAGCCATCAAAAATGTTTAGAGCAAATCTGAAGATATAAAGTCTGGAAAACTCTAATCAATTGTTATTATATAAAAGGGAAGCTCCTATGGTTCACCACAGATATGTACAGATACATGTGCTTATACACGCATGGAATATTTCTAGAAGAATACAGAAGAAAGTGTTAACAGCCTTGGGGGTAGACTTTGTAAGTGAGAGTGTGGAGTGGCTGAGAATTTTTCCTTCATACTTTTTGCAACATTTCATATATATATATATATATATATATATATATATATATATCACTTTTCCAATAAAACCTAATTTTAAATAATAGTAATTCACTTCATTTTCTAGCATCTTTATTCCTAAAGGCCATTTATTAGATGTTTATTTTACTTTTAAATAGAGAAAAGATCAAGTTGCCTCCCTCTTTTTCTTGTCTGCAAAAGAAACTTCAAAACCCAAAAGGCACCATTACCAGCACATGGTACAATTTAGAAAATGCAATTAAAGTACAAGGATTTGTATATTTCTTATATTCCATTCCTTTTATTTATTTTTTTTACAACACTATAGAGCCCACTGCTTTTTATGATGGTATATTTTAAACTATCTTGTGGTACTTGTTTTTATACACAGGACCACGTTTAGTATTAATACCTTAAAATCCAAACTGTGTTTCCTCAAATACTATATGATCTCACTTTTATGTGAAATCTAAAAGGAAAAGAAAAAAAGATACAGAGAACAGACTGGTAGGGTGGAGAAGTGGGCATCATTTCGTATACAAATAGCAAATCACTCTGTACATCTGAAACTAATATAATGTGTATCAATTACACCTCAATGAAAAAATATTTTTCAAAAACAAGGGAAAATGTATGTTTCCTAATTGTTATGTATTTTAAACTTCAAAACAATATGCTTTCTGATCTGTGGATTAAAAGGGGGGAAAGTAATCATATCCCTTCAATCCAAATTCACACCCAGAAAAGAACACTGATTTTGCAAGCCAGAAGTCACAAAATAAGAGAAAACTACTACAAGTTATTTGCAACTACCACCGGCTCTTCTTTTATTATAGAAATCTCCCTGTTGGTTTTAAACGCCCATGTGTCAGTGTTGGGGGAAAGCCTAGACTGTACTTGGAGCTGGGTGCATGTACTGTGGGCGCAGTCTGCCCACACTGGTGCTGGGAGCTCCGATTCAGAGCTTTAGAAAGAGACATGCATCATGTGGTGGTTCCACAGCTCAAACCTAAACAAGGCTTGTAAATGTATCATCACACCATGTACCTTGAAGAGTCTGTCTTACACTGTCATCCTTGGCATACACACACACACACACACACACACACACACACACACGCCCAACTATATAGCTTCATACTGACTTCCCTACCAAAATGGACTTCATTCTCACATGCACATGCCTGCTCCTAGGCACTGATGCTAAGAGGCCCTCTCCCTGAGCCCGTGGGAGAGTTCAGACTTCTAGGAGACCTTGCCCAGATGTCCTGCATCCAAAAGATGAAATCTCAGACAGGAAACAAGCCCCAGGTGGAAGGAAGACAGAGAGACAGGGCGGGACGAGGCTTACAGAAATCGTGCCAGATGGATGAAGAGAAGCATTCTCCCTGGATGCGGTGGCGGCCACGGCCTGGGTGGTGCGGGGAGAGGGGCTGCTCTCCGCTCCGCTCTCCCGGCGCAGAAACTCGGGCCCCGCCATCGCTCTGTGCTTTGCCCAAAGGTCCACTGAAAACTGCCTGCCACCAGGAACACTCCCGCTTCTTGGGATTTGGGGACCGTGTGAATCTAGCGGGTTTTTCTGTGAGGGTAAACCTTTAACGTGTGTTGGGGGGTGTGGGGGGGCGGCTTTTGCTGGAGAGCAGCGCGCAACCCCGCGGGTCTGCATGTCTATTGAATCCCCCCTTCGCCTTCCATCCACGGTTCGGTGCCGCTTTCGGAGAGAAGGAGGAAAAGGTCCATCGAAACGCATCGCCGCAGAGGTGAACTTTTCCTCCGCTGTCGGGGAAAAGTCACTTCTGCTTCTCACCGCCCAGAGCCGAGTCTGGGGACCTCCCCAGGGGCGAGGCGGGAGGTTTGCAAAGGAAGGCGGTGGGAGCAAACAATGCCGAGCACCCTGCGGACCCCGCACCTCCACACACACCCTCCCGCCCGGCGGCCGCGCCGCCTCGCTCACCTTGATGATGCTGCTGCGCCGGGGGGTCGCCCGCGCCGCCTCCAGGAGGCCCGCCTCGCCGTCCGCGGGGGTCCCGGCGGCGCCCGGCAGCACCACCCCACTGCGCCGGTCCCGCCACCGGCCCGCAGGCGCCACCGCCCCGCCGTCCGCGGGGGCGCCTTCCGGGCCCGCCCGGGGGTCGTCTTCGCCGCCGGCCGCGTCGGGCTGCGCGGGACCCTCCCACTCGGCCGCGCCCTCGGCCATGTCGGGGCGCCCGGGCTCCGCGGGGAGCCGGCTCGCTCGCCCGCAGCAGGTCCGGCCGCTGGGCGCGCTGCGCTCCGGCGCCGGGAGGCGGCCCCGCCGGACTTTGTCTCAGCGCCCGGCGGCCGCGGCTGCAACTTTCTGGAGCGGAGGCATCGCCGGCAGAGACGTCCGAGCTTCGGTCCTGGCGGCCGGCGATCCGCTGGGACGGCGGGCGGGGAGCGGGGCGAGCGGAGGGAGGAGGAGAGGCGAAGGCAGAAGCGAGAGGAGAGGGAGGTGTCCCGAGTGCGATGCGAACGCCCGCTCCGCGCCAGACAAAAGGCACCGGCGTCCGGCGGGGCGGCCCCCGGGGCCGGGACGCGCGCAGTCGGAGAGGGGCCGGAGCCGGGAGATCGTGGCCCCGCGCCCCCGTCACCTGCCCGCGGCCAGCGGCGCTGCTACCTCGGCACCGGCGGCGGCGGCGGCGGCCTCGGCTCCGCTCCGCTCTGTGGTGACAGGGAGGGAAGCCTTGTTTTGACAGCGGTGCGATTGACAGGCTTCTGAGCCTCTCAGGAGCCGCGCCTGGGCGAGCGGGCTGGACCGACCAATCCCCGCAGCGGAGGGGCGGGCCCAAGCGCTAAGAATGGAATGCGCTCCGAGACCAGCCGCCCGGGGGGCGCGGGTGCCCCAGCTAGGATGCGAGCGTGTTTGAGCACCCGCCGGCGCGCCCTGTACATTTCAGGAACTTTGGATATTCGAAATAAGCCCGAAAATCAAACAGAACTGCGGGATAGCAAAGGGAGGGGGCCAGGGGAAGAAACCTTCCCTCTGCAAAGCAAAGCAGTTTGGAGGGAAGGGAACGGTGCGTATTAATGTCAAAACGTCTGGGGTAATGGAGTGTAGCTTCCATCATCAGCGGTTCCTTGGCTCTCAGTCACCCCTTAGAAGTCAAGTCCATACAGAGTCAAAACTACGGTTTACTGGGGCCCTAGAGTTGAAGAATTTGCTTAAGATTTTATAAAGAGATTTTCCGTTCACTCTGCAATGCGAATAAATATGACAAGGGAAGTGCATCAGATAAAAGAGGTGAGGGTAATAGGAAAGCGAACGAATTAAATCCCTGTGGAGAGTGACCTTTAACAAAGCACAATAATGGTGAATGTTGGCTAACTACAAAGTGAGGTGAGGGACTTATTCTCTTATCATAAAACATCCCTCTTTGATAATGGTTCAACCACCTTTCACCATCCTGTGTAAACATATTTTGCTCATTTCCAAAAGAAGAGATGTCTTTAGATGATGCATTAAGTCACTGAAATTAACCACAACATGTTCACATAGATGCAGAGGATGGCTCTGAGATTTCCCTGGTAGGACAGAAGATTTGACCTTTTGATTTAAAGGCTGTTTAATATTGGAAACTATATTAAATTTCTTATAACATTAAATTATATTTTAATTATTAATAATTTAATACTGTGAGAAGTTACTTGTTCCTTTGGCCAAGAACAGGAGAAATTCTTCAGCAATTTAGACCCAGAACTTAAAATCTCAGAGTTATATAAATACAAGGAGATTTAAGGGCCATATAGGGCAGCCCTTTTTATCTTTTGCAGATGAGATGAAGGCCTAAAGGATGCTTATTTTCTTGTCTACTAATTAGTGCAGGATCTGAAATTAGAATCTGCCACTCAACTCCTCCAGGGATCTCTTCACTACTTTATCTGGCTCCTCTGGACTGCAACCAGCCAGACCTGGATGAGGCCCTTGGTAGTTGATATTTACCAACTTTTAGGTAAGCCTGAGAAAGCTTGAGTTTACCTTTTCATTGTATATACAAATGCAGCCCAGTAATGAATGTACTGTAGACTAGCAACCTATGGTTTTAAAACCAACACTGCCCTCTAGTGATATTGAGAACTGCATTCATAATAGCAAATGCTTTTTTCTTTCTTTACGATCAGTAAAAGATTGGGGAAACTCAATTAAAGTTTCCTCTTCTGCTATCTGCCTTTATAACCCACAGTACAGGAAGTGAAAGGCCATGCAAACTTCAAACAACCGTATGTGCCCTTCACCTCCATCAATTCAGGGAATTCTCATCTATCTTTATAGGAAGTACTTTCACTTACTATCCTTGACAAATGTAACATTTTAGATTATCATTTTTCTTTGATATTCAACTAGCACTGTGGTTTATTTCTGGCTTCTTACAGCACTCACCATTTATTGAAGAGGCTTTGTTTTCTCCATTGTATATTTTTGGCTCCTCTACCAAAAATTATTTGTCCATATATCGATACATGTGGTTTTATTTCTGGGCTCTAGATTTTGTTCCAACTAGATGATATCCATTTGGACTCCTCTCTTATCTCTTCCCACCCTTAGCAGCCTACTCTCTCACCCTCATGTGATGGTAAACATGCACACACTCACACACACATAGCCCACTCTGAGTGTCTATTCATAAAGGCTGTTGTCTAATTCAGAGGTCGCCAACCTTTCAGACCTCACGGACCACCAGTGGTCCAGGGACCACCTGTTGGCGACGACTGCTCCATACGTTTCCTTTCAGACCTCACAGACCACCGGTGGTCTGCGGACCATGGTTTGGAACCGCTAGTCTAATTCATTCTGTTTTTTCTCGGACAGTTGGACCCTGATCTAGCATAAGCTCAGAAAACTTCTCCTGGTATTTATGTTTGCAGTTTTTTTTAAAACCTCCATTGAAACTGCTTCTACTCAGGGACAGATTCTACTCTATGGCTACACTCCCCAGATTGAGAGAAAGGTTTGGTTAAGTCAGCAGCCGTGGACACATTTCTACCCCTCCATTAACAAGCCCTCTTTTCAAATTACTATCATCCGAAATGCCTCCTCCCAACAAATTGGAAGTTGGGGGTGGAGAAAGGAGGTGAGTAAAAGTAATGACTTAGCAATTCAAATGTCACCACCACAGAGGGGTCTTCTCTGACCACAAATCTCAGCTTGCCCTTTCAACCCCACACTTATACCATGTGTGTTTTTTTTGGTTTGTTTGTTTGTTATTTGTTTTTTTTAACATATTTTATTGATTTTTTACAGAGAGGAAGGGAGAGGGATAGAAAGCTAGAAACATCGATGAGAGAGAAACATCGACCAGCTGCCTCCTACACACCCCCTACTGGGGATGTGCATGCAACCAATGTACATGCCCTTGACTGGAATCGAACCCGGGACCTTTCAGTCCACAGACCAACGCTCTATCCACTGAGCCAAACCTGTTTCAGCCACACTTATACCATGTTATGCATTTTGTTGTTTTACTTTCTAGTAGGATTTTATCACTTGAATAAACTGTCCTATCTGTGGCATGTTTACATACTTTTGTATTGTCATGCTGACCTCCTATCTTTGCCCCATTGAAATGGAGAATGCAATCTCTATGTGCATAAAGACTATTTTGTTGTTATATCTGCAGCTCCCAGAACCAAGTTTGGCACAAAATAGATGCTTAATAAATATTTGCATACCGATACAGCTCCTGGGGCAATGGAAACTAAGGAGAAAATAAACAAATGGGACTTCATCAAAATAAAAAGCTTCTGCACAGCAAAAGAAACCATCGACAAAACAATAAGAAAGCCCACTGCATGGGAGAACATATTTGCTAATGTTATCTCTGATTAGGGTTTAATCTCCAATATTTACAGAGAACTCATACAACTTAACAAAAGGAAGATAAATAATCCAATCAAAAAATGGGCAACGGACCTAAATAGACACTTTTCGAAAGAGGACATTCAGAAAGCCAAGAGACATATGAAAACACTAGAGGCATGATACACAAAATTCGTGCACGAGTAGGCCTTCCCCCAGCTGCCGGCTCTGGCTTCCCTCTGGCACCTGGGTCATGGGCTTCCCTCGCAGCCCCAGCATCGTCTGAGAGGTCATCTGGGAGGACGTCCAGTCTAATTAGCATATTAAGCTTTTATTATTATAGATGCTCAAAGTCATTAATCATCCGAGAGATGCAAATCAAAACAGCAATGCGATACCATCTCACACATGTTAGAATGGCTATCATCAACAAACCAACAAATGACAAGTGCTGTCAACGATGCGGAGAAAAAGGAACCTTCGTGCACTGCTGGTGGGAATGCAGACTGGTGCAGCCACTGTGGAGAACAGTATGGAGTTTCCTCAAAAAACTAAAACTAGAAATACTGTTTGATTTATATAACAAACATTTACTAAACAAATAAAAACTTAAAAAATTGTATATCCAGTAAAATTATGTATAGTTATTTCCATTTCTTGACATATTTTTTGTCATTTTTCTTTCCTGCAAACTGTGTTAGCCCCTGATTCTGCCTTTCTTATTAGGTTTAGAAATGATAGCATAAATACAGTTATATGCATACTTTTTTTAAAAAATTTTCTTTTTCAGAGAGGAAGGGAAAGGGAGAGATAGAAGCATCAATGATGAGAGAGAATCATTTATTGGCTGCCTCCTACATGCCCCACACTGGGAATTGAGCCAGCAACCCCAGCATGTACCCTGACCGGGAATCAAACCTTGACCTTGGTACACCTTTTTCTTAACTTCTTTTACACATCTTGGACATTTCTCTCCTTCTTCACCCACATCAACCTTCCCACTCCTTGCAAAGTAGCTCATTGTTACTCCTTGCAAGGTAACTCATTGTTAACAACCTAGAATGTACCTTTTCAGCTTTGGCCTACATTCATTTATATGTATATAACATATGAAATGTGTGTTTGTTATTGATTTATTTTTAAAAAGTGGGAGGAGTGGAAATATTTTTATACAATCTTCCTTTTCTCATTCAATAATACTTTATAAGAATCCCACCATCTCATCTACAATATCAATTAATTCATTCTCTTAAATAAATGCACAATATGTCATGGTATAGATAGAACATAACTTATTGGGGCATTACTATATTTAGGGAATTCAATTTCTTTCTGTAGTTTTTCACCACTACATTGTTGTAGCAATCATTTTTGTCCACATGTATTTATGAACCAGTTGTTTCATTTCCACCAGATAGATTTCTAGTAGAATTTTGTATAGTTATTTCCATTTGTATTTTTTATTCTAATAGATAAATGTTAGATAGATTTCCCAAATAATCACACCACTTCACACTCTACCTTAATGGATACTGTAGTCATTTCTGCTTATCTTATAGCTATAAAATATATTCCATTAGTATTTTAATTTTCACTTTCCAGATTACTAAGCATTCTTTCAAATATTTCTTGGCTATTTAGACTTAGTCTTCAATAAATTGTCTATACATGTGTTTTGCCTAAGTTTCCATTGTATTGAATGCTTTTCTCTTCTCAATTTGTAAGAGTTCTGTGGTAAACCCGAAGATGCCACACTTAGGTCCTGCTTCAATACGCCTCCAGTTGTGAGGCATATGTTTGGTTCACTGGCAGCCTCCAACTATTTGATTGCTCAGGGTCTACCTCAATTTTTGAACCAAGTTCCTGTTCTTTAAAAAAAAATGGGCAAAGCTCCATTTTCTTCTTAAGTTTAGATAAATATAAGTCCTAATATGAGGAGAAATTCCTCAAACACATTGAGGATGAAAGGAATTTGTTCACGATGAATTAAGCTATGAGGAAAGGATGTAATTATTATTTATTTTTAGTAATTCTTCTTTCTCCATAGATTGAAAACATCTCAAAGGCCTTCAAAGGGGCAGCGACCGGGAAGGATCTTCCCTAAATAGGGAAGAAAAAGCCGGAGGAGGGAAAGGTTGGGGAAGAGAAGGAGGCAGGGAGATAAAAAGGAGCGAAAGGAACAAAAGAAAACACCTCAAAGACAGAGTAGGATCTTATTCATCCCTTTATCTCCCATAGCAAACAGCATTATGTACTACACATAATAGGAACTCTATACTTGTCTACTAAGTTGAATTGGATAGTCTTAAATAATTTATTTAAGCTTTAAAATAAAAAATAAAAACTATTTTGGTGTAAGAATTAAAAGAGTTAGAAGAAGAGCAGAATATTAGCATCTCTTATGTACAGCATATTTTCCTGAATCAATATAGGCATTTAAATAAAGTCAGTGTTTCCTAAATTTTGTTGGTTAATTTGTGATGCATTAATGAATGAATATAGTCTTCAAAAATATTTTTAGTAAAAAAAGAAAAGAGGATAGTAATATCAAACTCATCATTTCTACTAAGAAAAGGCTCAAAAATTAACTATATTAAACAGCAAAATTATTCTGTTCTAGAATATATATTAATTTGAATTGGTTTGTATTTTTTATTTCCACAAACACTTAAAACTTGAAAAAATTAGCTTCTATTGCAAGCAGACTTTTAGGATGCTTTAGCTGAACTGTATTCAATTAACAAAAGTTGTTTCTCATTTTGTTTTTGGTACATAATATTGTAATAATTAATAAACAGATTAATTAATCTGTCTCATTCAGATTAATAAACATGTTAATATTTAAAACAGATTAAAATATAGTGATGCTGTTTACTTTTTAACCCTTCACCTTGAAAGTAAAATAACCCAAAGCAAAACTTTTACAATAGAGAACAAAAGTTACTACTTTTAACAATTATTGCTAATTCTTTTTTTTTCTTTTTCTTTTCTTTTTTTTTTTATTAATTTTTTACAGAGAGGAAGGAAGAGGGATGGAGAGTTATAAACATCAATGAGAGAGAAACATTTATCAGCTGCCTCCTGCACACCATCTACTGGGGATGTGCACGCAACCAAGGTACATGCACTTGACTGGAATCAAACCTGGGACCTTTCAGTCCACAGGCCAACACTCTATCCACTGAGCCAAACCAGTTTTGGCTATTGCTGCTAATTCTTTAAAAATATATTAAAATTATAATTTAAATGCCAAAGGTTAAAAACAGAGAATCTTAAAATCAGCAAAAGAAAATCAGTTACCTACAAGGGAGCGCCCACAGGACTGTCAGCTGATTTCTCAACAGAAACTTTGCAGGCCAGAAGGAAGTGGCAAGAAATACTCAAAGTGATGAACAGCAAAAACCTACAACCAAGATTACTCTACCCAGCAAAGCTATCATTTAGAATTGAAGGTCAGATAAGGAGAAGCTAAAGGAGTTCATCACCACCAAACTATTATTACATGAAGTGTTTAAGTGTCTTAAGAAAAATAAATAAAAGATCAAAAATATGAACAAGGGAGCTCGGGGGTCGGCAGGGGGCAGGGAGGGGGACTCTGGGCAGCACTGGCGCAGCCTCTGGCTGGAGAGGATTCAAGATGACCAAGGAGGAACCTCTACCCAACAAGGTTTGCCTGAGTGAGACAGACTTCAAAGTTATGGCACGAGGTGGGTTAATTTTAAGATGGAAACAGTATTAAGCATATGTGCAAGCTTTGGGGGGCAAGTACAGAGATCTGTACTCTGATGATGTAACTGGCTTAAGGAAATGGGAAGAAAAACTAAAGCAACCGCAGCACGAGTCTGCTCCAATGGAAAACATCCTTGTATTGGGACTAGCAACCAAGGAGCAAGAGCTGCAAAAGCGTACTACTCAAATCCAGTATCTCAAGTAAGTCCAGCAGCCCATTGTCAGCCAGCTGTATCAACCATGGAAGACCCTGCCATCAACTTGTTTTTCCTAAAAATGAAAGGTGAACTGGAACAGACTAAGGACAAACTGGAACAAGCCCAAAGTGAACTGGGTGCCTGGAAGTTTACGCCTGTTAGGGAAACAAGTCACACTCCTCAGTCCAGGTCTCCCTGACAGTCGCACTAGGAGAAAGCTGTGGTGGGACAGTCAAGTACTCATTTCCACACCAAGACTCAGACTTTTTGAGCCACAAAAGCCACATTCTTATACTATCCAGCTTGTAATGGCTAATGTAAAACTTACCAGATGACCCTTGTGCTTCAGCTTTTTTCTCTTCCCCCTCCCCTTGCTTCAGAGGACTGATGGCGTTGGACTATTCCAAAGAAGTGGCCACCTCCGAAAAATCCCCCATCTAGGACATGCAGACACTTGAGAAATATTTCTGTTTGAAGAAAATAGAGGGAGAAACAGAAGTCTTGAGTCTGTGACACACTGTGTCTTCAGACAGTTTGGAGGAATGAAAACCTACAGATTTAAAATCATAAACTGAATGTGTAAAATTCCAGTAAAATGTAAAAATAGAATTTGCATCGCTCTTAACCTTGAGCATAGTGACTTAGAGACAGTGTATATCCATATTGCCTATAAGACTGTGGACTTCATGACCATTGTTGAACTTCTTGGTCAAAACTCAAATGAGGTGAGCCTTGCATTTTAAGGTTTTATTTGCTAGGAAACTACTTAATAGATATCAGTACAAGTAGTACATCTATTTAGCCATTTCGTTTTGGAGTCCGTTTTACTTGATTGAGCCTTAAATCAATGTGGTTTGAATCAATGGTCTGTTCTTTGAATGGCTGCTAATTCTGTAGATAATCTTACTGAAGACTATACAAACATGAAGGTGTGGTATCAAACTTCAGGTTTAAACTATCTGAAGCAATAGAAACATTCATTTCACGACTAGATTGTATAAGGATACTGGCTGTGATGAGACTCACTGTATTATTTTTTAATAATGAAATTTATTAAACCCTCATTCCATTCAACAGACACATATTGATACAGCATTGTCATTGGTGTTAACAGGGGAATGTGTTCCTTCATTGTATTTTGGGCCTTTGGTATTGAATTCTTGATATTAAATTAAATATGTCTTTTAAAAATGAACTAAATGGCAATAAATGCATGTCTATCAACAACTGAATCTAAAAATCAAAATAAATAAATAAGGAATTTAATGAACAAAATAAACTGATGAATAAAATAGAACCAGAGACATGCAAACATAGAACAGACTGATAAAGTGGGGAAAGGGCTTGGGAAGAGATTAACCGAAGAATTAAATGCATATATGCATTACCTATGGACACAGACAACAGGGTGGACTGCCTGGGGCAGGCAGGAACCAGGTGAAGGGGGGCAAAGAGGGAAAAAAAGGGAGACATCTGTAATACTTTTTAAAGGTTTAAAGAAAAAAGACTGAGGAAAAAGAGAAGATAGTAATATCTAGCAAACCCATCATTACTGCTAGGAAAATGCCTAAAGATCAATGGTATTAAATAGCAAAATTATTCCGCTCTAGAATATTTTTTAATTTGTATTTTTTATTTCTACAGACACTTAAAACTTAGGGTATTTTAGCTGAACTGTATTCAATTAACAAAAATTGTTTCCCATTTATTTTTTAGCAAGTAAAAATATTATTTTAGCAAATAAAATAATAGTATGAGCTAATCTTTAAACAGATTAAAACATTGGCATATTTATGCTATTTATTTTTAAATAACCCTTTAAAATAACCCAAAGTCAAATTTTTACAGTAGAAAACAAAAGTTACCACTTTTAACAATTATTGCTGCTGATTCTTTAAAAACATATGACAAAAATGCTTACTTAAAATCATGAACTGTTATCAGAGGCCCCCGGTTAAATTTCCTATAGCTTTAAGACCTTGGCCAAATTAATCTCTTATTCTCCATCCCCTCACCTGCAATATGAAGATAACAGGAGAACCTACTTGAAAGATTGCTATGAGAATTTAATGACTAAGTAGATTTATTATAAAGTATAAGGTGAGGTCTTGATAAATAGCAGCTATAATAACCACCATTATTTACATACACCATTATTTACAAGTTGTAATTACTTACAACTTGGCTATGCGTTATGTCACATTTTGCCAATATCACACATTCTCAGCTACCTTTTAAAAATATTTATACAGCCCTAGCTGGTTTGGCTCGGTGGATGGAGCGTCAGCCTGTGGACTAAGGTCCCATGTTCAATCTGGCCAAGCGCACATGCCTTGGTTGCGGGCTCCATGCAAGAGGCAGCCAATCAATGTTTCTCTCTCATCATGGATGTTTCTATCTCTCTTTCCCTTCCTCTCTGAAATCAGTAAAATACATTTTTTTAAATAATTTTAAAAATTTGTGCACAAAAATTTTCCTAGACATAAAGTTATCTCGTTGTAATTATTTACAACTGGGCTATGCATTATGGCATCCATCGCCCATAGGACCGGTCCTCCGCCCTCCTTCACAAATATGTCTTCCAAAGGAGATCGACGGGCCACATGGCGCCCAGTCCGCACAGGGGCTTCCCCGCGACAGGCTCCCCAGGCTGTGCAGGTCCCGGTGGAGCCCGGCGGGTGGAGCTGCGGGAGCCCGGGCTGGGCGGAGGGGAGGGTCCCGGCCCCGCCGCCCGCGCCGCCAGTCCGCCCTGCGGGATGAGTGACGGGACGGACGGCAGGTGCACTGCGGGGGCCGGGCTCCTCCGAGCCCCGCGGGGAGCGTGCGCCTCTGGGAACCGCCCCTCGGCTGGCTCCGGCCTCCCGACGGCGCCGCGCCCAGTCCACCCGCGGTCCCCGCCACCTCGCCGAGCCCAGGTCCCAGGGGTCGACGGGTCTCCGAGGGGACCGGCGGGCACAGCGTGCGGCGCATGGGGCCGGCTTAACCGTCCGCCCTCCGCCCCGCCGGCCGCCACGACGCCCGCCGCCCGCTCTGCCCGGACGCCCGGCCTCGGCCCACCTGGCGCCCCTCCCCCCGCGGCGCCGCCCGCGACGTCGCGCCCCCCCTGACCCCCCCGCAGCTCATTCCCGGCGAAGAGAGCCGCCCAGAGCGCGGGCAGCCCTCAGAGCGACGCCACGGAGCTGCCAGACGGCCGTCCCCCCCGCTCCCGCTCCGGCTTCCGAAGGGCGCGGAGGAAGATGGAGAGCGAGCCCATGGCGGTGAGGACGGGGTCGCGCCGGCCCCCGGCGGGCGGCGGGGGATCTGGAGCCCAAACGCCCCCTCTCTTGCGGGGAGAAGCGCGGACCGGACCGGCGGCCCCGTCGACCCCTGCGAGGAGCGACCGGCCCGTCTGTCAGCCCCGACGGATTGTGTCCTGGGTTCGGGAAGGCGCGGCCGCTGGGCCTGGTCGGGTCCAGGCAGGTTGGGGGTGGGGGGAGAACCTCGGAAACGGCCGGAGGTTTTGGGGGGCTGTGGAGGGAAGGGCCCTGTGCACCCGAAAGGGTCCGGGCTGGAGAAAGAGCTTTCCCGCCCAAACTGGGCTTTGACGCTCGCTCGCTCGCTCGCTCGCTCTGGCCGCCGCGAGAGGTTGTCGGGGCGCCGCCTCCTCCCTCCTCGACTGGCCCGTGGGGGCCCCCCCGAGGGCCTGGGAGAAGGGCGCGGGCGGCCCAGGCTGGACGAGACCCCCCAACACCCCAAGTGCACGGGTCCGAGCAGATCGCTGAGCAGGGGGAGGGGTCATGGAGGGATGAGAGGGGGAGGGGTGCGGGCGGGGCAGAAGGAGCGGAGTTGGCGTCGTCACTCGCAGCCCCGCCCCGCGCCCGCGGGGCAACCAATCAGCGCGCGCCACGCCGAGGCCGCGGGGTTAGCCACGCACGAGGCCGACGTCGGGTCGGTGCCGTTGAGGGTTCCCGCCACGGCTGCTGGCGGGTTTGTGGGGCAAAATTTCTCGCTGGTTAGCCTTTTTTTCCCTCCCGCACTTTGGTGGGGAGGGGGTGGACCCTCGTGTCAGCGCCCAAATTGACGATGACCCGCGAGAACCCGAGGAAGTTGTCTCCGCGGCCATTTCCTCCGGGGCCTCCGCCTGCTGGCCTCGCAGGGGACGGAGCGTCGAGGCCGTGACTGCGACGGTTAGCCGCCCCCTTCCTGACGCGGGCAGAGTAGCTGAGGCGAGGGGTCAAGGTTAATCCTCAGCGGGTGGCGGTGTCAGAGGCGCATTCCTTTGGAGGCCGTTTTGTTGTGTTTTTTTATATATATATAAACTCGGTGATGCTGGGAGCTTACTGAGCAAAGGACCCCTCTCCTAACCCAGTAACAGCCCCTAAGGCCGCACACTGGCTTTTTCATACGTTTGCAAAGCAATGGCCGGCGCGATTGGCGGGATTGGAGGCGTTGGTGTCTAACTCGCCGCATGGCTGCCCTTCTCTGAGGACCCGAGGGGTCGCCTCTACCAGCTAACACTCGAGTATTTTCTAGGCTCTTACTCATACTGCGTTCTGAGGCCTACAGGTCGCTGGTTGGCATGTGATGAGCAAGAAGCCATGATTTCGTCCGTTCCACAAACGTTTCCCGAGTCCCTGCTATGTTGTACCGTCACTGCTTTAGCTGCTGCAGTGAACAAAACGGGCAAAGCCCCTTCCCTTGTGCACAGTGCCTTGTGGCGGAAAGAGACAATCAACGTAATACATATTGTGTTGGAAAGGGATAAGTAGTGAAGAGAAGAAGCAGGTGCAGCCCACGATAGAGCAGGAGCCTTAGAATGGAGTGTACTGGATGTAAAAAGTTGGCCTTCGCCCTCACACCCCCAGGAGCGCTTTTCTAGTTTCTCTAGATTGGGAGTAAAGCACTCTGTTCACTTCCGCTCATGCCACGCCTCTCTCGATGATGAGAGCAATGGGGGTGGCTTTTATTTAAACACTAATGAGCTCATCCATTGAACTCATTTTGTAAGAGAATTTCATGAAGACTGATTTTTTTAAAGTTTGCAAGTAGATAATTTCTACACTTTGTAAACACGCGGAGACAAGAGTATATCTGTTCTATATTTTTTAGCAATACCAATCCACAGTTGAAAAATAAAATTAAGCATCCCAAAATCATCTATTCTAGGTACTGTGTCCTACAAGTGAAGTTAAAATTAACCTCCAAATGCCCAGAGAGGACGCTTATGTTGAGATTGGATTCCAAATTTCTTCAATTGAAAACAACAATATAGTAATTTTTAAATGTGATGAGTTCTCTGTGGTTTAATAGATGTTTTTGTGAACTGCCATATTAGGAAGAATGTGTTTTTTTCCTCTTACGACAACACGGAGAATAGAGCCCATAAGGCAAGCCTATAGCCTCATAGTCACCACTGGCCTAGTGGTTTGTGCATCTTGCAAAGATTCATTTAGAGATGATGGTTTATTGGCTAATGAAGTAAAGAGGAGACAAAATGTGAAAAAGAACAATTCCATTATCTAAATTGAAATTCATTTTTATGTATTTGTTTCTCTGAAAATTGAAATTATGAACTTCAAGCTTTTTTAAGAACTCATTTAGTATATTAGATTATCCCAGAAGTGTGTTTAGTGTTCCTACAAGGAAAATAATTAGCAAGTACTTGAGTTGGTTTCTCTTAATTCTATTCCCAAGTCTTCTTTTTTTAGATGTACCTTAAGAATCTACCGTGTTTCCCCGAAAATAAGACCTGCTTACAGGTTTCCTTCTGAGTGAAATATAAGGCAGCCCACCGAAAATAAGGCCCCCCTAGGCTAAACATGAGAGATTTGTTCCACTGATTCTGAAAGAAATGGAATCATAAGAAATTCACCAGGAAATTCAGGAATTGGATTGTTATGATGATGTTCCAGAAGATGATGACATGATTGTCATTGAATGAGTAAATTCTTGATACTGTAGGATTCACAGTTTGTCTGGTTTGTGTTGACAACTACCATATTACCGTACCGTATACAAGTAATAAATTTCTTTTATTTTCATTTAACAATAAATGTGTACCATATTTTTCATGGAAAAATAAGACATCCCCTGAAAATAAGACCTAGCGCATCTTTGGGAGCAAAAATTAATATAAGACACTGTCTTATTTTCGGGGAAACGGTATTATCTTGCCATTGTGCAAAGTCTTATATTCATTAAAATCTAAATTAGACCTCCTGACAGAACTGTGAACATATGACTATATACCGAGCTCAATTATTTGGTTTAAAAATGCATACCTATAGGTGGTACATGCCCCAACCATGGATTGAACCCTCAACCTAAGTATGTGCCCTGTAGGGGAATCAACCACAACCTTTTGTGTACAGGATGATGCTCCAACTCTCTGAGCCACCCAGCCACGGCTAGGTCTAGCATAATTTTTAATGAAATTAGTCAAATCTTCTAACTAACAAGTGCATTTTAAAAAATAATGTTAGAACTGAAAAACAGTAAATTTGAATGTCAGTGTTTATTAACTTGTCAGTGTTCTTTGGCCAGAAACTGTCAGGAGCACATCTGTAGTTTAATAAAATTGAATCTATTAAATTGTTGTCCTTCATAGGGTATACACCACAGGACCTATCAGTAAGATGATGTTAAAAAGAACTTACAGGGTTTAGGCTTGTGTTAAGCATTTTTTGGAGAGAGAGCAAGGAAGAGGGCTTTTCTCTGAAATGCATGTTGTCAGGATGTGGGAGTAATTGATTAGTATGTTAATTCTTATAGGCAAGAAATATAGATAATGCTAAAGCTGATAAAGAAGGAGGAGCAGTCACTCATTTCAGCCAGAATAGAGGGGTGTTTAGTCATTCTCGTTGCTTAGACAATGCTTTTGTTCTTGCCAATGTTCAGACGTTGATTATGGAATTTTATCTCGATCCACCACAATCAGAGTAGCCTTATTGGTGTTTTGTTAACAAGAAAATACCACAGCCTAGCTATGAGTTATAGGCCAACACCTAACACCACCAGGACTAAGTTGGTTATATGCCAGGCTAACTCCTAGCTTTCCAGGGCTACTTTTCTCTTTCTCAAATTTCTTTGAGTTTAAAATTCCTCCTTAATACTTAGAGTATTTAAATGGCAATAATATTTAAGTGGCATACTTAAAAATTAACATAAGTAGCCAAAACCGGTTTGGCTCAGTGGTAGAGCATCTGTCTGCGGACTGAGGGGTTCCAGGTTCGATTCCGGTCAAGGGCATGTACCTGGGTTGCGGGAACATCCCCAGTAGTGGGTGTGCAAGAAGCAGCTGGTCGATGCTTCTTTCTCATCGACGTTTCTAGCTCTCTCTCTCCCTCCCTCTCTGTAAAAAATCAATAAAATATATTTTTTTAAATTAACATAAGTATCTATATATATTCTACCCTGTTTCCCCAAAAATAAGACAGTGTCTTATATTAATTTTTGCTCCCAAAGATGCACTAAGTCTTATTTTCAGGGGATGTCTTATTTTTCCACGAAGAAGAATACGGTACACATTTATTGTTAAATGAAAATAAAGGAAATTTATTACCTGTATACGGTACGGTAGTACGGTAGTTGTCAACACAAACCAGACAAACTGTGAATCCTACAGTATCAAGAATTTACTCATTTATTCAATGACAATCATGTCATCATCTTCTGGAACATTATCATAACAATCCAATTCCTGAATTTCCTGGTGAATTTCTTGTGTCTCCATTTCTTTCAGAATCAGTGGAACAAATCTCTCATGTTTAGCCTAGGGGGGTCCTTATTTTTGGGGGGATGCCTTATATTTCACTCAGAAGGAAACCTGTAAGTAGGTCTTATTTTCAGAGGATGTCTTATTTTCGGGGAAGCATGGTATGTATGTATGTGTGAGAATATATATATATATATATATATATATATATATATATATATGCCTAAGCGATCATCCAACTGTTTGACCATTCACCTGGTAGCTATGATGCGCAATGACCACCAGGGGGCAGATGCTCCAACCAGTAGAGGAGGGAACCTGATTCCTTGTGGAATTGGCCATGGGTTAGGTTGCTGCTGGGGCACTGTTGGCCCCGAATCTGCTTCACCCGCACCCTAGACCCAGAGAGGAGGGAGCCTGATTCTGGGGTGCATCACCTGAGAACCTTCCTCTTGCAATCCAGGACCCCTCAGGGGATATCAGCTGCTTTTGGCCTGATCCCCACAGCCCAGTCTGAGGGATCCCACTAGTGCACAAATCTGTGCACCGAGCCTCTAGTGTTAATATATTTAAGGCTTTATCTATAATGGAGTAGATTCTACATTTCCTCTTTTTATGTTGCCCCCAAAAGTTATTAGCTTTAATTATAATTTTAATAAATTAGCATAAAATTAAAGTCTAAAGTATATTTTATTTAAATGACTTATCTTTTTTTAATATTTTTATTGATTTTTTACAGAGAGAAAGGGAAAGAGATAGAGAGCTAGAAACATCTATGAGAGAGAAACATCGACCAGCTGCCTCTTGCACTCCCCCTACTGGGGATGTGCCCGCAATCAAGGTACATGCCCTTAACTGGAATTGAACCCGGGACCTTTCAGTCCACAGACCGACACTCTACCACTGAGCCAAACTGGTTTATGCTAAATGACTTATCTTTTTGAAACATACATGTTTTCAGCCCGCATCAAAAATTATAGCCAGCCCTAACTGGTTTGGCTCAGTGAATAGAGTGTCAGCCTGCGGACTCAAGGGTCCTGGGTTCAATTCTGGTCAAGGGCATATGCCCCAGATTGCAAGCTCGATCCCCAGTGGGAGGCAGGCAGGAGGCAGCCAATCAGTGATTCTCGTCATTGATGTTTCTATCTCTCCCTTTCCATATCCCTCTCTAAAATTAATAAAAATAAGTATTTTTTTAAAGTTGCCCTAACCAGTTTGGCTCAGTGGATAGAGTATCAGCCTGCGGACTCAAGGGTCCCAGGTTTGATTCCGGTCAAGGGCATGTACCTTGGTTGTGGGCACATCCCCATTAGGGGGTGTGCAGGAGGCAGCTGATTGATATTTTTCTCTCACTGATGTTTCTAACTCTCTATTCCTCTCCCTTCCTCTCTGTAAAAAAAATCAATAAAATATATTTTTTAAAGTAATATCCAGTGTGCCCTAGCTGCTTTTGCTCAGTGGCTAGAGCATCCACCTGCAGACTGAAGAGTTCTGGGTTCAATTGGTCTAGGGTACATGTCTGGGTTGTGGGCTCATCCACAGTAGGG
Organism: Pipistrellus kuhlii; assembly: GCF_014108245.1. Lineage (NCBI taxonomy): Eukaryota > Metazoa > Chordata > Mammalia > Chiroptera > Vespertilionidae > Pipistrellus > Pipistrellus kuhlii. The sequence goes on from NW_023425573.1 coordinate 13,303,126, forward strand.
GGCATGCAGGAGACAGCCAATCAGTGATTCTCATCATTGATGTTTCTATCTCTCTCTCCCTCTCCCTTCTTCTCTGATATCAATAAAAATATATTTTTAAAAAAAAAAAACTTTTTTAAAGTGATATACAGTGCTAAAAGTTTAAAAAGAATTTTTATTTTACAGCAAACATCAAATCAGACACAAACAGATTCATTGTCTTCATCCCCTAATCCTGCATCACCTGTGCCTTTGAATAACCCAACAAGTGCCCCAAGATATGGAACAGTGATCCCTAATCGCATCTTCGTAGGAGGAATTGACTTTAAGGTACCTATTTTAGTGTACAACATGGTGTAATTTTTGCATTAGAAGTTATTTTATTTCTCGGAAATTGTTTCCTTGTACAACTATAAAAACAATAACATTTGCTATTTGTACCATGATTAATAGTTTTCAAATTGTCTTAATATAAAGAATATTTTTTTAAACAATGGAGTTTAAATTGAGCATATATAATTGTGCAATTTCACATACATGGAAATTGAGGCTCACTGACCTATCTATAAGTCTCCTAGCTACTTAGTGACAGCATAAAGACTAGAATCCTACTTTCCTGACTCATAGCTCTATATTCTTCATTTCACCACATTTTATTAATTATACTTTCTTGCATAGTACTCCAGTAGCCCAAATAAGTGATTGTAATTTGCAAAAGAAGACTCAGAAAAACCCAAAACTTGTCCTATGAAATTCTGTTTCTTTACCCCAACTTTTATTTCAGATTCCTGAGTACCCTCCTTGACTTTCATCTTTTGCAAATTGCTTCCTATCGCCTTACTGAAAATTTGATTACCCAAACAGGCCTGTGTTCTTATCAGAATAAAGCATCTTAACAGTAATATATTTAAATGAAGTCAGCTATTTCAGAGAGGCATACTTTGTGAGATGTTTTACAGTATCCCCATATAGTAAACACCTACAGAAAAGGCATAGAAGGATATCTTAAGTGGAATCATAAGCAACTATAAGAATGGTTCACTAAAAATAAAAGTGATTTCTTATGAAATGCTTATTTTTAAAAAGATTTTATTGCTATGGAAAATATTAATGGCAGACCATAAATATTCAAGTTAATTATTCTCATTCAGGATTTATATTAAAACAGCTTAGTATATTTTAAAAAATAAATCATTAATAAATTTAAACATTTGTATGGCTACATTAAGTGACTGGTGTAGGCCAACATAACTTAGTTCCACTGCCTTCATGTGAGCCCACTAGGAACACGTTTCCTCCACTTTCTGAAAGTAGAGCATTCCTATGAAACCTTTCATAAACTGAAATGTTCTAAAGCAAGGACATAAATACATATGGAAAATTTTTAATGTTTCCCAGGCCCCCCAAAATACCATACCAAATATGTTTAATTATTTCCAGTTTTAAGCTAGTAAGCATAGCATCTTTATGCACTCTCTTAGGCTTTTCTGACACCTAAGGACACATCTTGTTCAGGGATAAACAAAATAAATTGAGAGAAAGCACAGATGCTTGCAGGCACAGTCAGAGCCATAGCAGCTTGATGCTGAGCTTCCGAGTACAGTTCCAGAGAAGGAGCTTGGCAGGTTCCCTCTTCCTGTTGGGTTGCAGCCTCTATAAGGGCTTGCTGCAAAGCAAAAGCTGAACTTTTTCACTTTTTGCCTTTTCTCATAAAAGCAGAAGTCCTCTTTGAATTCCTGTTGGTTAACCAAAGAAGGTACTAATGTAGGTCTTCTGTAAAAGCTGTGGTGTAAGGCAAACCTTCAAACAGCATAGGATGCCTGAATTTCCTTACTATAATTATATTTTTCAAATGGCCAACTCAAGAGTAAGAACTCCTTTAAATACTGAGCTTTCTTTGTAGTTTTAAAATAATTCAGCTTAAAACTTTTTACTATTTTTAACAATGTAGTTACTGCATAAAGTATTTACATATATTGATTTTAATAACCTAGTGGTTTCATCCACTATTTTAATGAGAGGTATTCTTACATTCATTCATATTATTTATTTGTAAACTTTTCTGTCTCTAAAACAGGCATGTGTTTTTACATCTTTTATCAATTAAAAAAATGTTTTTGTCTTTTTATGCCATTAGACAAATGAAAATGATTTAAGAAAATTTTTTTCCCAATATGGATCTGTAAAAGAAGTGAAGATTGTAAATGACAGAGCTGGAGTGTCTAAAGGGTTAGTATCACTATAGATAGTACATAGAATTAACAACTGTGTCTTTATTGGGTTACTAGAATTTGCATGCTAACTTACTTTGGTTCCATTTTTTCAAAGGAGATTTTTGTGCAGTCTTCTTTCCTCCTACCTTTTCATCTCGTGTGTGTGTGTGTGTGTGTGTGTGTGTGTGTATGTGTTGGAGGAAGGGGGACACTATAATTTATTGGGAGTTATTCTTGCATGGGCTAAGGAACCATTCAGTGTTACATAGCAAGCACTTAATGCTGAGTAGATAATGTCCAATAGCTAAGGAATCAGAAGCTAAAGGAATCAGATATTGTTGGAATCACATACCTGCTTTAGATTAAAGAGAGCTTTATTTGAAAAAAGCTGACATATGGGAATCTCTAGATCTCAGAGATTTAATAAAGGGACTAATCTGAGAAATATAACCCAATAATTTTTAATAAGTAAGGAGAATGAAAATTGAGAAGAAAGCAGTAGAATTTGTCTATAAATGTCTAATGAACTTAGAGCTGTTTTAGTGGATTAGTATATGCAAAAGTCAAATTTCAGAGAAGAAAAGGTAGTTTATATAGTGTACTTACCTAAGAAGTTTGACTGCAAAGTTAAAGAAAATAGTTAAGGCAGTGGAGATTGGAGAAAGATTGTATTTGTTTTCTTGAGAGAGAGGCCAGACATATGTATTTATAAGCATAAGAGAATGGACCAATGAAGTGATAGAAAACTATATAAGAGACAAAAAACATGACAAGTGGGTACTTTGGAAGAGATAATGGGATTCTGCAGAGAGGATTTTTGTTTTGTTTTTTAAACAGATGAGCTACTTCCTCAGACTGATGAATGATTTATATAATAAAAGCCTAAGCAACAGTTACAGCAGACTGACTGGTCTCTATGAGGCACATTGACCACCAGGAGGCAAATACTCAATGCAGGAGCTGCTCCCTGGTAGTCAGTGCACTCCCATAGGGGGAGTGCCACCCAGGCAGAAGCCAGGCTCAGGGTTGGCAAGCGCAGCAGTGGTAGTGGGAGCCCCTCCTGCTTCTGCAGCAACACTAACGAGCAGCAAGCCAAGCATTAAGGAGCAGTGAGCAGTAAGGAGCGAGAGGTCCCAGACTGCTAGAGGCTGCAGGCTGGGCTGAGGAACAACCCCATCCCACTGAGTGTACAAACTTTGTGCACCAAGCCTCTAGTCTTAGGATAAAAATGAGATTGTATATCTTTTGTTTAGCTTATAGAATTGGCAGTATTTTATTTCAGTAATATTCTTTTTTATCATTGACATATGCCTGGTGCATGAAATTCATACACTTGCAAGGGGGAAGTCCCTCAGCCTGATCTGTGCCCTCTCATAGTCCACAGTCAGGGGAGACCTTGGTGTATGTCCAACTGATAGCACCAGCCACCACAACTGCACTCACCAGCCATGAGCCCAGATTCTGACTGAGCAGTCTTGCCCCTGTGGGAGTGCACTGACCCAGGGGGCATCCTGCATTGAGAGTCTGCCCCCTGGTGGTCAATGTGCATCATAGTAATCGATCATTCTGCCATTTGGTTGATTTGTATATTAGCCTTTTAGGATAATCACATAGAAATACATATAAACTATTTTATGCTTTTTTTTCCCTGGTTGGTGTATATGATCTACCAAAAAATTCAGTGTAAGAATATTTTCTTAACCCTTGTTTAATGTTTAGCCAAATAAAAAAGAGAAATTCCTTTGTTAAAAAAAATTATACAGTAATTAAGAAAATAAGAAACATAATACTACTCAAAAAAGTTTCCTTAAGTTATCTAAATAGAAATTACATTTTAGAGGGATATACTTTTTATTTCTTTTTGTCTGACTATTTTGGCTTTTTTTGAACATGTATTTTTATCTTGAATGTTATATGAATTATATTCTGAAAGTAACAATTATATATGAAAAGTAGGTGTGGCGAAGCCGGTTTGGCTCAGTGGTAGAGCATTGGCCTGCAGACTGAAGGGTCCCAGGTTCGATTCCGGTCAAGGGCATGAACATTGGTTGCGGGCACATCCCCAGTAGGGGGTGTGCAAGAGGCAGCTGGTCAATGTTTCTCTCTCATCGACGTTTCTAGCTCTCTAGCTCTCTCCCTTCCTCTCTGTAAAAAATCAATAAAATATATTTTAAAAAATAAATAAATAAATAAAAGTAGGTGTAAAGTCTGCATTGTACCTACTTCTAGTTTAATTTGATTAGGAAATACATAATTGTGTTATCAGTTTATATATGCTCATAATAGTAATTAATATATTTGTATACTCATTTACCAATGTAAAAGTTTATTTGTGTTGAAATTTTTTAATTAAAAATATTTTTCTATTAAAGCCAAACCTCTATTATTTTAAAAACAGATTATTGCTCTGGGCTGAAATTTATTGCATCCTAATTTGTAAGCCAAAACATATATCTCTCATGCTCTTCTGTCTTACACAGTTCAGATCTGAAACTATTTCAAGATTCCTGAGTTTTTTTCTTTTAGTCCCCTGACTTTAAGAGGAAGTGATAGTGTTAAGTTTCACTATCCTGTAAAAATTCTCCTAAGTTTTTTATGCTCATGCACCATAGAAAAATGTTCACTCCTATAATAGCCCATTCTTAAAAAATAAATTTGTTTTTAATTTTTAATATAACTCTAAAGTAATGTTCTAAGAAAATAATTCATTTATTTAGGTATGGTTTCGTCACTTTTGAGACACAAGAAGATGCCCAAAAAATTTTACAAGAGGTAAGATATTTTAACTTTCTTTTTGGAATTTCTTTCAAAATAATTCTTTGTGGTGTTTATTTTAATAGTACAGTACTAGTACAATGATCAGTTGCTAAATTTTTTTTAACTTATTTGCATCTTAAGATTGACATTAGCCTACAAAATATTGAATTAATTTTTAAAAAGTATTAAAGATAAATTTTATCTGCAGGGAAAAAAATCAAATCATTACATGAGTATGGTTATAGAGTTGTAATCTAATTTTTTACTTTATTTGCTTAAGGTAAGAATGTAAGTGTATATATTTTCTAAGTGTTAATAGCACTTTAAATTCCTAAAAAACACTATACATATGGTTTTCTATAATAGAATGATATTATCTTTGATTATTTCCCCTCCTATGAAAATCTTTATATGAACTAAGAACATTCATATAAAAAAAAAAATCTGTAGCCTATAATTTGAGGTAATAACTTAAATTTGGCAATTGTGACATTTAATTTTTTAGAAAAAATAGTTTTTGAGTTGTATATTAAATGATACGTTCTCAGTTCTCCTTGTTTATAGTACCAGTGTTCTATAAAGTCACCATAAATACTGAATTAACAAATATTGAAGTGATGTTTCTAGAAGTTGTATACGGCTAGATTCCCACAAGCTTCTGCCCACAATATTTTCATCAACCAATCAATACATAACTTTATTTTATGTGTTTCTGTTTAAAGACATACTTAGTATTTATTATTGATTCATTAAAATTGATTTCATGGACCACAGCACTGCAGCTCATGCCTGAATTAAGTCTACCTCTCCTCCCTAAGGCACATGACAGCCTTCTTACGCCTAAGAACACTGACCAGCACCTCAGCACCACTCAAAGGCCATTTTAAGTAGCAGAATCCCCAACATAAAGACAAAAATGCAAAACACATGGCCCCATATAGACCACAAAAAGGACACTTGTTTACAGTATAAAAGCTGAAATAAGACAGTGTCGCCTTCTTTGATCTCAACTGGAACCATGTGTGTCAGACAATTCACATTTTTCACCTCTGCTATTGCCAACTAATAACTGCTAAATTGCCATGAGTATTGATTTTGGAATTATAAATAAATTTTAATGAATAGATTAATTCCCAAATCCATGAATAGATGATAGACTTTATTTCAGATGAGGAATTAGGATCAAAGCACTAGATTCGGACCTCGATCCGTTTAAATCCAAAAACTTTATCCTTTCCACTATAATTTGCTATCATCAAAGAATGTTATAATCTGAATTTTAAACTGTTTCTTACTGCCTGGCTGGCATAGCTCAGTGGTTGAGCATTGGCCTATGAATCAGGAGGTCGCGGTTCAATTCCCAGTCAGGGCCTCTGCCTGGGTTGCAGGCTCCATCCCCAGTGTGGGGTGTGCAGGATGGAGCCAATAGATGATTCTCTATCATTGATGTTTCTGTCTCTCTTCCTCTCTGAAATCAATAAAAATATGGGGTTTTTTTTAATAAGTAAAGTGTTTCTTACTAGTTTTCCTTAATTGTTATAAACAATAGTACCAAAAGAATAAAATTATTATTTTTTTTTTTTTTAGGCTGAAAAACTGAATTATAAGGATAAGAAACTAAACATTGGTCCAGCAATAAGAAAACAGCAAGTAGGGATCCCTCGTATGTATTAACACCCAGTGTATTTTTCAATATTTTTACATAGTTCTTTTTTTTTTAATATTAAACTTTTGGTAGAACATCATTAAAATATATTTAAATATATTTAAAATTTCAAAAGTAATTTAGAATTACTAACTAGAAAATTTTCTAATTAGAAAAGTAACTTAAAATTATAGTGAAAGTACTAAAAGTTAAAATATAGACCTAATGTCAGAAACTGTGGTTATATATGTTCTATAACCCAACCACATGTCAAAATTATCAAAAGGAACAGTCCCAAAAGCTTAAGAATTGTCCAAATTATGTGCCTTCCTCAAATTTCTATAATGCTTTCAACTCTTCTCTTTTTTTTTCTCACTCTTCCCATTTATTAAATTGGGCCTCTTTATAGATTTTAGTTATAATTTTTATTAAAATCTCTAACAAAGTCTTCAGCTAAAAGGAGCAATGTCACATAAAATTAGTAACTAAATTTTCTTACTCTTTATGTCTGTCCTAGTGTCTGTTGAAATGTTTAAGACGTTAGGTACTTATTATACATCTGTTGACAAATTAATAGGTTGTGTTTATTTGGACTGTTCTGTTTTTGACTTAGAAGTTAACAGATATAGAGTTTAATTTTGATTTGGTATTTATCAATTTAGAATTTGCAGGGTGGAACCAAAATGTCTTCCAGAATGTCTTCTAGAATATCCTCCAACTTCACTGGGCTTTTACAAATAAATGGTCTTACTAAAGTCTTAGGAACTTGACTACAGTGACTGTATAGTAAATAAAATACATATAATTTACATTGTAAAATAATTACTTTGCTAATCTATTTGTTAACTTTGTGTTTAATTTTACTGACATTAAAATCTGAATTAGTGAAATTTTAGTATTCCTTATTAAACTTTTTTCTTTTTTATGCACCTTAAGCTAATAAAAGTTTTAAGGTAGTAAGTTTGAAAATTTATACTTCAAAGATATTTTAACATATGGAATTAAAAACATAACATTCAATTTTTACTATAACTGTATAGGTGTATTAAGATAAACGTTTTCCAGTGTTGAGAAATTACAGTGTTTAAAGTTAAATTTAGCATTTTAATTATTATTATGTAATCTTTACTTTAGGTTCCAGTATAATGCCAGCAGCTGGAACAATGTACCTAACAACTTCAACTGGATATCCTTACACTTATCATAATGGTGTTGCTTATTTTCATACTCCAGAGGTAACTTCTGTCCCGCCACCTTGGCCTGTAAGTAACTTTGTTTTAGAAGGGTTTCCATCTAGTACATAAATTTTTAAAGTATTTTATTTCTAAAAAGTGTCAACCATAGACAAGTACAAATCTATATCCTATCTAATAAGAGTATATGCAAATTAACCATCACTCCACCCACAAGCCATGCCCACCAGCCAGTCAGGAGTGAATATGCAAATTAACCCAACCAAGATCACTGCAGCCACAGAGCAAGCAGGAAGCTTGGGCTTCCCCGGACAATGGAGGAAACCAAGCTTCCTTGACACTCTGGCTGGCCCAGGCCTACACTCAAGGCTACAAAGTTTCAATTATAGAAGATAAATAAATCCCAACAAAAATGGCAGCAGCCACATAGCTGCAGAGAGCAGGAGGCTTGAGTTGCCCCTGGCAATGGAGGAAGCCAATCTTACAGCCCTGGCCTGCCTTGGCCTCTACTACAAAGTTTAAGTTATGGAAGATAAATCCCAACAAAAATGGCTGTGGCCACAGAATGAGCAGGAGGCTTGGCTCCACTCAAGTCTACAAAATTTCAGTTATGTAAGATAAATAAACCCAGATACTAGGGCCTCCGCTTGGGTCACTGGGGGGCATGGCTGGCCTGCAAACCACCACAAGCCCCTCACTAGGCCACTCTATACCCTAAGGGAACCCCCACCCTGATCCGGGACACTCTTCAGGGCAAACCTGCTGGCCCCCACCTGTGCACTAGGTATCTATCTAATAAAAGAGTAATATGCAAATTGACCATCACTCCAACACACAAGATGGCTGCCCCCAGGTGGAAATAAGATGGCCGGCAGGGGAGGACAGTTGGGAGGGACCAGGCACGCAAGGGAGGGCAGTTGGGGGCAATCAAACCTCAAAGAAGGGGAGTTGGGGGGAGACCCAGGCCTGCAGGAGATAGCAGTTGGGGGGGACCAGGCCTGCAGGGGAGGGCAATTAGGGGTGACCAGACCTGCAGGGGAGGGCAGTTAGGGCAAACAGGCTGGCAGGGGAGGGGGTGATCAGGCTGGCAGACAGAAGTGGTTACGGGCAATCAGGAGGGCAAGTATTTGGGAGCTAGCAGTCCTGGATTGTGAGAGGGATGTTAGACTACCCATTGGGAAAATGACATTTCCAATAATAAACTATAAGCTGCCTAGGTTTAGGTAACAATTTGAGATAAATTTTATTGTAAACTATTTTAAAGAATTTTGTCTAAAATAATTTCCATTTTCCTTTCTCACATAGTCACGTTCTATATCTAGTTCCCCTGTGATGGTAACTCAGCCTGTTTATCAGCAATCTGCATATCACTACCAGGTAAACATTAGTACAGAGAAAATCCTTCTTGATCACTTTAGTCTTTTTTTTTTTTTTTTGTATCTTTCATTTTATTCTTTCTCATGCAAATACTCTAATAATTAAAGAGATAGTTAAGCCTTGATAGCAGTGTTTTTGTGCGGGGGTAGGGGAAGTTTCTTACAGGGGCTTACAGGAGGAGTAAGCAATGTCATAAAGGATGAGATTGATAGGGAAGATCAGTAAGGAGGAGGCTTGACAAGAGTTAAGAGTGCTATGGCACTTCCCTTTCTCCTCAACCAAGTGAAGAGGACTTCTGAAAAAAATAAGCTTAATATTCGTTGAAATTTGTGAGATGGTATCACTTGGACCGGATCTCTCCTAAAAAAGTTCAAAGAAAGAGCTGGACTGCTCTATGGGAGCCAGAGCCAGGAGAAAAGGTCTGCAGTGGGAATTGCATGGGAATGAGTCAAACTTCTCACAGCAAGCAAAGGCTAGTTTCCCAAGAGCAAGGTGTGAACCTCACAGAAGAAACTCTTGCAAAAAAAAAAACAACTCTATAGAGAAATTACCTTAGTAGAGAAATAATCTGTGTAAACTTCTAGAATCCGGGGCCAGAGTGGTCTCTCTGGAGTTAAAAGTTCCTAACTAAAGAGTCAGCATTTGGGTTCAACCACACCCAAAAGTGACATGTCCTAATTTTTACCTAAGGGAAGGAAGACTAGCTCAGTTCAATGCTTTTAAATTGGAGGGTGAAAAAGTAAAGTCACTCTCTGCTTGCACCATATTGAACCAGCTCCTTTATTGATCAACATACAGCTCTAGCTCACTTGACATAGCAGACGTATTCTGGAAATTTTCTAATGCGACTTAATTTTATACTTTAACTCTGGTTTTCTACTTGCAGGTATAAAACAAAGTATTTTGCCTTCATATACTTAGGAAAGATTTTGGTATCAGTTTATAATATATTTTACAATATAGCAAATAATTTCACTTCACCTATTTCTTTTTTTGGAAAGGACCATTTTTATAAATTTTACCCTTTCTTTTTACAAATACAAGATTTATAGCTTTATGAATTTTTGCTAATCAGATCAGGTAATTCATGGTTTAGTCAGGTTATATCTCCTTTGTGTTTCTCACTTCATAAATAGTGATTTCATTTATCTAACAAATCTATATATAAATCATTTTATTTCAAATATTTTTATTAAAATATTTTCTTAAACCTTTCCTCTCTGAAATCAATAAAAATACATTTTTTAAATGATCTTTTGAGGACTCATACAAGTTAATAAAAGGAAGATAAATGATCCAATAAAAAAATAGCAACAGACCTAAATAGATTCTTCTTGAAAGAAGACAGAAGGAAAGCCAAGAGACATATGAAAACATGCTCAAAGTCACTAATTATCCAAGAGATGCAAATCAAAACGGCAATGAGGTACCATCTCACACCTGTCAGAATGGCTGTCATCAACAAATTACAAGTGCTGGCCAGGATGTGGTTAAAAAGGAACTCCTTTGCACTGCTGGTGGGAATGCAGCCTGGTGCAGCCACTATGGAGAACAGTATGAAGTTTCCTCAAAAAACTAAAAATGGAACTTCCATTTGACCCAGTGATCCCACTTCTAGGAATATAGCCCAAGGAACTAGAAACACCAATCAGAAAGGATATATGCACCCCTATGTTCATAGTAGCACAATTCACCATAGCTAAGATCTGGAAACAGCCTAAATGCCCATCAGCAGATTAGTGGATTAGAAAACTGTGGTACATCTACATAATGGAATACTACACTGCTATAAAAAAAGAAGGAATTCTTACCATTTGCAGCAGCATGGATAGAACTGGAAAGCATTATGCTAAGTGAAATAAGGCAGGCAATGAAAGAAAAGTATCACATGATCTCACTTGTTTATAGAAAATAAAACTATAACTTAATGAACAAAAAGATACAGAGTAAAACATGGAACAGGCTGTCAAATTACAGTGGGGAGGCTGGGGAGTGTTGGAAAGGGAAGGAAAGAGATCAACCAAAGGACTTGTGTGCATGCATATAAGCATGACCAATGGACACAAGACACTGGGCAGGGGATGGGGATGGGATGAGGGCATGCAACAGGGGGTAGGGGAGGCTGGGGGAAGGTCAATGGAGGGAAAAAGGAGATAAATGTACTACTACATGTAATACTTGAAACAATAAAATTTTAAAGGATCTTCTTTAAAAATATTTTACTCCTTCAAATATCAACATTCAAAATAAATATATCATTTGATACCCCCAAAATAAATTTTTTAAATGTGATCTTTTGTGATTATTCTTTCACCTAACATAATGTTTTCAGGATTTGTCCATGTGGTAGCATGTATCAGTATTTCATTCCTTTTTATGGCTGAATAATATTCCATTATATAGATATATTACATTTTATCTATCCATCAGATGATGGACATTTGGGTTTGTGTGGGGGGTTTTTAATTTGGGGACTGTTGTAAATAATGCTGCTATGAACATTTGTGTACAAGTTGTGCAGCCATGTTTTCATTTCTCTTAGGTCTTACCACCTCAAAGTCAAATTACTGAGTTTATATGGTATCTCTGTATTTAACTTTTTGGTGTCATACTGTTTACCAAAAAGGCTGTACCATTTTACATTCCTACCAGCAATTTATATAATGTCTTCACATCCTTGCCAACACATCATTGATTTTAATTTTTATGAAGTTCAGTTTATTGTTTTTCTTTTCTTGCTTTGTTGCTTGTGCTTTGATGTCATAATTTTAAAATTTGCTTGATTCAAAATCTTTTTGTAATAGTTTTATAGTTCTAGGTCTTAATTTTGGTCTTGGATCCATTCTGAGTTAATTTTTGTTTATAGTTTGAGATATAGGGGTCCATTCTTTGGCATGTAGATAATCCAGTTTTAACCCTTGTTTATTATCTGTGGGGTCTTTTTTCTTTCATTTAGGCACCTGCACAGTGTCTACCAGGTCAGTGGCAGTGGAGTGTTCCTCAGGTAAATATTAACTTTCTTCACTGTGCTTTTGTGAATACTGCATGAATATTAAAATCAGGAGAACTAGGTTAGAGACCCTCTCTTATTTATTAACTGTGATACCTTTGGCAGTTAACTTAATCACTGTATTTCTCCGCTTCCTCATTTGTGAAATAAAAATAATGAGACTACTATCCCTTTGCAATTTTTCTCACATGATTTTTGTAAAGATCAAATGAGACTATGTAAGTGAAAGCATTTTATAAATGAGTGTTGCAAAAACATGAAAAATTACTTTTATTTTAGTATTATTGGAAATTTTAACATTTTTCTAGCCTTCAGATTTTGCTCGTTTGACCTGTGCTCTCAAATAAGTATTCCATCTCCCAACTTTGATAACAAATAGTATCCCACCAAAAGATGGTTTCATCTTTTACATTTTTCCACCTCTATGAGAAGTCACAAAGCTGAGAATAGATGTTTATGATCGTTTAAATACCATCAGCTATATTATTACAACCTTTAGTAGTGATCTTAATATAATTATCTGAGTTTATAGATGAGGTTCTGAAGCTCTAAGAACTTATAGTCCTTACTCGTAATAGTTTTTTAATGATATCTACACAACTAGAATTTATAAACCCAGAGTTCCTAATTTGTTGCTGGGATATTTCTAAGCTATCCCTGAAAAAGAACTTCAGGAAAATATGAAACAAATTTCTCTCTCATCGGTTGGGTAAATCATTTGGTTTAAATGAAATAACTAATCATATTTGAATTGAAACTATGGTTTTGTGTTTCAGTCTCCTGTCTCTTCTGCTCCGTTCCTATACCTACAACCGTCTGAGGTTTTTTATCAACCAGTGGAAATTGCACAAGATGGAGGATGTGTTCCTCCTCCGCTGTCTCTGATGGAAGCTTCCATTCCAGAAGTACGTAATAGTCTCCAAGTAATTTATCTCTACTACCTTATCTTACATTTATTTCTTTTTCTTTTCTAAAAGTATTTGTTCAAGACCTTCATTGAAGCTGCATATTTTATTTTTCACTTTTTTATACCTAAGAATACTTCATCTTAGATTTCTTCACTAATTAGTTCAGAATAATTTCTCAAATCAACTGTTCACTTTACTAGGCTCATTCCTGACTCGATCTCCTTTAAAGAGTAAGATACCAAACACTGCTTCTGATTTGTCTAATTTATATTGTTGCTAACATTCTGTCAATTAAAATCACATAAAAATTAAGTCAAGAAACAATATTTTAAAAATTCTTCCTTCAAAAATGTAAGTCAAATTTATTTTATAACTATAGATGGTGACTGCATGTCTTTAAATTATATTTTTGAACCATTACTAATAACCTTACCATATATTTTCCAGGAACTAACTGTACATGCATGTTTTAAAACCACTACTAATAATCTTACCATATATTTTCCAGGAACTAACTGTACATGCATGTTTTAAATCAGTGTTGTGAAAGATTAGAAAGTTAGCACCCACCTCCCAATTTAAATGTTTTGTATTATTTTCATATTGCTAACGCTTATAACATTATAATTTTGTTCTTGAACAATAAATTGCACAGATGGATCTTAAGGATTACTAAAAAATACCTTTACTGGGATTTCTTCATTCTTCATCTCATCCTACATTTATCACTTGTTTGATTGCATCTGCAAGTACTCTTTATTAAAGAAGGCACATGGATGCTATGTTCTTTGAGTTCTTACATTCTTGTTCAACATGTTTTTGTCTATAAATTGGAAAGAAATAAGACTAGCTATAAGAGAACTGCTGAGCCCTAGCTGGTTTTGCTCAGTGGATAGAGCATTGGCTTATAGACTGATGGGTCCCTAGTTAGATTCCCGTCACTGGCACATACGGTACCTCCCTTGCAGGCTTGATCCCTGGCCCTGATCAGGGCACATGCAGGAGGCAACCAATCGATGTGTCTCTCTCAGATCAGTGTTTCTCTCTCTCTCCCCCTCCTTTACACTCTCTAAAAACCAATGGGAAAGTGTCCTTGGATAAGAATTAACAAAAACAAAACAACTGCTTGATACTTGTATTAGTTTACACAAAGGCTGATGGAACAAAGTACCACAGACTGGGTGATTTAAACAATAGAATACAAATTATGTATATGTATATCACTTTTTGTCTTTCATATCTATCATCTCTCAGGTAGTTTTTTTTTTTATCATGGTACTTGTTTTTATACTTTTCAAGGTAACTAAGATATTTCTCATTGTGTTTATTCTATTTTTATTATGACTAATCAGGCTTTCATTTCTTTTATATATTTTATTTTATTTTGATAGTCCTCACTAGAGAATATTTTTCTCATTGATTTTTGGAGAGCAGAATGGAGGGAGAGAAGGAGAAAGAGAGAAACATTAAGACACATTGATTGATTGCCTCCCACATGCATCCCAACTATGTGGTGAATCAAATCTGCAACCCAGATACTTGCCCTTGACTGGGAATCAAACCTGCGACCCTTCGTTGCGCAGGCCAGCACTCTAATCACTGAGCAGCCAGCCAGGGCAACATCTCATCTCTTTTATTTTTAATCTTTTTTATCTCAAATTCTGCCAGTTGGTTTACATCATTGTCTTATAAATTTATATTGGCTTAAAATCTCTCTTGATCTCCTTTTTAGAGATCATGTTATTATCATTTCTTTAAGAATCAAAAGAATTCTATTTATCTAAACTTTACCACTTTTTCTAAGGTAATTTCTCACCTTTTTCTTCAACTTTTGTCTTTCCTTAATGTAGTTGGAGATGAGGCAGTATGCATGTTTAAGGGGCTTGCTTTTCCTTTTCACCTTTATGCTAATTTTTACATGAGAACAGCTACTTGTCAAAATAGAGGGTAGGAAGATCAGGCTGTTTGAAGGTGCTTTCCACTCTGTTGTAAGTGTCCTGGTTGGGATGCTCTTCCCTCAGTTTCTAGCATTCTGGGAATCATTTTCTATATTGGGTTGTAGTAATTGCTACCTCCCATTCTACCTTCAATCTGTTTCACCTCCAGCAGTGTTCCTCAGCTATAAGGCAGGGCAGTAGATTTTTTTAAATGATGAAAACATGATTTCTCCTTCAATTCCATATCCCCTGCTATTATTATAAATAATATGAAATTGCATCTCTGTGCTGCTACATTTGAGACTTTTTCAATAGGTCTTTTAGAACATTGATTTTTAAGCAGATCTTTATTTTTCCCGAAGTCTGAGGAGGCTTCATAAGTCCTCTTTTTTATGGGTCCCAAATTGCATAGCATTTGTCAGATGTTTTAAATTGTTCATGGTTTGGGAATAATCGGTATGTCCTTGTTTAATTGATGATGGCATTTTTTTAAAAATCTATCTTTGGTTCTTTTTTTTTTTTTGGTTTTCAAGGGGAGGGGGAAATGAGGTAGGAATTCTTTAACACTAGATTTTTAGCTACAATCTACATTAGGTATTAAGCCAGTGGACTCTAATAAGATTTTTTCTGGAGCTACTACTTATATTAGCTTATAACTGGTACTTTTTCTATAATATTTTCATAAAAATGTTATATGCATGCTTTTATTTTAATGTTGTTTCTGGTAGAAGGTGTAGGCAAAGATATAAGTTAATTAATAAAGTAGGTTGCTAAGTAAAAAACACTTTAGATGGAACCATTTTGCTTTCTACATACCACTGCTACTAGAAGTCCTACAAATACCTCAAATTTTATAGGTTGTCCCAAAAAAAGTGTGAACACACTGAATAATTATAAAGTCATTGTTTATTAAAATACATTTTATTTTCAAAATTGAGCTATCAGCTGTTAAAGTTTATATACATTTTGCGGTGACACCCTATATTATAATCCTAACTTCTTCTCTCCAACCCCCTTACACACAATTACATAAACATCATACTTGCTTTTCTTGTATTCCATATCTCAATAAATGGTTCCACCATCTGTTGGAGAAGCCAACTGTTCCCTACCTTTTGTTCTAATGTCTCTCTTTCAGCTCTCTTTTAGTGTATATTCTTTTCTCCAGCCATACCAGACAACCTACACAGGTCTTCCAAATGAGATATGTTCTTGGTTGCCTCAACGACTTTGTGCATACTGTTTCCATCTTCTTTCCCTTATTCTTCAAATTCAGGCTTCAACTCTACTAGAAAACTTTCTCTTTTTTTAATTATTTCTTTATTATTTCAGAGAGGAAGGGAGAGGGAGAGAGAGACAAAAACATCAATGATGAGAGAGAATCATTGACTGGCTACCTACTGCACATCCCCAACTGGGCATCGAGGCTGCAACCCAGGCACATGCCCCTGGCTGGAATCGAACCCGGGACCCTTCAGTCCGCAGGCTGATGCTCTATCCACTGATCCAGACCAGCTAGGGCATTCTCCAACTTTCTTAAGTTAAATCAACTAGTTCTTATCTTTTCCTCCCATGCATCCCTAAACATGTCTTATAGGTCTTACAGTAATTTTGACTACTTGTCTGTCGAAGATCAGTCTATAAGGTAAAGATGGGAGATGTGTTTAACATCTGTGTTTTTTCATTGTGTAGCAAAATGCCTAGTACATTGTAATGTTGAATAAATATTTTTAAATAATAAATGAAAGGCAATACATTTCTTTTTTTGTAATAGCCCTATTCTGATCATGGAGTTCAAGGAACATATCACCAGATTTATGCTTCAAGTGCCATTGCTATGCCTGCACCTGTGATGCAGCCTGAACCAATTAAAGTAAGAAGTTTGTTTTGAGTATTTTTTTTCTGTTTTTCTTTCTTGCTCATATTTCAAGTTTTCCAACTTTCTCTTCTGAAAGGAACAACTTTGGAGAATTATATCACATTTGTGATCAGAAATACAGAATTAGTGAATTATTTCATGTGAAGGAAATAGAACCCCAAATTAACTGTAATTTCTATTAGTTTTGAATAAGTAATAAACCACACATGATCAAAAATGCTTTATTTACTTTGGTAAAATATATGTAACTTAACATTTTCTATTTTTAAGTGAAACACTTAAGTGGTAACTACCACAGTTATCTATTTACAAACTTATTAATAATCTCAAAAAGAAACTGTAATAATTTCTCATCCTCACTTCCAGCCCCTAGTAACCTCTAACCTATTTTCTGTTTTTATGAATTTGCCTAGATATTTCATATGCTCATATTTTTATTATCTATATTAATGGAAAGTAAAATTTATGGCGGAAGATCCAAAATGGCAGTGGAGTATGTTATACTCACCTTCTTCCAGGACCAAACTGGAATTAAACTAAAATACAGAACAAGAAATCTGAATAGCCAATTGCAGATAAACTGAACAGAAGTCTTATAACCAAGGATTTACAGAAGAAGCTAAATCCAGACTGGTATGAAGGACAGAGATGCACAAAAGGCTGATCCTGCACCCATGGGTGGCAACTGAGATTCCAACTGCTTCAAGTGCCATTGCTACGAAGGTTACCCCTAAGAAGAGTGGGTCTCAACTCCAAGCTGGGCTCCCCCAGAACACTAGATCCAGGAAGAAGCACCCACATAACATCTGCCTGTGAAAATCACTGGGGATTCTTTCTGCCAAGGAGAGACAAGAGTCCTCTAGAGAAACAGTGCCCTCAAAGGGACCATGCACAAAATCTCATTTGCAGCCACTTACCCAGGGCTTTGGCAGAGGGAGGGCAGAGCCACACACCCCAGAGGAGAGACTGGGGTGTGTGGCTCTGGGAATACAGCTGAAGACAGCCACCAGGACCCCTGTGCTGAGTCCCTCTTCCCACACCACAGATGCCATCTTTCTTCGTGGAGCACTCCCTCCCTTATGACATCACCCTGAGGGAATGCAATAGCCTTACCGTCTGGATTCCCTGTAGCCTCACCTTGTGGACTTCATATACTGCTGAGGAGTCAGCTGTCTGGGCTGGATAGACTCAGGGGTATCAGTGACTGGTGTGGCTTTGTAGTGAGGGCCATTGCCCCCACTTTCCCATGAGCCTAACTGGCGCCACCCCCTAACAGAAGATATGCTAGCCTCTCCCTCCAAACTCCTGGTGGATCCACACTGACAAGGTCTGGGCAGAATCCAGGACAGACGGAGTTGCGTGGCTCTGTGAAAGGGGCCATTCCTCCCTGCATCTCTGAAGCCTGACTGGAACCTCCCCCTCACAGAAGATCTAGCCCTAATCTCCCAACTCCCAGAGCCCCTCCCTGCTGAGCTTCAGCTCCTGGCAGAATCTTGAACAGACTTAGTTTTGTGAGTTGTGCACGGGGGCTAATTTTTCTTTGTACACCAATGCAGAGCCTCCCTCATGCAGCCAAATCTTGGTTGGCTTGGGCCTTATAAACTCTACTGGCCTCACCCTGATTACTCTGTAAGACCCCAACTTACCACAAAGATCTGTGGACCCCTGTATGGGACAGCTAGACCTAGTATACCCTGGGACATTTGCTGAGTGGCCTCAGACCTAGTACAGGCACTCAGTTTGAACCTGTATCAGTCTGGTGAGAAACATTTCACCTCTACCTGATGACTCACTGAGAACCTCACTCATGCAACTCAAGAACCACCAGAAGCTCTTTCAGTGATTGAGTCTAACAGGCAGCCAGCAGATGGAGACAGATATTCGGTGCCTTGAGACTTTTGCTGGCCTGCCCCCAGGTCTGGTGCTAATAAAAGCCAATCTTGGTGCATAGTTTGGTCCTCCCTGTTCATACCCAAGCCCCACAGAAGTAGCTATAAACTATGTATAGTTTTCTAGCTCCAAACAGGTTACCTTTCCTGGGCCAGTCACAGGTCAAACATAGGTCTGCCCCAGAGTTCCTCCCAAGAGGCCCCAAAACAAGCACAACCAGTGGCCAGCTTCAGAAAACAGAACAGGATCCAGTAAGCTTCACAAGCAGAGCATCCGCAGGAAGAAACCCATGCCATTGCAGTCAACCCTGACAGCGGTGAGAACATACATACAATGGAATAAAGATAGTCCCTCCGATAAATGGTGTTAGAGACTCTGACAGATACATGCAAAACAATGAAGTTAGACCACCTTCTTACACCACACACAAGAATAAACTCTAAATGGATTAAAGGCTTAAATGGAGGACTGGAAACCATAAAATCCTAAAAGAAAACACAGGCAATAAAATCTCAGATATTTCTGATAGTAATATTTTTTATATATCTATTTGAGCAAGGGAAAAGAAAAAATAAGCAAATGGGACTACATCAAACTGAAATGTTTTTGCAAAGAAAATCTAAAATGAACAAAGTGGAAAGATAACCCACTGAATGGGAGAACATAACCAATGATACATCTAATAAGGGGTTAATATTCAAAATTTATAAGGAACTTGCACAACTCAACAGCTAAAAGAAGCAAGAAATTCCATGAAGAAATAGGCAAAGGATCTGAATAGATACTTCTCCAAAGACGACATATAGATGGCTCAGTGTCACTAATTATCAGAGAAATGCAAATTAAAACCACAATGCGCTATCATCTCACATCTGTCAATATGGCTATCAATAAATCAACAAAAAAGTGTTGATGAACATGTGGGAACCCTTGTGCACTGTTGGTAGGAATGCATACTGGAAAACAGTATGGAGTTTCCTTAAAAAATTAAAAATGAAACTGCCTTAAAATCTAGCGATTCCACTTCTGGGAATATATCCCAAGAAATCAGAAATACTGATTTGAAAGAATATATGCATTCATATGTTCATTACAGCATTATTTACGATAGCCAAGATTTGAAAACATCCCAACTGTCCATCAGTAGATGAATGGATAAAAAAGCTGTGGTACATTTACACAATGGAATACTACGCAGCTATAAAAAAGGAGGGAAACCTTACTTTTTGTGACAGCATAAATGAACCTAGAGTATTATGCTAAATGAAGTAAACCTGACAGAGAAAGACAAATACCATATAATTTTGCTCATATGTGGAATCTAATGAGCAAAATTAACAAGCAAAACAGAAACAGACTCAGATAACAGAATGACAGCTGTTAGAGGAGGAGGGGATTGGGTGAAAAAGATGAAGGAATTTTTTAAAAAGCTCATTGACACAGACAATAGAATGGTGATTACCAGAGGGAAAGGTAGAAGAGGGTAAAGGGGAGATAAATGGTGACAGGAGACTTAATTTTGGGTGGTAAACAGACAATACGATATATAGATGATATATTAAAGAATTGTGCACATGAAGCCTATATAATGTTATTAGTCAGTGTCACTCCAATAAATTCAATAAAAATTGAAAATAAAAAATAAGTCCTGGCCAGGTGGCTGTTGGTAAGGCATCCTGTACACACAAAAAAGGTAGTAGGTTTGATTCCAGATCAGGGCACATACCTTGGTTGCAGATTCCATCCCTGACTGGGTGCATACGGGAGGCAACTGATTGATGTCTCTCATATCAATGTCCTCTCTTCCTCCCCTCCATCCTCCCTCTTAAAAAATATATTCTTGGATGAGAATTTATTTGGGGGGGGGGGCGCGAAGGAGGGAGAAACTGAGAATTTAAAAATAAATAAAATTTATGGGGACATGAAAATATTTAATTTCTTCCAGTTTGGGAATTGTGCTCTAAATCAGATCCAGGCCAGAGAGTGATCATCTAGTTAGACGAGTGTATATATTCAATAGATTTCAACTCTACTATATAGCAGGGAATTCTGCTTGTTCCCATCTGACCTAGTTTCTTAGTAAAACTCTTGCATCATTACTGATTAATAGTATGGTCATTTGAATCCTGATTGCAGGATACTTTGGTAAGGAAAGTGGGCACACTCTTTACAGTAAAATGAGATTAGCTATTCACACTCATATTTATGCTTCTGACCCATCCCAGGTGTTGGAACTCCATATTAAAACAGTCGACTTTAAGGAGTCTCCTCACCCTGTTATCTCCTCACTGTCGTCACTCACTGCATTCCTTCACTGCAGATCTTGAGTTTGTACTGCAAACATGAAATAAAACCCCAATTTTGATATAGTCTCAAAGTCTACAGTGTTACTAAAGTATCAAAATGTAAAACAGACTTTCTTTGATTTTAATACTTTCTATAAATATACTTCTCTTGAATTAACCATTTTATGTTAGTTATGTGCTACTTATTTTCAGTTATATATCTTAAATATATACATAGATGTAACTGATTGAAGTTTTACTGCTTGAATAATTCCAATAGATGATGAACTGATAACCTATAGGATAGGAGCAACTTCCAAAGAATGTTAAACATGTTTTTAAAGTGACATTCTTTTTGCTTTAATATGTTTTGTCTTTTTGTGCTTTTGAAATGAGCTCTCAATTACAGAATATCAAACTGCACTTTAAAAATCCAGCATTGGCACAATATGAAGCCCACAGCAAGGACAAGTAGCAGCAGCAGGGGGCAAGAGGTGGGAAGTGACTGAAGCAGTGGTTATAAATAGTCACAGAAAGCTAAAACTATCCAGCAGGATGTGCCCACAGGTTAGACTAGTTACTACCTTGGTCAGTGGCCTCAGTGTATTTGGGTTCAGATTCTACATGGCAATACAATTTCTTCCAGTTAAGAGTTCTTGGCCTGCACCAATCTTGGTGACCAGTTTCTTAGGTTTTCAAAAAGCTGTGGAAGATCAGATAGAGGCACTGAGAGGCTTTGGGGGCCCTATACTTCAGCAAGTGTTTAATTGGGGTTTTCTGACTGAATATGTAGCTTAGCCAAGATCCAAATGCCATTAATGAGCTTCAGCAATTGGTACATCATGGTCCTACCCTTCCACATTCTGCTTGGCATAATAGAAATGCTGTTTTGCAGCTTGCTGGAAACAGCATTGAAATGCCATTCCTTAATCTGAAACTGAAGTTCATTTTTATTGGCAATAATTACCCATTTTGCCATCTTGCACAGTAAGCACATTGAGTGGGATAAGGCAGCTGAAGTAGGAGACATCGATGTGGTTTTCACAGCCACTGCAGGTTATGTAGAGGTTCTATTTTCATGACTGGGCCCAAGGTGTTGAGAGGGAGAAGTTATGCCTGTTAAACTGGATTGCAAAGTCTTATCATATGCAGCAGAGTATTGTTGGTGACGTTTATTTCCATATAGATGTGTCCTGGCTGATGAGTAAACGTTCTGGAAGTCTCCAAGCCTTTAACCTTGACTGCAGGCAGCCAGACAGCCTTAAAGCCACATACCTCTCATGTGCCATACCTATCCCTGTAGAGAGTTCAAATCTATCATTCAGACCACTGCTGACCACACCAGTAGTAGGTGAAGGAGCAGAGGTTACACACATGGATGATGGGATGAAAGACTGTCCCACTGCTGGACTTTCTCCCTTGCCTCCCACCAAGGTCACTGCCAAGAGATCCACTGCTCCCATTTGCATGGAGGACACCTGTGTCACATTGACTGGGGGACCAAGGTCAAGGTTTAAAAGGCCCCTCAGGACACCTTGAGAAGGGGATAACCCGAGGCTGTTCTGCGTGGTGGCGGTGACGGTGCCATCAGGGCTGCTACCTGCATCAATGTTTCTGTGATGCACTGGCAAGTGTTTGCAATGGAGTCCATGACTTCCTTCCACAAGAGCATTGGGAGGCGTGTAGTACACAGAGGCCAAAGAACCAATGTGGCGGATTGGCTCATTCAGCAAAGTTGGCTCAGTGAGATCTGATTTCTCAGAGGTCGGTGCCTTTTCAGATAATACTGCTTCTTTGGCTGTGGCAGGGTCCAAAGAGAGAAGCTTCCAGTAAATATAGTCCTATCTCAGAGGTCATGATTATCACAACCCTGTGTTGCCAAACTCAAGACCTGCAGTACCAGCTCCTGTGTTTCTGATGGTTTCTTGAGAAACAGCTTAACTCTGGCAGTAAGCAGAGTGAACACTATTCAGGAAGCTCTCATTTGTATTGTCATTGCTTTCAGCATATTCTCTCAATCCAAATCTTAGCTGCTAAAGCGTCGGGCTCATCCAATGAGTGTAAATGCCACACAGTGGCCATGATAGTTTTATACTTGTTAATATTTGTGGAAGATGTCCCTGATAACAATAATCGCTTCTTGGACCACATAATTTGCTTTGGTCTGGATGAGATCAAGCAATGTGTTTACACAAAGTTCTGCAGATTTCTCCACTTTGATGGCACACCATCCAATGGCCTGTACAACTTTGCACAAAGACCAAAGTCAGCATCCACCTCTGTGACATCTTCCTCCAATTCTGCCAGAATCTGAGCAGTATTGGCTTGGGATGCCAAATGAACTGTGATGTCCAATTTCTCTAGTTTAAAATAGATGGGACCATTATATTTCACAAAGACCGATTCCCTGCTTCAAGATTTCAGGTCTTTTCTGGGCAATTAGGTTGATGGTCCTCAGGGCAAGTACTGCACCTCTGGTTCCCCAGACAGCAAAGTGGAAAGTGGAGGGGCCAACTTCAGCAGCATCTTGTGCAGCATATTGTAGTAAGGAGAGCCCTGGGGTAACAACTCTACACATCTCATTAGGACTTTTACTGCTGAAAGCACTACTGAGTTGGCATGACTTTGTCAGGGAATTACCACTCAGATGTTCAATTAATATTGAATACATATAGAAATGTGGAAGTATTAAGTCTAGTAATAATTAATGTCGTTTTCTAATACTTTTTTTAAATCGAATTTATTTAAACAATACAACAAAATTTAATCAACAATATAGTTGCCGTTGTTTTCTACTACTTGTGCCCAACGCTCAGGAAGCATTTTAATCCCTCTGTTGTAAAATTCTTGTGATTTTGATGCAAAAAATTCGGTCAATGCATTTTTGAGGCATTCTTCATTATTAAATTTTTTTCCAAGAAGAAAGTTTTGCAAAGAACGAAACAAATGGTAATCGGAAGGGGCAATATCAGGAGAATATGCAGGTTGAGGGAGAACTTCCCATTCCAACTGGCGGTTTTTCAGCAGTGATTCTTGCAGTATGTGGTCGTGCGTTATCTTGGTGAAGAATTACGCCCTTCCGATTAATCAGCGTGGGTTCTTTTTCTCTTAAAGCTTGGGCTAACCTTTCCAATTGGGCACTATACACTGCACTTGTAATGGTTTGGGAGGATGGTAAAAGTTCATAATGAAGAATTCCTTTAAAATTCCACCAAACACACAACATCACTTTTTTCGCATGCAAGTCAGGTTTTGGCGTGGGCTGCGGAGCCTCATTTTTGTCCAACCATTGAGGCCGCCTTTTCAAATTAACTACAGCACCCATCCTTCATCTCCAGTAACAATTTGCTCTAAAAACGGCAAACGGTTTTGACGAGAGAGGAGCGAACTGCAAATTGTGACTCTTTGATTACAGTTGTTGTCGGTCAACTCATGAGGAACCCATTTTCCAAACTTTTGGACTTTGCCAAGTGCACGCAATTGATTGGAAATTGTTTTTTGTGAACAATTTAAAGTTGTCGCAAGCTCTTGTTGGGTAATTTGAGGATTTTGCACCAAAAGAGCTTGAAGAGCTTCTTGATCAAAATTGGACACACAGCCTCGACCACTCTTGTCATCTAACGAAAAATTTCCCTCGCGAAATTTCTCAAACCAATGCTGGCATTTTCTGGCGCTAACTGCATCTTGACCAAGAGCACTACAGATGTTTTTTGCAGCCTCACTTGCTTTTCTTCCTAATTGGAACTCGTAAAGCATGCAGTGCCGAATATGCTCTTCATCCGCCATCTTCTTAGCCCTAGTTTTGCAACAAAAACCAAACCAAACACAAACTTTTTCAAGCAAAACTTGTTAATTGCACTTCACACGTTCTGTAGATACCACGTGTTTGAAGGTTATGTCAATACAAGTCAACGCCAAGCAAGATTTTAAACGAATGTTTAAAAACGACATTAATTATTACTAGACCCAATAAATACTAGAAGAAACAACTCAAGTGAATGTGGCCACTTGTGAAGAAGTATGATAGGAGTGGGGGTGAGGGAGAGGGTAATGTTGGAGCCCTGTTTTATTTATCCATTAACCACTATTTGACTTTTAAAACTATATAGTACTTTAGTAAAAATAAAAAGTAGCTTCAAAAGTGCTAAGAACACTAGGTTGAGTCATTGCCAATCAATATGTAACAAGAAATGGGAATAACATTGGGGGGAGGGGGAGAAATAATAATATAAGAAAGTCAGTTTCAAAGTAAAAAGCATTAAACAAGATACAGAAGGCCTGCTTATTGTGACAAAAGAGTAAATCTATAATGAGTAAACAAGTCTAATGTAAAATCAAAAAATATAAAGTTAAAAACTTATAAATTCCAGAAGAAAAAAAACAACTGGGAGATTTTAATATCATGACTTTATGATTTCAATAAATAAGACCTAAAATATATATGAATAATACATATTGAATTTGGTAACTTGCAAAGAGAAAACTATTTCTTTTCTAGCATTCATAGAACATTTCCAAAAGTTTATCATATTTTAGTCACAAATCTCTATAAATTCAGTAAATTATACTATGTTCTCTGACTAGAATGAGTGTTACAAAAAGAACATTGTGCAAGGTAGAGTATTGAAAGACTAACTTCCTGACAGTCAAGGTTGCCTAGTGAAGTGTCAATAAGTGGGTTGATATAGCCTAGATCAGCGATCACCAACCTTTCAGACCTCATGGACCGGACCACCATGGTCTGCGGACCACTGGTTGGCAACCGCTGGCCTAGATGATGTCCCCAATATAGTAACCACAAGCCACATGAGGCTAGCTAATTTTAATTTTAGAGTAATTAAAATAGTGAAATTTAAAATTCAGTTCCCCAGATACTCCTAGCCACCTTTCAAGTGCTAAATAGTTCCATGAGGCAGGTAGCTACCATATTTGATAGTATAGATCTAGAACCTTTCCATCAATTTGGGAAGTTCTATCAGAGAGTACTGCTGTAGAGATCCTGGAATAAATATGGAAAATTTTGAACCTATTCAGAATCTAAAATATGTATGCAACAGCTTGAGTCCCTAAATTAGGAATTGGCCTATATCCAAAATACCAAAAAAACGAGTATCAACAAGGTTGTTTCTTTGACTAATCTTAACACACACACAAATATCTCAGGATGATACAGATATATTCTACTCATTATAATAGAATATATATATATATATATATATATATATATATATATACACACACACACACACACACACACACACACACACACACACTTTCCTGTCAAACCAGTGCCAACTTTTAAGGGTACATTTGGGTTTGGGGCAACTTTATAAATGGCCTTCTGCCAAATTCTCTTACCTTCTTAAAATCATGTTTTTTAAAACCACTTGATATCTTCAAAATAGAAGGTATGTTATAACTCAACTTGTTTCTTTGTTGACCTGTTCGTTATTTTTATACTAGAGGCCCGATGCATGAAATTTGTGCATGGGTAGGGTCCCTAGGCCTGGCCAGCAATCCGGGCCAAACTGTGGGGTGACTGGCAGGGCAATCGGGGAGGGGGGGAGGGGGAACAGCCCACTGGCATCCGCCTTTGCTGGCTTGGGGGCAGCTCCTGTGTTGAGCGTCTGCCCCCTGGTGGTCAGTCACATATTAGCGACCAATTGTTCTGCCATTTGGTTGACTTGCATATTAGGCTTTTATTATATAGGATACAAAACATTTATACTGTAACACTAGAAAAGAGATAATCTAAAATAGATTGTAAGTAGAGAGACATGCCTAGACTCTGGGTGTCACAAGAAAGTTTTAAGTTATAAATTAAGATTGACTTTGGAAGCCAATAAAAACCCCTTAGAGATGTCCTTGCACCTTGCTGATTCACATGGTTTGTGGCAGTCTTTTCCTAGGAGATAGCAAAGAAAGAACCTCAAGACATTTTGGGAACCCCCAGGACCTGAGGAATTCACCCAAATCTATAGGTATTTTAGGCAAATGTTGATAACTATGTGGTTTGGCTTCATTGCCCTGAGGGGCTAATTAAGGTTCAATCTAGAGATTCCTTATGAGATTCCAGCAAAGCAGATTTGAGAGAGCCTTTATGATCCATTAGTATTCTTGTTTTAACCAAATCAGTCTAAATGCAAACTGGACTGAATGAAGTAAATAGTCTTGATTTGGCTATCTTTAATAAAAATTAGGGTGATTTTAGGGGGAGGGGGTTATGTTTCAATGGAATCCAGCCCTGACTGTGAATAAATAAAAATAGAATCTATAATACACAGTTGTGGATATTAGCCTCTAGTTAAAGTTTTATTTTTCACCTACAAACTGAAGTGGTTCCTGATTTTTTTTTTTTCCTAGTATTCTTCCAAACCGATGTTTCATTTTCCTCCTTTGACTTGGAATTATTGAGAAGTAAAATTTTTTTTCTGAGCTTTGCACTTGCAAATTATAGCCAAAGAACCTGAGACAGCTCAAAGTTAAACAATCTTAATGACTGATGTTATGTAAACCATGCAGAATTTACATCACCAGATAGCCAAACTTCAGATAAGGAAGACCAGATTGTCACTGCTTGCTTCCATTCCAGCAAAAGAAACTAGCTTTACATCTAAAATCTTCTAGACTGACATGTCTTACAGAATCAAACCCTTTTTTAATTTGCTGTCATCATTAACCTTTGTTTTCCTTTTATTTCCTCTTGTTCAATACCTGACTGCTTGTTTACACAATATAGGTCTCACTTTGGGAGACCATCTGCATCTTGGCCTCCTTAAATGAGACTTAACAATTTAACTGAACTGACTACCTTAATTGAGTCAATGAAATATGAAGCAATCTGCCAACTTCACTTCTGGAATGATACAATTCCATAATAAGATGATGAATGATGCTTCGGGGATTCTGGCCTATCCCCTATTTTGAAAGAATCAGCTAATAGCTGCTCTGTTCCAGTCTCAAATCCCATTCCCTTGCTTTCTTTAGATCAGAGAGATCTCCATACTCTATGTAGGCTAGGACCACAGCTCTTGTCAGCAGGAAGCAGTTACTGAAGACAGATCATAATTTATCATCACCCCTAAAAGATTTTAGAGATGGAAGTCTGAGTGGGAAATGAGAGACTAGTAAGAGGTGACAAGTAGAATTGGGAAACAGTTCGTTAAATGGCCAAGCAGTTTACAGGCATCTAGAGAATCACAAAATCCTATCTTCCCTAACCAAGGACACTTAGTGAATGGTTTCGACTCCTCCCCAACCAGCGGGTAAATAGCTTAAATCACCCGACGTAGGGAGACAGCAGAAATCAAATTAGTGCCATGTGCCAACCGCACCCAAGGACAGATGTGAAATTAAGGGAATAGATCTCATTTTGACACATCTTCATAAAACTGATAAGTATTTTATTGAGATTCTCCCCTAAACTCTCAAACTTTAAAAACTCAAAACGCTCCACCTCCTATAGGTCCAGATTCTCTTCATGATCCTGATGCTTTGGAAATTACGTTAATCTCTTGGTATATGAGTGGCTATACTACTGGTTACAATATGAGTTTCAAACAAAAAAATTTTTTCACATTAAAAAAACAGCCCAGGCATAGAGCATCAGCCTGTGGACTGAATGGTCCCAGATTCTATTCCAGTCAAGGGCACATGCCTGGGTTGTGGGCTCAATCCCCAGTAGGAGGCGTGCAGGAGGCACCCAATCGATAATTCTTATCAATGATGTTTCTCTCCCTCTGTAAAATCAATAAAAATATATTTTAAAAAAAAAAACAATTCTCAAACGAAGGTCCCAGGGGGTGCTCTCCCCACAGAGAGCACACCTGCACCTTTCCCTTCCCTTTTTTCCCCAACAGGCATGTATCTCCTAAATTCTAAGGGACCCACAAAGTTCACAACCAGCGATGGACAGTGACAGCTTGTCCCAGACCTGAGTCCCTGAATCTGTCTCCAAGGACCCCTTTGCTGTAACTTAGAGCAATCCCATCTGTGCTCTCTCCTGTTGCTTCTTCCTAAGCCCTTGTTTCAGTCCCCACCTTGGATGGATGGATGGATGGATGGATGGATGGATGGATGGATGGATGGATGGATAGATAGATAGATAGATAGATAGCTGATAGATATTTTAAGCTCTCAGCAGTGAGCAAGCCTCCCCTGAGTTCTGTCCCCTCCTAATATCTAGCCTCTCACTGCATGACACACTAATAGAATTAATGTCACATGTTCTGCAAGTATTCACTAAATGTTCATTGATGTCCTGCACTCACCTACTCTTACACTTATCGCTTCCCATGCATTCTTTCTGATCTATATTTTCTTTCTCTTAACAGACAGTGTGGAGCATTCATTATTAAGACAAATGGGCAGCTCCAGTCCAGCTCAACTGATTTGTCCAGTGATCCTTGTGTGGCCAAGACCCAGCTTCAACCAACCGGCTAGAAGCTGCCCGTTGTGAAACTTAGGGTTAGTTAATCCTCACCATACTTATTTATTCCACTATAAACTGTCTAAATTTGA
This sequence comes from Pipistrellus kuhlii, assembly GCF_014108245.1. Lineage (NCBI taxonomy): Eukaryota > Metazoa > Chordata > Mammalia > Chiroptera > Vespertilionidae > Pipistrellus > Pipistrellus kuhlii. The sequence goes on from NW_023425573.1 coordinate 13,332,719, forward strand.
TGAAATTTGCTTTTTCAGCTGTTCTACAAAATTATTTAGGTATATGTGGCATGTTGGTTTTTTTAATATGTTAATCTAATGTTGTGACATTTTCTACATATTTTATCCATTCCATAAATAATAACCACAATGAGAATAGTGAGATGTCTTTCATTTTCTCTGCTTTGTGTTATTCTCAACCTTTTACAAGTTATGTTGCATATTAATACCTATTTTAATATTTGGGATAAGAGTCATATCTAATTGTAATAGAATTTTAATACTTTAATGCTTTTTAGCATATATTTAATCTTAATGATTTAGTTCTACTGCTTTGCTATTTTGTCATTTAATAAGCTTTTGTCTAATATTTTTTTGTTACTGCTACTCTGTAATTCTTTTCTGCCATGGTTTTCAAACTTTGCTTTTTGATAACATTTTCCAAATATTAGAAATAACATCAACATGATCAGTCTTCTTGCCTTTTCATGTGATTATTATGACTATATTAAAATTCTTCTCTAACATTTGAAATAATGCTGCAGCCTTCCCATAAAAGAAGCCATTTGGTCTCAAATTTTACATAATATGGATACTAAGTTCCACATAATAAGTTCCACAATGAAATTTCTAAAGTTTTTGTTTTGTAAGTAAAAATTATTAGCACTGATATTAGATCTTCTTTTAATAGCACTATCCTGAGAGCACTTAATCCACTTCTTGAAAATAACTTTCTAACTCGTTACCTTTGCTTAGATTTTGCATACCCATTACAGAGAATTCAGCTTTCCTTATTTTTTTCTAAATGTTGAATTGTTTGGGGAAATATCCAAAATTTACTTTAACTATATTTCTTCATTTTTATTAAACATCCTTCAAACTAAATATCTTCATACACTAGGTTAAGGGTATAGTTTTCACTGACATGATTTAATCTCAGATCATGCAGTTCCAAAAGAATCTTATATCTATTATTAATAAAGTACAGTTTGTTATATTATAGTAAGACAAGCTTGTATCAGTGTATGTCTGAGTAGGGTTGTGTGTAAGAAGTTAACTACATCTTTTCTCATAGCTAATTGCATTCTCAGAGGCTTACCAAATTCCAATATGAATATTAGTACCTGAAATATGATTATTTGGATTCAGAGTTAGGAGTCCTTGTTCTCCAGCCCATATTTCTTGAATCTCACTCCCACCTTCACTGATGAACAGCAGACAGACTAGATAAGATTTTCTTATAGAAATCAAGGCTACTTACTGATAGATTCCTTTGGTGTTTATCAATAATAGCAAGTTCTGCTTTGACTGCTGCTAATTATAGTAGTCAAAAAGTTCTTTACTTTGCTGATCTCTGCTCCAAGTTCTTCTTGCAGAATTACAATTCAAATCAGGACACTTGAAACTGAAAGGGGCACCAAAAATAATTAAAATAATTCTTGAAATACATACTATTGACCAACAAAGAAGTTTATCATATAAATAAACCTATAAAATCATCCTATTCAAAGACTATTTTTCAAAAATGAAACTATAATAATACTAGAAGCAGAAACTTACACTGTCCCAGGAAAATTAATAGGTTACCCTATTAATATATTACAAAATGAATATAACATTATACTAAGATTAAAAAAAAATACATATATATAGTCTAAAGGGATTAGCCATAAGAGATAGGCCTGAACTCTGTTATTTTAATCCTTGAAACATTATGGTTTCTGGTTTAGGCACTGATACAGCTATATAAATAGAATTATATTTAGGTATAAGCCTGTTTCCTTTTGTTATAAACATAAAATCATAGAATCATATACTTAAGAACTACAGAGTCTACAACTGGGAAATAGTATTAAGATATTAGTCTTAAAATATTGATAACCCTGTAACTAAATTTGCTATATAATTACTAGGTAGTTCTAAAGAAAAGTTTTGGTTAAGTTATTAGAGATTGTTTAGAGTCCAGATAATATTCCTAATAAAATTTGTATTAACTTGGTTGATGGTGATAATCTGTTATAAAAGCATACTTAGAATATCACATTTTTGCTTACTATATTATTCCAAGGCAAAAATAATACCTTATGTTTATATAGCAACATTACAATTTATGAGCACTTCATATACATATCTCATTTTATCTACTTAATATTTTTGTGAGATAATCAGGCAAATTTTTATGAGAGAAGTAAGACTTAGAAAAGTTAAGAGAGTTGCTTAAGATGACAAAGCTATTGAATGGTAAGACCCCAGACTTCTAACACTAATTGTCACCTATAAGGAGCCAAGGGAGTGGGGATGGTGAGAGGGAAAGATCTTAAAAAACACAGCACTTTTCAGAAATTATTTTTGTCTCATCCAAGAGTTATCTTTTGTTGGATCACTAAAATTAAATTTAATACAAATTAAATCTTAGACACAAATAAAATATACATTCTAATCCCTTAAGCATCTGGAAGATTGAATCAGAAATTATTTCAGTTGTAAAATAAAGTGTGATAATTCTAAAATAAGCAAATTGTGATAAACATGAATCTAATCATGCTTTTATCAAATAACCTAAGTATGAACAGTTTCCTAACCAAAATAGTAAAAATAGAATTATCCTAGAATTTAGTTTAGATTATTAATCAAAAATTTTCTTTGAAGGTGTTAATACAACTCAGCATTCTGGGAAATATAAGAAGGAAGACAAGTTAAGAAAGACCTTCTAAATTAGCCAGAAAAATATTAATTCCTCTGATCACAAAAGATAGTGACAGTTGGTGCCATCTACCCTTTATATTTTGAGAACATGACACATTTCCACATTTTTTAAAACATAAAGTCCACCAAGAAAAACAAATGAACATTTGGTTGCTTTTCTTCTTTCCATTTTTCTTGCTAATAACTGCAATATAGGTATTTATCAGTTATTGTATAAACCGTCCATCTAAGGTTTGCTATTTGAGGGAAGGATTATTATAATTTGAGAGTTTTTTAATATCCTAATGACAAGTATCAAATTCATGCCACCTTTTATACTGAAAAAATGTGTGTGGTTTTAAGATGAGTGGCTCATTAACAGAATTGCCTACTGAAATCTCCTTAGCTCAAAAATTGCAACAGTGCCTAAAGTTAAAGCTATCCTCGTGTCATTGGAGTGAATTTTCTCACAACACTCATTTTGATAATTATCTTTATTTTACAGTCATTCATACGTGTGTGTTTTCTGGGTAGGAGACTGTTTTTGGAACTTCACAGAGTATCCTGAAGTAATGTGAATAACTGTGTAACTATACTATTTAAAACATTTTTAACCCTAGAAGCATCAAAGTCTGATGTTTAAAATTCACCCGTTGTGTTTAGGAATTACTCCTGACAGTTCCTTACCCTAGCATTGGCAAGTTGCTTCATTGACTGTTAGTAGGCATGCTCAGAGTCTTGGTAGATCAATAGAATGTCAAATGTGCCCAAATCATGAAAAGTACAATGGTGTATTATTAAACATCCCTTTTTAGAGAAATTTTGCTTTTTATTTTGGATGGTTTAGTTCATTTCCATTAATTATATAGAGGTTGCTAGTTTTTAGAACTACCAGAACATTTGATATTAAATTTCTGTTGTCAGATTCAGGCTAGGCAATTGGTTTGGCCTACATGCTTCTTCCAAAGTTCTATTCAACTTTATGAAATAAACAGGCTTTCCATGATGCTTGAATTTTTCTTGAATAACAACATTCAAACTCAAATCGTTTAAAGCAGGCAGAGCAAATGATGAGATATTCAGGCAAAAGAATTTGGCTAAACACTGATGCTCTGAAGTAAGCATTAGTCAAAATGTATAATTTTCCTATTCAAGTGTCTTGAGCAAAGTCATATCTCTAGCAATCCTAATGCTCAGCCATGGAGCAAATAAAAATCACTTCTTGAAGCAGTGTATTCATTGGAATGCTTTACTTAACAATAGGATAAATTATTACTGTTAATATGAAAGTTCATTAATAATTCCCTAATTTTCTCTGCATAGTTGCTTTCTCAATCCTAGGACTCTTAACTTTGTATGTCACTAACTACATAAATCTTCTTTTTAACAAATCTTTATTAAAGTTCAGGCACAAAAGAGGTATAGCCTAATAGCCTAATAACTGAGAAATACTATTAGATATGACTCTTCTCAGATCCCTGTTAGTGAGTCTTTATCGCCTTAGAATGCCTCCCCATTCAGTAGCAGGTCATTGCCTAAAGCACATCTAGTCTCTCAAAATCCAGGCCTCGTTCACATAGTATTCTTAAAATCTTCTGAAGTAATTACAAAATAAGACCCATTTAAAATGCATTAAACCCTAATTTCCTTTAAATCTCTTAATGGGAACAAGGTTACATTCTGTGAGAAGCAGCTTTTTTCAACCTTCATCTGTCTGTTTGAAACAGGTAGTCTCAAAGCCCATACTTTCTTCCTAAAAAAGATTTCAGAGCAAAGGATTCAATTCTTACTCAACCTTCCTCTACTGACTCTGTAAGCAGAGTCTTTGATAACTATTTCATCCAATAATAGAAAACAGCGAGCACCATATGTGGTCTAGTAACAATATGAGGGTTTTGAATGTGCTTACGGTTAAATTATTTATGCTTTTTTTTTTTTTTAAGGAAATTAAAGAAATCTTAGTAAGCAGTACATTGGAATTGCAGGATTTGTAGTCTTGTAGTCTGTAACAAGAACAAACAATATGTATAAAACATATATTGGTAAAGTTTGAAAAATTCAGTCATCATCTGGCTATTTTCTCAACATGAAAATGTCAAAAAACAACTACTTAAAAACATCTTTGGTGTTTGGGTTTCGTAGTTTTATTCCAGATGTTTCATGTATGTAAACACAGTCATGGCATATATAGATATACATAGCAACAGGCCATTTCTTGTAATATGGAGAATTTAACAGGCCATTTGTTGTAATATGGAAAATTCAAATAATATGTAAAAGATTCTAGATTCTACATTATTTTGGTTTCACTGTATTTAAGTTAATGTATGTTTTACCTATATTAAATGTTTTTTATAAACTCTAGGTTTACATTAGAAACTTTGCTAGACATTAATACATTTAAAAATAATTTGTATATATAACATGTGGAAACCTGTCATATTATGACCATTTATCTTATACCAGTTACTGTGGACAAAGATGGCACTATTCTTAACTATACTTAAAGATATTTCCATATCTAGTTTTGGCCTTTTTTGGTCATTCACACAAGAAACATAAGGGTTCTTATAGCACCTTAGCAAGTAGAAGCATTCACTGCATGTTATGTCCAATTCAACAAGTGACACTGTCAGTAACGTTTCTAGCTTCCATTCAGGTATTAGTTTGTGAGATTCTTTTATTCAGGCTAATTCCAACTCTTTGTAGGAAGTTTTCAATTAAAATAATACACTTACTATCCTAATGACTATGCCAAAGGAAAAATGAAAATAAAGCCAGCAACAACATATATGTTGATAGATTTTATGCCTGTGCTCTAGCTGTGTTTTGCCTTTAGAGAATGACTTGTTTAAAACTGTTGAGTTCAGACTTACCTTCCTTCACATGTTGAAAATTTCAAAAACATCTACCTCTACAAATGTATCAGTGATGAGATTTGGCAACTTGGTTGAACTTGGCTAGTGCCCTTCTCACTACCCTTGATATTAAACATTAAGTTTTCACCATTTCCTTTGTTTTTCTGTCTGAGATCAGGTTGAGTTTCAAATTTTTATGCTTAGGTAAACACAGTTATACATTTATACTGTTTTTGTGCCCCAGAACTGATAGCTCCACTTTTAGATGGTCTCCATGAATTATGGAAAAAAGAAGAAATGCTATCTACATACTCTCCTTAGGCTAGCAAACTAATTTAATGGCATCAGTTACATCAAAACGTTTTATTTAAAATTTGTTATGAATTAACTACTTTTTAGAGGTTGACTTAATGTGGACATTTTAATAAGAAAAAACTTTCTACTTTGAAGATCATTAACTAACAATTTTTTATAATAGGTCAGAAAATATTATAATGAATGTTAAAAATCCTAAAATAGAGTAAAAATCCAACCATCAGCTTTCATACAATTAACCATACATATTTCCAATACTTTAATACTTAAAATTTTCTTCTATAATATCAAAATGGGCTTCTTACACATTGTAAACTGATTTACTTAAATGCATTCCAGTAATGAGTTATAAATGAAACTAAACTCAGGACTAAAAAGTTTTGCTTTCTAAAAATGTAGGGAGTGTCCATAAAATAAGTTTTATAGAAATTTAAATATAAATTTAGTGCAGTAATTTCAGTTTACCAGGATTGAAGATTCTTTGCTTTATGAAAGCCTTCATAAATTCATTTTCTTAGTGATTTTTGAAGATAAAAAAGTCATGTATTATTTATAATACATATATCAGTGTGATTTATTAACAAGAAATAGACTGCCGTGCAGAAAAATACTGAAAAAGTACCCATTGTGACTTGCTAACTCTGGGACTGTGTAGCTTAAATTTAGAGTTCTGATAAAATCATTTAAACATAGAATAAAGATATAAGTGTCCTTGGCCTTCTAAGTTAGCAAGAACTTTTGATACATTTTCTAAAATACAATATAGATGATAGCTAAGTTTTATATAAACATAGGTTTTATCATACTTCATTAAGGTGTAGCCCATGGCCAACATAATAGCTACCTTTCATAAAACATGTAAAATATGACAGAGTATTCTCTATGCAATTCACAATAAAGTCTCTAACTTGGGAAAGTTAGAATATGTTTTGATTGTCATATATATAAGGTTATATTTTACCCGGAATTTTCTAGTATGTGTCATTTTAGCTAATGGAGTGGTTTATGCTTTGGTAATAACTGGAGTCAGAAGGTGTTTAATCTGGTTTCTGCAGGCTTGTTAGGAAAGATGTCACGAATATAGTAATAAATGTTCAGTAAATTCATAGAATTTATATTGTTAATAAATAGATGAGCTTTTTAGTAAGTTCATTTGTATTAAAACTGTATGTATGTATGAAATGAAAGTTTCAGTGTTTGTAACCTCTAATAAAATTATCTGGCCTTGTTACTATAATAGTTAATTCAAATAAAACTTTTGAATATTGATGTTTTCATGAATATAGATAAATGTGTATTATAAGCATCAAATAGTAAAATGTTATTTCAAAATACTTAGCTTCATAGATATGATAATATACTTTCACTTAGAGGAGAACTGTTGGAGCCAAGAATTTGGGACATTGTTCTGAAAATAAGAAAATAATCTTAAGGGGGAAAAAAATAGAAACTATAGTCATTAACATCTTTTAAAATTTACACCAGCACATATAAGCAGACTTAGAATAATAAAGGAAACTATTGAAAGCAAAAGAGAAATATATCATATGTTATGGTAAAAGTAATTTTTTATAAATTTCTATTTTGGCAGTCATCTGTTTCAGAATCTAGCTATCAAGAACTAATTCTTCATTTTGAAATAATCATTGATATATTTCAATTAAGGATTCTTATGTAGACTTTTCATCTTTAGGTCTTGGACCTGATTGTGCTACTTCCTCCTCCCACCATACAATGCCTTCAGTATGTACTCACTGATTGGTTGTGGTTTTGATGCTGTGGATGGTGCTGAAGCTCTGGCACAGAGATAAGTTTGAGTCTAGGTTCTCGTACTTCACAAGCTGCATAACCTTAGCCACGTTACTTAATCTCTCTGTGCCTCAGCTTTTCAGTTAAAGACTACTTCACAAAATTAATGGGGAAAGTAAATGAGACAACACAAATAAGGAACATAGAACTTTTGGTTCTCTCCCTTCACCTTCACTTATTCCTGAACCAACAATTTTTAAAAATGGCAAAATTATGGCCGGAGTGTCTCCCTTTTTAATCCATACAGAGGATTTACTAAAGAGATAGTATTATTTGCTGACATTTCTATTCAAAAAGTAAGTTATTTTCACAGAGACATGTATAGAAAAGGTCAAAGTCTTGGTCACAAAACTTTGTCTGCTATAAAACTTGCATTGTTCACACTTAGCAGTGATCCACTTAGTAGTGAGCATTGGACTGAAGTGTTAACATCTAGGGTGAGTTATATTTACTTTTTCATTGCATGGTTTCTCTGGATTCATGAAAGGCAGTTTTCTGTTGGTTTTTTGTTTTGTGGTTTTTCTGCAAACATTTATTTTCAATTTTAGCTTTGGGTCTTTACAGTTTGAGGCTATGTTATTAGGTCATACAAGTTCATAATTCTTATAACTTGTTGGTATTACTCCTTTTATATTCTCACTTTATCTTTAGTAACAATTTTCCCTTCAATATAGTCTACTATAAATATTATACCAGCTTTCCTTTGGTTAACATATGCCTAGTGTTTCTTCATGTCATATCTTCTGTTAGTCTAAGTATATACTTTTTAACTTCATATAACTAACTTTTCACATTTAAACTTGAACAGTGCTGTCTTTTGAGAGAGGTTCATCCTATGATGTTTTATTACAATTACAAATATATTTATATTTATTTCTACCATCTTCTGGGCTTTCTTTTACCAAATTTTTTCATTTTTCTTTGCTCTTTTTTTCTCCTGTCTTCTTTTGGATTGAGTTCAAACATTACATATGGCTTGAAAAAAAACATTCTATTTTTATTTTAATGATAACCTAAAATGTGTAACATACTGGTGAACTCTGTATTTTTTTAATGTATAGATTTTTAATCAATAGACACTACTAAACTAGTTCATATGAAGCCAAGTACTGAAACTATCTCAATGTGTTCCAAAGTAAAAGATATTACCCTTTAAAAAATATTTTAATCAGGAAAGAAAATGTGTAATTGGTCATATTTTTATTGAATGTATTTATTAATAGAACTATGATCCAAACTATAACAATCATAAATTAGCTTTTGAAGGTTTGTCTTCATGTTAAATTCAGACCAGTGATTGTCAGTTAACGAGGGTCAGGGGGTACATGCACAGGCGTAGCCTTAGGAGTGGACTAGCCTAAGGAGGTCAGCACCATTTCACCACACCGTGCACTCAGAGAAGTGGCGTCGTCCATTTCCACAATATTCCTGAAGCTGTCCCTCCAGTTCACCAGTGCGTCTTCCAGGCCTCCGCACACATTTCATCCCCAACTCCTTAATGACTTGAAGGCAGGGCTCACCTCTCCTGGGAGCTAGAATTTTCTTCTTGTAGGTGGCACACTGGTTTCCTGAAACAACCTGACACCGTACATCATCTTGTTCTTCCGTGAGGAAGTGTGTGGACTTTAAAGTCCACAGTGAGATGTACACCAAATGGAGGCTAAGATCAGCTCCCAGCCACGGACGGAACTTCTATACCAGAGTCTCACCTTACTTTGTAAAGATTCAAATGTGGCTGACCCTCCCAATAACTGTTCATGGGAAGAGGCACAGTACAGAGTCTACCATTTCTACAATAGTTGTCAAAACACTGAAAGATCTTGGCAGATCGCTCTTACTAAGTCCCTTTCCTTATCAGGAAAAGGTAAGCAAAACCCGACTGCCTTCATGTGATTTTAAGCAGCCTTTTTAAATGCGGTCAATGATTCCTATGAGATGGCTTCTTTAATTAAGAGGAGCTCTATGGGTTAGCCAGGACTACCTGAACTCAAAGGAAGAACTCATTCATCTCCAGATGGGTGAGTGTTGTACAGGAAAACCGCTTAGGCTGAGCTCCCTTATTCCTTTGACTCAGAAGACACTCTTCTTAAAAAGTTAAAATCCCCACTAATTAACTTGAATTAATTTGGTTCTGGCCCTTCCAGCAATATTAACCTCCAATTTGGTGTATTACTATTGATAAAAGTTAATCAATCCTATCCCAACTTCTGTTAGAGGAAGGGACAGGACTAACAGTGGTGTGCTGAAATGACATATTTGATACTTAGTTTTGCAAGAGGCTTTTGTCTAGAACTGATCCCCCTAACCTGTGCTCTTGGTTACCCTAATCTGTGCGCTAGCTTCCCGAACCAGTAAACCTTGCTGCAAAAATAGACACATGCTTTCAGATCCACTGATATTATTTACTCTGGCAAAGGCCAAGGACCACCAAGGTGCACAGTCCCCTAGACCTCACCAACAGGAACAGTCATTCCAGCTGGGCCAGTGCGGATCAGTGACTGAGCGCCGAACCATGCACCAGGTCACTGGCTCTATTCCCCGTCAGAGCACATGTCCGGGGCTTGATCCCCAGTGTGGGGTGTGCAAAGGCAGCTGATCAGTGTTCCTCTCTCATCAATGTTTTTCTCCCTCTCTAAAAAGTCAATAAAAACATATGAAAAAAGGATGGTTCTATATCCAGTACTCTGGGGCCTTGCCTCCAGGAGGCAATTATAGATTATACAGCTTTATGGACCAAACCGTAGCAGGAAGGCATGGCCTCCCCATCTCTCAAGGTTCCACTAATGCAGGCCAACACTGCAGCTAAGCTCAGTAGGGTGGGGCAGTGAGAGATCCAGGAAACCATCCTTCCATTATGCCCAAGGAGGAAGCTGTTGAATGCTTCTGCATGCTGCCTGTTACTTTATTAGTCATCCTACTTGGAGCCCCACAACCTGACCAACTACTGGCTTTACTTTGGTCTTCGAACTTCCCAAATCTAAAGAGCTATGCTCCATTCACAGGTACAACTGCAAAAAAAAAGAAATTAGCCTGTGCCTCAGGGCCCATATTTCAGCCGAGGCCATCTTGAGTGCTTGATCAACTTAACTGTAAATTTTTCAGGCTCTTCTCAACCCCTATAGTCACCCAGGTCCTTAAGAAAAATGAGGCCTAGTTCCAGAATAACTTGAGATTTCAGTGAAATCAGAAATTGTATCTATTCTTGTTCCTGCCTGTTCTTTTTTATAAATGTATATTTATTGATTTCAAAGAGGAAGGGAGAGGAAGAGATAGAAAAGACAGGATCATTGATTGGCTGCCATCTGTACACTCCACACTGGGAATCAAGCCCTGCGCACGTGCCCTGACTGGGAATCAACCCATGACCTCCTGGTTCATAGGTCGATGCTCAACCATTGAGCCACGCCAGCTGAGCATTCCTGTCTATTCCTGACCTCCATATAGCCACAGATCTCCTGGTTTCAAAGGTGCCTGACCTATGAGTTCACTTGTGGAATAACCCTCTAATATCGAATGGTGCCACTTAACATATACTGACCATTGCCCACAACTTCCTGCATGACTTCATAGACAGGAATGTAGTCTACCAAGTTGATAGTTTATCACTGTAATGGACATCCCGTGAACACCTGATCAGTGCTGTCAGGTGAACCTCCTGCAACACTGTCTCCAAGAATAGCCTACAATGAAAGCTGAGGGCTCAGATTACTTGGGAGGCACTTTTCTGGTCAAGGGACCCAAAGATGCCAGATAAGCTGTTAACAGTTCTTAGATGTCTACAAGTTTAACATCTCCTCCCAAGTAGCTAGGATGCCCTCTCTTGGAAGTGCTATGTCCTTCAGTTTTAAGTTCTACCTCTCCTCAACCTGCCATTCTTACCAATGAAGTGCTGGATCAAACTGAATACATCCAGTACCCAAAGGCTATCTGCTTTACCTCCTACAGAAAATCAAACTGGTTCATCTCCCATATCACCCCTTTCATTCACAGTATCTTGTCTTTTTTAATACCTTCTCCTCTTTGAATCCCTATTTTTTATGCCCTCCAGTTCCACAGATATTCTGGTAGCCAGTTAAAATGCCTGCGCAAGTGACAGACGGCAAAAAGGAACCCCATTAACACCCAGCAAGCAAAGCAAAGGTCCAGTGTATGGACCAGCACTAGGCCACAGGAAAGCTCCATCAAGTGGAAGACACTGTCTCTCCATTCATGACAGGAACTGTGAGACCATTCACGGACACTGCAAAGGCAGAGGTTATCAATGCACTGGTTATAGGTCTCTTTTCCTTCATGTGAATATAACCCATGTCTTTCACTACTCTGCTCCGGCCAGTTCTAGGAGATATACTCGATCCTAGGCCCCAGTAACCTGACCTATGAATCCCAGCAGGTAACTGGAATATGTTATTTGGAAAATCCAGGTCTGAAGGAACATTTGTCAAAACATCCTTCCACTTTAGGATACCTCTAAGCAAACAAATCTCTCAATGGAAACTGGAGCTAAATAGTAGCACACAGAATAAATCTGGAAACCAGCAACCTAATAATTTGCTTCAAATGAGCCCTCTCTGCTTGCTACCAGGCTTAGAATGGATATTTCCAGTTCTCACTTTCAACTTTGGCCTGGCTGTCCAATCAATCACCTGTCAGATAGAATGCTGGTTCACTGTGTGCAGTCCTCGTATAATTAATACCTTAACGTCTTTTCTGTGTTTTTATGGAGCCTTGGAGAGATCCCAGCATCCAGTTTGAGATTCTTGGAGCACTGATCATTCCTCCTTTCACCATCACCTTCAACAAATGCAACAGTACGTATCTGAGTAAGGTACTTACAAACTTTTAAACTTTAATAACAAGTTAAAAGAGCATAAGAAATAATCAGAAAAACTACTTAAAAGTAAATGTATTAACATTTATAGTAACAATTCTACAATTTCTGTATTGTATTAGCGATGTTGACCCAAAAAAAATCATAAGGTAAATTCTGTATGTGAATAAAATGACTAAAAAATATAAATACTGCCTTTTTGAACAACTTGAGATTTTTTAAATCGTACCTCTAAATTTACTGTTATTAAAGTTTAAAACTTTTAACATACCAAGTACCTCAAGAGAGCTTTATAATTTATCATAGTCCAAACAAACATGATATACATATTTAGTATACTGGTATACTAAATATGTAATTAGACTAAATGTCCTTTTTCAGTAGTCTGAAGAAAACTGAGGATTCTTTTTTATGGCTTTCTATAAAACAGCAGTGGTTGCAGTTACCCCTCATTTTAAGAAAAGCAATAAAAATTTTCTTAAATTCTGCAAAATTAGAAAACAGAAAACAAATTCCTTCTAGAGACTGAACCTCCGTCCTAATTCCACATGTGAGACTAGAGCCATCTACTGGTTGGAGTGTAGTGTTACAAAGCACAACTATTGGACTGCTAATATTAAGAGTATAAGGAGTCATGATTTTAAGAACTGAAAATATAAACATGGATGATCATCTAATCTAGGACACTGACTCGTTAAAGGTTAATAAACGAATCTTTTTAACAGGAAACCCAACATATATAACAAAGTAGGGCTTAAAGTTGAGGTAAAGGGCCTCCAACCCCAACTCTGATTCCCGGCGGGCCCAGACAGTGGAACACAAGCCATGAGAGGTAGTCTGGGCAGATAACCGAACTGTGGTTTGGAAGGAGGCACCTTAGAAAGAATGGTCTCAGCAAAGCGGTCTCCTACCCATCTTTCCCCTAGAGACACCGGCATACAAAGGGCAGTGGTTAATGAATGGGCAGAGAAAACAGAGCCAGGGCTGGCACCTGAAAGGTTTTGAACCTCTTTTCACAGGGACATCATCACTTAGGGGCTCATTTGATGCAACACTTAAGAAAACATTAATATGACTTTCCTGAAATGCACAATGACACGTGCTCTTTTACCACAGCCATAAACCACAAGAATTGGGTTCTAGGTCCTATGGACTTTCACCAGACAGGCCCTGGACTGGTCCAGTCGAGGAAACAAGAGCCCAGTTTCCGGTCCCAGCTTTCTCCCTTCAAAAGGGCAGGGATGTCCGTAGAATCGAGGCAAGAAGGCGAGCTCTCCCAGGCCCCTCTCTGTGGCAGAGACTCCCAACCTGGACAGCAGCTTGTCAGCCAGGCTTGGGGTGACAGGCTGCAGCAAAGTTCCAAAGATCCGCAAACATTCCAAGGCCACGTGGAGCACAGTACCGAGCCAGGGAGCATCCACTGGGCTCTCCCAACTCAACTTCCAGGGCGCGTGCCTTTGGACAAAGCCATTGGTCTGCCGGACACAGCTGGACACTGCCTCCAGGGCCTTGTAGATCTGAAAGTCCGCGTAGTTGTCCGCCACCTGCCTGGGCAAGGCGGCCACGGCACTCACCAGGGCATAGTCCTCGGCCCCGGCGCGGGCTGAGGGCCCCGCCAGCCCCGGCTCCCTGGGGAAGCAGGTGGCGCAGAAGGCCGGGTAGGTCCCCGAAGGGTTCATTCTCTGGGCAGTGCATCGGTTCAGGAGGCCTCCCAGCGCATCTGCCAGCTCGGAGTCCAGCAGCTTCACCACCTTCTCCTCATAGTAGTCGCAGTCCCAGTTGGGGACGCCCTGGCGCAGGAGGAAGTAGCGGAAGCCATCCACAGTATAGCGGTCGAGGCAACTGCTGGGGTCCACTACGTTGCCCAAGCTCTTGGACATCTTTTGGCCACGGACGGTCCAATGGGAGTGGACATAGATGCGGTGTGGTGGGCTCAGGCCGGCCCCTAAGAGCAAGGCCGGCCAGTAGATGGCATGGAACTTGAGGATGTCCTTGCCTATGACATGAGAGGTGGTGGGCCACCAGGACTCGAACTCGGCCCCGGGGTAGCCGACCACAGTAAGGTAGTTGACCAGGGCATCCAGCCACACGTAGATGGTCTGCGAATCGTCCCCGGGCACCGGAATGCCCCAGTGCAAGTGGCTGCTCTTGCGAGAGACCGACAGGTCCGGCAGGTCCTCCTCCAGCCACTGCAAGACCTTGCGCTGGAAGGGCTCGGGGGTGATGGCCTGCGGGTTGTCCCGCAGCCAGCGCCGCAGCGGCTCCCGGAACCGGGAGAGCCTGAAGATGTAGTTTTCCTCCTTGGTCCAGCAGACGGGGTGCCCGCTCTCGGCAGACACCGGACACGGGTCCCCCGCCGGCCCGGGCTGCCGGCTGACCTTGGCCTCGGGCAGGAAGCACTCGTCCGAGGCGCAGTACCAACCTTCGTAGAGGCCCTTGTAGAGCAGCCCCCGCGCCCGCAGCGCCGCCCAGAAGTGCTGCACGGCCGCGCGGTGCCGCGCCTCGGTGGTGCGGATGAAGTCGGTGGAGGAGACGCCGGCGTCGCGGAAAAGCCGCCGGAACTGGGCCGAGACGCGATCGCACAGCTCGGCCGGAGGCAGGCCCGCCGCGGCGGCCGCCTGCTGGATCTTCAGGCCGTGCTCGTCCGTCCCGGTGGAGAAGCGCGTGGCGGCGGCGGCGGCGCCGGGAGCCCGCAGGCGGCGGTGGCGGCACAGCGCGTCCGCCAGCAGCGCCGAGTACAGGTGCCCGATGTGCGGCGCCGCGTTCACGTAGAAGATGGGCGTCGTGAAGTAGGCGCGCGCCTCGGGGGCTTCGTCGCGGGCGCCGCGAGGGCCGGAGCTGCAGAGGCGGGGGCGGGAGGGCTCCCGGAGCGAGAGCCCGCGAGCCACGGCGCGTCCGAGCCGCCGCGCAGCACAAACCCGCGGGAAAACCATGGTACCCAACAGCCCAGCCGGCGCGGAGGCGCTCCGCTGCACGTGGGAGGCGCGCATGCGCGGCCTGGCCACCTCCGCTTCCGGGCCCGCCCTCCGGTCGCCCAGGCCACGCCTTCCTGTCGCACAAGCCACGCCCTCCCGTCGCCCAGGCCACGCCTTCCCGTCGCCCAGGACACGCCCACCCCCGCGCCTGTACGGAACCGCCCCGCTCGCTCTCGAACGTCGGACGCCGCGGCTGTGAGCGGCCACAGCGCGAAGGGGGTCAGCTTAGGAGCTGGCTGAGGGAGCTTATGGAAGTGGTAAATTCCTGGCTGCCGTTTGGGGTCGTCATGTCACACTCACGGATCTGTTTCCCTCTAGGCTGAGCTCCCGTGGGCCACAACTTGGTGCTGGGGCATTTCTCCAAACCCCGCCGGGGGCGGCACCGCCGGACACACAGCCCGCCCGCATGGCGCCCGGTCACCGCAGGGCCTGGGGTCCCTAACTCACCTCCCCACACCGGGACACGGCTGGAAGCGGAGGGAGGAAGGGAGTAGTTACCAGAGCGCCTAGGGAAGGATGAGAACTGAGAGGTGCAGGAAATGTAAGGTTCCAGCTGAGAGGTGTGCGACGCAGAAGCAAAACACGGAATCCAGACCATCAAAAGGGGGGAGGTTGTAATCTGCGCTCCCGGGCGAAGCTCGCTGGTCCGAGGGTGGGCCAGGGAAGTTCGCGCCAAAAAGCGGCATAAGCACTTCTTTTATACAGCTGTTCAGGGAGGAGAGGGCGGAGGGCATGAGAGGGGTGGAATTCCTGCCTCGGGCCAGGGGTCTAGGAAGGCGCCAGCTAGCCAGCTATCTTTGTCACCATCCACCTTGCAGATGCTTGCCTGGCTCTGGGCTTCCCCCCTGCCTCAACCTAACAGAAATCTATTGAAATATCTTTAAACACGCTCAGCATTTGTTGAATCAACAACAAAGGTAATTTTGAAATGTGCAAGTTTTTGCCGAGGATGACGTAGGACCAGGGAGGTGGGATGTCTTATGGTAGGGGTGTCGAACTCAATCAGAGAAGGGGCCAAAATCTAAAATCCAGCCTAAATCGTGGGCCGAATGGTTTACTGAACAGTCATAAACTGTCATTGTGATGGAAATGCAGCGGAGTGCAGTGATGACAGCGCGGTGCGGGCCACATTGCAAGGCCTGGTGGGACGGATTTGGCCCGCGGGCCTTGTGTTTGACACATGTGTCTTATGGGGTCACTGTGCACATGAGGAAGAATCAGCCTTCCAGTTTATTCCACAAAGTAGTTACAGTAATTTTCCTAAATGGCCCTGGGTTCCTAGAGCAGTTTTTCCCGTTTTGCTTTAATTAACGGAACTCCAGCTCCATCGGAGGGGAAGCTTTGGGAGGTCAGAACAGGGTTAATGTAAATCCGTGCTTCAGGCATGCTCTCATCTTTGGTCTATGACTAGCCATCTTTTGTTTTCTCTCTCTCTCATTTAAATACTATTGTTATTTAGTGATAAAATGGATGGGACACCTGTGAACCTGCAACTCCACCTTAGAACTAAGAACTAGAAGTGGCTCTCTTACTCAGATCACTGATCATCTGAATGACGCAAATCAAAACGGCAATGAGGTACCACCTCACACCTGTCAGAATGGCTATCATCAACAAATCAACAAACCGGACAAGTGCTGACGAGGATGCGGAAAAAAAAGGAACCCTTCTTCATTGCTGGTGGGAATGCAGCCTGGTGCAGCCACTGTGGAGAACAGTATGGAGTTTCCTCAAAAAACTCCCTTTTGACCCAGTAATCCCACTCCTAGGAATATATCCTAAGAAACTGGAAACACCAATAAGAAAGGATATATGCACCCCTATGGGGTATTTGGCTGAAGTGCTCTATTTGATCCAGCCATTTAAAAAGGGCAAGTGACGGATAGGTAAAACTTAGAACTGCAGGGTATGGACACCCTCCAGAACTAGGAAACAAATCAGGTTCTCCCACAGTTCTTCCCCCGCCCCCTAACTTTCCCATGGAATCTATCTTCAGCATACACATGTGCCTTTTTCCCTATCTTAAAAAAAATTCTCAACCCCTGCTGCTGTTCCATTTCTTTCCTTCCCTTTATAGCAGAACTCCGTGAAACAAATGGCTGTTGGTGCCCATTTGAGTGGTTCAAGTTTTTCCTCTTAGGGACACTAGTGCAACTTTCTCATATATATTTCCTGGTACTGATATGCTAACATTGATCTTGGGTATATACTTAGGGGTGGTATCGCTGGATCATAGAGATGTGAGTGTTCAGTTCTGAAAGATATTGACAAGTTGTTTTCCAACATAGTTGAACAAATCCTCATCCCCATCAGCAACATACCCCTAAGGAGGCCTCTCTAATACTTAGATATTATCTACTTAATTTTTTGCCAAACAAATATAAAATACTACCTTGCTAATTTTCATAGAAGCATTATTCACAATAGCCAAAAAGTAGAATCAACCCAGATGTCTTCCATCTGATGAATAGATCATCAAAGGTAGTATAGTCATCCAATGGAGTATCATTCAGCCATAAAAAAGGAATTGATGCTGATCCGTACCATCACATCGCTAAACCTTTGAAACATTATGCTAAATGAAGGAAACCAGACACAAAAGGCCACATATTGTAGATTCCATTTGTATGAAATATTCAGAATAGACAAATGCATAGAGACAGAAGAAACGAGTTGTCATCATGACATGGGAGAGCATTGGGATGGGGAGTGAATGCTTAAAGATACGGGTTTTCCTCGTAAGGTGATGAGAAAGTTCTGGAGCAAGAGAGTGACGATCATTGTATAATGTAGTAAATGTACTGAATGCCTGAACTGTACACTTTAATTGTAAATTTCATTTTTATTTTATAACAAAATTTTATCTCTCTGTGGTCTTGATTTGCATTTCCTTAAGTAGAAGTGAAATGGAGCCATCTCTTCATATATTTATTAACTATATATATTTCTTTGAAGTGTCATACATATATACTTTTCTATTGGCTTGTCTTTTTCTTTATTTGCAGGAGGCCTTTATGTATTCTTGGTACTGTTCCTTTACTGGTTGATAGTTCACAAATGTCATCTCCTAGACCTATGGTCGGCAAACTGCAACTTGCGAGCCACATGCGGCTCTTTGGCCCTTTGAGTGTGGCTTTTCCACAAAATACCATGGCTTGGGTGAGTCTATTTTGAAGAAGTGGCATTAGAAGAAGTTCAAGTTTAAAAAATTTAGCTCTCAACAGAAATTTCAATTGTTGTCCTGCTGATATTTGGCTCTGTTGACTAATGAATTTGCCCACCACTGAGCTAGACAATGTCTAGTCTCTCCATGTTGAAGAGGCTTAATGAGTCATCAACTATCAAGCAGACTTCTGCAATACTCTCCTGACTCACTGGCCTCCCTCCTTTCCTGCTCCCCTGATGACCACCCTCTTCAAAGCAGCCCATGTGACTCATAGAAAATGCAGACTGACGTGACTTGACTACCTCAAACTCCTCCTTTGATTTTTTTTCATTTGATTATTTGATTCTCCTTTGTTGCCTACAAAATAAAGTCCAAGTTCCCATTGTATTAGAGCTTAGCTCTGTCCTCCCTTACAGCTTAGTCTTCTTTCAAATTTACATTTTTTTCATTTTTAATTGCTTCATGGTTTTCAATTGTATGCCATACTGTTCCATGATTCCTGGCACATACTTCCCACCATTTTTTTTTTTTTTTTTTTTTTTTTGAGAAAGAGAGAAAGAAACGTCGATTTGTTGTTCCACTCATTTATGCATCCATCGTTTGCTTCTTGTATGTGCCCTGACTGGAGATCGAACCTGCAATCTTGACATATCAGGATGACACTCTAACCCAGTGGTCAGCAAACTCATTAGTCAACAGAGCCAAATATCGACAGTACAATTAAAATTTCTTTTGAGAGCCAAATTTTTTAAACTTCTTCTAATGCCCTTCTTCAAAACAGACTCGCCCAGGCCATGGTACTTTGTGGAAGAACCACACTCAAGGAGCCAAAGAGCCGCATGTGGCTCAAGAGCTGCAGTTTGCTGACCACGGCTCTAACCAATTGATCTGCCTGGCCAGGGAGCTTCCCACCTTCCCTTATCTATCTTGTGCATATTCATCCTCCAGGACAGTTCATACGTTATCCTCCAAGCTGAGTTGGAGGCCTCTTCTTGGGTTCTACAGTGTCCTGTGCATGCATTATCTCAGCAGCTACCAAATCAAAATGAAATTGTTGGTCTACCATCCCCATTCAACCATGTTTCTTTAGGGCATGTTTAGCCATCTTGTATACCCAGCCTGCATCCAGTTCAGTGTCTGGAGGGTAGCAGGCACTTAATACAGTGAGTATGTAATAAATAATCTTTAGATGCTGCAATATTTCATTTTTCATCATCCAGGAGCTCACAGTCCAATGTACAGAAGAAAGCATGAAAAATGACAGGCATGAAAGCACTGTGAATAGTCAAACAAGTCATACTGGATCAGAGTCTGCTGTCTTTCCAGCCAGATTTACCCAGAAATTGCTTACAAACTATAGTCATCTTTGAGAATGAAGGACTATGGGATTTTCCTCTGGTAAAACCATTTGTAAGAAGTAAACTACTTAAATTAAGAGGTCATTAAACAACAAGAAAGCCCAATGCATAGAAGAACATATTTGCCAATGATATCAACAATAAGGGTTTAATCTCCAACATTTAAAGGGAACTCATGCAGCTTAACAAAAAGAAGATAAACAACCCAATCAAAAAATGGGCAACTGATCTAAATAGACACTTCTAGAAAGAAGACAGAAGGAAGGCCAAGAGACATATGAAAACCTGCTCAAAGTCCCTAATCATCAGAAAGATGCAAATCAAAACAACAATGTGGTATCATCTCACACCTGTCAGAATAGCTATCATCAGCCGGGACTGGTTTGGCTCAGTGGATAGAGCGTCGGTCTGCGGACTGAAAGGTCCCGAGTTCGATTCCGGTCAAGGGCATGTACCTTGGTTGCGGGCACATCCCCAGTGGGGGTTGTGCATGAGGCAGCTGATCGATGTTTCTTTCTCATCGATGTTTCTAACTCTCTATCCCTCTCTCTTCCTCTCTATGAAAAATCAATAAAATATATTTTAAAAAGAATAGCTATCATCAACAAATCAACAAATGACAAAAAGGAATCCTCCTACACAGCTGGTGGGAATGCAGATTGGTGCAGCCACTGTGGAGATAGTATGGAGTTTCCTCAAAAAACTAAAAATGGAAATCCCATTTGACTCAGTAATTCCACTTCTAGGAATATATCCCAAGAAACTAGAAACACCAATTAGAAAGGATATATACATCCCTATGTTCATAGCAGCACAATTCACCATAGCTAAGATTTGGAAACAGCCTAAATGCCCATCAGCAGATGAATGGGTTAGAAAACTGTGGTACATCTACACAATGGAATACTATGCTGTGGTTAAAAAAAAAAAAAAGGAATTTGCAACAACATGGATATACATGGAGAGCATTATGCTAAGTGAAATAAGCCAGGCAGAGAAAGATAAGTACACATGACCTTACTCATTTGTGGAATGTAATGAACAACATAAACTGATAAACAAAAATATATCCAGAGACAGAGAAACATCAATCAGAATGTCAAACCTCAGGCAAGGTAGGGGATAGTAGGGGTAAGGGGAGAGATCAACCAAAAGACTTGTGTGCATGCATATGAGCCTAACCAATGGGCACAGTCACCAGGGGGGTGGGGGCATGAGTGGGAGGTGGGGGTAATGTGGGAATAAGGACACATATGTAATACCTTAATCAATAAATTTTAAAAAGAAAAGAAAAAATATATAAAATACAGAAAAAAAGTCATAGTGATCTACAAACTATATCAGCCTATGCCCCCGACGCCCCACCTCCCACACCCTACACCCCATACCCCACCTATGCAGTGAGAGTTCACTGCACTCTCCAATGTGACGGAAACAATCTTTTCAGGCTTGTGTACTATAGCATCTGAAATGGGATGGGGGTTATTTAGTAAATGATGGGAGTGGTGTGGTGGCAGAATCCCTTCCTTCCTATTACTACTCTCAACCCTATTTCATAATGGAAGCACATGAATGAATTTATTCTGTGCTATTGGGCCGGCATAGTGCTAGGATGTGAGATAAGATTATCTCATTCAATGTTCATAACAAGCCTATGAAGTCAGTACTATTAATAACTGCGTTTTTATAGGGCGGAAGTTGAAACTCGAAGAGGTCAAGTAACTTGCCCAAGATCGCGTGTGGAGGAGGCCTCAGCAGCGGGACCGGACCCAGGCCGTCCGACTCCAGGGCTCTTGGTCTTGGATGCTTCATGGCCCGGGCCTGTCAATGGGAAAATGCAATGAGCACTCATGACAATCGGTCCGCACACACTGTGCGTGCCTTGTGGCAAATGGTAGTTTGTGAGACTGAAGGAGTGAGTTGTCAGTCTTGTTGGGTGCGGGGTTTTCTTATTACAGATGCTTGGGGACCTGCAGAGCGTTGCTAGTTGAGAATTTTAGTAGAGTATTTTAAACTTTAAGTATGTTGGGAAAACTCATTATCCACATATCTGTCTCCCTTTGCAATTATATAGCCTTGTTATGAAAATACTTCAATATTGTTCTGTTTTCTATTTGGCAGTTTTAATTAGGATATAATCTTTCCAGCATAAAAAGAACCTTCATACCGAAAGAAGTCCTCAAAAGTGCTCGTGTTTATGTATGTTTAAAAAATTTTTATTTTTTTTTTTTTACTTTTCTGCTTTTAGTCTCCAGAAAGTTTCCTCATAAAGCTGACTTCCGTTCTGGAAAAGATTTTTGTTCCCAACATGTTGAGAATCCATTTCTTTCATCCCTTCTCTCTCTCTCTCTCTCTCTCTCTCTCTCTCTCTCTCTCTCTCTCTCTCTCTCTCTCTCTCTCTCTCTCTCTCTCTCTCTCTCCTTCCCCCCCCCCCTTGCCTTCTTGGTAGTCGCAGGAGGAAGGAGGGGGTGGGCACAGGAAAGAGGAGAAAAGGGGGGGGGAAAGAAAGGAGAGAGAGCCGCGCGCCCCTGGGGCTGCGTGTGCCCTCTGCTTGTAAGTGCTTCCATCTGACTCGCACCCGTGCCTCTCTCTCCGCTCGGGACACCTCTCCCCTCGCCCGGCCACCGGGCCAGCCGGAGGAGACAAAGCCCCGGGGTGCAGGGCGGCTGTGACCGACGTGGCATGGAAAGTCTCCGCTAGGCTGGCAGCTGCGGCTCCTCGGGGAGACCAGCCCAGCCTCCGGCCGCAGCGGCTCAGCATGCCGGCGCGGGGCCATGGCTAGGGGAGGTCCCGGGCTCCCTCCTCTGCGCCCAGAGGGTTTCCTCGGGAGCATCCCCGGGGCCGGCGGGACAGGCTCCCCTGCGGGGGCTGCAGCCGCCTGTCCGCAGCCGGAAGGACAGAAGCCGCCGCTGCCCCCGCCCGGCCCCGCACGGTGAGCCCAATCCCGCGCAGAGCTGGCCATGGGGTGCGGGCTCCGGAAGCTGGACGACCCCGAGGACAGCAGCCCCGGGAAAATCTTCTCCACCCTGAAGAGACCGCAAGTGGAAACAAAGGCAGAAGTTGCTTACGAGTACGTGCTGCTGGACTTCAGTCTGCAAGGTACCTCTCCCCGCTGCCGTGCTGGCCCGGGGGCTGCGTCAGGGACAGGGGCGCGGGGGGCTTCTGAGTGTCCGGCTGTTCTGTGCGAAGCGCTCACCATCAGACCGGATAGTCACTCTGACAAGAGTGCTTTGTCTCTTAATCACATAGGGGAAGATTTTTTTTGTTGGCTGCTTTTCTGTAACATGGCTCCTAGGTGCTTTATAAAATTAGGGAAACTGCTTAGAACTATTTTTTCCCCCCATTTTTAAATCCAGCGCATGAAACAGGCTCGGTTTCCAGGCCAAATAACGGGCCTTGGTGACCGTGGGTTTGGAAAGGCGCAGGGAGGGGCTGTGGGCATGTTCCTGGCATCTGGCGGGAGGGTGCCAGCTCCGAGGTGCCCCGTGGAGTGCCCTGTGGTGACGGTGCCAGTCGCTGGTCTTCTGACCAAGCTAGACGGGGAGCGGGGACGCAGTGAGAAGGGAGAAAAGACAGCCTTTCCTGTAGGGCCGTCCCGGTCAGAGCGGCTCCCTGTTCCAGAAAGTTGGGAACAAACAAACACGCCCAGATGGCAGCCCGGGGGAGGGGGAGAGAGGAGGGGAGCGGGGCGGCCGGACCTCACGGGCACTCGGCCTCGCTCCTGTCTGGAGCCCGGGGGTCTGTGCCTCTGCCCCCGGGAACCGGAGGCTCCCGCGGACCGTCTCTCTCACGCGGGACACCAGCCCTGGGCGCCTGCGTCCCGCTGGCCGCTGGGCTTTGCAGACGCCCGTGTTCCCAGCTCCTCTGACAAAGTTCTGCTTTTGATTTAAGGAGCCACGCGTGGTTCCGGTGGGAGGGAGGTCTGTGCTCGGCGTACGGTCCCGTGGGCACTGCCTCCGTGTCTTTCCCACGTCACGGCGGGCCGGGAACAGAGCATCTTTGTGCGGGGCGCAGGCAGCCCGTTCTTCTTTGTCAAAAACCCAGCCGGCAGCCGGCACGCCTTCCCCGGGCACAGCCGCGGCTGCTTTTCCACGGGCCCCTCCCTGCCCACCGAGGCTCCGGCCGCGGAGGGAGGAATGTCCGCGTTCTCCATTTCCCTCTGGACTGGGAAAGTGAACAGTCCGTCGGTTGAGACAAGGGTGAGCAAAGAAGTAACGGACCAGGTGAGCTCTGCCTGTACTTGCCCGGAGACCTCGGCGGAGACAATGTCCGGGACGCGGTGCTGTGTTCTCCCCAGATGTGCCTGGGGCTGGCTTTGTAGGACTCGTTTCTGTAAATCTGTGAGACACACACATGTACTCCCGCCCCTTACACTTCAGCCTCGTCGGTTCACAGACTCCAGGCCGGAGCCATTCTGGGCCTCGCCGGAAGGTTGGCTGTGGGGTCCCCCAGTCACCTGGAGTTCTTTCCTGACTTCCCCCCCACAGGGGCACACACCTCAGGCCGATCTGGTGCCTGCCATTGTCACCCTGAAGGCAGAGAGTTCTGCAGAGTGGTTAGGGCCTCTTGGGTTTGTCGGATCAGGAAGTCCTTCCTCTCTGGGAAAGGAATGTGATTCCTCTTCCACATTGAGGGGGGTGGGGGTGGGGGTGGGGGTGCAGGAGGAACAGTGTGACGCTCACACAGAGGGTACCCATGGGCAGAGTTCGCCAATGCTCACACAGCGCAGGCCGTGTCTCCCAGCGCCCCAGCTCCTGTGGGTCCAGGCGCCCCGTCTCCAGGGTCCCTGTTCTCCCCAAGTAGCCCACATGTTTTGTTTTTGACTTCGACTCAGAAGCCAAACAACATGAGCCCAGCTGCACAAACCACCTTGCTCCCTCTTCTCCGGCCTCCAGCTGCCACTGCAGCGCTCAGAGACAGGGTCAGGGAGGTGGGAGGCTTAGCCCTGCCCCTGGCACGGCAGCTGCCCTGGGGCTCCCGTCAGGGGGGCCGCCCCAGGGCCTGCGCTCTGAGCGATCCTCAGGAAGCACGATGGTCTGTGGCCGCTGTGCGCTCCCGATCAGCCTGCCTCCTGCCTCGTCTCCCTCTGTCTTTCCAAACACAGGCCGCAGACAGAGTGAGTCCCAGCAGGGCGAGCGGAGGACTGTGCAGGGCCCTGTTATGGGGCTGTGATTTCTTGAACAAACTTTTTCTTTTCCATCTCTCTCTCTCTCTCTCTGCCCCCACACTTGGTCTTTATTGTTATTTTTTTGAACCATTATTTACATCTCTGTGGGAGAAATAATGTCATCTTCGTTAAGCAGGCAAGGCCCTAAAGTCCCAGCTCCCAGGCTCGGAATGCGGGCGCTGTCACTCACGCGCTGTGGCAGGTCTGTGAACGTCGCTCTGCCTCAGCCTCCTCGTCTGTAAAGCGGGGCTCTCATGGTGCTGATGGAGATATGCTAAGGCAGCGGTCAGCACACTTGCGGCTCCAGAGCCACATGCAGCTCGCAAGCCGCGGTCTGCCGCTCTGCTGACTAATGAGTTTGCAGACCACTGACCTAGACTCTCGATTCCAATAATTTCAGTCTGTTATTGTTCCTTGTGATTAAGCCCCTATCCCAGTGGTCGGGAAACTCATTAGTCAACAGAGCTGCATGTGGCTCTCAAGTCGCAGTTTGTCAACCACTGTGCTAAGGGTTAAAGGAGATTGTCTACCTGAACGGGCACCTGGCACTTGGGTGAGCACGTAATGCAAAGGTGACTCGTCTAAGTAGTAATGCAAAGGTGACTCGTCTAACTAGTATATCTCCTGATATGCCAAGTCCACCAACTGCACTGGGAAGGTTTCAGTGCACTTTGGCCATAAACTTTCTGGTTCACTGTCTAACCTATATGTGATTGTGTATCAGCATGTGTGAGGATGCATATAGGAGTGTGCTAAATGTACCTTATTAATGAAGAGTTAAATTAACTCTGCAAATTATCCAGAAGGTTAGTTTCCCGCCCTGTCCAATCCTAGAAAACAGCCTAAGTAACAAAGCCTGAGGGGTGTTCCGAGCATGTGCAGCTTTGTGGTAAAAGGAGTTTCTGCAGTACTGACAGCCCACAGGACAGGGCAGCTTCCTCGTCTGAATGTGATTCAGGGGGTTGTGGGGAACATATTAAGTAACGCGTTGCTGGCCTCTAGCTTGCTTCCTTTTTATTAGGACAAGAACTTAGCCTGGTCTTATCAAACGTGGTGACAGCAGTAAATAAATACGATGTATGTCTTCTGTGAAGACGCCCTGACTTGCCAAAGGTGTGATTTCTTGACGCTATGGGGAAGCAATGGCGGTTAAGCTTTGAACAAGTAATTGGTAGACACAGAGGAGTGTTTTCAGAAGATCCCTATGGGATTGCCATAGGGAAAGGTGGGAGGGAAGGAGGGAGAGAGGAAGGAAGGAAGCACAGTGAGGAGACTGCTTGCAGTGGTCAAGGTCAATCAGCACAGACCTGCGTGTGAGGGGCGGCAATAGGGTGGGAGGCAAGGGGCCAGTGTCACTGACAGTGGGAAGGAGGGGTGCAGCCTGAGGCTGGAAGATATGAAGGGACAAAGAGACTGAGGAAGCCAGGATGACTTCCCGTTCAAGCCTGAGTCACCGTGGGAATAACGGTGCCTCTTACGGTAGGAGGGGCGTCCCAAGGAGTCGCAGGCGGTGAAAGGGCCCTTCCGTTACAGGCGTGTTGCATGGGGGTGGCCGAGGAATGTACTAGAGGCATGCAGGCCACAGAAACAGTAAGGAGAGCACCCCCCTGACTGGAGGGCCCTTTAAAGAAGTGCCACCTCGTCAGAGACTTACAGGATGAGTGGGGTTTAGGCAAGAGTTTGTGTCCAGAATATATAACTATAACTACAAACGGTTCCAGAAAGGAAAGATAAACAACCCAATAGAAAATGGCCAAGGAATGTGGGCAGGTGGTCCATAAAACAGAGAGTCCGAATGGTCAACGGATACGCGAAACTGTGCTTGGCCTTGTTTTCTTTTTTGTTTGTTTTGTTTGTTTGTTTTTTAATTTTACTGATTTTTTACAGAGAGGAAGGGAGAGGGATAGAGAGTTAGAAACATCGATGAGAGAGAAACATCAACGAGCTGCCTCGTGCACACTCCTTACTGGGGATGTGCCTGAAACCAAGGTACATGCCCTTGACGGGAATTGAACCTGGGACTTTTTACGCTCTATCCGCTGAGCCAAACCAGCCAGGGCTCAACCTTGTTAATACTCAGAAAAATGCACGTGAAAGCCCCAGTGAGAGAGCACTCCACAGCATTCAAAATGACTGAACTGTAAAGACTGCTACCTGCAGGTGTTGGTAAACCAGGGCAGCCATGTCGGAAACGCTTTGGCTTTACCTAGTTCACTGAGCACACACCCAACAGAAACAGGGGCCTGTGTGCACCCTGAGGCACACCCAAGAACGTTCATGGAAGCGCCCTTTGTAACAACTCAAGTGTGAGCAACTCAGAAACCCCAGAACAAGAGGCAGGAAATGTACACCATAGGAGACTCACACGATGGAGCACCGCCCTGCGGGAGCCGGTGAACATTGTCTGCAAAGGCCAAGACAGTAAGTCTTGTGGGCTTTGCAAGCCACATGGGCTTGGTCACACCACGCATCTCGGGCCTTGTTGTGCAGCTGTAGCACAAGCAACCGAGCAGGCCGTGGGGAGTTCTCTGCCCACCTCCACTGTGCTGCCCCGGCGAGGAGCGAACCACTTACACAGGCGACTGTATACCAGGTGCATCTCAGAACCATCACGCCTAGTGGAGGTAGACAGACACAAAAGCACACCCCGTGTGATTTCATGTCTGTAAAGCTCAGGAGATTAGCAGAACTGAGCTATAGTGGTCCAGGCCGCATACTTAGATAGGCAACTGGAAAGAAGAGCAAGGAAGGATGACTATCCGAGTACAGGGAGCACAGGCAGGGAGGGGGGTTGTTGTTGGAAAGGGTGAAATGGGGAACGTCTGGAGTGCCCTGTTTTCTGGTTTTTGAATGGATGGTGGTGGCCCAGGTATTGGCAGTTTTAAGTATGTTTTGTGCATTTTTTTGGTGTGGTACATATCTACCCCCACCCAAAATTTTTTAAAGGTTATAAAAAAGACTATGGCCGAAACCAGTTTGGCTCAGTAGATGGAGCGTCGGCCTGCGGACTGAAAGGTCCCAGGTTCGATTCCCGTCAAGGGCATGTACCTTGGTTGTGGGCACATCCCCAGTGGGGGTTGTGCAGGAGGCGGCCGATTGATGTCTCTTTCTCACAATTTGGGACCGCTGGCTCCTAACCATTCACCTACCTGCCCACTCACCTGATTGCCCCTAAATACTCTATCTGCCTGCCTCATCACCCCTAACCACCTGCATGCCTGCCTGATCACCCTAATCATTCACCTGCCTGCCTGATTGCCCCTAACTGCTTGCCTGACTGCCTGATTGCCCCTAACTGCTTGCCTGCCTGCCTAATGGCCCCTAACTGCCTCTGCCTCACCCCCACCACCACGGCTTCATCCAGAAGGTCGTCTGGAAGGACATCCGGAAGGTCCTTTGGCTGTCTGGTAATTAGCATGTTACGCTGTTTTTTATTAGATTCCCTAAGTACTTACCATAATGCTCATATCTATGCTGAGTGCTATTTATCAGATGACACGGGCCCCAAGCAGATGTTTGTTAAGATATGTTTCGAATGCCTGTTGAACTCCTTAAACGCCTGTGCATGTTGGCTGCTGCACTGCCCCCTCCTCTGGGACAGCGACCAGGTCCAGAGATCAGGGAGAGCACTGGGCTGACAAGCGCTCTGACTTGAACCCGGGACTCCGGAGAGGGCATGTCCCCCAGCCCTGAGCCCTCGATTTCTGGGGTTTCCTTCGAAGCAATGCCACTGGTGGAGACTGGCTGAGACGGTACAGGACCCAACAGTGACTCCCCAGGAGTCCACCGAGAAGCCAGGCGAGCGGGGCCCCCGCCCCCAGCCCCCCAGGCCATTCTCTGTCTGTGCTGCGTCCTCTCCCAAATGCACCCAGATCTCACTCCAAGAAGGAGCTGATTCCACCCAGCAGAGCTCCCCCTCACTCCTTGTCACCTCATCTGCAAAGGGGGGTTTTCCTTGTAGCATCATTCACTGGGACATGTCAAGTGCGGCCTGAAGCTAGAGCTTTCTGACGTGAGTGTGACCTTGAACTCTCCCGAGCTGCACTCTCACTAGGCTCTTGACCACTTCACTTTTTTTTTTTTAATATATTTTATTGATTTTTCACAGAGAGGAAGAGAGAGGGATAGAGAATTAGAAACATCTATGAGAGAGAATCATCAATCAGCTGCCTCTTGCACACCCCCCACTGGGGATGTGCCAGCAACCAAGGTACATGCCCTTGACCAGAATGGAACCTGGGACCTTTCAGTCCGCAGGCCGACACTCTATCCACTGAGCCAAACCGGTCTCGGCGACCACTTCACTTTTTAAAAATTATTTCTTTAATTACAGTTGGCATTCAAAAAAAAAAAAAAGTATTTTTTTTACTGAATTTATCGGGGTGACATCGGTAAATAAAATTATACAGAAATCCACCATCCAGGTTTCAGGGGCGCAGTTCTGGGACACATCATCTGTGTGTTGTATTGTGTGTTCTCCTCCCGAAGTCATCTCCTTCCCTCACCGTGTATCCCCCACACCCTCTCTCCCACTTTTATGACCAGAAGAGTAACAGTTCCACAGCCCTGCCTGCGCGTCCTTCCCCTGCCATCTCTCTCCTCGAAGGCCTAGGTCACCTGTCCAGTTGTCCCTGACTGTGCTGGCCTGGCTTTTCTCATTCCCACTGGCTAACCGTGATAGCTTTCCCGCTGTTCTGCAGTCACGTCACCTCCCCATTCCCCTCAGGAACCGTATTTCCAGCCTGCCCTGTGACCGAAGAAAACAGGGGGCATGGGGAGGGAGAGAAGGGAGGTTCCTCGTCCTTAAGGACCCCTCAGGCTACCAGGAGAGAGAGAGAGAGAGAGAGAGAGACACGCAGACCGAAGGGGAGCAAAAGGGGAGTGAGACCACAGCTCAGAGGAGCAGCCGGCTGAGGCTCAGGCGCAGGGAAGGAAGTGTGGGCCAGTGCCGGGCCTGGGAACCAGCCGAGCAGGAAGGGGGGGTGGAGAGGGGAAGGGAGGTGCGGCGTGGAGCTGAGCACAGGCGGAGGCCGGACGGTGGGGAGTCTTTCGTGTCATGCACATGCATTTCCACTTTCTACATAAGCCATGTGATGCCCTACACACGGAACTCTTCTTTAAAGCTCTGTGTACAGTTCTAAAAAGTTTAGGTTAAGGTTTGTCTCCTAGTCTCAACAGTTTGTCCTGTTCCATCGCTTTCCAGTTCCTTTGTTTGGAAATCGGGGTTGGGAATAAAAATACTGGAAAACGGTGAAACCCGGTGACTCACAGAGCGATGGCCGCACGGCAGGCAGAACTGGGTCACTTCACAATGAAAGCCAGCCGCCTCCTACTCACAGTGACGAGCAGATCCGTTCCCACCCCGGAGAGGATGGGCCTCTGAGGAAGTGGGTCCATCCTGGTCCCATGGCTGTGCCATGGAGCGCTGGCCTCTCGTGTGAGAAGCTGGCATGGACACCCGCCGAGGGTGGACTTCTGTCCCGGGCCTGGACGTCCACGTGCGAGGAGGGGATTTCCCCTGGGCCCTCCTCCCCGTCTGCTCCTCGGCCTCCTTCCTGTCCCAGGCCAGCGGCAGCGGGTTTTGCTGGGGGAGGCCCGCCGCCAGCACTGCCTGTGTCCACCCCTGGGACGGATTCCAGGTGTTCTCTTGCTCAAGCAGGATTGAAACGGCAGGTCTGCTTCTAGATGTGAGTTCCCGATCGATCGTTCTCTGGAAAGTGGGAAATGCCGCTCAGAGAGCTGTCTGTAGGTTAATGCGGCCGGAGCACAAGAGCGCGGTCCCGGGGAGCACCCCTTTCCGGGACTGACGGCCGTGCGGACGGCACCTGGGGCTCCCACAGACCCGCCCCCTTCCGAGCGGGGCTGGGTGGCATTTCACTTTTACATGTGGTTTTCCTGAGCACTTAGAGTTATCACTTTCTGCAAAGAGCCTCTGGATTCCTTTACTTTTTCAATTCCTTTACTCAACCATTTGTGTAAGTGCCGTAAGAAACCATATGTTTAGCTTCCCAGAGGCAACAAAACGCGGTGGGTTAGCCCTGGTCCGGGGGCCCAGCCAGTTGGAGCATCGTACACTGAAAGGTCGCGGGTTCAATTCCTGGTCAGGGCACGAGCCTAGATTTTGAGTTCCTTCCCCAGTCAGGGCATGTATGGGAGGCAGCTGATCTCTCTCTCTCTCTCTCTCTCTCTCTCTCTCTTTTATTTATTTTTATTAAATTATTATCTGTGTACATATTTTAACATTGCCCCCGCTCTCCCCTCCCCTCCCCTCCCCTCCCCTCCCTCCCTCCCCTCCCTCCCCTCCCCTCCCCTCCCCTCCCCTCCCCTCCCTCCCCTCCCCTCTCCTCTCCTCTCTGTAAAATCAGTAAAAACATACCCTCAGGTGAAGATTAGAACACAAAGTGAACAGGGTGCTTTAGAAATGTAACTGGATGTGACAATTATTGCTTAACAAATACTATCTTAATTTTAGATTTGTGTGACTTTTATGCTTAAGAATTATGCATCTCATCTTGTTCAGAATCATAAAAACAGTTGGCTCTTCAACTTAGTATTGTTTCTCTTGTGTTTATATCTTTAATATCTATTAATGGAAATATAATCAAATGAAATCCTAAGAAATAAAGTTACTTAATTGGAAAACAAAAACAAAAAGAGGTAAGGCATTATATTTTTACCTGAAGACATACTGATGCCCTGTTCCTCAGTGGTTAGAGCATCAGCCTTTGGACCAAAGGGCCTCAGGTTTGATTCCTAGTCAACGGCATGTACCTTGGTTGCAGGCTCCATCCCTGGCCCCCAGGTTGGGGTGCATGTGGGAGGCAACCAATCAAGGTGTCTCTCTCACATTGGTGTTTCTCTCTCTCTCTCTCCCTCCACTCTCAAAAAATCAATGGAAAAAATATCCTCTGGCCAAAACTGGTTTGGCTCAGTGGATAAAGCGTCGGCCTGCAGACTGAAAGATCCGAGGTTCGATTCTGGTCAAGGGCATGTACCTTGGTTGCCGTCACAATCCCCAGTAGTGGGTGTGCAGGAGGCAGCTGATCGATGACTCTCTCTCATCAATGTTTCTAACTCTCTATCTCTCTCCCTTCCTCTCTGTACAAAATCAATAAAATATATTTTAAAAAAAAAAAAAAAAAAAAAAAAAAAAAGACATAGTGGTAATAATCCCATGTCTACCAGCTCATAAAGTTACTGTTGCTTTTTTTCTGAAATAAATTTAGAAAATATATGTTTCCTACTCATTAGTATTATCACACATAGATAGAAATCATATATGATTCAATCTTATGGGTGTTCACATTTCTCCCTGCATTTGCTATTTCAGCGTCACCGAACCCGGAAGTCGTCAGGATCCATTCCCTCCCAGACATAGTGACGAGGGTGGAGGAGTACTATCGGAAAGGCTACGTCGTCGGGGCGATCCACCCCGTCCTGCAGCCGGTGCGCCAGCGGAGGCACCTGCCCGCCAGCCACCTGTACCGGGTGGTGCTGTGGCGCCTGAAGCTCAGGTGAGCTGCTGCCCACGGAGGCGGGCGCACTGCTAACGGGCCGTTTTCTTTGGCAAAAAGAACAGAAAGTCTGAGCAGCCCGATGGAAATGAGGATCAGCATGGGGCTTGGGTTTCAGGCACGTTTCCAGTGGTTAGCCGGGTGGGGGAAGGAAGCTTACGTTTCCTCCCTACAAGGCCTCCCTGGGTCGGGAGCCTGCAGACTAACAGGTCCCAGGTGAGGAAGCCCAGACGAAGGGAAGGGAAGCCGCCTGGAGACGCATGGGGGAGCTCACAGGGTAGCGCGGCTCCAATCCTCCAGGGCTGAGAGCACGCCTGGACCGGGTCTGCTCCCTCGGAGCATTTTTAACTGCCCGGGTTGTTCTATTACAGGGGCACAGACACCGTCTCTGCCTGCTGAAACCGTTCTTCCCAAGGCCTACATGCCACGTTCTTACAAACAGGATAGAGTCTTATTGTTTATATATATATAAATACCAGAGGCCCGGTGCACAAATTCGTGCATGGCTGGGGTCCCTAGTCCTGGCTGGTGACTGCTGCCCATTGGGGCCATCTAAACCCAGTCCCAATCAGGGCTGGCTGCCTGCCTGTGGGAAGGGATCGCAGAAGGTTAGCCAGCTGCAGGAGGTTGGCTGTGGGAGTGCACTGGCCACCAGGGGGCAGCTCCTGCATTGAGTGTCTGCCCCTTGGAAGTCAGTGTGCGTCATACCGACTGGTCAACTGGTTGTTCGGTTGCTTACGCTTTTATATATATATAGATTGATTTCAGAAAGGAAGGGAAGGGGAGAGAGAGAAAACATCAATGATGAGCGAATCATTGATCAGCTGCCTCCTACGCGCCCCACACTGGGGATTGAGCTCACGACCCAGGCATGTGCCCTGACCAGGAATTCTGGTTCATAGGTCAACACTCCACCACTGAGCCACACCAGCTGGGCTTGTCAGCTTTTTTGTAAAAAAAAAAAAAAGAAAGCTAGGTAAAAGCCATTTATTTTAGTTTCATTTCTAACTTTTTGAAATAGTTACTTTTCCAAACAATACTGCAACCATTTTTTGCCAGACTAGCTTGTAAGTTTGAGAGTTTTCAAAGACTGTTGCTCCTTCCGGTGCTGAGAATAACCAGACCCATTTTCTTTGGTTCCCATTTCATTTTTTTAAGCCGCTCTTCAACTATGTCAAACCCATCTCCAAATCAAGGTAACACCTGTGTTTTCTCTTTCTAGTAACAGACTCATAACCAACCACCTTTACTCTGAAAGGGCTAAGCAGAGAAGGAAAAAATGAAATAAGAGGGGAAACAGGAAAGTTGAAGAAAGTGAACATTTTAAAAATGTTCTAGGTTTGCTTTTAAGGGACATGTCCTCCCTGAGTTAACTGCCCACTGACCCGTGTGCGAGGGGGGGCATGCAGGCGGCAGCCTCGTTGGCATTCCCAGATAAACATGCCACCTGTCACACAGTAGGAGCACATTTCCTACTTACAAACCTTACTAACCATGCATACAGTATTTTTTCTCGTTAGCATTGCTTAAAATAGACTCAGTAGTGCCCTGACAAGGCCAGGACTAAGGAAAGAGTAAAACTCAGAGAAGAAGAAAAAAAAAACATGGGACAATATTGATCTGCATTTGAATAAGGTTTTCACTTGGGCTTTTGTATATGAGATATACCAGTCACCCAAAATCACTTCTCAGAACGTTTGTTAAAACAACAGACATGAAATTTTTCTGCTACATTAAATTGGACATTACTGTAACAGAGATTTCAATTAAGGAAATTTAAATGAATCAAGTGACTGTGTTTTTGGAAGTTAATAGAGATTTACATTGAAATTTGAATAAGTGAAAGCGACAGTGTTTTTCTGGTATTTTTGCCCAAGAAGATAACCGTTAGGCTTGAAATGACAAAACAAAGAAATGATTGCTTTGACCTTACTTGTTGCTCACATCTTGTCATGTGAGCAAATCAACTTAAACTAAGCAATCAGCTGCCAGCGTCCGACCCTGAACCTTTCTCTGTTGCAGCCCGAAGCTCTCTGCAGTGACCAGCGGACAGAGACGCCCCCGGCTGGTGATTGAGGAATGTCCTCTGACGTACGAGACGCAAGCAAACGACGTAGCAAAAGAACTGATAGAAAAGGTACTAAATGTACACATTGTCTTCGTGGGATATTGAGAAATCCTTGGTATTTCTTCTCCATCAATTTCCTTTCTTGTTTGAAAAAGAACAGGGAAGCCCTAACCGGTTTGGCTCAGTGGACGGAGCGTCGGCCTGCGGACTCAAGGATCCCAGGTTCGATTCCGGTCAAGGGCATGTACCTTGGTTGTGGGCACATCCCCAGTAAGGGGTGTGCAGGAGGCAGCTGATCGATGTTTCTAACTCTGTCCCTCTCTCTTCCTCTCTGTAAAAAATCAATAAAATATATATTTTTTACAAGAACAGGGAAATAATAGGTGACTTATTCTACCAGAATTTAAAATATATTGAAGTTGCCAAATTGTGCAGAGTAAAAAAACATATTACACTTTTTCATGTATAAAAACAGACATAGAGGCCAATGAAACAGAATGGAAATGTCAGGAATAAACTTATACACACAGAAGTTCCATTACAAACCTGAAGAAATAAAAGGGGAAGCAACCATGACTTAGAGCCACGGGAACGTGGGCAACTGTTCTGTAGGCAACACATGCCACAGGTTTCCAGTGAGACAAAGGGGTCATTGTTAAGTAAAAAATATGAAGGGAAATGAAAGAGTAGGCATAGTCAATTATAAATAGATTGAGGACTTTGAGTTTTGTCTATAGATGTAGTAAATACTAGGAAAACTAAGCTTAGAACTAAAGAATTCAGACAAACTCTGCAACAAGTGTCCTCTAGGAACCTGGTTTCAGAATCGATATGCAGGGAATAAGATGCATCCGAGCGATGTCCAGTCTTGAATAGACACACAGGATCCATCAACAGTGGCTACAAAAGGAGATAAGTCACAAAGGCAATTGGCCAAAGGGTCAGCTTGACAGATTTTTTTTAAATATATTTTATTGATATTTTACAGAGAGGAAGGGAGAGGGAGAGAGAGAAACATCAATGAGAGAGAAACATCGATCAGCTGCCTCCTGCACACCCCCCACTGGGGATGTGCCCAAAACCATGGTACATGCCCTTGACCAGAATGGAACCTGGGATCCTTCAGCCCGCAGGCTGATGCTCTATCCATGGAGCCAAACTGGTTAGGGCCTAACCAGTCATGTTTAATGTGAATGTAAAAGCTGAGAAGAACCGCCACTTTAGGATTCACCGAGGAGTTACGTGGAGAGTATGAACTCCAGTGTAGGGTGAGCTTTAAGAAAAATCCATAGATTGCACCTGGCATTGGGACAACTTAGCACGGTGTTCGTGAATATTAGTTTGGTAATAAAAATTATAAATCCTGTTTTATTTTGTGACTCAATAATTTCCTCTGTAGGAATCTATTCCAAGAGATTCATGGGGAAGGGGAAAAGTCATTTCCATACAAAAGTACGTTAACAAACAGCGAATAAGAGGCCAAATTCCCAATAACCGGCAAGCTGAGAAGGAGGCAGTGGCCCATCAATGCAATGGAATAGTTATGGTTACTGAGCGTGGAAACTATATTCACCGTCAGTCTATACCAGTGGTCGGCAAACTGCAGCTCCGTTGACAAATGAGTTTGCTGACCGCTGACCTAGACTCTCGATTCCAATAATTTACATGCTGCTGTTGTTCCTTGTGTTTAAGCCCCTATACAGTATAACCTACTTGAAACTTAAAAATGAAACACTATGTAGGTTGATTAAAATCAAGGAAAAAACTTACAAGTATCCTAAACTGATGGGGTTTTACTCAAGTTTTCTTTTGTGTTGCATTGGCATACTTGGAAGATTTTAGCTTTTATTTAAATGAATAGAAACTAAGACATTTCCTTTCAAGGAAGAAATGGTGAGACTCACTCACGTTCCCATGGCTGTTCCCGCTGAGGGTGACGGCGTGCACGGCCAGCTGTGGCCTGACCACAGCCCGTCACCGCCCGCTGACGTCCCTTCTGTGCAAGGTCATCGGCGTCAGTAAGGCTCTCCAGAGCGGGCTGGAGACTGGGCTTTTACAAACAATGTGCACTTACTGTGTACTGCTACCATTCTGGGAGCTTCTTTTTTCTGGGGACAAATCTACTCCAGAACGTTTCTTTCGAAAACAAAAATGTGACGGCTAATTTAGTCTTAATGGATCACCGTCAGAGCTCTTGTTTTTGCCTCTGACTTCCTGGAGACGGTTCAAGACCCGCTTACACAGGAAAGCACTGTTATTCCAGACATCAGGGGCGGGTTGTTCCAGAAGGAGAGGCGCTCCAGGAAGCACGCCTGGGACACGGAGCGCCGCCCGTGTGCGCACAGGAGCCAGGGGTGGACGCCAGGCGTGTGAATAGTTGGTTGTTGAACAGCTAGGTTTTAAGGCATTTGAACATTATATCAATGTCTGCTCCGTTTTTAAAGGTAGGTTCACAAGTGTTTTTGCCCAGGATTTTTAAATATATTTTATTGATTTTGTACAGAGAGGAAGGAGAGAGTTAGAGAGTTAGAAACATCGATGAGAGTCATCGATCAGCTGCCTCTTGCACACCCCCTACTGGGGATATGCCCGCAACCAAGGTACATGCCCTTGACCGGAATCGAACCCGGGACCTTTCAGTCCGCAGGCCGACGCTCTATCCACTGAGCCAAACCGGTCCCGGCTTGTCCAGGATTTTTAAATAAAAATAACATTGGAAAATATCAATCTTCCAACTTAAAAAAAAATGGGGGGAAAACAAAAACAATTAACAGAGTCTGTTTGTTACCAGACTTTTCCAGATGAAACTTTCTAATAATAATTAAAAAAAAAAAAAAAGGTTTCTTCGCTTTTTCACCCAAATCGACATGTAAGACTAGGGAAAGCACCGGCAGTGAGTGGCCATTCCCCTGGCACCTGGTGTAGGACAGCCTGGGATTTTATCTAGGCTTCGAGCACTGTTACCCGCCGGTGCTAACGTGCAGGACTAAGTCAGTGGTGTTGTGTCCTCATCGTCCTTTGTCCGAGCTCGCACACCCGCACATCCTGCTCCGCCGTCTTCTCTTCGGCGGAGCAACAGGACAGGCACCCCCTCTAGTGGGCACTGCCCTCTGGGCTCGCCCCCTCCTTCCTGCCATTTTGTTTCTCACTCTAGACGCTCAGAGTTGCAACCTTCATCATGACATCATGACTTCTCCTTCCCCTCCCAGGTAACATGTAAAACCATTCATGCAGCCCTAGCTGGTTTGGCTCATGGACTGAGTGTCGGCCTGCAGACTGAAGGGTCCCCAGTTGGATTCCAGTCAAAGGCGCATGCCCACAAGCCTCAGTAGGGGGCATGCAGGAGGCAGCCAATCAGTGATTCCCTCTCATCATTGATGTTTCTGTCTCTCTCTCCCTCTCCCTTCCTCTCTGAAATCAATAAATCCTATCCAATAAAAGGCAATATGCAAATTAACCGTCACTCCATCACAAACACGGCAGTGCCCACAGCCACAAGATGGCGACGCCCAGTCCTTTCAGCCCCACCAGAGTTCCCCAGGCCCTGAGGGGTGGCTGCTGAGAGCGGCCATTCTTTCCCCGACAGAGGAAGCTAATCGTGATATTGGCCCAGGCAGGCGGCCGTGGCATCAGGGTACAAGCAGACGGGGCGTGCGTGTGGGGTCTATGCATTATGTCCACACATCGGTCAAGGATCTGCCTGTTAGCATTCTTCTTTACCCACATCAAACAACGAACTGTCAAATGTTATTTTTTAACGACTGCATACCTTTTTGCTTTTTAGTTAATGTCTTTTGTATTCATTCAGATGTGTTTGGTAATGTTATTTTCGAGGATTTCTTGGAATGGCTTTTCATTTTGCCTCAACTAGAGAGCCCATTGGTTAAAAGGTCTGCAGAAATCATGCTATAGAATTCCTAGTTCTTCCCAAATAGTAACCTTTTAAAGAAAAACAGGACTCCTGCTTTCGTTCTTTCTAACTTGTCTGAACTGTTTGAGGAAGTCACAGTAATAGTGTCACAGGTTGCTGGTCACCAGCAGATTCCTTGTTCTAGTGCAGTGGTCGGCAAACTCATTAGTCAACAGCACAACGATTGACATTTCTCTTGAGAGCCAAATGTTTTAAAATTTTCTTCTAACGCCACTTCTTCAAAATAGACTCACCCAGGCCGCGGTATTTTGTGGAAGAGCCACAGTCAAGGGGCCAAAGAGCCACATGTGGCTTTCGCGCCGCAGTTTGCCGACCACGGTTCTAATGGATTTCCTCAACGCACCTAAAGGCTAATTGGCAATCAGTGGACATGAAATTCCTGTGTTGTTCCACCGTCTCTTTTGAAACCTCAGGTCAATGAAGCTTCCAAGCGAGGAAGGAGGTTTGTGGGGCTCCTCGCCCAGCACTCTGCGCCCCTCTGCAACGGGACGGCCCTCCACGGAGACGGGGAGCCCGCCCTGCCCGGGCGCCACTCCCCCGCGGAGAACGGGCGACGCTGGAGCGAAGGCCCCCTCGGCGGGCAGCCCTGGGAGAGCGGGGCGGAGGCGGAAGCCCACCCGGACGGCGGGCCATGCCAGCGGGAGCCCCCCGGCAGCCCCGGGGCCACCGCCCCAGCTACAGGAGAAGGTAACAGGCACAATGAGGAGGAACAGCCGCTGTGCGGTTAAACCTGGCAGAGTACGTGGTTGGTTTCTGTTGGTTTCTGTTGTTCTGTATCACCCACCTAAGGTTATTTTTTCCATTGATTTTGTTTTGTATTTATTTTTTTATTTTTTCAAATATATTTTATTGATTATTTACAGAGAGGAAGATAGAGGGACAGGGAGTTAGAAACATCGATGAGAGAGAAACATCGATCAGCCGCCTCTTGCACACCCCCTACTGGGGATGTGCCTGCAACCAAGCCAACATGCCCTTGACCGGAATGGAACCTGGGACCCTTCAGTCTGCAGGCTGACGCTCTATCCACTGAGCCAAACTGGTTTTGGCTGATTTTGTTTTTGAGAGAGAGAGAGGGAGGGAGAGAGAGAGAGAGAAACACTGATGTGAGAGAGACACCTCGATTAATTGCCTCTCACATGTGCCCCACCCAGGACCAGAGATCGAACTCACAACCCTGCAGTGCGAGGGCCAGTACTCCAACCACTGAGCCATACTGCCCTGTACTACAAAGTATATGTGTGTGTTTTTAATATATTTCACTGATTTTTTACAAGAGGAAGGGAAAGAGATAGTTAGAAACATAGATGAGAGAGAAACATCAACCAGCTGCCTCCTGCACACCCCCTACTGGGGATGTGCCCACAACCCAGGTACACACCCTTGACTGGAATCGAACCCGGGACCTTGAGTCCACAGGCCGACGCCTACCCACTGAGCCAAACGGGTTAGGGCTCAAAGTACTTTTTTTAGGCAAAGTAAGTTTCTAAAGTTATGGGGACTAGATAAACGAGTATAAACTCGTCTTATTCTTTTAAATTATTACAGTCAGAAGTAAAGTAGGACAATTTTCCAACAGCCATCTCTGGGTGGTCTGACAGCCACCCGCATAGGACACTTTGTGTTCAAAACTGCTTTCTAGATAGTCCCTCGCCAGCTCCCTGTGAAGCGAGCTGTGCCTGTGAGTGGAGAGAGTGATTCTCTAAGGAGGCTGCTCCGGCTGGTGTGTGTCCCTGCGAGAATGTCCGTTCAGGCCTCTCCCGTTGCGTGGACGGTGTTCGCCCTTGAAGTTCATTCCCTCCTTTGATCACCTTATAGAATAT
The DNA here is from genome assembly GCF_014108245.1 of Pipistrellus kuhlii. Classification (NCBI taxonomy): domain Eukaryota; kingdom Metazoa; phylum Chordata; class Mammalia; order Chiroptera; family Vespertilionidae; genus Pipistrellus; species Pipistrellus kuhlii. The sequence goes on from NW_023425573.1 coordinate 13,373,195, forward strand.
GAAAATGGCCTGACATGGTGAAACAATTACTGTAACAGCAGTGCCCGCATCCTAAAATATCTTTAAACGGTCCTTTTATTGCTCTCAGGCAACTGGCAAGTCTTTTGGAGGAACTGAGCGTAATTTACTCATGTGCTTGGACTGTTTGGCATTTTCTGAGACCTTGCCAGGCATGTTTTAAAAAGCACTAATAGAGCCCTGGCCAGTGTGGCTCCGCAGATAGAGCGACAGCCTGCAGACCAAAGGGTCCCGGGTTCGATTCCGATCAAGGACATGTACCTTGGTTGCAGGCTCCGACCTGGCTCGGGGCCCTGGTCTGTGTGTGCAGAAGACAACCAATCGATGTGTTTCTCTCTTGTCGATCTTTCTGTCTTTCCCTCTCTCTTCCACTCTCTCTAAAAGATCAATGAAAAAACATTAACCAAAAATAAATAAATGAATAAAAAGAAAAGGCACTAGGAAAGAAAATCAAAGACTGTGTATAACCTTAGAGTTAGGATATGCAGTGGTTGGCAAACTGCGGCTCGTGAGCTGCGGTTTACCGCTCTGTTGACTAATGAGTTTGCCGACCACTGTCTTAGAGAATCTGGTGAAATTCATGAGACTCAACCCAGAAAAATGCACACAACACACATGCCCAAGTACTTGTGTCTCTACCGCCAGTGGTTTAGACTTTCTAAAACACAATCACGGATGGGGGTCCGTCAGCCCCCCAAATTAAGAATTTGCCAACTTACAGTAAAGAATAAGACATGACCCAGCAATTCCATGTCTAGGTATGTGTTCTAGGGCGGCTCTCACACGGGTCCAAGGCGACATGGGTAATCATTGTAGTAACAAAAGTTTGGAAGCAGTGTACATGTCCATCAGTAGAGAACAGTAGACTGGAATACTATGTAAACTAAATGACTAAGATCTGTAAAGTATTAACTATATTTCAAAAGCATAATATTGAGCAAGAAAATCAATTTAAAGATTGCCATATATAGCATGATGCCATTTTTAGAAGTTTTTTTTTTCATATCATCTGTAGGTATATAAAACTATATTAAACGAATAAAAGCTTGCATACGAGAGATAAACACCAAGTTCATTATAGTAGCTATTTCTGGAGAATAGGATAAGAGAAGATTACATAGTATATGTAATCTCAACTATATCTGTTTCTCAACGCCTTAAAAAAAAAGTCTGAAGCAAACACGGCTTCACTTGAAACATGGTTAAGATTTGAAAAAAGTGAGTGATAGCTAATTTTGTTATTCTCAGTGCTTGTTCTGTGCTTAAAATAGCTCATGATTAATTAAAGAAGAAAAAAACCAACTTAAGAATCTTTTCAGTGAAATTATAGCTCTTCCTTCTGTCTTCCTTCCGAATGCCTTTCCTCAGATAACAAGTTGTATATCGTGTTCAACGTGTTTGATGACGATGCCCCCGGCTGGGCCTACCAGGAGGGCGCCCTGTCCATGAAAGTCGCGAGGAAAGGGCCCGTCATCAGCACGCTCGATGCCGATTGGCTGGAGCTAACGGCGTTCTATTATAAGCAAGGCTTGTCTCTGATCGACTCCTTTGTGTGCTGGGAGACACCGAAAGGTAAGTTCTCAGTGATGACACGTCCGTATCTTTAAAAGTTGTCCTGACGTAAGAGTGGGTGGAAATGTGTTTGCCTCTTGAATTCTGTGGCCGGAAGGACAGATGCTGTTCCTGAGGAAATAGATCCCAGCCCTCACTCCGCTCTGTAGCTTCCAGGTAACAGCTTACCCAGCCTGGTGGTAGAATTTAACGTGATGTTTGCTGTTGGGTTGTAACTGTCAGGACTAGACAGGCCCGTGTGTGATGGACGAGTAGGACTTTCCAAATGCAATGTACTCCAACAACCCAGTCGGGGCTTAATATGGCATTTGAGGACACTATCCAAATGATGACACTGCCTACCTGATTCTTTCTATACTTTGTCTTGAAAAGTAACTTTTGCTTCAGAAAATGATATTGATCTTAGGTTCATTTCTGCCTTCCCCCATCTTTCATCTGTGTCCAGCCTTCCTCTTTTAGTTATAAAGGAATCTGTAATCATCCATCTACATCACAAAAACAACAAAGAAACAAACAAAACTCCAAAAATGACCTTGTAGGGAAAGTGTTTTAAAAAGAGATTAGAGCTAAAAGAAAAGAAAAATAGATATGAAGGAAGCTGGAAACATGGAAGGATAGAAGCCATGAAAACCAGAACAGGGCCTGACCCCGGTGGTTCAGTGGTTGAGTGTCGACCCTGCACCAGGAGGTCACGGTTCAATTCCTGGTCAAGGCACATGCCCGGGTAGTGATCCCCAGCAGGGGGGTGTGCAGGAGGCAGCGATCAATGTTGATGTTTCTCTCTCATCAATGTTTCTCTCTCTCTCTCCCTCTTCCTTCCTCTCTCTCTAAAATCAATAAAAACATTTTTTTAAATGAAAAACAGAATAATTGGGGACCCTAACTCAATGAGGTTAGAGAAAAGAATGAAGAAGTAAATGAGATCTCCATATACCTTATTATCATTAAATCCGTGTAGTGACAACGTCACTAATACAACTAAAGATTTTGGATGAATATTTTGAATTAGCAAGAGTTGTATGTGCCAGTGGAGCCTTCTAACCAGCAACCAAGATGAAGGCCGAGCCCACGGCAGCACCGGAAATGTGGCCGCTGGCAGAGCGCTGGGCACAGCAGCTGCTCAAGGAAGAGGTTCTGGAATTTTTTGATTCTTGGAAACTTCTTCCAAGCGGATCCAATAGGAAGAGCTTGGGCTCTCAGATCAGACAGGCCAGGTGTAAATCCCATCTTCTCTCCTCGTTAGCTGAGCGATGCTCACTCCTCATAAGCTGTGAGTTCTGGAGAAGTTTGTTGAGCTCAGGAGCCCCGTTTCCTCAAAGGGGGATAAACATAGTCCTCCTTTAACCCATAGAAACAGACCAGCGGGAAGGCTCCCAGAAGGCAGTGGGGAGGGGGGATGGTCACTATCACTGGGATGAGTTTGCGGGGGACAGATGGTCACTAGAATGGGGGGACAGTCACACGGTAAGACATAAACATGTCCAGTTGCTATATTGCATACCCGAAGCCTCTGTAACCCGTATCAGACTGTATACCGACTGTACTCAGATCAGTTCATTCGCTGTGAGAATCCCATAGGCTACAGCATGTGCCCAGAGGAACACACCCCCCCTCACACACACACACACACACACACAGCGTCCGCCTGCCCTCAGAGTTCAGGTCTGAGGCTCATTTTCTTCCCGGCACTGGTTCTGTGCAGACACAGTGCTCTTGGCGTGGACCTCCTGTTTGGGGGGCGGTCATGCTTCATATTTCTCTCCCACCCTCCCTCCCCCTCCCTCTACCTTCTTCCCTCCAAAGAGTCTGAGTTGGAGCCATTTCAGATTGTGGGTTGCTGCAGGCAAAACGAAAAAGACTCCTTTCACTCCTCTCCAGGCCTTGCCCATGAAATAAAATTAGCCACAGCAGTTGCCAGCTCAGCTCGAGGCTGGGAGGGCTTTTGTTCTGAGAGCTCCGGGCTATTTAGAGATCCTGGATCCTGGGGGTGGGGTGGGGAGGGGGTGGGAAGGGGGGGACTCTCCTTGGCAGCTGGATGTCTCAGAACATTTTTTTCCACCACAGCCCCCCCCCCGCCCAGCCCCTGGGTGTGTCAGCCTGGCTGGGAGCAGCAGGGGGTGGTGACCCAGGGCCAGGGCCTGTGTGGCTCTGGAGGAGGGAGCAGGGCTGGCTGGTGGCTTTGTTGGGGGGATAGGGAAGCCCTAGGACAGGCCACTTTTCCTCCGTCCCCTCCTCCCTCTCCCAGGACACTGCCAGGAGTCAGCCCGCCACCGGAAGGAGGTCCTCAGCCGGCCCCGCACACTCCCGTGGGCGCCCGGGGGTGACACCCCGACTGACCCAGGAGTGCCAGCCCCTGCGCCAGCACAGACGCTCGGTCCTCGGGAGCAGTGGGCGGCAAACTGCGGCTCTGCTGACTAATGAGTGTGCCGACCTCTGGGATAGGGGCTTAATCACAAGGAACAACAGCAGCCTGAAATTGTTAGAATCGAGAGTCTCGGTCAGTGGTCGGCAAACTCATTAGTCAGCAGAGCCCAGTTTGCCGACCACTGCTCTGAGCATAGCGGCTCCGCAGGCAGCCTCTGTGGGATGAGACGGCAGCTTTGGCAGCTTTGCCCGCTGCTCAGACACACACATGCACACGCACTCACACATACTCATACACATTCACAAACTCACATTCACACACCCATACACATTCACACACACTCATGCTCACTCACACAGTCACACACACACACACTCACTCTCACACACTCACACATTCACCCACACACACACACAAACACTCACACACCCATACACATTCACACACACTCATGCTCACTCACATAGTCACACACTCTCTCACACACTCACACATTCACACACTCACATTCACACACACACTCACACATTCACACACTCACATTCACACACACACTCACACATACTCACACACATTCACACACACACACGCTCATGCTCACTCACACACACAGTCACACACAGTCACACACACTCACACTCACTTCACCAGGCCATGGCCTCAGAGCACAGCCTGCTCCCGGCGGAAGCCCCGCCCGCACGGCACCATGTCACCGCCCGTCGGTGGATCGTTGGCCTCGTGGTAGCAGTGCCATCATCGCCTGTGGACATGCTCGAGTGGAACGGGGGGATGTGTCAGGACGAGGAGGGGGGTAAAGACCTGCCACGTGCACTTACTCACGTCACATGTATGTGTGTGCCGGCCCCGCACTTACTTTCCTAACGGGGCGAGTGCGGCGATGCGGCCGCAGGGGTGGGGTGAGCGTGACGGCAGCGCGGCTGAGGCTGCAGGAGTCTGTGCCCACCGCGGACACGGAGGGGGGCCGGGGGCCCGACGTGGACGGCTGGGGGGAGAGGAGCCGGGAGGCCCGTGGAGGAGAGAAGGGCGCCCACGGGTGGGAGAGGAGCACGGCCCCTCCACGCAGTCTCACCACAGCCAATGCCCGAGGGCGGACGGCGCCCTCCTGTGTGCCCGCCTGTTCTCAGCGGTTCCCACTCACTAGCTCGGGTCACTCCCACGGCGGCCCTGAGCTAGGTCTGCTTGCTCCCCTTTACCGGTGAGGAAACTGAGGCTCAGTGCTACACGGGTGCCCCTCACACGGCTGGAAGGGGGCACCAGAGTGGAGCGGATGCTCTTAGGCAGTTTGCCATCCGGTCGGGACTTTTATTCCAATTATTCCTTAGCCAGGTGAAGGGGGGTCTGGCCTGAAAGGGCCTCTCTGGCCTCGTCCTGCGAAGTGGGTCACAGAGGGGGGCGGGAGGGGGCAGCCGCTGCCATGACCAGGGAGCTGGCGGTGGGGGAGGGCAGAGACCGGCTGGCATTCCCTCTGGAGACAGAGCTTCTGAGGAAACACATCTCCCGTCCAGGCCCCCTCCCTCAGTTAATGCCGATGGTGCCACGTGGGCCCTTTGGAGACTGACGTGGCACCTTCCCGTCCAGCTGGAGGTCACACTGACCTCCAACCGGAGTGAACTTGGCAGATCACCTGTCCAGACACGTAACTTCCCTGGGCACCCTTCAAGCGTGTGCTCTCCAGCCAGGGCCTGGGGGTGTGGCCTGTGCCAGGGCCCAGGGGGTGTGGCCTGTGCCAGGGCCGGGGTGTGTGGCCTGTGCCAGGGCCCAGGGGGTGTGGCCTGTGCCAGGACCGGGGGGTGTGGCCTGTGCCAGGGCCGGGGGGTGTGGCCTGTGCCAGGGCCCAGGGGGTGTGGCCTGTGCCAGGGCCCAGGGGGTGTGGCCTGTGCCAGGGCCCTGGGGGGTGTGGCCTGTGCCAGTGCCCAGGGGGTGTGGCCTGTGCCAGGGCCCAGGGGGTGTGGCCTGTGCCAGGACCGGGGGGTGTGGCCTGTGCCAGGGCCCAGGGGGTGTGGCCTGTGCCAGGGACCAGGGGGTGTGGCCTGTGCCAGTGCCCAGGGGGTGTGGCCTGTGCCAGGGCCCAGGGGGTGTGGCCTGTGCCAGGGCCGGGGGGTGTGGCCTGTGCCAGGGCCTCTGGGGAGTGTGGCCTGTGCCAGGGCCCGGGGGGGGTGGCCTGTGCCAGGGCCGGGGGGTGTGGCCTGTGCCAGGGCCGGGGAGTGTGGCCTGTGCCAGGGACCAGGGGGTGTGGCCTGTGCCAGGGCCGGGGAGTGTGGCCTGTGCCAGGGCCGGGGAGTGTGGCCTGTGCCAGGGCCCAGGGGGTGTGGCCTGTGCCAGGGCCCAGGGGGTGTGGCCTGTGCCAGGGCCCAGGGGGTGTGGCCTGTGCCAGGGCCCAGGGGGTGTGGCCTGTGCCAGGGCCGGGGGGTGTGGCCTGTGCCAGGGCCGGGGGGTGTGGCCTGTGCCAGGGCCCAGGGGGTGTGGCCTGTGCCAGGGCCCGGGGGGGGGCGGGGGGGGGCCCTGTGCCAGGCGCACAGAGCTCACAGACGAACCTCTCCGAGGGTGACGCTCACTCAGGAGGGCAGAGGGCCCGTTTCCTTACATCACGGGGACGCACTGGAGAGGGCGCCAGGTTTGCACGCACCAGAGCTGCGCCTGCAGACCATCCTTCATCGATACACTTCCCTTTCCCGCGGGGGCATTGGCTTTTAAAAGGTTTTCTGTGGGTTTTTGAGAAGTGGTGGGTCGGTGCTGGGTACCTTTTCCACCTTAGGCCCCAGAGGAAAGGGGAATGTGGAGGGCACACGGCCCAAACGGGGACAGCTGCTCGGCGGAGGCACACCTGTTCGCCATCCCCTCTCTCCAACTGCACATCCTGGGGGCCCTGGCATCAGAACAGGAAAGCAGAGGCAGAGCCACAAAAACCCACGGCCCTCACGTCACAGAGTCCCCAAGGAGACCGGTTACCATAACTACAGTTATCGAAGTATATCATTGTTTTTAAAATTCACAAGCCCATTCTAACTAAAGGACTTAGGACATAGCCATTTTTTATGGTGGTTAGCGATGCCCTGAACTTACAATCAGAAAGAGACTTAGCCGGTTTGGCTCAGTGGATAGAGCGTTGGCCTGGGGACTGAACAGTCCCAGGTTCGATTCTGGTCAAGGGCACATGCCTGGGTTGTGGGATCCATCTCCAGTAGGGGGTGTGCAAGAGGCAGCCAATCAGGGATTCTCTCTCATCATTGATGTTTCTAGCTCTCTTTCCTCCCTTCCTCTCTGAAATCAATTAAAATATATATATATATATATATATATATATATATATATTTATTTATTTATTATTTATTTATTTATTTTTTATTTTTTTTAAGAAAGAAAGAGACTTGATTCTTCTGGTCTCTTTGGTGTGACAATGGTCAGGTACATTTAAAAGGAAATAGGGTGTCTGCTGTCCTCAGAAAATCATTTCCAACGAGTACATTACTCTGTCCTGGACGCCACTGAGAACAGCATAAACGCTACGTAATGGTCTGTCTGTCTGTCTTAACTGTCGGTGATGATGACAGCACAATGATTTCCGCTTGAGGTGGATAAGCCTGTCCATAAACACTAAGACCACAAATTCCATGGAAAGCACCCTGGCCGAGCTCGTATTTAAGCTTAGCAGAGCCCTGAAATCTTCGCAGGCCCGTGCTCCTGGAACAACCGGCAGCCGGGCCAACATGGATGTGCCATCCGCCCTGTGAAAGCCAGAGTGTTCAACCCACATGTGACCGTGGGAAAACTGGAGACAAAGGAACACCATAACGGCAGCTCAGCGTGGCCAGATGGTCACTGGGAGCCGTTCAAGAGAAGGTCCGAGAGGCCCCCCCCGGAAACTCCCTGCCCGCAGGCGACCTCTCCACAATGCCTTCTGTTCGGGATCTTCCTGTCGCCATTCTTTTCTTTTTAAGCGTCACTGAAGTGAAGCATTGTTCCTCGTTTGTATTTTTGAGGAAATCTTGCCTCATATTCCTGTTCCCCTCCCACCCGTACATGTCAGGGGTTAACAGTGTTGATGCTGTTTCTCTCAGGAGTAGAACTGACGTGCAGACGGCACACAGACCAGAGACCGCCAGGTGGGGTGCCGTGTCTTCCCAGGCGCTCCTTGGGCTCAGGAAACCGCCTCTCCGCGCAGGGTGTCCATCTTGTTTTGGTTATTGCCCTTTTCGTGTTTACAGCTGGGTTTTAACTCGCTGACGTGTAACCCTGTCTTGACCTTGGCAACAAAGATTTAACCTTCAGAGAGGAGGAGGGTGTTGCAAGGGATCTGTTTGTCTTTCTGCTTCCTACGAGGATTTTTTTTTTTTTAAGGGTTGAGACGCTCTTAAGAAACACGTCAGCTCTAACCGGTTTGGCTCGGTGGATAGAGCGTCAGCCTGCGGACTCAAGGGCCCCAGGTTCGATTCTGGTCAAGAGCATGTCCCTCGGTTGCGGGCACATCCCCAGTAGAGTGTGCAGGAGGCAGCTGATCGATGTTTCTCTCTCCTGGATGTTTCTAACTCTCTGTCCCTCTCCCTTCCTCTCTGTAAAAAAAAAAAAATCAATAAAATATATATTTTAAAAACACTTTGTATTTGCAACTCTTCTAACTGCACCCTCCTCCCCGCAGGGGACCACGTGCCGAAAGCGCTGGACGGGTTCTTCGTGTTCGAGGAGGAGGGCTCCGGGCTGCCGGGGGCCGGCCGCGCCGGGAAGGACGCCATTGTGGTGGAGCAGTGGACCGTCATCGAGGTAAAGGGCCGTGGCTGACCGTCCGGCTTTATTTAGTTTTCTATTTTTTAATATATATATTTTATTGATATTTTTTTTTGTTTTTTTTGTTTTTTTACAGAGAGGAAGAGAGAGGCATAGAGAGTTAGAAACATCAATGGGAGAGAATCATCAATCAGCTGCCTCCTGCACGCCCCCTGCTGGGGATGTGCCCGCAACCAAGGTACATGCCCCCGACCGGAATCGAACCTGGGACCTTTCAGTCCGCAGACCAGCGCTCCATCCACTGAGCCAAACCGGTTTCGGCCTATGATTTGTTGACTATATTTTTATCGATCTCAGAGAGGAAGGGAGAGGGAGAAACATCAGTGACGCACACCCCACACTGGGAATCGAGCCCACGCCCTGGGCATGTGCCCTGCCTGGGAATCGAACCGTGACCTCCTGGGTCCTAGGTGGACGCTCCACCTCGAAGCCAGGCCGGCCGGGCCAGCTTTCTGTTACGTTAACGGCTTCACCGTCACGCGGTGAGCCCCTCCCGCTGTCGGTGCAGCCTCCGACGCAGGAGCGAACCGCTCTCCCAGGGGAGCAGTGCTGCGCCCGCGCCCGCCTTGTGATAAGACAGCAAAACCACGACCCGAGCAAGAATGGCAGTGTGGCCCCACAGGCCGGCCTGGACCCAAACAGCGTCCCCTGAGGCTCCACACAATGCCCGCACCTGGTCTGACGGGAACAGATGCCCATGAGAGCTGGCGTTTGTCTCCAGCAACCAACGGGCCACTGTCAAAGCAAAGGTGCCCGAAGGGTGCTCCCCGTCAGCAGCCGAACCTCCATCGCCGCCCTCCGAACCGGAGAGGGACAGGCTGCCACAGGAGGAGAGGCCACCCGAGGGGGACAGGCCGCCGAGGGGGACAGGCCGCCGAGGGGGACAGGCCGCCGAGGGGGACAGGCCGCCGAGGGGACAGGCCGCCGAGGGGACAGGCCACCCGAGGGGACAGGCCGCCGAGGGGACAGGCCGCCGAGGGGGACAGGCCGCCGAGGGGACAGGCCGCCGAGGGGGACAGGCCGCCGAGGGGGACAGGCCGCCGAGGGGGACAGGCCGCCAAGGGGACAGGCTGCCGAGGGGACAGGCCGCCGAGGGGACAGGCCACCCGAGGGGACAGGCCGCCGAGGGGACAGGCCGCCGAGGGGACAGGCCGCCAAGGGGGACAGGCCGCCGAGGGGGACAGGCCACCCGAGGGGACAGGCCGCCGAGGGGACAGGCCGCCGAGGGGGACAGGCCGCCAAGGGGACAGGCCGCCGAGGGGGACAGGCCGCCGAGGGGGACACATTGTGTGCGGCCTCGGCCCTCGGCCCTCGCTGGCAGGCTCTTTCGTGGACGAGCCAGCCTTTCTGGCCTCTCCGAGGGCGGAGACAGAGTCCCTGTTTCCAGGAAGCCAGAAATCACTGTGAGAGGAGGGGCAGGATTGGGGGGCAGAGCTAAAGCGCCCAGTAAAATTCATTCCAGTTTTAAGCTCAAAATAAATGAAAGCCAGTTGCAAGCCCCTCTCACCGTTCACTCCGGCTCATCTCTCCGCTCCGGTCCTGGGCCCAGGCACGTGTTTCTGAGCGCGAGGCCTGCCCGTTACCGGAATGCAAACCACCTGGGAGCTCAGTGCAAACGCAGGTTCCGCCCTGACTGGTTTGGCTCAGTGGCTAGAGCATCGGCCTGCGGACTGAAGGGTCCCAGGTTCGATTCCGGTCAAGGGCACGTACCTTGGTTGCGGGCACATCCCCAGTGGGGGGTGTGCAGGAGGCAGCTGATCGATGTTTCTCTCTCATCGATGTTTCTAACTCTCTATCCTTCTCCCTTCCTCTCTGTAAAAAATCAATAAAATATTTTAAAAGAAAGAAAGAAAGGTGCCCACTCTCACCCCCATTAGTGTTTGAGGCCAGACCAGGCCCCGGGGATGGGCCCAGGAAAGCCCAGGTTCTGGGGAGCAGCCGGAGACCCTGTCAGCCCCCACCCCCACCCCAGTGTCTCCACTGGGCCAGGGTTCGAGGCAGCGGGAAGCCGGCACCAGCGAAAGTGAGCTTGCTGGAGGGGGCGCCCCTCAGAACCCCACGCCCGTGCCTGGCTCTCCGGGTGCTGCCAGCCTGGGCCTGAGCTCTCTCTCCCCCCGCAGGGCTGCGAGATCAAGACGGACTACGCACCCCTGCTGCACACGCTGGCCGAGTTCGGGTGGCTCCTGACCAGCGTGCTGCCCACTCCGATCCTGAGACAGGACAGGTAACGCCGTCTCCTCCCGCACCCCCTTCTCCTCTAAGTCAGAGCTCCGTGGCGCTAACTCTGCTGAAGCAACAACCCTCTGTAATGCCCCAAGGCAGCCCTGGCTTCTCACCTCCTCTCAGGGCCTCGCCAGGTGTGTGCCAGCAGCTCCGCCTCCTCCCCAGGGCTGGCGAGGACAGGCGAGGGCAGGCCGGCCTGGCACCTGACGGGAAGGCCACACTGCCCTTTTCCTGCTCAGGGTGCCGGTGGGTCCTTGCCCAGAGTGAGCGCTGAGTGGATATACGCCTGCAGACAGAGAAGCACAGGCCACACGGTGGGGCCCCTGGGCCTGCCCCTCTGCTCTGCCCGTATAACGCTGCCCTCACCCAGCACCCAGCTGGGGCCAGGCCTGGGGGAGGCGGCGTCCTGCCTCCACCCATGCCGCAGTGGGATGGGCTCGCTCCCCCCTGGGCACGGGCTTGTTCGCTGTTCCCACGGAAACAAGTACCTCCTTAGAAAGTGAGAACCACCTGCCATCCCTTCACCGATACCAACTGGTCCTTTTCTCCTTTTCCTGCTTTTCCCCATCTCCTTTCTGGGAAGGAAGAAAATGAATTGTAGTCTTTTTTTTTTGAGAGAGAGAGAGAGAGAGAGAGAGAGAGAGAGAGAGAGAGAGAGAGAGGGAGAGAGAGAGGGAGGAGGGAGGGAGAGAGAGAGAGAGAGAGAGGGACCTGTTGTGTCTTCTGTGTAAAGCGCTTTCCTGTCCTGGGCTCAGAGGCGTGCCCTCTGCCCTATTTGGCACCTGGGACGTGACTGAGGGCGGCTGGCCTGCGAGGCCAGTGGCTCCCAGCAGGGGCAGCACTGCACCTGGGCTGGGCTGGCTGGGCTGGCCTGTGTGGCTGAGGGAGGCAGCTCCCTCCCCTCCCAGTCTCACCCCGCCTCCGGCGTCTCTGGTGTTCCCAGTTTAGCAGCTTCCCCGGGTCCCAGGTCCCCCCCACTTGAGAGGCTTTTGATTGACATGGCTTTATAACACAGCCACCCCTGCGCAGGTGAGGGGAGGGATAGAGGCGGATACAGCCTGAACCGGCTCAGGCTTTGAAAGGGGGATTAGGAGGAATCAGAGCAATCCCCTGCTTTTCTTCTCGGGGCTCTGTGGGTGACGGCTCCCACGTTACTCCCCATCTTTTCACAAAGCTGGGACGGCCCTGTCAGATCACAGTACGGGCGGTAATCTCAGGATTCTGCCTTCAAACCAAGCACCCTGAGTCACCGGGAGCACTCCCAGTGCACAGACAGGAGCTGGTGAGGCTTGCACCCCTCACGTGGCCAGGCCCGGGCGACTTAGACTGGTCAGAGAGGGACCAGGCCCGAGGAGGCACTCCTGTGTGGCATCTGGTGAACCGAGTAAACTGACAACGGGGAGACAGACTCGGGGGGACAGGGAGCACACTGCCCGCTGTCAGAGGGGAGCGGAGGGGGCTGGGAGAGAAGAGTGAAGGATTAAGCAGAGGAAAAAAAGACTCACGGACACAGACAGAGGTGTGGTGAATGCCAGGGGGAGGGGGCGGGGAGATATCATGGTGACGGAAGGGGGCCGGACTTGGGTGGTGACCACACAGTACAGCGTACAGATGATGAGCTGTGGAATTGTGCACCTGAAACCTGTGTCATCTCATTAACCAATGCCGCCCCGGTACGTTCCACACACAAATGAAAAGCGAAGTGAGTGAAAAGGTGTGCACCTGCCTGCAGAGTCTGCCCTGGAGGGGCGTGCAGCGGGGTGAGACGTGACCCTGGGCCTGCGCTCGGGCTGGGCCGGGTCAGGCTTCTGTACTGTGGGGTATGGCACCGTCACCAGCCAAGGGCAGGGGGTACTTCCATCTGTACGTTCCACAGTCGTATTAAAATAAGGGAGCGTAGAGCGCAGGGGGGTTGCAGAGCAGGGTGAAAACAGGTAAAGGAATTCAATAACAAAAATACGAGACGGATAACAGTCTGGCGATCGAGGTGCATGGGGTGAGGGAGGCAGGAGTAGTCAAGGAGGGGGAATAGATGGGAAGGAAAGAAACTTGATTTTGGGTGCCGAGTGCACGATGCAGTGTGCAGATGGTGTTTCATTGAATCTGTGTGGTTTTATTAGCCAAAGTCACCCCAATAAATTCAATTTTAAAAAGTTAGTTTATAAAAAGTAAACAAACAAGAGAGCGTGTAGACTGCCAAAGTCAGATGGAACCCTCGGTGGTACCGCGGTTAAAAGGCAGCACCCCCAGAGGGCAGGGCCCAGTGAGGACTCTGCCGATGACCGGTGACCCCGATAGGAGGCGGCAGGAAAACGTATTTAAGCGTAACCGCCCTCATGCAACAAGGGACGCCCCCCCAGGGCCAACTGCTCCCCCGAGTGCCTGGAGCATTTCGCAACCTCATCCTGCTGTGCTCCTTTGTGTGTAAGCGGCTGCAGGGCAGACAACATAGGATGAAGGTAAAGGCTCACTGGGATCTGATCGGGGAGATTATTGCTGAAACCTGTTTGTCCTCGGCGTCTTGGTTCCCGTTCCCACACGCTGGCCCCGTGAGGGTCACATGCGGGCAGGTCTCCGCTGCCCGGGGCGCAGACAGTCCTGACCGTTGGCCGTGTCATCTTTCCACAAAGAAAAATGCTGCCCCCAGTTCCACCTGGCCGGGGCGGACCAGAGAGCCTGAAAGAGTTGTCTCTGAAACTATAGGAGGGGTCCAGGCTTCGAGCTTAACGAATCTCTCTTCTTTTTGGTGCCCTGATGTGGAGGGGGATCATACCCACCCCCTGACGTAAGGGGACAACTCTATCCAACTGATCTCTCGGGCCAGAGCTAAACAAATCTCACGGTAATCACAGTATCACCAGGAGCGAGCTCTCTGACACTAATTCTTTTTCTTTTTTCTCTTATTTATGTATTTATTTATTTATTTTAATATATTTTATTGATTTTTTACAGAGAGGAAGGGAGAGGGAGAGAGAGTTAGAAACGTCGATGAGAGAGAAACATCGACCAGCTGCCTCCTGCACAACCCTTACCGGGGATGTGCCTGCAACCAATGTACATGCCCCTGACCGGAATCGAACCTGGGACCTTTCAGTCCGCAGACCGATGCTCTACCACTGAGCCAAACCGGTTTCGGCTGTTTATTTATTTTTATTGATCTCAGGGAGGAAGGGAGAGGGAGAGAGACAGAAACATTAATGATGAGGAAGAATCATCCACCTTCTGCATGCCCCCTATTGGGGATTGAGCCCACAACCCGGGTACATGACCTTGACCAGAATAGAACCCAGGACCTTCAGTCCACAGGCTGATGTTCTACCCACTGAGCCATACCAGCGAGGGCGGGACCTAGTTCTTTAGCAGAACCAAAGCCCCTGGGGCGTTGAAACCCTGGGCCAGGATAACCCAGCTTGTCCTGCATCATGGGGTTCCAGCGGACGCCCACAGCACAGCTCACGCTGCAGGAAACCAGCCCTGAGGCTCACAGGCCCGCAGAAGGAGGAGCGGTGATTAACGACACTGTGAAGATGTACACATGCTCACTCCCAGAAAGACCGATGCCTGTCACCACCGAGAATACCCCACGCTGGGCTGCCAGTTGCGAGTGTCCTCCCCCCACGTCCTGTGTGGTTCAGGGTTCGAGCTCTGGAGGAGACCGCACGCCAATGAAAGAGCTGAGACAAGAAAACATTAATTTGGGAATATTGGGGGCCAGGCGGGAGCCAGCTCAAGAGGAAGGACTCCGCTTTGCTCCGCCTTGCGATCCCTTTCATGCAGGTTTGGGGTCCACCCGTAGCCCTTAGGCAGGCAATTGCAGTAACAGCTCGATGATGGCCAGTCAACGAGGATTTACAAGAGACAAAAGGTGGAAGTTGCTTCCGCTCCCTTTGTCTCCACCGGGCAGTGGGTGCACAGCTCTGAGTCTTGTCAGAGCCTCCTGGCTGACAGCCACTCGCTGTCCGCCTCTCTGCTGGTGAGGCCATGGGCGGCTCTCACACCATCCCTCCTGGGCCGCCCGCCTGTGCAAACACCAGGGAAAGGCTCTCCCTCAGGTAGCTTGGCCTCAGGTGCAATCGTTAAACCATTTCACCTTCCCCTTCTCGGCTAACACCTAAGCCCTCCCTGAAAGGCCTATTCCTGAGGCGTTTTCCCCTTCCTTCTTTAATAACTCCTGCATATCCGTTACCAGATTGCAGGAAGGCACTGTCTCGGGTTTCCAGGTGAAGGGTGTCACTTCCCTGTCCTCGGCAATATCACCCCACCAGCGGTCCAAGCTGGTTACCATGGAGACCTCAGGGTGGTCATCTGATATCACATTGTTCCAAGACGATTGTTGTCCGCCCACCCGGAGAATTTGCCAGAACCCCTTCTTAATCGTTATGAATCAGGAGGTCACGGTTTGATTCCCGGTCAGAGCACATGAGCAGATGCCCGGATGGTGGGCTTGGTCCCCAGTGTGGTGCGTGCAGGAGGCAGCGGACCAATGATTCTCCCTCATCCCTGACATTTCTCTCTCTCTCTCTTCCTCTCTGAAATCAATTTTTTTAAAAAAAATTTTTTTTAAGAAAGAATGCTAGAATCCAGGGACATTTCATTGAGAATATAAAATTCTGCTCCTTGTATGGTGACCAGACATCCCACTTTTGGCGGGACAGTCCCGATTTTTTTTTTAAATATATTTTATTGACTTTATACAGAGAGGAAGAGAGAGGGATAGAGAGCTAGAAATGTCGATGAGAGAGAAACATCGACCAGCTGCCTCCCGCACACACCCCCACTGGGGATGTGCCCGCAACCAAGGTACATGCCCTTGACCGGAATCGAACCCAGGACCCCTCAGTCCGCAGGCCGACGCTCTATCCACTGAGCCAAACCGGTCCCAGCGACAGTCCCGATTTTTAACAATTTGTCCTGCATCCTGTGGCATTTTTTTTTTAAAAAGTCCCGATTTTTGAATCAAACATTTTTGAATAACAAATTGTTAAAAATCGGGACGTCTGGTCACCTTACCTAAGGGCAAGGTATTAATAACAAGAGGGGAAACTGTCCGTTCACTGTGAGGTCAGACCCCACTCTCAGAGCAGCGAAGGCCCTGGCGGGTCTGAGTGCAGGCGGGAGCAGGCGGGAGGGCAGGCCGGGGTTCACTCGCGCACCTCCCCGCCCTCTCGGATTGAAGTTCGGACGCTGTGTAACCTCTGTGCCCTGCCCTCGCGCCGCCTCGGCGGGAGCAGCGCTGATAAGGCCGTGCTTTGTACAATAGCCCCTTTGTCCGCTCTGCACGGGCAGCAGTCACTCCTCCCATTGAGCTTCCCGGTGACCGTTGTCCCGGGGGGAGGGCTGGAGGGGCCGAGGCGGCCGTCCCCTGGGTGGCTTCCCACACACACACACCTGGGACCAGGGCGGGGCCTCAGGGCACAGGACTTCCCGGCCACTCACACCGCCAACGACAAAGCGGCAAGCTAACGGTTCAGCTCTTAACAAGTAAACGCTGCTTTCCCATCTCATTTCCAAGTGGCAATCACTAAACCACGGCAATTCGTGAATGCACACGGTGACGCAAAACTGATGGGAAAATCCTGTCCCCGCTCCCTCCGGTCTGAGGGAGGCGGGAGCCTAGCGGACAGCTTCCCGTGTGCGGGTTTATGTCCACCAGCCCCTCTGACACCAGCTCACTGACAGTCACCCTGGTCCTCACGCTTCCATCTCCTGTACCAGTGAACAGCATGCTTTCCCGCTTCAACCCGAATGTTTGCGGAGTGCCTGGTGTGTACAGGCGATGTCCTACCCGCTCTAGCCACAGACCCCGGCTTTCGGGAACTCACCTGCTTGGGAGGAAGCACAGTCACAGATAACTGGTGCAGAACAGACAGACCCTGAGCCTGCAATGGGGTCCACACCAAGGGGACGGGCCCGAGGGGTGAGCGAGAGGATCTTGGGCATCACAGCGGCTGTGGTCCTTCAGAAGGCCACAGTGCAGCCAGAGGGGCAGCCCGTCTCAGGTGTTAGCACTCAATGGGGGAGCGGAGGGAAGAGGTTAAGGAGGGAACGTGGTTAAGGCCGAGGGTGAGGAGGGAAGCAGGTGTGTGACGCCTGTGGTGTCGGATTGTGAGAGAGCAGAGCTTCCCAGGCAGGCTCACAGAGAGGGTTCTAGGGGCGGGTGGGGCTGGTGGGCAGTGGCCGCCCGGACCCCGCAGGGAAGGCTCTGAGAGCAGAAGGCGGTGCCAGTTAGCGATGCCCGAAAGCACCAGAGGTGGGAGGTGGAAATATGAACAGCCACCGACACTTCCTCCCTCTGACAACCTGATGCAACACGCACCAGGAGGATTAGTCAAGAATAGTGAGCACATGCCGAAACCGGTTTGGCTCAGTGGTAGAGCGTCGGTCTGCGGACTGAAAGGTCCCGGGTTCGATTCCGGTCAGGGGCATATACCTGGGTTGCGGGCACATCCCCGGAGGCGGGGGCAAGAGGCAGCTGGTCGATGTTTCTCTCTCATTGACGTTTCTAGCTCCCTTCCTCTCTGTAAAAAAATCAATAAAAAAAAAAAAAAAAAAAAAAAAAAAAGGAATAGTGAGCACAGACAGCCCTGGTTGGGCCTCAATGGGTAGAGCATCATCCCAGATGCCAACGCCAGGTTGTGGGTTTGAGCCCCTACATACAAGAGTAGACCCATGAATGCATAAATGAGTGGAACAAGTCCATCTCCCTCCCCCCTCACCTTCCTCTCTCTCTCTCAAAGCAATTAAAAAGGAAGTACAAGGAAATGAATTATTGAAGACCTCTCCTAACTTAAAACTCAAAAAATTCAAGACTGGATGCGTGTGTGTGTGTGTGTGTGTGTGTGTGTGTGTGAGAGAGAGACAGAGAGAGAGAGAGAGAGAGAGAGAGAGAGAGAGAGAGAGAGAGAGAGAGAGAGAGAGAGAGAGAGAGAGAGAGAGAGAGAGAGAGAGAAATAACCTCACTCCTCGAGTGAGGATTTTAAAGGAGGAGGAGGAAGAGGAGGAGGAGGAGGAGGAGGACAAGGGGAAGAGGGAGGAGGAGGTGGAGGAGGAAGAGAAGGAAGTCTCCCAAGACCACTTTGGCGGAAGAGTTGCTTGTTTCTCAAAATTCAGCAGAATCACTAAGTGTGGAGCACTCGATGGTGTGGAGCCAGAGCTTCAATGTTGCTTTTGTTTTCCCGAAAAAAAGAGCAAATAGTGAGGTTTTGGTTTTGGTTTTGGTTTTTTGCATAATAAAAGTCGTAACTGAGCAACATTAGCTGCAGACTCCTTCCCCTAAAGCCATGGAGACTGGGAATACACTTCAGAGAAACCCAGGCCCCGGAGCCTTTGGCACAGGGACTCACTGAGAGGGCAGCTGACTGAGGGGAATACTGAGTAGCTCCCACAAAGGAGCATCTGGGAAGAAAACCAGCTCCAGCGCCAGCCCCTCCACTGGGAATCTACGACGGCAAGTTCCTCCCGCGGCCCAAGGTCGCCTTTCTTAAAAGGCAGATTTGACAATGCAAACAAAATTTTTAGTTAAACATTCTCCACCTAATAATCCCGCTTCTGAGAATTTACTTCAATATTTCCTTGAGTCATAAGACTAGGAAGACAAGACATCTTTCTATGGCAGCATTATTTATAATATTATTTATAATTAGCAGGAAACTGGAAACAACCTAATTTTTCAATAATAAAGGAAGAGAGTACATTTCAGTGTCTGAAGTCTTTGAGACACAGCTGCTAAGAATCTGGTCAAGTGCACAAACAAGGGAAGGGTGTTACATGCAGAGCACAGAACACAGAAATGGAAATATGCGACGGTTACAGACACGCAGCACATGTGTGGGAAGGACCAGAAGGGGACATAGAGGTGAAAGTAATGATGTTAGCATGTGAGGTTACACGTTCTCAACATTCACATTTTCTTTTGTAATGACCATATTCTGTTTTGTTTTGTTTTAATCCTCACCCCAGGATATTTCCCCACTGATTTTTAGAGAGGCAGGAAGAGCCCTATAGCCACCTTGGCTCAGTGGATAGAGCGTCTGCCTGTGGACTGAAGGGTCCCAGGTTCGATTCCGCCAAGGGCACATGCCTGGATTGTGTTTTGCAAACATCTCATCATTGATGTTTCTATCTCTCTCCTTCTCCTTTCCTCTCTGAAGTCTATAAAGAAATACTTTTTTTTTTTAAAGAGAGGAAGGTAAAGAGAGAGGTATAGAGAGATAGAAACATTGATGAGACAGAAACATCATCCATTGGCTGCCTCCTGCACACCCCCTACTGGGGATCAAGCCCTAAAATCTCCCCCTTAGACCCTTCGGATGGAGGACCCAGTGCCGCATCCCGGGAGCTCGCCAGCCCCTCCCTCCCGCTGCCCAGGCAGGCCACACAAGCGTCCTCACTCCCAAGCTCCTGGCCCCTTCCTTTCCCGCTGTAACTGGTTCCTAAACTCATCTTCCAGGAATTCCTTTTTACACCTCCGTGATTAACCAAATATATGTTCTCTTACAGTAAAAAAAAAAAAAGGAATTACTAATCCACAGAGACTAATGCTGTTGTTTTAATTCGCAGCGAAGGGAATTTGGCTACAAAGCAGGTGGTGTTTCTTCAGAGACCCGCTATGTGGAATTCGGCGGCTCAGACCCCAGAAGTGAGTAATACGGTGCTGGACAGGCTGGCTATCACACTGGAGCCGAGGTCGGCAAACTCATTAGTCAACAGGGCCAAATATCAACAGGACAACGATTGACCTTGCTTTGGAGAGCCAAATTTTTTAAACTTCTTCAACATAGACTCACCCAGGCCGTGGTATTTTGTGGAAGAGCCACACTCAAGGGGCCAAAGAGCCACAGGTGGCTCACGAGCCGCAGTTTGCCGACCACGGCCCTAGAGCATTTAGTCCTGACACTCATTTCATGCCAAATGGGGAGCAGGGGTGGGAAGCGTGGGGTTGGTATGGAAACAGTCTTCTCGCCCGAGGCGTGCGGGTGCAGGCTGCCCGCCCTGAGCCGGTCCCCGGGCCTGGGAGGCCACTCAGAACGGGCACGGGGGCAGCAGGACCGCTTTGAGCTGAAGGCCACCAAGCAGCCTCCTTCCTGACGGGAGCAGGTGTTGTGTCCTCAGGCAGGCGTGGCGTGGCCCTGCGCGGGCTCCCTCTCCCTCCCTCTCCCTCTCCCTCCCCGCACCAGGACCAGGAGGGGGCAGTCGCCGGAGGTGGCCTGTCCCCAGGGACCGCACTGACGAGTCTGCATACACAAGCTCCCTCAGTCACCCTCTCCCTCCACCCCATGTCTTAGAGATGTTTCCAGGATAGTAGCAGACCTACACAGGCGCCCTGGCTGGGTGCTCAGTGGATAGAGCCTCAGACTGAAGGGTCCCGGGTTCAATTCCCGATAAAGACTCAAGCCCAGGTTTTGGGCTCAATCCCTAGTGGGGGGCGTGCAGGAGGCAGCCAATCAATGATTCTCTCTTATCATTGATGTTTCCCTCTCCCTTCCTCTCTAAAATCTAATATATATATTAGAAAAAGAAGTTATAAAAAAGGAATATTGTGCTCAGTGGAAAGGAAAGCTGCACACCCATGTGCAAACTCTAATATGTAGCTCTTTTTTTTCCCCTCCCTCTTTCATTCGAATACGTAGCTCTTTAGAGAAGAAAACAGTGACACGCACCACATTCTAACAGCCGTTTCTCTGCCAGATGGGGCTGTGGGTGGGTATTGCTCTTTCCTCTGGTTCTACCAGGTCTTTCACACCGAACGTGCATTTTGTAAGATGCCCGGGAGTTTTCATTTGGGAACACACAGATGGTTAACTCGCCTCCTGTGTCTGGCAGGTGTGGGTGAGGTGAGTGTGGGAGGAATAAGGTGAAACGCTGGGCCTCTAGTTCGAGGCCAGCCATGCCCCGACCTTGGGCAAACCCCGCCTTCTTTCTCTGTCGAGTGAGGGATTCGAGGAGGGGGCTCTCCAAGGCCAGCCAGGCTGCAGACTCCTGCACGCTCAGTCCTCAGGCCCTGCAGTTGGATGGACTGGAAGAGCTATTATTGCCCGGGGAGGGAGGGTGGGTGGGTGGGGGAGGCACCATCTCTGCTGAAGATGTGTTTAGTAAGAGTCACGGGGGCGGGGGGATCTGAAATTGTTTTTAGAGTTCCCGTGGAAGGATTGGTCATCTTCAGGTACCAGGCCTTTCCATGTGGTGGCCGTTTGCTGAATACTTACCTGAGAGAGAACGGCCAGGAACAGCGCATGGCTACAATATTCCCGTTTTCACCAAGAAAGCCCGCGCTGGTGTGAGGGCCGGCCTCTGCTGGCCAGGACACAATCGGGAATCTGTTGCAGAGTCACCTCCTGCTCTACTGAGGAGGCAGGAAGGGCCCGGCAGCCAAGTGCTCAGGCCCTCCGCCCTCCCGTCTGTATTCATTCATCAGAGTCGGGAGGGCACTGGGGATGAATGGGCGCTTTGTGCACATGGGAAAGGGCGCCGGCAGCCGCGCCTGAGAAAGGAGCCCGTCTGGCAGGGCCCGTCGGCACTGCCTGCAGCCCAGAGGCTGGCTCCTGGCCGGCCGGAGTCCCCGCGCCAGGAGAACAGGCCATGCCAGACCCTGTGCCAGCTCCACTCTGCATTGAACGCGGTGCACTTGGTGAATGAGAAGGAAAGGAAGAGGGTTTGCCATCCAGTGTTTGCATTGGATGAATTCATGGCGGAGGGGGGGTGGGAGGATGCCAGCACCTCCCAACTGCCTCGGATTCCGGGATTCGGGACGGGAAGCCGGGCCTTTCTGTGGGAAGCGGGCCCAGGGTGGGCTCGTTCCCCTGAACTTGCCTGAGGGACCCAGGGACAAGTTCAGCTTCCTGCACAAACCGGCCCCTGGACAGCCGTTGCGTTCCATGGGAGCCCACAAAACCTGCTTTCAGGAAGCTGTTTGTGTATTTGCCTTGAAAACCAGTAAAAACACTTGTGTAGTTTACACACTACAGTTCAACAGACTTATGGGTTAGCCAACTTTTGCAAGACTAGCCTAGGCATCGGACTTGCAGGGTTTGTGTGTTTTCTCTTACATTTAAGAAAACATAATCCTAGTTCCCAAATAACATATGAGTGAACTTTCAGCAAATGCCTTCTTTGTCCACTGGGAAATCGCTGTGCTTTTTCAGTGTGTCCCTTTTTTCCTGGTGGATGTGGGCTCGGTTAGCTGGAGTGCCTTTCTGGTCCTGGGTTGACTCCTGGTCAGGGCACATACATTAGACAACTGATGGATATTTCTCTCTCACATCAATGTTTCTCTCGTGCACCCTCTCCCTTCCTCTCTCTCTCTAAAAAAGAAAATAAATAATTTTTTTATTGTTTTTTTTACGGAGAGGAAGGGAGAGGGAGAGAGTTAGAAACGTCAACGAGAGAGAAACATCGGCCAGCTGCCTCTTGCACACCCCCCACCAGGGATGTGCCCACAGCCAATGTACATGCCCTTGACCGGAATCGAACCTGGGACCTTTCAGTCCACAGACCGACGCTCTACCACTGAGCCAGACCGGCTTCGGCTAAATAAATATCTTTTAAAATGTATCCCTTTTAGTTTTCTTTTTACTTTTTATTTTAAATATTTTTATTGATTTCAGAGAGGAAGGGAGGAGAGCGATAGAAACATCAATGATGAGAGAGAATCATTGATCGGCTGCCTACTGCACACCCCTACTGGGGATCACGTCCACAGCCCAGGCACATGCCCTGACTGGGAATCAAACCACAACCTCCTGGTTCATGTGTCAGCGCTCAACCACTGAGCCACACTGGCTGGGCAGCTAGAACACTTTTTCTATAGTTAGGCCCCCGATTAACACCGAGAAGAAAAATGGCACCTTTCTTGTATCGACCCTTTGCTCCCCGAGGTGTGATCTCAACAGGCTTCTCTCTTCGGAAGTGTCTTGGGGGCCCAGACTTGTCGGCCGACAGCTGAGGTGCCAGTGATGAGAATAACGTGCCTGGAAGCCATCCAGGGGTGTGGGACAGAGGGGGTGGGGCAGGGGGACAGAAAGGGCTGAACTGGTCCTGGGATAAGCAGGGCCCTGATGAGAAGCAGGGAAAGGACGTTTGGGCGGAGGGCGCGGGCGGCAGGCAGTGGGACAAGGAGCACTGTCTTTCTAACCCCCGCGGTCCGTCTGTGTTCCAGAGGAAGGCCAGCCGGCACGTGAAAGGCGAGGACAGGCACAAAGCCGGCAGCAGGAGCATCGGCCTGGACACGGCCACGTCCCAGCCCGCAGAGCAGGGCGCCCCGCCCGGGGGCATCGCCGCTCCTCCCCGGGCGCCCTGGGTGCAGGGGCCCGCGCTGCCGGGGCTGGGCCTCCTGCGGGACCTGGACGACGGGCCGCTGGACCAGGAGGACGGGGTCACGCAGGTCACCTGTATGTGACAGGCCGCCACCCACACAGCGGCCACGGCTCTCGCGTGCCTGTCTGCATGTGAGTGACAGGCGGGTTGTCCCAGGCCCGGCTCCTCCTGACCGTGTGCCCGTGGGCTCAGCCCCCCAGACGGGAAGGATAATCAGCACGTTCATACATGTAGAGGCATTTCACACTGCTCCCAGCTAAAGCGCCCGTGTGCACAGGCGCCATAGGTCACTAACGGAGACCCCACGTCACTGCTCACGAATGGACAAGGTGGACTCTCGATGTCACACCAGCAAGAAGACTGGCGGTCCCGGCCAGCACGGTGCCCGATGGAAGGGTCTCAGAGAGTTGGTCCTAGGGACACCGACCAGCAATGCCCGCCCTGCACGGCGCTCACGGGCTAACGAACGGACCGCCTGGATATGACTATGGACCAGCCGTGGTGTGTGTACAGAGCAAACCTTCCTGGCTAAAATGTTCTTTGGAAAAAAAGTCCTCTTGGTTGTCGTTGCTTTCAAAGGGTCGGCATGTTCCCGCCCTGGGCTAACCCATTGAGCTTTAATGGTGTGCTTCCTAATAGACGAGAGAGAGAGAGAGAGAGAGAGAGAGAGAGAGAGAGAGAGAGAGAGAGAGAGAGAGAGGGAGGGAGGGAGGGAGGGAGGGAGGGAGGGAGGGAGGGAGGGAGGGAGAGAGAGAGGAAGGGGGGGGGGGGGCCAGCATCCCTCACCACTCAGTGTGGAAAGAGCCCAACCTCAACCTTTAAAAACCTAGCGGACAGGCAGAGCGGATGTGGTTTCCTTTATGTTGGGAACAGTGGGAAACGGGAGACATCACTGTGAGTGGGAATGGCTGCTTCACACTGGCCCGAAGTGCACGACCTTCTATTTCACCGGCGCCAGGAGCAGGGGAAACCCAGGGCCCGGCACCCGGGAGGAGTGAAGCCGCCCAGAGCAGCGGGGGGCCTGGTGGACCAGCGGCTCCCTCCCCCGCTTCGTGCTCTGCTCAGGGGGTGCCTGTGCCTCGCCCCGATTCAGCAGGAAAAGATGGAAAGTCTACAGAACGCAGGCTCCACTTTTCTCCATGGAAACTAGCTTTGAAACGTGGGCACCTTCCAGGGAAGGACAGCTGGCTTTGCCATTGACGGATTCAACGTATTCTATATTTTTATTAGTGTTGGTGTTGACATTAGATCACTGAATAAATGTCATTTTATTGAACACCAGTGTTTACAGTGTGCTTTATACATTCCTGTATTGTGTGTTATCACGCATCTAGTGTGACTAACGAGTCCCTTCTCTGTGAACTGTGGGCAGGACTGGCACAGTGTCACCCACCTGTACCGTGTGCGGAAGCCTCGCCTGTGTAGGTATAAAAGCACTTAAGAATGTTCTGCTCAGAATTATTCTGTGGAAACAGCTAGCCACAATCTTTGCAGAAATATTTTTGTTCGGTTTTTAGGTGAGCCTAAGCTCCATAGCCAAGAGTTGAATTTTTGGTAAAGACAAGCTTGATCTCTGAGCCAGGGCACACCAGGAGCTGGTGACGGGACACAGAAAAGGGACTCAGAACCACCAGACAGCTCCTCCGGGCCAGGTGCCCGAGGCAGACTCCGGTGCCACCTGCCCACCAGACAGCTCCTCCGGGCCAGGTGCCCGAGGGGCTTCCAGCATCAAAGGCAGGACTAGGCATTTGTACTTGACTAAGGAATGCTGAGGCACACACCAGTCACCTTACACTTGATTCGATTTGTGCAAGTTTACTTTCTTTGTGCAGTTTGCTTTTAACATTTATTAAAAAACATTTTGCCCTGCCAAAACTGGTTTGGCTCAGTAGGTAGAGCGTCGGCCTGCGGACTGAAAGGTCCCAGGTTCGATTCCAATCAAGGGCATGTACCTTGGTTGCAGGCACATCTCCTGTAGGGAGTGTGCAGGAGGCAGCTGATTGATGTCTTTAACTCTCTATCCATCTCCCTTCCTCTCTGTAAAAAAAAATCAATAAAATATATATATTTTTTTAAATCTGAAGAAAAATGCCGAAACCGGTTTGGCTCAGTGGATAGAGCGTCGGCCTGCGGACTGAAGGGTCCCGGGTTTGATTCCAGTCAAGGGCATGTACCTTGGTTGCAGGCACATCCCCAGTGGGGGGTGTGCAAGGGACAGCTGATCAATGATTCTCTCTCATCAATGTTTCTAACTCTCTATCCCTCTTCCTCTCTGTAAAAAATCAATAAAATATATTTTTTTAAAATAAAAATCTGAAGGGAAAAAAAAGTTTTGCCCTAACTGATAGAACACTGGCCTGCAGACTGAAGGGTCCCAGCTTCAATTCCGGTTAAGGGCATATGCCCGGGTTGCAGGCTCCATCCCCAGTAGTGGGCATGCAGGAGGCAGCAGATCAATGATTCTCATCATTGATATTTTGATATTTCTATCTCTCCCTCTTCCTTCCTCTCTGAAATCAATAAAAATAAACAAAATAAAAAAATGTTTTATTAGAATAAACTTGTCATACCCTTAAAATCTATTGCTTAAGCATTCATTCTAACAATTACCCTTAAGTGACATGGCACATTCGTATTATAGTGAATAATGGCCAAGTGGTTCTAGAGTTCATATAGCTTTAGTCTATTCTTTTAAGAAAAGGTAACAAAACTTGGACTCTGTGCCCAGGAAGTCGAATGTGACTAACCTTATCATTACCTGAACTTTTACTACTTGTGAGTCAGGATGAAAAAGACTCCGATCCTAGAGGTGGAGGGGGGGGAAGTTCAGCCGTGTCCCTTGGTACAGCGGCTGTGGCACTGCTGTCTTGGGGTTCGGTAACTCCCTGCTAGTTCCATCCCATTTGGACTGAACGTCACCCTCTTCTCTCTCATGGACATGAACACCGAATCCCCCGGAACTCACCATGAGCTGAGGACCAGTTCTGTACATGTCACCGCAGTTCTCTTACAGTCTTGCACACCCACACAGCAGGAGGCAGAGCTGTAGTCCATTGAGTCACTGGCTCTTCTCAATATACCTTCACCTGTGGACGGGCAGGGAGCCCTCGGGCCTCTTTACACAGACATGAACCCCACTCGTGGGACCTCCATCCAGAGGACCCCCTCCTGGACACCATTGCACTGGGGATCAGGATGTGGACACAGGCCTTTCTGAGGGATACATTTTGTGTATAGCAACTGTTCAGGCGCTCGGGGGCCCTCCTGGGGTGATAGAAATTTCCTATACCTTTATTTGGTTGAAAATAACACAAGTGCATACAATTGTCAAAACTCATTGGATTGTACACTTACTATAGGGACATTTTACTATGTGTACATTGTAATATATAGTATATCGGGAGAGGAAAAGGGAGAGAGAGAGGGGAGAGAAGAAGAAGAGGAGAAGGAAAGGGAGAAGGAGAGGAACAGAGGGAGAGGGAGAGAGAGGGAAGTATCATTATATTTCACATCATTGATGTTTCTATCTCTCCCTCTCTCTCTGAAATAAAAATATATTTGAATAATATTTCATCTGGAATGTATTTTGGAATGAGAAATGAATTGCTTTCATTTTAATTTCTCTCCTTTTGTAACCCCCAAAAAAAGTATGTCAGAATTCCACTTTTTAACACTTCCAGCTTCCCAGACAGTTGCAGCCTGACATTCTGTTTCTCCCTTCCTTCCCATCTCATCATGTAGAATTACTCTGACCCAAGTTAAAATGAATGTGATTCATTCCTCACTCCAAAATACATTCCAGATGAAATATTTTTAAATATATTTATTTCAGAGAGAGGGAGAGATACAGACATTAATGATGTGAAAGCATCATTGATTGGCTGCCTCCTGCACAACCTACACTGGGGATCGAGCCCACAACCCAGGCATGTGCCCTTGACCAGAACTGAACCTGGGACCCTTCAGTTCACAGGCTGACGCTCTATCCTAGGGGTGTTGAACTCAATCAGAGAAGGGGCCAAAATCTAAAATCCAGCCTAAATCGAGGGCCGAATGGTTTACTGAACAGTCATAAACTGTCATTGTGATGGAAACGCAGCGGAGTGCAGTGATGACAGTGCGGTGCGGGCCACATTTGTGCTGGCGGGATGGATTTGGCCCGCGGGCCTTGTGTTTGACACATGTGCTCTAACCACTGAGCCAAATCAGCTAGGGCTCAGATGAAATATTTAAATGTAAACAACAAAACTATAAAATAGTCAAGTAATGTATGAACAAATATTTAGATAATTCAAACCACAGAAGCCACAACAGACTGCCTAAATACTAAGGCTAAACTTAAAAACTTCTACACAGAAAAACTCTCCATAAACAACCTCAAAACGTACACAAAAACTGAAATCAAGAAACGATCACATGATGAAGGGCTAATATTCTAAGGACTCAGAGATGTTAACATAAAGCAATATACAGCCAAGGAGGAAAAACTGCAAGTGATATAAGTAGTTTGTTTAAAAAAAAAAAAAAAACAATCAAATAAACACAAGAGTTCAACTCAATATGAAAACTGCAAAAGAAAAAGAGCCCAGTGGCTCACTGGTTGAGTGACCCCCTATGAGCCAGGTCACTGCCAGGGCACATGCCCAGGTTGCAGGCTTGATCCCCAGTAGGGGGTGTGCAGGAGGAAGCTGATCAATGATTCTCTCATCATTGATGTTTCTTTCCTTCCTCTCTGAAATAAAAAAATTTTAAAAAAATTTTGTAATGTTTTATATTTAATATGAAATGGGGTTACATTTTAATCTTCTGTGGGTGGAATCTCGGGCCTACAAAGCCCTTAAAATTATCTGATTTTAAGATATCAGGATACCTTGGAGGCGGGGGAAGGGAGACAGACATGTAACACTTCCAATAATGGATTACTGGGGGAAAGACCTCAGGGCAGTCAGAGCAGATGGCTCAGGTCCCGCAGGGGAGCAATGGCTGTCAGGGCTGAGATGAGGGTGGATGGTCCTTACTAGTAGGGCTGGGTGTCACAGGCATTGGGAGAGTCGGGAACTCACAGATGAAAGTCTTCTCCAGCGGGTGGAGGACATTTGCATCAAGAGAAATCTATGCCTGTGAATGGCCCTCCGCCTGCCCCCCTCCACCATCACATTTCCAGGCCGCCACGTCTGAGTGACGATTTTCACTTCTGAGTCACAAATTCTAAGGTTCTGGTGAGCCCTGGAATCTTGCAAATCTTGCAAACAAGGGGAGTCTGAGGAGTGGCTGAGGACCTGAGGCCACGGCTTTGCAGAACCTTGACAGCCAGAAAGATACACTCGAGAGGGCCTGCTTCTGACACTTCAAACTGTGTCCTCTCCCTACATTTCAGAAATGTGACACCAACCAGTAGGGTCATATTCCATTTATTATTATCCTGTTAAACCTGTTTCACTCTCTACTGTTGGGTTCTTCCCACAGTGACTGCACTATGTCTGGGCACTGGTATTTAATTAAAATAACAAGGACTGCCCTAACCAGTTTGGCTCAGTGGATAGAGCGTCAGCCTGCAGACTGAAGGGTTCCAAGTTCGATTCCAGTCAAGGGCATGTACCTTGGTTGTGGGCACATATCTAGTAGGGGGTGTGCAGGAGGCAGCGGATTGGTGTTTCTCTCTAACCCTCTCCCTTCCTCTCTGTAAAAATCAATGTGTTTTTTAAAAGCACAAAACAATGACTTAGTCTCTAGCCTTGCTCTAAAAGTTGGCATCTTATTCAGAATTAGTGAAACCCACTCATTTACCCCATGATCCTCTAACAGCTAACAAGCTCATTTGCATTCATCATATATTTCCCCTGCTCCAAGCAATACTTGAAAAGTGCCTCTCTAATTCCCTCAAATCACGTTATTTTATCTTAACCATTAGCACATCCATATAAAATGCAGAATTTAACTGTGCAAATAAAATTATAAGAAGCCTTCAGACAAAAGGGTGTCATTGTTTAGTGATTAGTGTCAGCAAAGTACACAGGGAACAATCATTAGTTCTATTACAATAAATTTGGGCATCAGTCAGTAAATGTGTTTAAACAATAGCAGAGTCCTTACTAACAATGTAATCATGGATTTTTAGTGTTATTCTGATTGTTTAAAATATATACTTATTGATTTCAGAGAGGAAGGGGAGGGAGAGAGAGAAATATCAAAGATGAGAATCATTGATTGGCTGTCTCCAGCATGCTCCCTACTGGGGAGTGAGCCCTGCAACCTGGGCATGTACCCTTGACTGGAATCGAACCCGGGATCTTTCAGATAGAGCAGGCTGATGCTCTAACCACTGAGCCAAACCAGGTAGGGCTTATTTTGATTTTTAAAAAGTGTTCACTTATTAAGAATTTAATTGAGGAACTGTTCTAGAAATGCAA
The DNA here is from genome assembly GCF_014108245.1 of Pipistrellus kuhlii. Lineage (NCBI taxonomy): Eukaryota > Metazoa > Chordata > Mammalia > Chiroptera > Vespertilionidae > Pipistrellus > Pipistrellus kuhlii. Next base: position 13,402,898 of record NW_023425573.1, read on the forward strand.
AACTGACCTCAAATCAGAGAAAATATATACACACAAAACTATGATACTTACAGGAACATAATTAAATTAGCTACCTTCCCAAATATGATAGGAGAAAACTGATTTGACTAGTCAAAATAACTTTATACAAAAAAATTTTTTTTTTTTTAACTTTTGGCTCTATATTGGATAATCCAAACAAAAAGTGGAGCTTAACTTCATTACACGAAACCGAGTTTTCTATTCCCCTCTTTTTAAAACGCTTACTTTATAAGTCAATGGTTTGCAGGGCCAATGATTTTTTCACTACGTCTTAGGTACATACATGTATATTTTCCAAAGTCTGTAGACAGTATGAAGGAAAAATAGTGACCGTTCCATTCAGATTTGCCCAGTACATCAAGTCAGCTTCACACACAGTGAGTCTGAGTACAAAGATGTCAGTGAGTACAAAAGCAAGACGACAAATGATGTTAACCACCCAACCCCTTTTTATGATTGACTCCAAACACAGCACAGGGGAGATGGAATGAGTAATTTAAAAAAAACATATTTTATTTCCCCAAGAGCACTAAGCTGTTTTATTCAAAGTGTGTTTCAAAACACTCAGCCAGATTGCCAACCCAGCCACTGCAACAGAAATCCACTGAGACACCATCTAGAGAGAACAGCTACATTGCTGCATATAATTTATTAACTTAGTAGTTTAGTCTCTCAATGTTTAGCAAGTTTGTGTAAAAATTAATATCCCTGTAGGTTTATAGTGACATTAATATAAATGTATAATTTCACTGTGATGTAAAAGGATAGTTGTGGATGTGGTAAAAGAATGACTGGCTACGAGGACAGAGCTGCTCCAAATCAAACACACAGGCAGCTCGGAAAGGCATCCATACATACACACCCTCAGAATGCTACTATTCCCGTTTCAGCGGTACATACTTGTCTCCTTATATGATATAAAATATGTCCTCAAATTTGAAAAAAATAAACCAAGATGAATACATTTTCATCTTCATTTCAAAACGATCATTTTAAATAACAAGTTCCCCACGCTTAACTCTGTTCAAGAGATGGATTTATACATTTTCTTCACTACATGTACAATTTTTTTAGCCTATCATAGTGCCTCATTACAACCAGTTTAGCAATTAAACTCCAGTGCCTTATTAAAAACTGCATTCAGTTTAAGACTGTAAAATTTACAGTTGAATCCTTAAGACACTGAATTATTACAAAGTCTAAAATATGTAATACCATTCATCAGCACCCCTGGAACCTGTAAATTCTTGCAAAAAAAATTACATGTGTATATAATTCAAACATAAACTTTGTAGGTAAAGGTCATAAAATAAATACTACAGTATTTTTCAACTCAATTTAAATGCTGCCTTGATGATGGTTAGATAAAAAGAATAATATTGCTAACAGAGAGAATCAAAGTAGTTTTAAAACTTTCCTAAGTAGTTAGAACAATTTAGCAAAACAAAGATAAGCAAGAGCCTATGCAGATACATTTCTCCTGTAGTGTAATTGCTAATTATGAGGTATAGTCTGTAAGCAATTAATACAACATAAATAGATATAAGCTACCACTAGCTCAGTCTGGTGAAAAGCTTTTCCGCCATGTAGTTGGGGAGGGAGTGAAGGGAAATGAGAAGGGAAGGACAGGGTAGGTTTGCAGTGGGAACATCATTTATGCACTTACTATTATCACCATCTTGTATGTAACAGTCCACTATCACAAAAAGTAAATCTTCTCCAAGTACATGGTCTAGAATTTACTTTATGTAGTATTAAGATTATTTCAGTATTACTAATGCTTCATTTGATTTATATTTGGACATATACATAATCATATATGTATATCAAAAACTATAAACAGAATTTTAAAACACTTTTAGCTAATTTTTGAAAAGTTAATAGTTAAGACTAAACTATGTGCTACAGAATTTTCTAGACTAACTAAACTCGGGGGTAAAACCAAAGGAAAACATTACTATTTCTTTAGTAAATGGCTTGTGCGAAACCTCAAGCTCACTCATCTTTTTATAGATGGGTTTATTTGATGAGGATTGTGATCCAATGATTGTTTAGCAGCAATTTTACCAAACTGTAAATTCTTTTATTAACAGGCATTATAAACAGATAATACTAATCTTATTTAAAAACCATGAGTGCCACACCAGTGAATATACAGCTCATGAATAACTTAAAAAGTATTTCCCATTTTAAAAGGCAACACTCAGCATACAAAAACCTACCCTAAACAAAGAGGCTATAATATGGATACATGATTGATGTGTCTAAAATGGTATATATACAGTACATAATTAATGTTAATTATGTGATCAGTACAATTTTCTTCTATATGATTCCCTTCATGCTTCACTTTCCCCAGAAACTGAATTCTGAACTTCCTCTTCTAAAATTGGTACAATCAGGTTATCCTTGGACATCAAATTATATTTCATCACAAATTTAGTAAACCGATGACACAAAAATGTTTCGTTCTGTAGAGAAGAAGAAAAAATGTTATTTTAATTTACTACCCAAACCAAACAAATGAGACATAATATCAGTATACATTATTGTCATCATTCTGGTAAGAATGCATCAGGACAATGAGTAAAACATACTTACTTCATATTCATCAAATATCTGCCGATGATGAAAATAAGCATGTGAAAATATTCTGTAAATCCTACGACATACTGATCCTAGTTTTGCTACAGATGATTCCTTTATGCTAACCCTAGAAACAGAAATCACAGATTCATAGAGCTTGACAGATCTTATGAAAAATATACAGTATTCCAATCTCCTAAATTCACAAATGTGTAAACAGACACCTAGGGGAAAGGTCAACGTACTAATAAGTGGCCAGGAAAGGACTAGAACCCCTGTTCACTCCTCAGCCAGGGCTCCTCCTATGCACCCACAGTGCCCGAGAAATTTAGTATCATGGCTTGGAAACGTTGTAGTTTAACGCAATTAAAACAAATCCCTGACAAGTCAAAACTTACTAAAACATACACATATGACATTAACAGTTTGTCCTGTAGAAATGATTAAAACTGCTAAAAGGAATTATTGTTTTATTCCATAGACTTGATTCTTCTTTTTGATAAATAAAAACTGCCTGCATATTTTGGATATTCTTTTTTTTTTTTTTTTAATGTATTTGGATACTGAGACAAAACCCACTATTTGTTAAATATTTTATCTGAGCTCTTTAGAGTTAATGATATTTGGGGGAAATAAAATTTCCAAATCGATCCATCTGCTAACAAATATCTTAATAGAATAAAAGACCAGTCACAAACCTCACCAATAATGTAAGACAGTATACACAGGCTTCTTCCCAGACCTTATTTGATGAGGACTGTAAAGGCAAGGACAAGGAATCCTTCAAAAACAAGCAGTCGCCGAAACCGGTTTGGCTCAGTGGTAGAGCGTCGGCCTGCGGACTGAAAAGTCCCAGGTTCATATTCCGGTCAAGGGCATGTACCTTGGTTGTGGACACATCCCCGGTGGGGGGCATGCAAGAGGCAGCTGATCGATGACTCTCTCTCATTGATGTTTCTAACTCTCTACTCTGTATCTCTCTCCCTTCCTCTCTGTAAAAAAAAAAAAAATCAATAAAATATATTAAAAAAAAAAAAAAAAAAAATCAAGCAGTCCAGCCGAAACCCGTTTGGCTCAATGGATAGAGCATCGGCTTGGGGACTGAAAGGTCCCGGGTTCGATTCCAGTCAAGGGCATGTACCTAGGTTGCGGGCATATCCCCAGTAGGGGGTGAGCAAGAGGCAGCTGATCGATGACTCTCTCTCATCGATGTTTCTAACTCTCTATCTCTCTCCCTTCCTCTCTGTACAAAATCAATAAAATATATTTTAAAACAAACAAACAAAACAAAACAAAAAAAAACCAAGCAGTCCAGCTAAGAAAAGTCTGCTCCTGAGGCATGCTAAGAGGCTGACCATCACAGAGATTCCAGGAAGTAAGTGTGCAAACATCTAAACTCTAAAGTGTCAGAGAGAGAGCCCTGGACAAGGACACAGCCAACGGGACTACCCTTGCTGAACTGGGCTGTGAGCTTTGGGAACTAAGTCCTGCTACCTTTAGTTTAACTATAACCATAATTTCAAAACCTGAGTAAAAGACAAAGCTTAAAGAAGACAATGCATTAACCAGGAACCTAGTTTCAATTTTAAAAACAACGATCTTTTAAATCAAATCCAAAAAGTTTAATGCCATGTTTAAAAGTTTGTTTACCTGCTGGGAAAATATTTATTGCTATTCAGAAGACATGCAGCACCATCAAGTGTGTGTCTAGTATAGTCTATAGCAGGACACTATAAAAGAAAGGACATAAAAATGCATCAACAAAGAGCTCTGCCACTTAGTTTAAGTGTACTTATTACATGTGTGTCTTATTCCGAAAACTTAATATATCCTAAAAAAGAATTGCCTTATAATATCAGAATAACTAAAATTCAGTATTACATCAATAAATAAGACTACTATTGCCGAGACCGGTTTGGCTCAATGGATAGAGTGTCGGCTTGGGGACTGAAGGGTCCCGGGTTTGATTCCGGTCAAGGGCATGTACCTTGGTTGCAGGCATATCCCCAGTAGGGGGTGTGCAAGAGGCAGCTGATTGATGACTCTCTCTCATCGATGTTTCTAACTCTCTGTCTCTCTCCCTTCCTCTCTGTACAAAATCAATAAAATATATATATTAAAAAAAAAAAAAAAAAGACTACTATCCCCATGACTCTGGAAGATACATGAATCAATCTAATTTCTCACTTCTAACCCTGGAAAGAACACCTGATTAGCTCATTAACCTCTGACTTTACAAATGAGGAGACAGAAGCTGGTCAGTTTGCAGAGTCTGCACAGGCTTCTTCCAAGTCTTAAAATTATCTGTGGGCAGATAATGTTACTGAGCCAAATAAGAAATCTTTCAAAACAAGCAGCCAGTTCAGAAAAAAATCACAGAGATTTACTAGCGAGTAAGCAAGCATGGAAATATCCCAGCTCTATAGCCTAAGATGGAGAGCCCTGGAGAACAGTGCCCAGCAGCAGGGACTATTAGTGACTGATGGCCAGCGACTCAGGCAAGATCAGACAGTTAGGCAGGACTCAAAAACACGTTTATAGTAGGAATACACTGACCCCTCCGGCCACTGACTTACACTTTACCAAGAAGCCTCCTTCTCTCACAAATACCTCGCGAGATCACAGCCTTCTAACATCCTAGAAGCATTCTTTTATTATTTGTCTGGCATCCTATTATCCTAGCAGCTTTCTAAAGAATTTTCTCCTTAACCTCCTTTGAAATTTAACATGAAATTTATATCTTTACATTTTAATAAATCTGTCTTATCCTATTTCACTTATCAGAAACAACGAAACCTATTGTCTCATGGCAAATCAGCAAACCGACTAAAGAAAAATTAAAACTGCAAAGTAATCTCACTCAGTTCTTTTGAAGGCAGACAGGGAGAAAGATTAAAGGAAAGGAGCAGAGAATGAACCAGGAATCCACTTGAAGGAAAAAAATGAACTGGATTTAAAAATGTAAATTAGTAACTTATAAAAACTTATAAAAAAATAGCTTATTACACTGTGATGGTAAATACATAAAGATTATCAAAACAAAAACAAAAAAAACACATAAGTATTACATGGCCTCACTCATATGTGGACTCTAATGAACAAAATAAATTCAGACACAGAAGCATCGAACAGAATGTGGAATCTCAGAGGGAAGGTGTGTGTGAGTAGGTGGGAAAAGATCAACCAAAGAATTTGTATGCATAACCCATGGACACAGACAATAGCATGGGGAAGGCCTGGGCAAAGGGTGTATCAAAGGATCTTGGGTTTGATTTCCGGTCAGGGGCAGATACTTGGGTCCCAGGTTTCAATCCCTGCCCAGGTTCAGGTAAGATGTTTCTCTCTTTCCCCCATCCCTCTCTAACTTCCACTCTCTAAAATACAATGGAGCCCTAACTGGTTTGGTTCAGTGGATAAAGCCTCGATCTGCAGACTGAAGGGTCCCAGGTTCGAATCCAGTCAAGGGCATGTAACTTGGTTGCGGGCACATCCTCAGTGGGGGGTGTGCAAGAGGCAGCTGATCAATGTTCCTAACTCTCTCTCCCTCTCCCTTCCTCTCTGTAAAAAAAAAAAAATCAATAAAATATATTTTAAATAAATAAATAAATAACAATGGAAAAAATATCCCCTGGTGAGCTGAAACTGGTTTGGCTCAGTGGACAGAGCGTCGGCCTGCAGACTGAAAGGTCCCAGGTTCGATTCCAGTCAAGGGCATGTACCTTGGTTGCGGGCATGTCCCCAGTAGGGGGTGTGCAAGAGGCAGCTGATAGATGATTTTCTCTCACCGATGTTTCTTAACTCTCTAGCCCTCTCTCTTCCTCTCTGTAAAATATCAATAAAATATATTAAAAAAAAAAAAAAAAAAATATATATATATATATATATATATATATATATATATATATATATATATATATATATCTCCCTGGTGACAACTAAAAAATGGTGGTAAAATATATAGAACACAATATTTGCCGTTGTAACTATTTTAAATGCATAGTTGGTGTCATTAATTACATTCAGTGTCATGCAACCGACACCATTGTTTCTAACCAAAGGCTTTTCATCATCCCCAACAGAAACTCTATACCATCAATCAATACCTTCCCATGCTCCTCACCCTCTGATCCCTGGTAACCTCTCTAATCTACTTTTTGTCTCTATAAATTTGCCCTTTCAAGGTATTTCATATACCGTATTTTTCGGACCATAAGACGCACTTTTTTCCCCCCAGAAGTGGGGGGGAAAAGTCCCTGCATCTTATGGTCCAAATATAGCCTACACATATACTTTAAAAAAAAGTTTTTTTACTTGCCCGGCTCTGTGTGGTCTCTGTGTGCTTGCCCGGCTCTAAAATGGTTCTAAATGCTGCTGTTTACTTTACAGGGTTGATTACATGTGTTTATGACTGTGATATTGGGTTTTAATGCACATAAAATATTTTAGGACACTATTTGTTTCAGAATCTTTTTTTCTTCATTTCCCTTCTCTAAAAACTGGTGCATCTTATGGTCCGGAGCATCTTATGGTCCGAAAAATACGGTAAGTAGAATCATAAAATAGCTGTTTCTTTGTGTCTGGCTTATTTGGCTCAGTAACATGTCCTCAAGGTTCATTCATGCTGTAGCATATATCTGAACTTCATTCCTTTTCATGGCTAAAAAATATTCCATTGTATGTATATACCACAATCTGTTTATCCATTTTCCATGTAACTGCCCAATTATGAAAAATGATACTAATTATAAGAAATTCTGCCCTAGCTGGTTTGGCTCAGAGGATAGAGTGTCAGCCTTCGGACTGAAGGATCCCGGGTTTAATTCCAGTCAAGGGCACATGCCCAGATTGCAGGCTCAATCCCTACTAAGGAGCATGAAGGAGACAGCCAATCAATGATTCTCTCTCATCACTGATGTTTCTATCTCTCTCTCCTTCTCCCCTCCTCTCTGAAATCAATAAAAATAAGTTTAAAGTGCTCGCTTTGGCAGCATATATACTAAAATAAATTTTTAAAAAAGAAATTCTAAAACAGCACTGTGGCAATAACTTTGTAGCAAAGAACAGGAAACCAACTAGCAAAAGAAAGGGTGAACGAAAGCCCCTAAACAGTTGTCTACACAGTCATACAAATTTAGGTTACGGCATTTTATTAGCCATTCTGCTTTATGAATTCTCACCTCTTTTGGAGTTTTATGAGCTGCACAAAGAAAAATCCACTGCTCAGTCGCTGTCATCTGAGTACATGTGTCTGGATGGCATTCACTCTGTTAAAATGTTACATTTCTTAATATGTAAAGCAATTAAAAAGTTTATCATTGGGGTTACTACATTTGCATGTACAATTCTAATTAGAAATCTTAGATAAGCCTTTTAAGCACATTAAGTTATAAAATTAGAGGGGGAAATGAGAACTTTCTATTATAACTTTAACTTGAAAATGTTACCTGAAGTTTGACAGCAAGTCCATTGAGCTCAAGACAGAATTGCCTAAAAATTCAAATATATAAATGAAAAGTCTTATGTACTTTCCACATTGTATTTAGAACATTAATTTAAAATACAGTGCTCTACCAGTACCATCCATCCTCCCTCATCAACAACATATGAATTTATATGGCACATTTCCTACAAAGACATACAGATTAATAAACAAAATTCAAAACAAATGATCATAAATAAGGTCAATATCAGAGTTCAAGAACTAGATCACTCTTAACACTGAAAATTGATACAATTTTACTGAGAAGTATTTTAGAAAAATTTACCAGAGCACTTAGAAAATGTCTATTTTTTTTACTAAGTCATTCTAAGAACTAATTCTAATTAAATAATCAGAATAATATGCAGATATATGTACAGAGATGTTCACGAAAATCATATACATAAAAGAACTTTTTTTAACATTCTAAATTAGCAACTGAAGAGTAATAAAATGTTGGCAAAGGACATATATTTATACTCACAGTAAGATTCCAGTTACGTATAAAATTATATGCATTTATATATCCATATGCAAACAGATATACAAAAATGACTACACTTTTTATACTACGTATTTTACAAGTTTTATTATGACTACACACGTCTTTGTAAAACCTTCAATCATAACATAGAAGAACATCTTCCATAATTCCACTACCTCTTTCGAAAAGATAATTATCTTTTATAGCAAATTTGATTTTATATATAGTAATGATTTTAAATATATTCATATACACAATTTTGTATCTTGCTTTTTTGTCACTGAACAGATAATGGTCATTTTTTTCATGACATTTTTTCCTTCTAAAATTTCCAAATTGAGCCCTGGCTGGTTTGGCTCAGTGGATAGAGCATCAGCCTGCGGATTGAAGGGTCCCAGGTTCAATTCCGGTCAGGGCACATGTCTGGACTGGGGGCTTGATCCCCACTGGGGGATGTGCAGGAGTCAGCCAATCAATGATTCTCTCTCATCATTGATGTTTCTATCTCTCTTTAACTCTCCCTTCTTCTCTGAAATCAATAAATATGTATTTTAAATAAATAAATAAATACATAAATACATAAATAATAAATACATAAAAATTTCCAAATTGAGAATTTTAAGCCTAGAACAATTCTTGGAACGTTGTTAAGTGCTCAAAAAATATTTTATGACACAAAAATAACTTACTTTATTAACTGTCAAAATACTAAATGTTTCCTCTAAAAATTCTAACAAATTAGTTACTCACTGCTGTGTTTCCCCATCAAACAAAATATAGACAACTTGCCTGCAACATCAATTTTAAAAAATACCTCATCTACAAATTGAGGCACTCATCACAGAAAATGTGCCTAAGTTACTGGAAAAAAGTCAAACTACATTTATTATGTTTAAATCAACTCAAAAGTAACAAACCCCGATGAACATACATCCATATTTAACCTATCAACTCATCTCAACTCACATTTATATTAGAAAGTTGATAAGTTTAAGAAACCATCTAGTAACATCAGGATATAGCTGCTTCTAAAGTTAACTCTAGTTAACTAGTCCTTCACTCATCTTCAATTTTCTCATTCAAAGGATATTATGAAAAGCTCCAAAACTCCTTATTGCAGGATTACAATTAATCTATATTTTCCAAAGGGAAGACTAAAGTTCACAGTAGTTAATAGGTAACTCATCAAATACCAAGCCTATACCAGGAGCTTGACATGATCCTCTAGAGCAGTGGTTCTCAACCTTTGTAATGCCACGACCCTTTAATATAGTTCATGTTGTGGTGACCCCCAACCACAAAATTATTATTGTTGTTGTTGTTGTTATTATTATTAATTAATAATAATTAATTTTAAAATTATTAAATTGCCAAAACCGGTTTGGCTCAGTGGATAGAGCGTTGGCCTGCTGACTGAAAGGTCCCAAGTTCGATTCCAGTCAAGGGCATGTACCTTGGTTGTGGGCACATCCCCAGTAGGAGGTGTGCAAGAGGCATCTGATCGATGATTCTCTCATCGATGTTTCTAACTCTCTATCCCTCTCTCTTCCTCTCTGTAAAAAATCAATAAAATATTTTTTAAAAATAAAAATAAAAATTATTAAATTATGTAATACAGTTATGAAGTAGCAACGAAAATAATTTTATGGCTAGGGGTCACCACAACATGAGGAACTGTATTAAAGGGTCGTGGCATTAGAAAGGTTGATAACCACTGCTCTAGAGAGAGATAGTTATTCATGAGTAGGTAAATGGAAATAATGCATTTGTGATTAAAGGATATGATTATGGAAAACTGTGTAAAAACATAACACCCAAATCCATAAATGTAAAAAATAATCAGTAAATATCAAAATCGAAAAAGTTTTATAACACTAAAAATATAAAAGCTTTAGAATTTGCTCTTTGTTTTGCAATTAATAATGCTTTTATTTATAATTCATAATTAACATTAAAGTTTATTTTTTACTGATAAGTACTATTATTATATCATAATATCATAAAGACTTACCTTAAATGTTCATACTTCCATACACCTTCATCTTGGCCTTCAGGTGGTTCAAGAATTTTGTCAATATTGGAACAATCTGCTCTTATGTTCTGTTGAATATACTATAAACAAAGAAGTTCTTATAGTTAATTAAAATATTATACTATTGTACATGGAAAATTTTATAATAAACATGTATAATTTTTTAACATATAAAAACTGTTTGCCCTAACCAGTTTGGCTCAGTGGATAGAGTGTCAGCCTGAGGACTGAAAAGTTACAGGTACGATTCCAGTCAAGGCATGTACCTTGGTTGCAGGCACATCCCCAGTACAGGGTGTGCAAGAGGGAGCTGATCGACGTTTCTCACTCTGTATTCCACTCCCTTCCTCTCTGTAAAAAATCAATAAAATATATATATGGCTCAGTGGTTGAGCATCGACCTATGAACCAGGAGGTCATAGTTCAATTCCCGGTCAGGGCACATACCCAGGTTTTGGCCTCAATCCCCAGTAGGGAGTGTGCAGGAGGCATGGTTTTCTTTCTTTCCCTCTCTCTCTCCCCTCTTCCTTTCTCTCTCTAAAAATCAATGAAAAATGTTTTTTAAAAGTAAATAATCCCATAGAGCTGGTTATGAACTCCTGGGTGCAATCCTGATGTGTGCACAGTGCGTGCATGGACTTATCATAATTAATATCTGACAGACTTTGAGAACTGAGCTAATGGATATACCTAGGCTGACAACAGGTTGGTGCGCATACACACACAACAGATGTAAAAGGTTTTGAAAACTAAAGTGACATTGGAACCTCAGTTCAGTTGGAACTTGCAACCAGTATCTAACAAAGTCAAATGCCTGCTGTAACAAAAAACATCACATTCTCCGATGGGTTAAATAAGACCAGAGTGTAACATAATATTAAAAATGTCCAGGATATAATCCAGAATTTGTTGGCATACAAATACAATGAAATCTCAATTATCATGGGGAAAAACGAGCACAAGACACCAATGATAAGATGACACAGATATTGGAAATTACCTGACAAAGACTTTAAAGCAGCTATTTAAAAACTGCTTGAATATAAAACTACAAACACTTGAAATAAAAATATCAATAAAGAAAAATAAAAAGAGCCAAATGGAAATTTTATTTTTCTTTAATTTTACTGCTATAGTGATTTTTAATTCTTTTTTAAAAATATATTTTTATTTATTTCAGAGAAGAAGGGAGAGGGAGAGAGACAGAAACATCAATGATGAAAAAGAATCACTGATTGGCCGCCTCCTACACGTCCCACACTGGCACTGAGCCCGTAACCAGGCACACGCCCCGCCCAGGAATCAAACTGTGACCTCCTGGTTTACAGTTTGACTCTCAACCCCTAAGCAACACGGACTGAGTGCCAAATGGAAATTTTAGAACTGGAAAACATAACCACCAAAGTAAAACACTCACTGAACTCAATAGCAGAATGGAGATGACACAATAAAGAATCAATAAACTTATAGATAAATAGGTATTATCCAATCAGAACAACAGAAATGAAAATGAATAAAAATAATAAACAAAGCCTTAAGAACTTGAAAGACAATAACAAAAGACTTAATAGTCATGTCACCATCACCCCACAAAAAGAAAAAGCATGTGGTGCTAATAAATATATCTGAATTAATAATGGCTAAAAAGTTTCCAAGTTAGAAAAAGACAAAAACTACAAATTCAAGAAGGTGAATAGGCTAATCAGGAGTGATTGTTTAATGGGTACAAAGTTTCAGTTGGACAAGATGAAAAATTCTCAAGATAGATGGAGGTGGTAATGACTGTATAAAATGTGAATGTACTTAACACCACAAAACTGTACACTTAAAATGGGAAAAAGTGGTGAATTTTATATCTTATCAAAAAAAGTGAATTTTATATTTTATCAAAAAAATATAAAATAAAAATTTTAATAAAAATTTTTTTATTAAAAAAAAAAAGCAGAGTGAATGCCAAACAGGAAAACCCAGAGTCTGGCCAGCGTATTTCAGTGGTTGAGCTTTGACCTATGAACCAGGAGATCTCGGTTCAATTCCCACTCAGGGCACATGCCTAGATTGCAGGTTTGATCCCCAGTAGGGGGCGTGCAGGAGGCAGCCCATCAATAATTATCTCTCTTCATTGATGTTTCTAACTCCCTCTCCCTTCCTCTCTCTGAAATTAATTAAAAACATTTTTTAAAAAAGAAAGAAAACCCGAGACGCAAAACGCAGGGCCTACCGCGGGAGTGCCAGAGAGGCAGCGAATTCCGTTTGGAAGTATCTTTGAGCTCGCTTGGACACCATGAGCAAAGCTCACCCTCCCAAGTTAAAAAAATTTATGGATAAGAAGTTATCATTGGAATTAAATGGTGGCAGACATGTCCAAGGAATATTACGGGAATTTGATCCCTTTATGAACCTTGATAGATGAATGTTTGGAGACGGCAACTGGTGGGCAACAAAACAATACTGGAATGTGGTAATACGAGGAAATAGTATCATCATGTTAGAAGCCTTGGAAGAATGGCTGTAGTTACCAGAGAAATCAACTGCTTCCACATGTCCCCTCTCCACAGCACCTGTTTGACTACAATATAAAAATAGAGTCCTGTCCATTTTCACATTGAACTTTTGTTAAATAAACTTTTGTATTAATCAGCCAAAACCGGTTGAGGGTTCAATTCCCAGCAGGGGCACATATAAGAGGCAACCAATCAATGTTTCTCCCTCACCCGCACTTCTCTCTCTAAAATCAATAAACCTATCTTCTGGTAAGGATTTTAAAAAATGGTTAAAAAAAAAAAAAAAGTAAAGCTTAGGTACATGTTCGCAAGGGTTCAGTCATCAAATCAATGTGCTATTTCTATTTAATGTTATTCTAATTTAGTATTCAATTTTGAATTAAGTTCACTGTAAAATCAAATTTGGTACACTAATATAGTACAGATTAACATATTTTAAGACATTAAAATATATTTAAGTTTGATTATAGTTTAATATGCCATCTTGCCCACCATCCAGAACTGAAATATCATTGCTGACATGTACACATAAGGAACTGTTTGACATTGAAATTGGATCTCAAAAGAACTGGTGGCCCAGAAAGAAACTTTCTACAGACTGATTCATATGCCTTTCAGCGTAACGATTATTGCTTGTCTCATTTTTTATTCTTATAAGTATATTTCCAGTAGGAGATGATCTCACTCATCTAGGGGAAATGGTGAACAACATAGACTGATGAACAAGAACAAACTCAGAGATAAGGAGCTATGAGTCAGACTGTTGGACCTCAGAGGGAGGGTGGGGATAAAAGGCAGAGATCAACCAAAGGACTTATGTGCATACATATGAGCCTAACCAGTGGTTGAGGACAACAGGAGAATGGGGGCATGAGTGTGTGTGGGGAGGAATTAGAATGGGGGGTTGAGGACAAATATGTGATAACTTAATCAATAAAGAAATTTTAAAAATATATATGCCATCTTAAAACAAAATGAAGGTTGATAAAAAGTTTTAAATGGCCATTCATTAATTCCATGGATTCTGGTTTATGCTAAAAGAAATAGGAATGAGGAGAAACCAAGATGCCGGCATAGGTAAATACTTAAACTGCTGCTTTGCACAACAATTTCAAAACTACAACTAAAAGACAAAACGGACACCATCCAGAACCACAGGAAGGCTGGCTGAGTGGAAATTCTACAACTAGAAAGAAAGAGAAAAACACACTGAGACTCAGAGGAGCTACAAAAGGCAGAGGTACGAAGGCGTGCATGTGGCGAGGACTGGCAACTGAGTACACAGCTGGTTTTCTCAACTGGGAGGGAGACAAAAGCTCCCGACTGCTCAACTCCAGTTCCAGGTGACACTCTGGGGACCCAGACTCATTTGGAGAGAAAATGAACTGTCTGGCAGCGGGCAAAACTCGAGGGCAGCTTTCTCTCAGAGGTGCTTGCAGCAATTACTGCAGGACAATGAGAACCGAGGGCCTCTTAGAGCAGGGCTGACGGGAAGCCATTGCTGTCTGCTCTGCCCTGAGACTCCACCTCATTCAAGCTGAGCACAGAAGCTTTTGCAAGTCTTGTCTCATAAGGGTATCTTCAGCACAAAAGTTCTCCCAGCACAGACACAGCTGATTATCACAGCCAATTGGCCTGGAGGGCAATTCCTCCCAGTGATACCAAAAACAATCAAGGCTTAACTACAAGACTGCACACAGCCCACAAAGGGATGCACCAAGAGTATCCACCTCAGGTAACTGGGGAGGCAGAGTCCTTATAGGACACCTACCACACGAAGCCACTCTACCAACACAGGGAAGCAGCCAAAATGAAAGAAATGGAGGAAAGTAAATAAAAAAATAAAGTGGAAGAAAGCAAACGACTGGATATAGAGTTCAAAATCACAGTTATAAAGTTTTTCAAGAATGTTCTAGAAAAGGCCCTTGAGGATATGAAAAAGGACCAACTAGAAATTAAGCATACACTGACTGAAATAAAAAATAATATACAGAGATCCAACAGCAGACTAGAGGATCACAAGAATCAAGTCAAAGATTTGAAATAAAAAGAAGTAAAAAACATCAACCAAAAAAGCAAAAAGAAAAAAGAATCCAAAAAGTTGAAGATAGTGTAAGGAGCCTCTGGAACAACTTCAAGCATATCAACATCTGAATTATGAGGGTGCCAGAAGAAGAGGGAAAGATACAGAAAACCTTTTTGAAGAAATAATGACAGAAAACTTACCCCATCTGGTGAAAGATAGACCTACAAGTCCAGGAAGCTCAGAGAACACCAAACAAAAGGAATCCAAAGAGGACCACACCAAGACACATCATAATTAAAATGCCAAGAGGAAAAGACAAAGAGAGAATATTAAAAGCAGCAAGAGAAAAACAGTTAGTTACCTACAAAAAGAAACCATGCAGGCCATACGGGAGTGGCAAGAAATATTCAAAGTGATGAATAGCAAGAATCTACAATCAAGATTACTCTACCCAACAAAGCTATCATTCAGAATTGAAGGGCAAATAAAGAGTTTCACAGATAAGAAAAAGCTAAAGTACAATAGTTCGTCACCGCCAAACCAGTATTATATGAACTGCTGAAAGGTATTCTTTTAGAAGAGGAAGAAGAAAAAGGTAAAGATAAAAATTATGAACAAATACATATTTATCAATAAGTGAATCTAAATATCAAGTGAATAAAAAACTGATGAACATCAACACCAAACCAGAATTATATGAATTGCTAAAGGGGGTTCTTTCAGAAGAGAAAGTAAATAAAGATAAAAATTATGAACAACAGCCGGGACCGGTTTGGCTCAGTGGATAGAGCGTCGGCTTGGGGACTGAGGGGTCCCGGGTTCGATTCCGGTCAAGGGCATGTACCTTGGTTGTGGGCACATCCCCAGTGGGGGATGTGCAGGAGGCAGCTGATCGATGACTCTCTCTCATCAATGTTTCTAACTTGCTATCTCTCTCCCTTCCTCTCTGTACAAAATCAATAAAATATATTTTTTTTTTAAAATTATGAACAACAAATACGTAACTATCAACAAGTGAATCTAAAAACCAAGGAAATTAAAAAAAAAATCTGATGAACAATATTAACTGTTGAATATAATAGAATCAGAGGTATGGAAGGTGAGTGAACTGACGATTCTTGGGGAAAAGGGGAGAAGGGGATGTGGGAAGAGACTGAACATAAACTGTGCACCTATGGATGAGGACAATGGGGAGTGGGGAAAGGGCAGAGGGTTGGGTGGGAACCTGGTGGAGGAGAGCAATGGTGGCGGGGGGGGGGAAGGAACATTTGTAATAATATGAACAATAAAAATTTATTTTAAAAAAATTACAAAAACAAAACAAAAAAACAACAACTGATGAACAGAATAAACTGGTGAGTATAATAGAATCAGGGGCATAGAAAGGGAGTGGACTGACAATTCTAG
This sequence comes from Pipistrellus kuhlii, assembly GCF_014108245.1. Lineage (NCBI taxonomy): Eukaryota > Metazoa > Chordata > Mammalia > Chiroptera > Vespertilionidae > Pipistrellus > Pipistrellus kuhlii. The sequence continues at coordinate 13,419,437 of NW_023425573.1, forward strand.
AGGGAAAGGAATGTGAGGGGTGCAGGAAGAGACTGGACAAAAATCTATGGATAAGGACAATGCGGAGAGGAGGGGAATGGGAGAGGAAGGGCAAAGGGTGTGGGTGGGAACCAAGTGGATTTGGAGCTATGGGGGGAAAAAGAGGAACAACTGTAATAATCTGCACAATAAAGATTTATTTAAAAAAATAAATAAATAAAAGACAGGAATACTTAACTATACCAAGGAAGGTCAAATGCCTAGTTTATTGGTGTTACAAACGAAACTATTGTTATTACCTGCTGCACAGCTAGTGTACTGTCCATTTCATCAAAGGATTCATCAGGCCAATTATAGAAATCCTATAAAAAAAATTTATGGTTAAAACACAAGATGCAACACCATTATGATTAACTTCAATTCTTAATAAAAATCCAAAGTTATACTAGAGGAGAGGAAAAGTGCTCATATTGTAAGCATTGTAGTTATCCTATATAATAAAAGCCTAGAGACCATAATGGCAGAAAGACGAGAATGATCGTTTGACCAGTCACTATGAAGTGCACTGACCACCTCTTGGTCCCTCCCCCTGGCCCACAGGCTCCTATTGCCCGATGGCAAATGGGGACCTGGGGGTGTGTGGCAGGAGACGCGGGCAGCACCAAGCCAAGACCCCCACCACACCAGTCACCCTACACACAGAGGGCAACCCATACCGGGGTTGGGCCGGCAAGTGGGTGAGAACACCGACTCTTGGTCCTTTCTCCCCCCGCCAGCAGGCTCCAACCGCCCAATGGTGAACGGGGAACCAGGGTGGGTGGTGGCAGGCGGCGGGACAGGCAAGTAGGCGGAAAGGCAGACCTCTTGGTCCTACCACCTGGCCGGCAGGCTCTGATCGCCTGATGGCAAACGGGGACCCGGGGGGTGGATAGGGGGGATGCTGGCAGAGCCAGGTCAAGGCCCCCACTTCACCAGTCACCCCACACACAGAGGACGACCCGTGGGAGAGACAGGATCACAAGGGGGCGGGACCAGCCTACCTCTCGGTCCCTTGCCCCCGGCTATCAGGTTCCAAACACCCGATGGCAAACTGGGAAGCTGGGTGAGTGGTGGTAGGGGGCAGGGCCAGCTGCTGGGGAAGATGGCCCTAATCGTGGGCTAGGCCTAGGGACAGTACCCACGCACGTCTTTTGTGCACCGAGCTTCTACTCTATAATAATCTATAATAATAAAAGCGAAACATGCAAATCAACCGAACTACCAAATAGCAGAATGACCATCTGGACGACCACACTATGGCACCCACTGGTGCCAAGGCGGGTGCAGTGTGATTGGTCGGGGGCCTGGGCATCGCCCCATGACCACCCTGCAGAGGGAGGCCAATCAGCGGGCTGCAGCTGGTGGGTGGGGCCTCCTTCTCTAGGGCGCAATAGATTACCCGAAAGAGGGAGGCCCAGGCTACACGGTGGCAGTGCTGCGGCAAGTGAGTGGGGCATACCTCTTTGGGAGCATCGATTGAGGGGCTCCTGGACTGTGAGAAGGCACAGGCCAGGCTGAGAGACGCACCCTCCGCTCCCCAAGTGCACGATTTCATGCACCAGACCTCTGGTCAATAAATAAGTTAAAGAAATCTTACTCGAGGTTTTTAAGTGAGCACCAAGATTATATTTAATTGAACTACAAGTTATATTTTTCAACCACAAATCCCTCAATATGGCTCCCATAAACCTTATATGTATCACTTAAGGAGATAAGTACCACTTTTTATATATATATATAAATATATATATATATATATATATATATATATATATGTGTGTGTGTGTGTGTGTGTGTGTGTGTGTGTATATATATATATAATTGATTTTACACAGAGAGGAATTGAGAGGGACAGAGAGTTAGAAACGTCGATGAGAGAGAAACACTGACCAGCTGCCTCCCCCACACTCCCCACTGGGGATGTGCCCACAACCAAGGTACATGCCCTTGACCGGAATCGAACCCAGGACCTTTCGGTCTACAGGCCAACACTCTATCCACTGAGCCAAACCGGTCCCGGCAAAGTACCACTTTTTTGTTTACAGTGGTTAAATATCTTCTCAAAAAGTTACACTTAAAAGTCTTGCCAGCTCAGCTTGTAGCTCAGTTGTAGGCTCCATTCCTGGACCCAACCAATAACCGTCTCTCTCCACATTGATGTTTCTCTCCCCCACCCCCTCCGCCCCACTCGCTTCCATGCTCTCTAAAAATCAATGGGAAAATGTCCTTGGGTGAGGATTAATAAAAGTAAATAAAAATAAAAAAATCTCAGGGCACCATAAAACTGATTAGTTTTTACCTAGAGAATAGCTAGTATTAGTAGCACAAGTGTTATTTTATTTTAAACAGGCATTATAAATTATTATTCCAATTCTAAGGATGTTTTAAATATCTAAACAGCCCTAGCAGGTTTGGTTGGCCTGTGGACCAAAGGGTCCCGGGTTCGAGTTCAATCAAGGGCACATGCCCGGGTTATGGGTTTGATCCCCAGTGTGGGATGTGCAGGAGGCACCCAATCAATGATTCTCTCTCATCACTGATGTTTCTATCTCTCTCTTCCTCTCCCTTCCTCTCTAAAATCAATAAAAATATATTAAAAAAAATAAAAATAAATATCTAATCAAAATATGAGCCCCATCAAAAATATCCCTTCTCATAAGGGGGATATTTTTGTGGATCATCTTGCATTGGTTCTGAATTCCTCTATAAATAATTCAGTTCATAAACATTTCCCTAAATGATTAAGAACCTTTCCAATTGATTTTTCAGCAAAATTTACCTATGTATCCTTTGTAGGTAGCACAATGCCTAATACATAGTAGATATGCAATAAATGTCTCTGAGGTAAAAATAGGGGAGAAAGTAGTTGTAAACAAATTATCTATACCCTATAGATAAACATGGGTATCAACCAATATAGATAAGTCTCCAAACACTTTGAGCAAAAATTGGAGCAAATTCAAGAATAAAGTGTTATTCTTTATTCATGATACCACAAGAAAAAAGTTTAAGAAAGTCTAAAGCATATTTATGGATATAATGCATATATAATAGAAGTATAAAGAAAAAGGATGGTCCCAGTATTGGTTGGGAGGAGTGGGTATGTAATGTAATACATAGATTTTCAACTATATTAGTAATGTTTTCGTTCTGAAGGTAGGTGATTGGTATATCTTTTTAAGTGTCTTAGACTGTTCACTTTTTAAAATAGTTTCCCTATATTCGCCGGGACCGGTTTGGCTCAATGGATAGAGCGTCGGCTTGGGGACTGAAGGGTCCTGGGTTCGATTCCGGTCGGGGGCATGTGCCTTGGTTGTGGGCACATCCCTGGTGGCGGGTGTGCAGGAGGCAGCTGATCGATGACTCTCTTCGATGTTTCTAATTCTCTGCCTCTCTCCCTTCCTCTCTGTACAAAATCAATAAAATATATTTAAAAAAAAAAATAGTTTCCCTATATTAATGAAAATGAACTAACTTTATTTTTAAATGTTATGAAATTTTAGAAAACTTTCTGGAAATTATTCCAGGATGTCTTTTCCTAGACATCATCTAAATAGTATTAAAGATTAATTTTAAAATTCTTCCTATAATTTATACTCAAAAAATATTTCTATCAATACACTCTGCATATATTTGCCTTTATAATTTTTAATTTGTATAACATTTGTTATTAAAATATTAGAAAACAGTTAATTGGGAATTAAATATTCTGCTTCATCACACCTGTGATATACTTTAAACACTGAAAGGAGGAATCAAATATCCGGATTAATGAATGTTCTCATCTAATTCAGTCAATAAACTTTTATTGAAAACCAACTATGTGCCAATTCTTTTAAAAAGTAGGAAGATACCCCACTACTCAGATAGCTCTAAATAAGTCATCTTGGAATAGACTCATTTCACTGAAGGAAATTAGTGTGACAAGCCAGCACGCTGTGTAAGCAGTCTTTTTTTTTTTTTTTTTTTAACCCTAATCTTTTCTGCCACATTTTATTTAACAACCTTGATCTATGACAACAAGGAAAAAGCAAAAGAGCTTTCTTATATGTGACTTACTCATAGCAGACAGATGTTATTATTGTACATTAATTTAAAATATATTATTTTCTTTCTTTTCAAACTTCGTAACTTTTGAGTAAATACAAATGGATGACAATGATCAGAATGTGAGTTCACTTCGTTTTGTTTTTTTAATACAAAATATAAAAGATGATCATTTAATAAAAGAAAAAAAAACAATGTTTCCACAGAATAAGAAGTAAAGATATCTAAGAGAGTATCTGTAGGTAAAGAAAGTTTGGAAAGGGTAAAAAGCCTAAATAAAAATGTCCAGTAGTATGACAACGAAACTGCCAGGGCAATTGACAGCTTAATGTGACTCTAATAAGGACTTTCAGACCAAATTCTCTAAAAGTCAATCCTAGAAGCAGCTTGTTTAAAGAGAAAAAGTTACCGGTGCACTAAGAATGCAAAGCTATGGAACCCTCAGCAAATACAGTGGATTCTCGGGGCTTCGGTTTTCGTATCTGTAACATGCATCTGGGCAGGTGTCTGGATCTCAAGGATTCCTTCGAAAGGACTCCCTTTCCCAAAATTCTGTGAAGATACTGAAAGCTATTCTCTGGCATATGATCACGGCTCTGTGGGCTTCTGTTTTTTGTTTTGTTGTTTTCACTTGTACCACTTTTTCTTTAAAATTCCATTTTAACACACCTCTTCTCACTTCAGAGCATCTACTCAAGAGCAAGCCATTTCAGCTGGGAGATTCGTCAAATGAAGCCTATTTGATTTTTTTTTAAAAGAAGGTGAGGCATCCCTCTTTTGAAAATCCCAAGAACCAATACCTAAATAAGCACCGACTCACCCAACTATTGCCCTGCTGAAAGCGAGTAAGATGATCATCAGTTCACATTCCTGTGCTTCACAAATAACAACAAGGAAATTCACAAGGAATGGTCGCAGTCTGAGGATGAGAACTTGCTGGACCAGAGAACAGCTGCAGAGAGAGGTCGCCAAAGGCAAACAGCAGGAGGAGGCGCGGAGTCAGGATCACCGCCCGGATCCGGCTACACCAGCTGGACCGGGAAGCCGGGCAGGAACGTCACCCGCCAGGTAGGACCTGGTAGTGGCCAGGTAGGACCTAGACGCTAGACACCTGGTAGGACCGCCAGGTAGGTCCATACACCAGGTAGGACCATGCACCAGGTAGGTCCATACACCAGGTAGGACCATGCACCAGGTAGGACCTGGACCCCAGGACGAGGAAGGCTGCGTGCACACGCCCGCCCTCCCTGGCAGCCCCGACCCTCCCGGAAGCCCAGAGCTGTCCCCCGGGCTGGCGGCGCCCCTCCGACGCAGGTCCACCGGGGTTCAGGGGAGAGGCAAGTACAAGCGGAACCTCCTGACAGGTCCCCAGCCCCGGGCCTCGGCGACCCCGCCCTCCGAAAGGGGCTCCGCAGGCCTCGCGGGCCGCCGCGGCTCGGCCAGACCGAGGGGCTGCGGCTCCGGAAGAGCAGGCCGGGCGCCCGCGCCCCCGCCCGCGCCCCGGCCCCTCCTCCTCTCCGGGGGCCGCCGGCTTCGAGCGGCGGCGCAGCTTGGCGCCGAGAGTCCCCCCCGCAGCAAAGGTGCAAAGATGTACCTGCGCCTTGGTGCCCGGCCTGTTCCGCCTCAGCACTGCCGTGCCCTCCGCCATGACCATAGTGCCAGAGTCTGGGCGGCTGGAGTCGGTACCCGGATGTGGGGACGCTGCCTGCGCGGGGGGCGGGGCCGAGCGGCGCCAGAGTACGGGAGCCGGGGAGGGGCGGCGCCTGGCGGAACAGCGCGATCCGCGCGGGGCAGGGCGGGAGGGCGGGGCGGAGGCCCGGAAAGGGCCGGCTGGCGGCGGGCGGCGGGCGACGGGCGGCGGGCGGAGGAAGGAACAGCCGATGGCTGCCTGGTGGCGGCTTTCCGAAGGCGGGGACCCAGAGCGGCCGGGCGGCCCGCTCTGCGCGCATCTCCTCCGGCTTACGTTAGTTCCATTAGTCGGACCGAACTTGCACAATGGCGACTGTTTCGGTAAACTTTGCACACACACACACACACCTACAGAAGCATAACTCTGTCCCCAAATCCCCCCAGGCATGCAACGTGGAAAACGGGCCAGCACCCTGTTGGCGCTCCAAAGACCCTGCATGAAATGGACCCACTGTCAGGTCAGGCTAGACTGGGGCTTAGCGTGTCGAAGGATGTTCCCACTACCCGCCGTCTTTAAAGCCAAGGACTTTTTCAATGACAAGTTCGTTTTGCGTCAAGGCCCAGATGCCAATGACCCGAGGCCCAGCGGACATCTGGTGTTGGGCGTTAGACAAAATCAGCTCGTGTTGCAAGCCAAAAAGCTGGAGGAGCAACTGAATGCCTCTGGGTGGGAGCTGTATATCTTACAGGATTTCAAGTTTTCTTTATTCCAAGTTTTAAGTGTTCTCTTTAGTCATGAAATCATGGCAGTTGGGGCAAACTTTTTTTTGTTCCCTGCTAAGAAACCTTAAACCTTTTATCTAAGATGAGAGAGGCCTTGGGATAGGTGCCTAATGGGAATACAGTAGGTAAAGAGTGCATGCAGTCAGGTGATTTCCAAGAGAAGGAAACATCAGATATCCCATCACATACACGAAAAGGTATTATATATGGAGAATGCAGAGAGAACCGGGTCACAAACATCGTCCGAAGGTGTGAGACGGGAGGAGAGGTGGGTTAAACTGAGTGTGTGCAAAACTGAATAACTGTCAGATACGTGGAACTTGGGCTCAGGGAGTTTTAACAATAGGAAGTTGGTTTGCCTTAAGTAAGATTCCTGTTTTATTGAAGATGTTTAGATGGGTAACTTTTCAAGAGCAAAGATTTAATTCTTAATTTCATCACCATCTTCTAGATACAAAAGGTTTATTCATTCAACACCTATTTGTTAATCCCCATATGTGTACAGCACCGAAATAGGAGAATGCGAAGACCCAGTCCGTAATCAGAAATTGCTTAGTGTCTAGCAATGGGACATGTGCAAATCAACGGTTCTCTTACTAGATACAGTGAGAATCTAAGACAAGTCGCACCCAAATGTTGTCTCCCTAAGAGACATGGGGCAAGTGTGAGGAGCAGAGTCCTAAGTAGGTCTGTGCACAACCCATCTCCAAGGATTAAGTTAGAATTCTCATGTCCTGTGCCCCTGACCAGTAAATATCGGGTACCTATGATTGAGGGGCTCACCTTAATATTTTCTTACATCCATATTTGGTATACTGTTTCTGTGCATCTGATAAGAACAAGAGAAAAAAGGAATAAGTAGCTTTTTAATTCAGGAACAAAGTACACATTCATCTCTTTGAAAAATCCAAAAAGTTGCATGCAATGTCGACTCTGGCCTTGTTCAGAGGAAAGACCTTGTTCTTTAGGGTGAAATATCTCCAGCTCATAACCTTCACATTTTACTTCCTCTGCGTCTGCAGATTATGACCTTTAAACAAAAATCTTTCTCTAACCAGGATTAATTTGGAGGGAGAAGAAGAAAAAGAAAAACAGAGCATGGTCAATAACAAGTTACATGTAATAATGTAAAAACTGGAATATTTTGATTAAAGGAGGAGTGGTCTTCTCAAAGGCAATATAGAAAATTTTAAAAATAACTCAGGGCTGGGACCAGAAAAATCTAGATCAGTGTTCCCAAACTTTTGACATATGTGTACCCCTTCTATAGTTTTTGTAACACTGAGTACCCCTTGTATTCATGAGAACATAGAATTAGGCGCAGCTAAGCACAGTGCAGTGCATATCCCCACCAAACTCCGGTGCAACGCGTACCCCCAACAGACTCTCCCCGTACCCCTGGGGATTCTCGTACCACACTTTGGGAAACACTGAATCTAGATGATCTTGCCTGTTGATTAAAGACTTTGAACAAGCTATCAAATAAGTTTCCCTTTTTATTAAAAAATTTAATTGATTTTAGAGAGGGGGGGAGGGAGAGAAAGGAACATCAGTTTGTTGTTCCACTTGGGCTGATCCAGCTTGCACAAAGGCGACATTTCAGTAAACCCTCGCGCACCCAGGGTTTACTGATGTGCCTACTTGATTGATTCTTGCATGTGCCCTAACTAGAGATAGAATCCACAACCTTGGTGTTTTGGGACGACGCTCTAACCAACTGAGCTACCTGGTCAGGGATAAAAGTTTTGTTTCTTTTTCTTTCTTTCTTTTTAATGAAAATAGTGCACAGCAGTTCTTTCTCTCTACCTCTTAAAGAGTATGAAAGCAGCCGAAACTAGTTTGGCTCAATGGATAGAGCGTTGGACTGTGGACTGGAAGGTCCCGGGTTCGATTCCAGTCAAGGGCATGTACCTTGGTTGCGGGCACATCCCCAGTAGGGGGTGTGCAGGAGGCAGCTGGTCGATGATTCTCTCTTATCGATGTTTCTAGCTATCTATCCCTCTCCCTTCCTCTCTGTGAAAATCAATAAAATAAAATAAATTTTAAAAAAAGAGCATGAAAGCAAATATAAAAGTAAATATTCCTGGAAGTCTCTTAGAGTTTTAGAAGAAAATATAAATCCAAAGTATTATAAGGAATTTCAAAAATATCTATCCAGCCTGGCCAGTGTGGTTGAGCGTTGACCCATGAACCAGAAGGTCAAGGTTCAGTTCCCAGTGAAGGCACATGCCAGGGTTGTTTGGATCAATTCCCCAGTGCACAATGGCGACCACCTCAGTAAACCCTCGTGCACCTAGGGAGGCAGCCCACTGATGATTCTCTCTCATCCTTGATGTTTTTTTTTTTTAATATTTTATTGATTTTATACAGAAAGGAAGGGAGAGAGATAGAGAGTTAGAAACATTGATGAGAGAGAATCATGGATCAGCTGCCTCTTGCACACGCCCTACCGGGGATGTGCCCGCAACCAAGGTACGTGCCCTTAACCGGAATCGAACCTGGGACCCTTCAGTCCCCAAGCCGATGCTCTATCCATTGAGCCAAACCGGACCCGGCTCATCCTTGATGTTTTTGTGTGTGTGTTTTTAAATATATTTTTATTGTAGAGATGAAGGGAGAGGGGGAGAGAGAAACATCAATGATGAGAGAGAATCACTGATCAGCTGCCTCCTGCAGGCCCTGCAATCCAGGCATGCAGCCTGAGGGGGAATTGAACTGTGACCACCTGATTCATAGGTTGAAGCTCAACCACTGAGCTATGCCAGCTGGGCCTCATCATTGATATTTTTCTCTCTCCCCCCCTCTCCCTTCCTCTGTCTGAAATCAATAAAAGTGTATTTTTAAAAATATCTATCAATATGAAATTCTTTGGGGGGATTTTTAAAATCCAAGTAAAATAGTGAATGCCATTGTGTGTAGTAAGACACTGAGCAGGAGTTGAGAAACACGAATAAGAAGTATAAGCTCCTTTCCTCAAAGAATAAAAATTAATGGGAAAGGGGGAGCTGTAGACTACAATACTACAAAGCAAAATGTCTTAAGCCCCTGTTGGTTGCCTACTTTGATCTTGCTCAGTATCCATTTTCCCCTGTAGGGCCTGGGACAGGTATACCCATCTCCAGCTGAACTATGAATCCCTATTGTCTAAGCCAGTGATTTTCAACCTTTTTCACCTGATGGCACACATAAACTAGTTACTAAAATTCTGCAGCACTCCAAAATATACTTTTTTTTGCTGACCTGAAAAAAATATATAGGTATAATTTTGATTCATTCATATGGGACAGCTATTGTGTTGGTTATTGTTATTTTTATGTGACAACAATTGGGAAAAGAGGTCAGTGACCCTGACTAAATAGTCAGGTATTTCAAGTTTTATAAATTCTTGCCATGGCACATAGTATACATTATTCCGATTAATTACAAACAAACAAAGGAAACCACAGGCGAGGGCACGTGCTCTGCAGGCCGGGGAGGCAGGGGCCAGGTAGGCGGCCCACGTGGCAGAGCTCAGCTGTGCGGGGTGGCCGGGTCCCTGGCTGTTACCGCAGAGCCCGGCGGGCCGTTCTCTGCCCGGGTCACCGCGTTCTCGGCCCGCGCCGCCCGCATTGTGCGCTGGCAGGAATGCCACCGCCTCCCCTGTTTGTGTCGTTGGCGATGGCGGGGAGGCTGCGCCAGTGGCTGGGCCGGCAGGCTCGGGCCTTGGGTGAGAAGCCTCGGTTTCCCCGGGCATCGTGTCTCAGGCACTTTGGGGTGCTCTCCCGCCTCCCCCGGACGCCCCGCCGGAGCATGTGGAACAGCTGGGCCACGCTCCTGCAGATGGGCCGCCGCCCCTCCGCCGCGCTGCCCGGGGGGACCTCCAAGTGCACGCCGTCCCCGGAGGCGCCCACGCCGCCGGGCACCACGGCGTCCCCCGGCGACCCGGCCAGCCTGTTCGAGTGCCCCGTGTGCTTCGACTCCGCGCTGCAGCCCGCGCTGCAGTGCGCGAGCCGCCACCCGGCGTGCAGCAGCTGCCGCCCCAAGCTCACCCGCTGCCCCACCTGCCGGGGCCCCCCGGGCTCCATCCACAAGCTGGCCGCGGAGAAGGTGGCCAGCTCCGTCCTCTTCCCCTGCAAGCACGCCGGGTCCGGGTGCGAGAGGGCGCTGTCGCCCACGCAGAAGGCGGGCCACGAGGAGCTGGGCGCGTTCCGCTGGTTCGCCTGCCCGTGCCCCGGCGCCGCCTGCCGCTGGCAGGGCTCGCTGGACGCCGTGCTGCCCCACCTGGAGCAGCAGCACGCGTCCATCACGGCCCTGCAGGGCGAGGACATCGTCTTCCTGGCCACGGACATCCACCTGCCCGGGGCCATGGACTGGGTCATGATGCAGGCCTGCTTCGGCTCCCACTTCCTGCTGGTCCTCAAGAAGCAGGAGAAGTGCGACGGCCGCCAGCAGTTCTTCGCCATCGTGCAGCTCCTGGGGACGCGCGCGCAGGCCGACAAGTTCGCCTATCGGCTCGAGCTCCATGGCCACAGGCGGCGGATGACCTGGGAGGACACGCCCCGGTCGATCCACGAGGGGATCGCAACAGCCCTCCTGAGTAGTGACTGTCTCATCTTCGACGCCAGGGTAGCCCACCTTTTTGCAGAAAACGGCAACCTAGGCATCCATGTGACCATTTCCCTGCGCTGAGAGGGCGACCCGGCGGACGTGTTTCTGGCCAGTGTTTTAAAAAAACATTGCATTCGATTTCACAGAGAATAGGTGTATAGCCTTCTGCCGGCCCACCTGAGGCTTTCGGTAGGTGGAGCTAGTCGCACGGAGGTAAATAAAAAGGAAAGGCTGTTAACTACAGGAGACAGCTGCAGGGCGTTATTCTGGAGGCGCTAACAGCACCGAGTGAGCCTTAGGTGGTGGAGTCGGACCAGGCCTTGGTTCAGCAACCCCGCTACCTGAGATCTGGCTAAGAAAGAATTCAGAGGCAAGACTCAAAACTCTACCAGTTTCTTTTTCTTTTCTTTTCTTTTTAAATATATTTTATTGACTTTTTACAGAGAGGAAGGAAGAGGGAGAGTCAGAAACATTGATGAGAGAGAAGCATGGATCAGCTACCTCCCACGCACATGCCCTCAAGCGGAATCGAACCTGGGAACCGTGAGTCCGCAGGCTGACGCTCTATCCACTGAGCCAAACTGGTTAGTGCTCTACCAGTTTCTTTGCAGAAAGTCACAGAGGTAGAAGAAATGGGCTTCAGAAAACACGTTAAAAGAAGGGCACTTGGAGCTTAGGGGAAAGAGAGGGGCAGGGAAATGGCACCTGGGTGAAGCGTGTGGAGGAAGGCCCTCGGGTGCTCCTTAAAGATGGCCACGTTGGGTTCTCCTGGAGAGCATCTGGAGGCCTCAGCAGAGGATCCCAAGAGAATGTGTATCAGCTTTCCAGGTGTGCCCTTGCAGGACCACAGCTGATCACTGATTGGTCCACACCAGGACAGCGAGTCAGTCAGTGCAGCTAGTCCTGACACCAGCCATGACCTGGCTTATTTGGTTTTACTGCTATTCTGGGCCTGGAGCTGAAACGTAACTGAGGTCCAGATGTATTTGATGTGGGTCCGAATCTTATTGTCTAGGGGGCATAATGCTTAGGGGCCATTTTCTGGCCTCCTTGTTGGTTCCCCCTCTAAGGGTCTAACCCACATGACTAGCAACATGGCAGGAAGGAATGGTCAGGGGAGGGTCTGAACTGAATGACCAGTGATATGAAAGGTCAGGTCTAAACCGCATGACCACCAATATGCTGGGAAAGAAAGGTTTTCCTGGAGACAAGGTCTTATTTTCCCATGTTGCCCCTTGGCACCTGCGGCTTTCCCACCCTGGTGACCTTCTGTACTCAGCCCATGCTCCTTGCTGTGCTTATGTCAAACTGCCCTTCACATAGTAATACTAATATATTTAAAACTAGAGGCCCAGTATACAAATTTCATGCACTGGGGAGTGGGTCCTTTAGCCTGGCCTGCATCCTCTCATAGTCCAGGACCCCTCAAGGGATGTCCGACTGACAGCCCTGTGGGGATCAGGCCTATGCCAGCAGTCAGACATCCCTCTCGTAGTCCGGGATCCCTCAGGAGATGTTAACCTGGTGGTTTAGCCCCACTCTTTACTCTATACTGGGAGTCAGACATCCCTCTAAAGCAGGCGTCTTCAAACTTTTTAAATTGGGGGCCAGATCACGGTCCCTCAGAGAGCTGGAGGGCCGGACTATATGAACTACTAATTCCTACTGTAACACCTCGGCTGCGCTCACTGCCCAAAAAACCTGGTGGGCAGGATCAGACTCCTCTGCGGGCCGCAGTTTGAAGACGCCTGCAAAGTCTGGGACCCCTTGCTCCTTACTGCTCGATGCTCCTTAGTGCTGCCGAAGAGCCAGGAGAGGCTTCTGCCACCTCCGCTGTGCTTGCTAGCCATGAGCCTGGCTTCTGGCCGAGCAGCACTCCCCCTGTGGGAGTGCACTGACTACCAGGGGGCAGCTCCTGCATTGAGTGTCTGCTCATTGGTGGTCAGTGCGCATCATAGCAACTGATAGTTTTGGTGTCTCCGCCATTTTAGTTGCTTAGGCTTTTATTATATAGACTAGAGGCCCAGTGCACAAATTTGTGCATGGGTGAGGTATGGCCAACCTGGCCCCAATCAGGATGGATTGGGGCTGGGCCTGTCAGGAGGAGGAGATAGCAGGAGGTTGGCGGGCCAGCCCACCCAAATGGGGCCAATCAGGGCACACCTGGCTGGGGGAATTGGCTGCAGGTGATTGGCTGGCAGGGCCACCCTCAAATTAGGGTTGGGGATTGGGGGTGGGGATGACCATGGGGAGGGACTGTGGGTGGTGGGCCAGCCAGCCTCACCCCCAAATGGGGTGGGGAGTGCTGATCAGGGGCCAGTGGTCTAGGGAGGGACCATAGGTAATTGGCTGGCTGGCCCTGCCCTTGATCGGGGTAGGGGAGGGGGCCTATCTGGGGTGAGACCAGGCAGGGGGAGGGGCTGCAGGAGTTTGGCGGGCCGGCCCGCCCCCTATAGGGGCAAGGGGTAATCAGGGGCAGGCTGATGGGGGGCGGGGCTGGTCAGGGGGAAGGGGATGGGGTATTTGGCCAACCTGCCCTGCCCTTGATCCAGTTAAGAGAATCCAGTAGTGGGCAGTACTTATTAAAGGATAGTTTTGAGAACAGAAACTGGGAAGAATGGGAAAAGGGCAGGTTTGAGCAGAGGAATAAGTAAAGCTGCAATGCTGGCCAGGGATCAGCCTCAGCTAACCATATAGAGAGCTCTTGGGTCAATTGGGAAAAAAGGAGACATAGGTACCTGATGGGGCTGGTTCGCTGGCCACAGTGGGCGTCATAGCAACTGGTCCTTATGGTCATAAACCAGTACATATATGGTGTCCCAAAAAATGTATGCACACTGAATAATTATAATGGCAGTATCTATTAAAATACATTTCATTTTCAAAATTGAGCTATCAGCTGTTAAAAGTGTGCATACATTTTAGGGGGAATATATGTGAAACCCTGTCATGTGAAAACATGGATGAACCTTGAGCATACTGTGCTAAGTGAAAAAAGCCAACCATAAGTCAAATACTGCCTGAGTCCCCTTACATGAGGCCAGTATCTAAAATAGTCAAACTCTTGCCTGACTGGTGTGGCTCAGTGGTTGACTGTCAACCTATGTACCAGGAGGTCACCATTCCATTTTTGGTCAGGGCACATGCCTGGGTTGTGGGCTCAGTCCCCAGTGGGGGGTGTGCAGGAGGCAGCCAACCCAAGATATTCTCTCTCTCTCTCTCTCTCTCTCTCTCTCTTTAATGTTTAAAAAAATTTTTAATTGATTTTAGAGAGGAAGGGTGAGGGAGAGATAGAAACATCAATGAGAGATCATCATTGACTGGCTGCCTCCTGCACGCTCCCTACTGGGGATCAAGCCTGCAACCCAAGCATGTGCCCTTGACAGAATCAAACCTGGGACCTTTCAGTCCACAGGCAGACACTCTATCCATTGAGCCAAACCAGCTAGGGCCAATGATTCTCTCTTATCATTGATGTTTCTATCTCTCTCTCCCTCTCTCTTCCTCTCTGAAATCTATAAACAATATATTTGAAAAAGAAAATAAAGTAGTCAAACTCAGAAGCAAATAGTAGAATGCTGGTTGCCAGGGAAGGGGGAGAGGAAACAGAAAGTTAATTGACATAATGTTTCAGTTAAGCAAGATGAAAAAGTTCTAGATATCTGTTGTTCAACAATGTACCTATAATCCACAATATTACAGTTAAAAATCTATTGAGGGTAGTCCTGACCAGTTTTGCACAATGGTTAGAGTGCCAGCCCTTGCACTGAAGAGTCTCGAATTCAATTCCTGGTCAAGGACAGGTGCCTGGGTTTCTAGTTTGCTCCCTATGCCCTGGTCAGGGGGCATGTGCTGGAGGCAACCAGTCGATGCATCTCTCTCTCTCATCTATGCTTCTCTCTCTCTGTTCCTCCCTCTCTCCCTTTCACTCTTTCTGAAAAAGCAATGGAAAAATATCCTCTGATTTTTTAAAACCTATTGAGGGTACATCTCATATTAAGTGTTCTTGCCACAATGAAATAAAAAATAAAATCCTATTTCCCATTTTTTAAAATAAGATGTTTTTGTAACATGTATTTTCTAAAACAATAGAAGAAAAAGCCCATAATCTTAATAATGATACTTGCACAATAGAATAGTTCCCTGGGTAACTTTATTTTCAGTTTC
The DNA here is from genome assembly GCF_014108245.1 of Pipistrellus kuhlii. Taxonomy (NCBI): domain Eukaryota; kingdom Metazoa; phylum Chordata; class Mammalia; order Chiroptera; family Vespertilionidae; genus Pipistrellus; species Pipistrellus kuhlii. Next base: position 13,434,668 of record NW_023425573.1, read on the forward strand.
CCATTTTTTTGTGTGTGTAGACAAACCTGAGTTCAATTCCCACCTGAGTTCAATTCCCACCCATGACTTAAAACTTCTGTCACCTTGAACAAGTTCCTCTACTTCTCTGTACCTTTCACCCCTGAGGCAAAGAGGATCGGCCTCACAGGGCTGCTATGATTACAGTTGAGCAAGATGACACGTGAAGTGCCAGCACAAGTGCCTGGCAAGCGCTCAGAAAGTATATTATGGAAATTCCAGTTAGAGTTATACCTCGTTTACCTTTTACCATCATTATTATTGTATTTTTCTGTTGAATAAACAGTACATAGCATATTGTTCTGAAACCTGATCCCATGCCCCCGATACCCTTATTTTTGGCCTTTCTCATGCCACAATTTTTTGCCTACTCCCAATATAATCTCAGCATAAAATTATTTCTTTTTTTAAAAAAAATATATTTTTATTGATTTTTTACAGAGAGGAAGGGAAAGAGATAGAGAGCTAGAAACGTCAATGAGAGAGAAACACCGACCAGCTGCCTCCTGCACACCCTCCACCGGGGATGTGCTCGCAACCACGCACATGCCCTTGACCGGAATCAGACCCGGGACCCCCCAGTCCGCAGACCCAGGCTCTCCCACTGAGCCTAACCGGTTTCGGCATAACATTATTTCTTTACCAATTTTGCTAAACAAGCATAACAGGACTACTTCTGTGCTGAAAAAAAAAGATTTTAAATTTTCTCATCTTTCTGATTTAGGTTGTGAATAGAGCTCTGAAATTTTAAGCACACCAGGTTTGGATGAACCAAGATTTGGAAACTGTCATCTTAGATCTCAAAACTCTTTCATTTACTTGGGTCTTCAGAAAACATTGGGGGGATCATGGGAAAGCCAGGGCCTTTGGCCTAGATCCTAACTCTGCAAGTTAGCAGCCCCATGCCCTTGAACAAGTTTCTTCATCTCTTCCCACTCAGCTTTCTCACAGATAACGGAGCGAAACCGGAGCTTACAAGGTTAGGATCTGCAAAGCCCTTTATCTAGCTTTGCACGGTAGGAAACTGATGACCCACTTGGGTGCTGTAAAAATAGAGCTTTTAATCATAATTCTTTTTCCTAAACAAAAGTTAACCCTCAGTATAACAAATGCCACGAAATGCCTTGCACATAAATGCAAATACCTACACTTACTACTTTACTGATAGGAGCATTATCAGAAGTTGAGACCATATTCCATGCCATTTACAACTTCCTTTAGATTTCAATTTTACAAGGAAAATATGGGACACAGTTTTTTGCTTTTTACTTTTTGGGACACAATTTTTAAGATGGGATCAGACTAGTTTATAAGAACCTTAAATAAATTTGATCACCAACATAGAAACAGCTCATAGCTGATTTTAGGAGGTGGTAATCAACTGGAGTAGGATTGTCTGGGTTCACATCTGAATTCTCCCTAGCTTCTATAGCTAAATCAAGCTACTTATGCAGTTCTGTGACTCAGTTTCCTATTTGTTAAAAACTCAACCAAATATGTATTAGATACCTACTAATTGTCAGACATTTACACACACACACACACACACACACACACACACACACACACACACTTCCCATCAGGATTGAAATGTGTACCGAGGGCTTAGAATTAGCTGACAACGTAGCAAAGTCCATAGAGGATGAAGTTGTAAACAGTGGCAGCTGGAGGTTGACCACCTAAATCTAAATCTTGGCTTTGCCACTTCCTACTAGGTGATCTTGGCTTTCTCTTAACTCCTCTGTGCCTCCCCTTCCTCAGGGACAAGATGAGAGTGATAGCAGCCTAGCTCAAAGGGTTGTTGAAAGATTAAACCAATTGATAAACGCAAAGTACCTGCCACAGAAGCCAGAACCTAGAAAATGCTCCTGAAGTGTTAACTGCAGTTTTTATCACGCAGTGCCCATGCCGGCATATAGAAGGCACTCAGCCAGTGGTCGCTATTATATATTTGCCTTGGATTTTTTTGGCCAAGTAAATTATGTGGTAGTGTTAACCTTTTTCTTTTAATCTTTATGGTTGAAAGTGTGGATGAAAGGGTGCTAACCTAACAAGCTCAGGGGGCGCCTGTTGGGCAGTCTTGCAAACTCAGAGACCTAAAAAAACCACAAAAGATGGTCTGAAAATTAAATATTTAACTACAAACAGGTTACAGTGGGCAGTCACGTGCTAGGCCGATATTTTCCATGACAAAGATGAACTTAGATCTTCTTTAGCCTTTTTGCCTCTAAGATAACGTATCTGTGAGATGTCTGGTAACTCCTTTTTCTGGAGCCCCTGGGGCACAACCAAAAGTGGGTGCCGGAACAGATATCACAAATTCCGTCATTATCATGTTAATTGTTCCTGCACTCACCTAAGTATGTGTCTATCATTTTACTTTTTATCCAATTCCAAATGTTTTCCACTGCTTTGCTTTAGCCCACCTCCTTAATCTATTACCAGTGGATTCCATGCAACCCACCTATGTCCCTCCTTTGATTGCAATGTATAAATACAGATGTAACCCGCCATTCTCTGGAGCATTATCTCAATTTATTGAGGCTCTGCTTCCCAGCATAAGTCGACAGGTTGGCCCAAATAAACTCACTAAAATTCTTCACAGGTTTCAATGGTTCTTTTTTTTTCGTTAACCAAGTATCACAGATCCTCCTTTCCCCCCCTCCATTAACTTCTTCCAGCCTGCTCCCGTTCTCCCTGCCCCCTCCTGTATTAACTTTTAAACACTGGGAATGTTCATTAAATTTTTCTAAATATAAAACTTAAAAATATGACACTAGATCCCACAAATGAATTATAGCTCAATATAAGCTTGTTATAGTTAGGTTAGGTTGCTAGTTGGCTATATATATACATCGTATTTTTCGGCCCATAAGACGCACTTTTTTTCCCCCAGAAGTGGGGGGAAAAAGTCCCTGCGTCTTATGGTCCAAATATAGCCTACACATATACTTTAAAAAAAGTTTTTTTACTTGCCCGGCTCTGTGTGGTCTCTGTGTGCTTGCCTGGCTCTAAAATGGTTCTAAATGCTGCTGTTTACTTTACAGGGTTGATTACATGTGTTTATGACTGTGATGTTGGGTTTTAATGCACATAAAATATTTTAGGACACTATTTGTTTCAGAATCTTTTTTTCTTCATTTCCCTTCTCTAAAAACTGGTGCATCTTATGGTCCGGAGCGTCTTATGGGTCTTATGGTCCGAAAAATACGGTGTGTGTGTGTGTGTGTGTGTGTGTGTGTGTGTGTGTGTATATATATATATTTTTTTTTAGAGAGGGAAACATTGATTTGTAAGTCCAGTTATTTGTATAGTCATTGGTTACTTCTTGTATGTGCCTTGACCAGGGATTGAACCAGCAACCTTGGCATAGGACTATGGTGCTAACCAAGTGAGCTATCTGGCCAAGGCCTGTTGACTTTAAAATGCTTCTTAGACATTTTCATGGGTCAGCCTCTTCCAGGAGTGAAGCTTTACATCACTCTGGAACCTCTGCCCAACACTAGTGAGGGATGCAGTTCTCAATCTGGCCCATAAACGCCTCCAATGATTCTCTCTGCAGTGGCTCTAGTGCCTGAGGCAGTGCCCTCCCCAGCTCACCTCACTAGTCTGTAACATGTGAAAGTATAAATGGAGGTACTTTTAGAGGTTGAAGCTGCCATCCCAGCGGAACTGCCTTACGTCTCACTCTTCAGCCCTTTAGAAGGTTCCAAGTGGGCAAATTAGTCTTTGTACCGGCCCAAAGCAGCTTTTGTTCCAAACCGTTTGCAAAGCTACCAAAAAGCATACATCATACCCCTCTCATTCTTTAGAATTAGAATCACTGTTAGCTTTCCTGCACCTGCAGAAATTCCTTCCTTCTGTTCACCTTTTGGAACATTTGGGATTCTGTCTGAATGGGCGTATAGCAGCTTTGTGGCAGAAAAATGGTTCTATGGCAAATCTCACAAGGTGATCTGTTCATAAACTCCTAACTGGGCAGGTCATGGTGGGCAGTCACAACCCACGCATATAGTAGGAAGAAAGCGTATCTTTGCCTAAGCAAGCCTGTTTCGTTTCTGTGCATCTAAATAGGTCCACAGACCTTTGAAATGCTTCTTTTCACACTCCCCTCCAAAGCCAACCACCCTCAAGGGCAGTCTTAACTATTCTGTAATCCAATCCCCACCTAGCCTTCTCCCACCTGCATGTAATCTTCCTTACTCTCCAATGCGTTAAAAAAAAACCGGCAAACTACCATTCTGGGAGTATCAATTCTTATAGGTTTGGATGTTTATGTCAATGGATTCTTTTCTTTTGCATCTCAAATAAGTGCTTATTTCCTCTCAAAGAAGTGTAACTGTAAATCCATGGCTTTGTATCAGTAGCAAATATTTATGCAGTAAGGATACATTCAATGTGAAAATTGAAGCCATTTCCCAGAATTCTCTGCAGATTACTTAAGGAAAAAAAAAAAAAAAAAAAAAAAAAAAAAAGCATAAACTAGAGAACCCTAAAACCATTTATATATTTTTATTTGGAAATGTTTATATCAGTACAGTGAAACTAAATTTTAAGAGACACTGGATGTCATCAGTTTAGATATCATTAGTTTATTATAAAAGAGACACGGAAATTATTTACATGATGAAAGATTTCAGAACTTCAATGGAATGGGCAGCTTCACATGATGCCAGTTCAATAGTGATTTATTTCAGTCTACATACTTTCCAAGTATGTCACCATCTCTAAATAAGAAATAGTCCTGCAAATAGAGAAACCATTAGGTAAGAAAAAAATAGCAAACAGATAACTTTTTAAAATTACTAAGTTCTTAAGGAAATATATTAAGTTTACATACCTTGTCATCTATAACTACTTTGGTGCCTCCATATTCTGGAAGGAGAACTTTATCACCAACCTTCACGCTAACAGGTTGAACCTCTCCACCCTTAAGAAAATGAGGATATGCATTAGCAAAGCATGTAGCCCACCGAACATTCACACCTAACAGTGGTTAATCAAATGTGCTCATTCAAACCAATTGTTGGAAAAGGACTTGATAGTGAAGTGATATGATAACTACAACTGTAGTTCTTCACTTCAAGTTATCACTGGAGAGTTAGTTACATGTTGAAACAATACCCACACGGTGGCTTAAACTAAAACCTGATTTCAGTGTACAAGTTCAAGTTATACAGGGAAAAAGCTAACTTTAGCTAACTTTTTAATGGTTAAATATTAACATAACCTATGGACCGTTTGAAACAAGCCAGTTTTTAAAACCATGTATACGCGATCATGTTTAAATTCAGCATTCAAAAATGTAAGAAAAATGTCCTGAGTTGGAACATACTGCTTTTGGGATTCCATTTCCTTTTCTCAAAAATAGATCTGGAGAGAGGGACTGAAGCACAGGGCTCACTTCCTAAAGGCTTCCTATTCCTGGCTCCTTGCTAGAACTTTCTTGGAGGCAACTTGCAACAATACAGTTCACATATTTGACCCCAAGGGCATTATTGGTGTATTCTGGGTGACCCTCGGGGAGGCCCAAGATCTAACCAGTTAACCGGAACAGTCCAACCTGTTCGTTTCACAGGTGAGCCACGGAAGGTAAAAAGGTGGTTAGTGGGTTAGGCAGGGCAATTTCGGAGTTAGAGATGAGACCGATTCTTAAAAAAAAGCCCTCCTTCGGCAATAGTAAAGCATCATTTTGTTTCCATATTCTCGAACCTTCCACATAAAACGAGCAATTTCATTTTACAATCATTTTCATTCAAGGGCCAGATCAGACGTGATGAACTAAAGGAAACGACCCGAAAACAATACAAGCTCCTGAAAAGGCTACTTTTAATAACCACCAAGAATTTGGTTTTCCTTCCGCCACACATACATAACAGTCCCAACGTGGCTCCCGCTTACCTTTCCTTTGGAGCCCGATCCAACAGCGACCACTGTGGCATGCAATACTTTTCCTTGCGCCTTTTCTGGAAGCATGATGCCGCCTTTGGTGACCGTTTCCGCGGCGCTCCTCTCCACCAGGACTCGGTCGAAGAGGGGGAGGAACTTCCTAAAGGCCTGTCCTGCCTGGAGGGAGGGAGAGGGGCCCGATCTGAAGCCACAGCACGCGACCAGGTTGCGCCCGGGCCAGGCCGCGGCTAACGCACCGCGTGGCCCCGGAGAGGACGCTGGAAGCCTGTATACAGCCTGTCCCCCCTTCTTTCCCCGTCCAGGCCCCCTCCCCTCTGCAGGGCCAGCAGTAAAAGGCTCCCCTCGTTTATTCCAAGGTCAAACGTCTCCTTTCCCGGCTCAGGACGTCTTCGGCGGACACTGAAGTCCACCTCGCCGCCCGAGGCCACGCTTTCTCCCGACCCTGCCCATCCGCGAAGGCCCTGCAGGAGGGCAGCGGGAGGGCGGCCGCGCGCGCCCCGGTTCCCGCCCCGCAGCCCCACGCCCGCTGCACACACGCGCGTGCAAGAGCCCTGGGCGGAGGAAAAGGTCGGGGGGCCCGGCGACCCCAGGTTTCGGGCAGGTGCGGGTTCCCGAGGGACGCCTTCCCCCAGCCAACGAGAACCGTCCGGGCTGCCCACGCCCCGGGCCGGCCGGTGCCCACGCGGGTCTCACCATGACTCCGACCGCCGCCGCAGCCGCCTGTGCTCCGCTGTCGCGCCGCGGCCGCAAGGAGAGAGCCGCCGCCGCCGCTGGCCACGTGAGCCCGAGGCGCCCAGCGCGCAGGCGCCGCCCCGCCGCCCCGCCCCCCGGAGGGCGGCAGCCGCGCCGCGCGCCGCGATTCGCCCCGAGGCCTCGGCTCGGCCCACTTCCGCGGCGACCGGGAGGCGGAAGAAAAGGGGAGCTCTTTCTAGGCTTTTCCAGGCCGCCGGCCCCGGGGAAAGGACGCTCCCCGCGGGCCCTCTCCCGGAAGTGACGTCACGTGACCCTTGACCCACAGAGAGCGCAGCCCCTTCCGGAACGTTCTAGAAGCGAGCGCCGCCCCAGAACTAGGCTAAGTCGACCGAGAAGGCTGGGGCGGCCAGCCGGGTCCCCGCGCGGGTAGGCAGGGGCGGGGCCTGCGCGCCGCCGTGCCGATTGCCGGGCCGGGGCCGGGGCCGACGGGAGGCGGGGGCGGCGCCCGCGCACGCGTGGCCGCGGGGCGGGGAGCGCGGAGGGAGGGGCGCCTCTCATTGCCGTGCGCGCCCTGCACTCTGTCCCTCACTCGCCGCCGACGGCCCGCCTCGCCGCCCGCACGTCCTGCCGCTGCCCCGCAGGTACGCGGCCGCCTCTCCCCGGCGCCCCGGGTCCTGGAGCGGCCCTCCTGCTCCTGGAATGGGGCCTGGGCGGGCCGACCCGGGAGAGCCCTGGGTTCCCCCCGGCGCCGCAGGCTCGGATCGGCTGGCCCAGGCCTCGCGGGTCGGGCCGGGTCCACGCGGTGCCAGTCACGTGCGGCGGGGACCGCTCGCCGGGCCGGCGCGGGGGAGGGCTGGCCCGGGGTGCATGTGGGGTGTGGGGGGGGTGCACCCCGGGGGTCCTCGGATGCAGCCAGCCCACGGCAGGCCGCCTGCAGGGCTGCGGGGAGAGGGGCCGCGGCCGCGTGCGGACTCGCTGGGGCCCCGCGGGCTGGGCGGGGGCGGCGCCCGCACCCTTGACCTTGCTCGGGGCGTTCGGAGGGGAAGACACGTGGGGCCGTCGGCGTGGCCGGGCCGCGGCGGCCGGTGGGGGGGCCTGGCCGGGGCTCACGGGCACGTTTTGCTCAGGTTTCTGCAGAGTCAGGGATGGTCTCACTCCGCTGACCGCCGGGTGCATAGCCTGCTCCTTCCCCGCGGACTCGGGGTCTCAGGGGCCCGTGGGGAGTGGGGTGGCCCTGAAGGCCATTTTAGCAGCGGAAGGTGAACACGTTTTTATCAGTAGCTGCAGGGTAGGCCCTGGGTTGGATTTGGGGTGCTGTAGGGCAGGCGTGGAGGTGGCCCTGGCGCTAGTCCCCCGCGTCCTGGGGCCGGGGCGCGTTCCGGGGCCCAGGCATCGTGCCGGGCCCAGGTCAGCCCAGCTCACATCTAACTGTTCGGTGGCTCGGGGGAGGGGGGAGTTCGGGTTGTGATGAACTGCTGACATGCCTGTTTCCTCCTCTCCCCAGAAAATGCTTCGATTACACACAGTCCTTCGCCACTTGAGGCCCGTGTCCAGGGCACTGGCTCCTCACCTCACTCGGGCTTATGCCAAAGATGTAAAATTTGGTGCAGAGGCTCGAGCCTTAATGCTGCAAGGTGTAGACCTTTTAGCCGATGCTGTCGCAGTTACTATGGGGCCAAAGGTATCCGTATTCCTATTTTAATGTCATTTATAGTTCTGTGAGTTAATATCTTACTGATGGCAAATAGTCATGCTGAGGACAGTACGTGGGTATCCATTTTTGAGGAAACCCAAGTTACATAGTAAGGTCCACATTAATGGTTAATTTTTTTTTTTTTTTTCTTATATGTAAGAGTCTTAAAACTTAAATTTGGGGCACTTCATTTTGTATAATGTCTGATGTAATCTATTGGTAACTCAGAGTTTAAGATGGATTCCTAAACTCCAGGTAGGGTTAACCTTGCTTGCCAGCTTTTGTTAAATTTTGGATTGTTTCCAGTAAATACCAACCATAGAGGAAAGGATGGTACTTAGTTCCTGAAATACCTAATTATGTTTGTGAAGGTTCTAGTTTTACCTACTTTTTTTCTGCTGTCCCTTCTGTTCCAAAACACATTGAAAAATTTTGTCTCGCTTAACATGAGACTGCCGAGTGAGTGAGTGGTAATAAGTTGAATAGGCCTTTGAAGGTTGTGCACAGTGGAGTGATGGTTCATTTTAATTTGAAAACAATTCAAATATCAAAGTGATCCAAACTGCATAAATAAGGCATTGAGAAGAGACATATATAATACTTTAAACAATAAAGAATTTTTTTTTTTTAAATAAGGCATTAGCATGCCTTCCAAATATCATCTTTGGTTCAAATCAAAAGCTGCCAGTACTCTGCACCACACTTGAGATTTAATGTTCAATGACTCTGCAAGAGTGTACTGAGCTTGCCTTGCAGTTACTATTTTAATAACTACATTTTAAAGCAAGTTAAAAGTAAGTTTTCACATGACTTTCAAGGTAGCAGGTACTGGGGAAAACTTTGTGTAAATAATGTGAAGAATTTCGTATTTTGAGTTTTTATGAATTCATTGGAGCATAACTGATTACAGTTGCCGGGAAGATCTCTGTAAACTAAGATTGATGAACTTGCCCTTGAGATTTATGCTGCAGATCTTCAAGTGTGTGGTTCTGTAACTTTTCCCTCTGCAATTACAGGGAAGAACAGTGATTATTGAACAGAGCTGGGGAAGTCCCAAAGTAACAAAAGATGGTGTGACCGTTGCAAAGTCCATTGACTTAAAAGATAAATATAAAAACATTGGCGCCAGACTTGTTCAAGATGTTGCCAATAATACAAATGAAGAGGCTGGGGATGGCACTACCACTGCTACTGTGCTGGCACGCTCCATCGCCAAGGAAGGCTTTGAGAAGATCAGTAAAGGTGCTAACCCGGTGGAAATCAGGAGAGGTAGGAATGCTCTGCATTATCAGGCATTGTTTCGAACTGTCCATTAAATTAGGAAGTGGATTCTTATTTCTCTTCCTAAAAATTCTCATGCTGGATATTCCTTCAGCAAATGGTGATTGAATGCCAGGCGGTGTGGTGGGCACTATGCAGGAGGAAAATGTGACTGACGTTTCCTGTTATCAATCTTCCTTACACCTCCCCCACCATCCTGAAAGCCAATAATTATAATGGAAGATAACAGTGTGTGCTGTGTACCATGAAAACAGTAAACTTCTGGGTATTAGAGCAGAGGGAGATTAAACCATTCTGATGCTTTACTTTAGTCAGTAGAGCATAATAAGCAGCTAAATCACCAAGGATGTCACAGGATTTTTTAAAAGCAGATTTTTACTTCTCTCTCCTTTTTTTAAAATTGATTTGAGAGAGAAACATTGATTTTGTTCCACTTATTTATGCATTCATTGACTGCTTGTATGTGCCTTAATCTGGAAATGAACCAGCAACCTTGGCAACCGAGACACCTGATCAGAACCTTTTCTTACCTCTTAACAACACATACTTTGTTATTGGTCTGCATTTCTTTTATTATTGCTTGTTTCAGGAAGCTAGACCACTATTTGTTATTTAATTTGAGTCCTCACCAGAGGAGTGAGGATATTTTTCCCATTGATTTTTTTTTTTTTTTTTTTTTTTAAGAGAGAGAGATCCATGTGACAGGCACATCAATTGATTGCCTCCCACACATGCCCCTTCCAGAGGCACATTGGATTGGGAATGATTTATACAGAATGAATTGAATGGTTAGATTTTTGCAAATTATACACCTCATTTTTTTTAGTCTATAATTTTCAAAATATTTTGGCTTTGTGGGACTTGATTAAAGTTCCTGTTTCAGTGCATGCCATCCAGCTTCATGGGATTTGGAAAAATTCTGGCACAGAGGCAGTTGTGTAGGCTGTTAAGACATGAAAACATATAAATCAATTTTTATGTAACATATAGACATAAGAGAATAAGGATTGTAATGATGTTTATTCTTGACCCAGGTGTGATGTTAGCAGTTGATGCTGTAATTTCTGAGCTTAAGAAGCAGTCTAAACCTGTGACAACTCCTGAAGAAATAGCTCAGGTAGGGATTTTTCATAACATTTTGTGGTAAAGTAAAAAAAAAAAAAAAATAACATTTCATGGAAATCACAGACCAGTTTCAGAATAACAATACTACGTAATCACCTACATTGGAAGCAGTTTTTTTTACTAAATGTTTGCTAAAAATTTAAAAATAATTCAGTGGTCATGAGTCTTAATGGGCTGCTATGTTATTTCTGCATGCTGTAAGACTCATTTGTGTCTATGTTGCAGTATTGCCATGTTTGCCAAAGGAAAACAAAATAAAGCAGTCAGCCTCTTCACTGTTTTTGTTTAGAGAATAATTGCATGTTTGCTTCATGTCTTTTGAAAATAATGTAGCCAAATAATAAATTGAAAATGAAGTCCCTGTTCCTCTATTTACCCCCCCACCCCCCAACATATATCCGTTGGGAAGTTATTGGAAAAGGAGGGGGTGGGGTTTGATGGAGAACACTAGCATTACCTTGTAATTTGAAAGGTAACTTGATTGTTTCAGGTTGCTACAATTTCTGCAAATGGAGACCAAGAAATTGGCAACATAATTTCTGACGCAATGAAAAAGGTTGGAAGGAAAGGAGTCATCACTGTAAAGGCAAGTGCATTTTCCATGATAGCCTGAAATGAGATGTCAGCACAATTCCATGTGTTTCTAAAAGTGTGTTCTATTTTACTCCTTCATGTGTACTGTCAGCACCTATATAGAATAGAGTTCCTAACTGTGCTTTGTGTGAATTATTAGCCTTTGCTGTCAGAAATGAGTCCATCCTAACATAAGTGATACTGTCTTCCAGCTGTAAAAGTTAATTCAGATCTGCATTCTGAGAATTTTTTCAGTAGAGTAGGATGTCATGGGGATTTACATACTCCTACCTGGATCCCTTAAGTAAGACAAGTGGGTCAACTGGTTAGCCTGGTCTGTAGTTAGTTTTTGTGTTTCTTTAATGAAATTCATACAGCTCCTTTGATTATTTTCATAGGATGGAAAAACACTGAATGATGAATTAGAAATTATTGAAGGCATGAAGTTTGATCGAGGTTATATTTCTCCATACTTTATTAATACAGCAAAAGGTAAGAGCAAGTCAATGACGGAAATATTTTAAAAATATGTTATTTGCTATGTGTCAGACTGTTGGCATTAGTTGGTGTCGTATCTCTGAAAACATAAATTCGTATGTTACTAAAATTAAAAAGCATAAGAAATGGAGGAAAAACGTGAACTTTTACTAGTGAAGTGTATGGAGCTTTGATTTATAGCTTTCCATTACATAAATTTCAATCGTTTTCCGAATATTAAAGTTCTAAAGTTCGTTTGAAACATTCATTGTTTTGCAGGTCAGAAATGTGAATTCCAAGATGCATATGTTCTCTTGAGTGAAAAGAAAATTTCTAGTGTTCAGTCCATCGTACCTGCTCTTGAAATTGCCAATGCTCACCGCAAGCCCCTGGTCATAATTGCTGAAGATGTTGATGGAGAAGCTCTCAGTACACTCGTTTTGAATAGGTAATAGCAGTGATATTTGGTTTACATTTCTAGATGAATAATTTATATTGATGTTAGGAATCTCCATTGTGTGCCTCCACCCACTGTGTTTGTATCTAGAGTTCTGTGTAATACAGGTGTGCTTCATGAACCCTTAGTCCAGTTAGAATGGAGGTGTATTTTTTAATTGGGCCTTAAAGTCCTTAATATTTTGTGCAACTTTCTCATAGCCTAATTTTGTATGTGGTGTCTTTCTATTTTTATAAGTGTTTACAGTTATTTTGTAGGTAAATGATTAGATTTTGTTTTCAGTTTTTTTAAAGAAAAAACTTTCTGGATAATTATGTTCACAATTCTAATTTTACATGGGAAAAGATCAGTAAACAACTGCCGAATCAAAAGTTTCAGATCTAAGTATTTAGCAGTGTTTTTACATAATCTGTTAAGAGAATTTATGTGTGTATGTAATACTCTTTTTTATTGATTTTTAGAGAGAGGGAAATAGAAACATTGATGAGAGGCTGCCTCCTGCATGCTCCCTACTTGGATGGAGCCTGCAGCCTGGCCATGGGCCCTGACTGGGAATCAAATCAGCAACCTCTTGGTGCATGGGATGATGCTCAAGCAACTAAGCCACCCTGGCCATGGCAAAAGGAGATTTTAAAGAGTGACTAGCCAAAACCGGTTTGGCTCAGTGGATAGAGCGTCGGCCTGCAGACTGAACAGTCCCAGGTTCGATTCCGGCCAAGGGCATATACGTTGGTTTCAGGCACATCCCTGGTGGAGGTGTGTGTGCAGGAGACAGCTGGTTGATGTTTCTAGCTTTCTATCCCTCTTCCTTCCTCTCTGTAAAAAGTCAATAAAGTATATTGAAAAAAAAGTCAATAAAGTATATTGAAAAAAAAAAGAAAAAAAGAAAGAACCAGAAATAGGCACTCAAAATAAAATGAGGTCTATTCGCTTAATTTTTTAAGTCTATAGTTTAATGCATTACTTTTGAATTTAAGACAGGTAATGTTAATAGAATCTTAGGTCACTACTAAATTATGTACTCTTAATGTAAGAATTGAGGTATATCAGACATAGGATTTTCCAATTTTATTTCAATGGAAATGCACACATGAAATTGGTATGTATGCATTAGAGATTGCACACCCTGACCTGATCCAGAAGCTCTGAGTTTACTTATCCTGGAATGATAGTTAGCTTGGATTTGCTTTTTGGATTATTAACAAAAACCTTAGATATTGTGGAATTTAAGTTAACATAACAAAAACAATAGGCATATAGAGTTTCATTGGGCCATTTTATTGGTAGCTGGAAAAGTTGGATGTCTAATTTACTTGCCATATCTGATTTTATTTATTTTATCTTTAAAATATATATTTTATTGATTTTTTACAGAGAACAGGGAGAGGGATGGAGAGTTAGAAACATTGATGAGCTGCCTCCTGCACACCCCGTACTGGGGATGTGCCTGCAACCAAAGTACATGCCCTCGACCGAAATGAACCTGGGACCCTTCAGTTCGCAGGCTCAGTTCTATCCACCGAGCCAAACCAGTTAGGGGATCCACTTTGATTTTTATTTGGCTTTTTAATAAAATAGACCAGCTGTCTTAATGTTTGTGTATTCCTTTTGTTCTGGTCTAAAGGGGGCATTTCTTTGATTGTGTATTGTATTCTAAATATTCATTACCTGTTCAAATTGCTATTACCAATATTGACGTTTAAAAAGGCACTTGATACCTTAATCAATAAGTTAATTTTAAAAAAATAAAAAGACACTAAATTAAGAACACTGCTTGCTCAAACTTTAATAGCAACTTAATCTAATACTATATAGAACCCATGGGGTAAGTGCTGATTAGATGACTCTCAAATTTAATGATTATTCTCATTTTCAGTCTGTGAAATAGTTACCTTTGTTTTTAACTTAACTTTTATTAATTACTGTTCTTAACAGGCTAAAAGTTGGTCTTCAGGTTGTAGCAGTCAAAGCTCCAGGTTTTGGGGACAATAGGAAGAACCAGCTTAAAGACATGGCTATTGCTACTGGTGGTGCTGTAAGTTTCATAAATAGGGTGTGGTTTACTGAATGTTACTTATACTTCCAGGTCTAAAGTTATTATGTAGAATGTACACTTTTTACAATCACAGAACTGCCAAATGAACTGCTTGCTTAATCTCTGTTTCTGTTGCATGTCTGGGAGGTCGAGGCTGTGTTAAGCTGTGTCACAGTCCCTTCTCGACCTTATTGACTTACCTATCTTTAGGAATATAGTAAAAAGACAGGGGATTTAAGAGTTAGTTCTGGTTCCACCAAAAGTGTGTCTTTGGATGAATTTTCTGAGTTTATGCTTTTCTCTCATAAAGCTCAAATATTGAGGATTAAGTGAGAAGTTGGAAATGCAATAAAACAATATTCAGTGGTCTTAGAATCTCACATTTCAAAAAATAACAGTAAAACAAGATATTTTTCTTCATTAAGACACTGCATGCTGTGTTATTAATAAACGTTGAGTATAATAGAAAAACCATCACTGAGACCTCCTTTTTCGATGTTTTTGTAGGTATTTGGAGAAGAAGGATTGACTCTCAACCTAGAAGACGTTCAGCCTCATGACCTAGGAAAAGTTGGAGAGGTCATTGTGACCAAAGATGATGCTATGCTCTTGAAAGGAAAAGGTGACAAGGCTCAGATTGAAAAACGTATTCAAGAAATCACTGAGCAGTTAGATAGCACAACTAGTGAATATGAAAAGGAAAAACTGAATGAACGCCTGGCCAAACTCTCAGATGGGGTAGCTGTGTTGAAGGTAAGAGGTCATGCTTGACTTCTTGGGCTCTTATACAGGGGATTAGCTTCCTCATGGAGATATTTATTATTTAAGCTTTTGAGTAAACTAGTTGAATGACTCTTGGCTGTCAGCATTTTGAATCAGAGAAGCCATACTAACTGGGCTGATTGTATTCAGGTTGGTGGGACAAGTGATGTTGAAGTGAATGAGAAGAAAGACAGAGTCACAGATGCCCTCAATGCCACCCGCGCTGCTGTGGAGGAAGGCATTGTCCTGGGAGGGGGCTGTGCCCTGCTTCGGTGCATTCCAGCCTTGGACTCAATAACTCCAACTAATGAAGATCAAAAAATTGGTAAAATGTTAACTTACAACTAAGTTTATTTACAGCCTGTTGTTAGTCTTTCTGTTAGAAAAATGTTGCCCACTAAATGGGATAATAAATCACAGCAATTTCCAGAATAACAAAAGTACAATAGCACTGATGTCGAGAGATGAAAATGTATCATCATTTTCAGGGAAATGATTTGGCCTATATCCGTACTCTCACAAGTTGAATTGTGTTGTAATATTTATAAAAGAAAGAATTAAGTTGGCTAAAATTTGTGTGGCTTTTTTTTTTTTTAATAGGTATAGAAATTATTAAGAAAGCACTAAAAATTCCTGCAATGACCATTGCTAAGAATGCAGGTGTTGAGGGATCGTTGATAGTTGAGAAAATTTTGCAAAGTTCCTCAGAACTTGGTTATGATGCCATGCTTGGAGAATTTGTGAATATGGTGGAAAAAGGAATCATTGATCCAACTAAGGTAAGTAGTTGATCACTTTCTAAAAATTCTTTTAATCCTGTTTTAATTTTTTACTAATTAAAAAGTGGTATTTATGAAACTCTTTTCCTAGGTTGTAAGAACTGCTTTACTGGATGCTGCTGGCGTGGCCTCTCTGTTAACAACAGCAGAAGTTGTGGTCACAGAAATTCCCAAAGAGGAGAAGGACCCTGGGATGGGTGGGATGGGTGGAATGGGAGGAGGGATGGGAGGCGGCATGTTCTAGCCCTGGAATAGTGCTTTACCGTCTTACTGAGAACTGAGAGGAAGCTCAGGGCATCTCCTCACCTATAACTTCAGAGAAGTCAGTTGAAGGAAATGACTGAAGAAAAGGCTGGCTGATGTTCAAGAAAATCACTAACCATCAGTTACTGGTTTCAGTTGACAACACACAATGGTTTACTGCTGTCATTGTCCATGCCTACAGATAATTTATTTTGTATTTTTGAATAAAAATACATTTGTACATTCCTGATAAGTGCAAGAGCCATGTACCAATGTACTGCTTTCAACGTGAATCACTGAGGCATGTTTACTACTATTCTGTTACAATCAGGATTTTAGTGCTTGCCATCACCCGATGAGAAGTGAAGAAGCAGCCTTTCTGTGGAGAGTAAGAATAATTGTGTACAAAGTAGAGAAATATCCAATTATGTGACCTTTGTGTAATAAAAATTTGTTTAAAGTTCATTGAATTTTTATTTTCATCTGGGCCAGGGACTAGCCTCATCTAAGAGCTGCAGAACCTGATCTATGGGTGGGAACTCCTCAGTAAGGTCCTGGGCCTGCTGCGTAGTCTGGTGTAAGCTAGGCATTGTGGCAAATGTTTCCACTGTCCTTATCTTGTATACATAGTTTGGGCAGAAAAGGAAAAATACTGTCCACCACAGGTCAAAAGCCTAGGTCACTTAAATCCACCTAAAAATAATTTTTGTAGCTAGCTGATTAGAAGAAACAATGGGGAAAAGCTGGACCTGAGATTTCTAGTTGCTGTCAGGATGACTGGAGCCTGCCTAAAGATACTAACAGGAGAAAAAAGTGCGAGGACTGAAGGCTTGGATTGTTAGGGAATACTTGTTAAACTTTTGCTATAATTATGTACAAGCCAGACTGACACTGCAAGGTTGCTTTATAGAGTTCTGAGTTGGCTTCTCTGGAAAAATTACCTTTTCCCTCTTTGTTAGGATGGCAGATGTAGCTGCAAACTTCAGGTCCTCATTCAACCAGGCAAAAACCAAGGACATTTCCACAGAAAAAAGTTACCAGTTTCATCTCTAGCATTCCCTCCCCACCCCGATTCCACTCACCAGGTGCCACTTCACGAAGTTAAGGGTGTTGCTTCCCCCTTACGGTATAGAAAGCATAGCTGCGTGATTTTAGGTCGTCATGGCCTCTGGACTACTGGACTAGATGGAACAAACACAGGCACCAGTTTTGTGGAGCCAGAAGGCTTGGGTTTATATCCTGTCTACACTTCCTGTAACCTGTGTTCTGGACATAATTTGAACCTCATGGGTCAAAAGGGATGCTTAGCCGAAACTGGTTTGGCTCAGTGGTAGTCTGCGGACTGAAAGGTCCCGGGTTCGATTCCGGTCAAGGGCATGTACATTGGTTGCAGGCACATCCCCAGTAGGGGGTGTGCTCTCTCATCGACGTTTCTGGCTATTTCTCTCCCTCTGTAAAAAGATCAATAAAATATATTTTTTTAAAAAAGGATGCTTAGATCAAGGCAATATTTACGTATTTTAGGGTTCCCTCACCAAAACCCCAGCTACATGCCTGAATTCCCGCCCAAGCACTAAGATTCTAAACCTAAGAATTTACCCATGGTGTTTGGAAGAGTATGGTAAAGTACAAATTCTATTTCCACCAGAAGAAGTACAGAGAAAAAAGATACCTGGGTCTTGGCCGTTTTTAAAAACTTTGTTATCAAAGACTAATTACATATAAACCGCTGGAGCTCTGGGAGATAGTGGGAAGATAATGCTTCACCTGTGTGAGGGCATAACCATAAGTGGGATAGGAGTCCTTCACCGCTGTACACATCAGGTACTCCAAACGTATTAAATAAAGTGATGCAAAGATGCACTTACGCAGGGAACTAAGTATCGAGGCCCCAAATTGACCTGAGGAAATAGTTAATAGCGCTATAACCGGAAAGATAATGCAAGAGGGCTATTGGGCATGGAGTGAAAGCGATCAATATTGATTAAAAGTCTGAATTTTGTCCAGATTTGTTTCTGTGAAAGTTTTAAAGATATATTAGGTCTAGTAATAATGTCGTTTTCTAATACTTTTTAAATCAAATTTATTTAATACAACAAAATTTAATCAACAATATAGTTGCCGTTGTTTTCTACTACTTGTGCCCAACACTCAGGAAGCATTTTAATCCCTCTGTTGTAAAATTCTTGTGATTTTGATGCAAAAAATTCGGTCAATGCATTTTTGAGGCATTCATTATTAAATTTTTTTCCAAGAAGAAAGTTTTGCAAAGAATGAAACAAATGGTAATTGGAAGGGGCAATATCAGGAGAATATGCAGGTTGAGGGAGAACTTCCCATTCCAACTGGCACAGTTTTTCAGCAGTGATTCTTGCAGTATGCGGTCGTGCGTTATTGTGAAGAATTACGCCCTTCCGATTAATCAGCGCGGGTTCTTTTTCTCTTAAAGCTTGGGCTAACCTTTCCAATTGGGCACTATACACTGCACTTGTAATGGTTTGGGTAGATGGTAAAAGTTCATAATGAAGAATTCCTTTAAAATTCCACCAAACACACACTTTTTTCACATGCAAGTCAGGTTTTGGCATGGGCTGCGGAGCCTCATTTTTGTCCAACCATTGAGGCCGCCTTTTCAAATTAACATACAGCACCCATTTTTCAACTCCGGTAACAATTTGCTCTAAAAACTGCAAACGGTTTTGATGAAGAGAGGAGCGAACTGCAAATTGTGACTCTGATTACGGTTGTTGTCGGTCAACTCATGAGGAACCCATTTTCCAAACTTTTGGACTTTGCCAAGTGCACGCAATTGATTGGAAATTGTTTTTTGTGAACAATTTAAAGTTGTCGCAAGCTCTTGTTGGGTAATTTGAGGATTTTGCACCAAAAGAGCTTGAAGAGCTTCTTGATCAAAATTGGACACACGGCCTCGACCACTCTTGTCATCTAACGAAAAATTTCCCTCGCGAAATTTCTCAAACCAACGCTGGCATTTTCTGGCGCTAACTGCATCTTGACCAAGAGCACTAGATTTTTTTTGCAGCCTCACTTGCTTTTCTTCCTAATTGGAACTCGTAAAGCATGCAGTGCCGAATATGCTCTTCATCCGCCATCTTCTTAGCCCTAGTTTTGCAACAAAAACCAAACGAAACGCAAACTTTTTCAAGCAAAACTTGTTAATTGCACTTCACACGTTCTGTAGATACCACGTGTTTGAAGGTTATGTCAATACAAGTCAACGCCAAGCAAGATTTTAAACGAATGTTAAAAAACGACATTAATCATTACTAGACCCGATAAATGCTATAACTAAACTTTACTATGTTTATGTAAATACACAGTGAGACAGGAAGATTTCAATAACTGGAATAACTACAAAAAATAAACAAATTAACTTTATTAAGTTACCACTTCAGTCCTGACATTGATTTGTATACAAAAATATCAGTTTGAAATACATTATTGAAAGTGAGTATACACAATAAATAGAAAATAGGGATGCGTGGTGCTGGAGACAGCAGCCAACTTCTCTTCATGTTGCCCACTGTTGTAGACACAATTTGATACACAATCAGCATTGTTGAAAGAGCCAAGTACCTGGGAGAGGGTTGCAAACTATAAAAAATGTAGCGTAAAGCTCTGGACCACTCACCAAAAAAAGCCAGGAGTTTATCAGGGGACCTAACCTCACTATAGCATTGAATTATCTCCTACTACCATGAGAACAATTTTAAAAAGGTGCCAAGGAACCTTCATTAACGGTATTGTTAAGTCAATGTTTTTACTGTATCTGATGATTACACAAATATCCTAACCCATGACACGGGCTCTATGACAGTTATAAATAGTCTGAATTTAATAACTTAAACATGATATGGTCATTGTAATACTACATGAGTATCTCAACTAGCCTCTTTCGGATAAAGTGATAACTAAAAAGTTTAAATTTAGTTTCAGTTTCTCTCAGAAGAGTGACGTCAGTATTCTAGCAATAGTGATGACATCTCATTGATGGTAAATATGCAAACGTACACATTACTTTGAATCATACGTGATTGAATTCTATGTATATGTGCTTCCATATTCCAAGTGCAAATTTTCGATGGTGCAGGTGTATAATCAAAGCTGGGCTAACAAATGCTTTCTGGCTTCTGAAAGCAAATGATAAAAGCACGCTCTAAAAGTGAATACACTGAAGTCACAAGTAGGTGACCAGTCCAGTTCTTTCCTCTCTTTACGTGTGATGAACTTCGTGAAACATTAGCTCCCGAGGTATATTTGTTTCTGGACCATACAGCTTACACGCTCTTCTTTCGAAGGCCGCTACCATCTGCTTTACGACTTCATCGAAAAACAATGTGGCAAGCTGAGAATGTAGAAGTGAGCGGAATTCAAAAGAAACCTGTAGGAAAATGTTCACAATTAACTCAGGAAGATCTTTTTCTCACGAAATCTCCACTTAGGGCACTGTGTTCCCATTGGGAAATGGACTCTTTGCCCCAGGGTGGAAGGCAGAGCTGGATGAGATTTTGAACACCTCAGAAGAGGGAGTCATATTTACTGCAAAAAGCATAACTGTGGGCAAAACCAATGACTCAAGGCATAGCCAGCTTTTATTTATTATTTATTAAAAAATGGAGAAAGTCTTTGCTGAATACCATGTTCATTTCTCTGGCTTCCTATTAAGGGGTCCCTTTTAGATCTACCTACCTCCCAGTAAGAAATAAGAAAGAGAAGTAATCTTCCTCACTGGGAAGTAGCAAGGAGGTAAGACTGATCCACAAAGCAGATGGGGTAGGTGGCTCAATGTCAAAGTAGACAATGAACTTACGTCCTCTCAAGATAGAACTCTGGTAAGCTTTGAGAAGTAGTATTTTAAGGAGCAAATATCTACTAAGTTTTAAAACTTTTAATTTTGAAATAATTAAGATTTACAAAAACGTAAAAACAGTACAAAGATTTCTCATAAACTCATCAACCAGATTCCCGTTTTAATGTATTCTATAACCACAGTGCAATTATTAAAACCAGGACATTAAAAGAGGGAGTTAATATTATTAGATAGTAATGCTATTATTTAATCTAATTCAAATGTCCCCAACTGCCCCAGTAATGTCCACTAATATTTTAATGAAAGCAATTCAAGAGCTGAGAACAGCATGTAGAAATTTATGACCATTAATATTAACCATTTCTTAAAATGTAATGCCTGAATTGCAAATATAAACAGCAAGTATCGATATATTCTATTGAAAGAGCCACAGTGCTATAGCTAAAGTAATGTGAACAAAAAAAATACCTCAGTCCATAGATTCTAAAAACATTTTTACCTTTTGCATTTTATTTCTGCATCATAAGATACAGATCAATGTGTAAATTTAACTTGGTGTTAATAAGAAACTGGTAGTAAAGTCAGCATATGTCTTATAACCTATGGACTTGTAAAAATTAGAACGTAGAGAAGGAATTGTTATTCAAGGTCTCAAGAAACACAATAGAAAAAGAAAGATTCATTAATATTCTTATAAAATTAGTAAAAAGAAAAATTCAATACTCAAAAATTTGAGATTAAAAAAAAGCAGTTTTCAGTAATTGCTATAAGATTATTAATAATGGCATATTAATGGGCTCTAATAAGTGAATTATTCCTTTTTTTTTAACCAACTTCACCTGATATTTGGAGCAAATGAAGGACTTTGTGATATGAGAGACTTACTGAAAAATCCAAGGTACAAGTCCTTGGGTAGCCAGGCAGACCTGGGCTGAAACGCCAAACAGTCTCCAAGTGATTGAAAAGCTTCCCATCAGTGCAGGATGCCTAGAACAAAATGAAAAAATATAGCTGCAATAAAATGCCACTTGGATTGTCCAGAATCTATAATGGAGGATGACTTCTTTGAAAGGCAAATATTTTTATGGTCAGACCACCGGTGATGAAAACTTCTCACTTGTAGCTTGGTACTAGGAAACGACCTTCTTGCCAATATAAGCATTTTCTTTTCCCCTGGGACCATCAAGGTTGCCAGCTGTTCTCTCTTCCATCGTCTCACCCACTGAGCTAATTCAGAGTTCTCCCCTCCAGCAGCAAAACAGAGTGATTTTCTGAAAGTTTATTTCCAGCTCTAACACTTAAAAGTTATCCTGAACAAGTTAATTCCTTAATCTGAAAAATGAGTATAATATCTATCTTATACCATCACTCTACAATGGCTAAAACGTTTTAAAAAATATATTTTATTGATTTTTTACAGAGAGGAAGGGAAAGAGTTAGAAACAATGATCAGCTGCCTCCTGGACACCCCCCACTGGGGGGATGTGCCCACAACCAAGGCACATGCCCTTGACTGGAATTGAACCTGGGACCCTTCAGTCCGCAGGCTGATGCTCTATCCACCGAGCCAAACCAGTTTTGGCTGGCTATAACATTTGAAGGTATCTGGCACAGATTCCTATAAAAATTTTATCTTCTTTCATACCCAAAGATTATTCTCCTTATCAATCACATCCTTCACTCATTATTCTTTATTTCTAGAGGCCTGTATGGCACCAGTTTTTGGAAGCTTGGCCCTGACTCTTGTGCCTGACCTCTGACCTCTCCAGTGCATACGTTTACTTTCTATATGTGTGCACACTGAAATGCAACAGAGTGAGATTCTGTGCAGAGCATCCTAGCCCCATTCTACAGCACTAAAGATGCTGAGACCCACTGAAGAGTTTGCCTTCTGCTGTGTGAAAAATGGAGGCCAGACCACAGTCATTAGTCCATTGTTAGGGTGGGTTATGAGCTTGGATGAAGTTATTTACTATCCTAAGATGCTCTGTGGGCCTTATTATACTAGTAGACAACTGATCTCCAGAATATGTATCACTTTCCCCGGCAGCAGACCATTAAAAAAAACAAAACCTCTTGCCGAAACCGGTTTGGCTCAGTGGATAGAGTATAGGCCTGTGGACTAAAAGGTCCCAGATTCGATTCTGGTCAAGCTCATGGACCTTGTTTACGGGCACATCCCCAGATCGATGTTTCTCTCTCATCGATGTTTCTAGCTCTCTGTCTCTCTCTCTTCCTCTCTGTAAAAAATCAATAAAATATATTTAAAAACAAAACAAAACAAAAAAACAACACAACAACCCTCCTCAATTAAGCTTTAAATGTTCATCTCTTCTGGCATTTATTGGAGCCAATAAATGATAAAGCTCCTCTACCCCTTTTCTCTTTGATAACTTATTCCCTCAAGCGTTTATAATGTCCCTCCCCGATGCTATACACTGCAGATTAGCAAAGTAAGGACTTGCATAGCTAAACTTATTTTCCATAAAGTAAACAATCACTTTTTCTTCCCTAGCTATAGCCTTCCCAAGCACAGAATTTCTGCCCATTCTGGATCTCTCCACAGATAGTTCAAACTGGGAGCCAAGGAGTTAAAAATTGATTTGCAGTTTATGCCTCGGTTCCTCCTCATTGAATTCCCTTTGAATCAATTATCAGATGGTAGAATCATTACAAAGATCAACTACATCCACAACAGTACGGTATTTATAAAGAAATTTACATGTTTATAAAAAAAATAATTTAATTATTAAAATGGAAACGAGTGCCGAAACCGGTTTGGCTCAGCGCTCAGCGGTCTGTGGACTGAAAGGTCCCAGGTTCGATTCCGGTCAAAGGCATGTACGTTGGTTGCGGGTACATCCCCAATAGGGGGTGTGCAAGAGGCAGCTGATCGATGTTTCTCTCTCATCGATGTTTCTGGCTCTCTCCCTTCCTCTCTGTAAAAAATCAATTAAAAAAAAAAATCTTCATGTTAAAATGGAAACAAGTGAATGTCTTAATATTCATTTAGACATTGTAAATTAGTCATTAAAATACTACTTTTAAAAAATATTTTTTATTGATTTCAGAAATACTACTTTAATAGCTGAATTTAGTCTATCTGGTATGGATCAGTGGTTGAGCATCAATCCATGAACCAGGAGGTCATTGTTAAGATTCC
The DNA here is from genome assembly GCF_014108245.1 of Pipistrellus kuhlii. Taxonomy (NCBI): domain Eukaryota; kingdom Metazoa; phylum Chordata; class Mammalia; order Chiroptera; family Vespertilionidae; genus Pipistrellus; species Pipistrellus kuhlii. Next base: position 13,458,708 of record NW_023425573.1, read on the forward strand.
GGTCAGGGCACGTGCCCAGGTTTCAGGATCGATCCCCAGAAGGGGTGTGCAAGAGGCAACTGATCAATTATTCTCTCTCATCATTGATGTTTCTATCTCTCTCTCCCTCTCTCTTCCTCTCTGAAATCAATAAACATTAAAAAAAAATTTTAAAGTTCAGCTTTATATATATATAGTTCAATAATAACCAGCTAATTTTTAAGCACATCAAAAGTCTGTAATAAGATCTTTATTTCAGCTAGCCAATTTTAAGATACTAATACATTCTACCTTTCTTATAACCATATAAGAAGCTTACAGGGGATGTAACAATTTAGGAGAACCAGCTGCTGAGAAAAAGCACCTTCCCCTGACTACTTGGGCACAAAATGTGGCAGTGGTGCACTCATGTGGATCATCTAGCCCCAGGACAGATGTTTACGGCAACATGTTGAAAGGGACATCACTACCAAAGACCTCATTCCTAACAGCAGAGAGGCTGAACACAGTAGGCGTTCTGATGATGACCTTCAGCTGGTGGTTCTGACGGAATAGACCACGGCCATAGAAATTAGGCCACATAAAATGTTTATGTTTTGATCTAGGCAGTAAGAGTCACTGACCTGTTGCCTCTTATTAAATCTGCTGAGAACTCTCAGGGCTTCAGGCCATTACAGACTCATGTAGACAAACACATTATAAATGGCACATAAAGTCACAGGCACATTTAGGGAAGCTAATAATTCACAGAAAATGTCACAGGGCTTCTGCTCCTTCCTTGGTTATAATGATTTTTATTGCACATTATAAATGTGTATTAAGTATAATCCAGTACCTGAGCCCATGGGTAAATGAAAACTGAGCATATATAGTTGTGTTGTTCTCAAGTATATCATGATTAGCACATTAAGTGAGGCATCTTATTTTAATGGAAAAAGTTTTGGAATATGACACATACAGTGAATTTGTGTAAGGTTCTTAATTTCTCTAAGCCTCATAAAACTGAGCTAGCAATGATCATCTAATACCGTGGTCGGCAAACTGTGGCTTGCGAGTCACATGCGGCTCTTTGACCCCTTGAGTGTGGCTCTTCCGCAAAATACCACGGCCTGGGTGAGTCTATTTTGAAGAAGTGGTGTTCTAAGAAGTTTAAAAAATTGACTCTCAAAAGAAATTTCAATCGTTGTACTGTTGATATTTGTTAATGAGTTTGCTGACCACTGACCTAATACATTTATTATGACTTTTTCTAACAGTATCCTCCCTCCTCCACAGTGTTGAAGTTTCCTGACATTATTATTAGCATCTCTAGATCTGCAATAACCCAAGAACTAAGTAGTGAGATCTTCGTAAGCAAGGAGCCCTCATAGCTCCCATCATTTTAGTGTTGTTCCTGAGGATTGAGAGGAAAAAGAGGACGTCCCATTCCCTCAAGTAGCTCACTCTTGTCAAGCAGAAATCCAGATGAAGAACTAATTACATTAGAGTTAAGAGATAAGTAAAGCATGTAAAAAGCCCAGAGAAATCAGAGGTGGAAAGGAAAGGGAGGAAGCAACATCAGACAGCTAGAATTTGACAAATCAACAGGCAAGGAGTCAAGTTCATTACAGTTAAGAGTTAACAGCATGCAAAGGCATAGGGCTGTGGAGTAAGTTCTGTATGATACATTCATGGAACCTGAAGATGTATGGTACTGCCTGACATTAATTGTAATGTTATGTGTGTGAGGGAGGATGGTGGAGAAGATGGACCAATGATCAGTAAAACGATTGGCTTTATCCTGTATGTGTTAAGAAGCCAGGGAAGAGAAGAAAGCCAGAGGGAGAAAATGAGATTTTATTCAGAGTTCTTTTAGACACTTATAATATTTTAAGATTTAAGTTATGAGTTTAAATGGTAGGAGATTGAAGTCAGGAAATAAAGATTATAGAGATATTCAATGATATCAGAAAGACTGAGTTATAGAATCTTATAAAAACTTTTAACTTTGGGTAAGTTATCTAATTCTTCTGAGCTTTATTTTGCTCAACTATACAAAGAATAATAACATTTGAATCTCATAGGGATGTGGTGAAGATTAAATGAGTAATTCAAATATTACAAAGAGCTCAAACAGTAGCTATTTAAATTATAGCTACCATGTTTCCCCGAAAATAAGACATCCTCCGAAAATAAGACCTAGCGCAACTTTGGGAGAAAAAATTAATATAAGACACTGTCTTATTTTCCGGGAAACAGGGTATTATAAATTAGGCAATTTAGTATGTAAAAACTCTTAAAACATTCATAATTATGGCAAAATCCCAGAATGGAACACAGTCTCCAATTTTGAGAGTGAGACTAGGGTGGACTTAAATGTCTTAGCTTCACTGAACAAGCATACGCTTTCTACTCTGAGTTACAATTCATTCAATGCCCACAAAGAAATGACAAAGGTGCTTAGTTCTGGCCGATTACCAAAAAATTGTATCACCACCAAATCCTGTGGGCACAAAACATAACTCAGCTGTAAAAGTCCATGTCACTGCACTCTAGGAATTAAAAAAAAAAAAGGGGTATTACCCTGTGGATCCTGCCCTTTTTGTGTGCTGCAGTCGGTACCTTTCCTATACATATGTGTTCGCTCTGCTGACAAGGGTGAGATGGTTAATGTAACACATGTGACAGCACATGTAACAGCAGCTGGCATTTCAGTACCTGGTACATGGCAGGACCACAGCAATATTTGTGCCTTATACATTTATCTTTTCTCTCTCTCTTCATCCTTTCACAGCTTTCCCTTCCTTCACTTAAAAAAAAAAAAAAAAAAAAGTGCAAAGATTAACTTAAAACATTTCTCACTGTGTGGCCCAGTCTTTCCCGTGAGTAGTCTTTAACAGAAAGAAGAAAAAAAAGCTGCTCATTTTCATATTTTAGTGGTTATTTTCCTCCTCTTCCTTTAGTTTAGGAAAATCTTTTAAATCAATTACACTTGAATCCATTTTATATAATCAATATGTTGGGAATATTTAAAAGAAATAAAACAATTACCTTTACTAAATGTGGTTTCACCATGGTTACTACAGATGTATAGCGCTCCAATACAGGTGGAAACCCAATTTCTAGTTGTGTTTTGCAGTATCCGGATCTCCTTGATATTATATTGGATTTTTGGCACCATGGAACAAAATGCTTGTAATCTTCCATTCCTGCTACAACATCATACATTTCCTGCATAGAGTATCTTTAAAGAAAAAAGAACAAAAAAAAGAACTGTTAACTGCCTTTAATTATATAAATATAATTAAGGTATACATATACTTTAAATTGAATATAAATAAAACTTATTGCATATGAGACAATAAATCACTTAGGACACGTTGAACCATACATAACTCTGAAATGAGTGACCTTAGAGGAACACAAAATGAAAGGGAACCAAATATACACATATAGCAGAGGTCATAATTTGGCACACCACAGACTGGATCTGGCTTGCAGATATACTTTTTATTATTTTAATTAATGGCCAGCACTTAAAAATTGATTTTGTGAGAAAAAAACCTTAATGTTTACCAGTTGTTAGACATTAATAAATGCTTAATATGATAGTAATAAATTCTGGTACACCCACATTATAGAACTTTGTCTCAGTTATTTAAAAGATCAAATATATACTTTAGACTTGCAAGCATGTCAAATTCACGGCCCACAACGAATATTTTTGCAGCCCAGCCAATATAACATTATGTAAGAATTTTTAAATAAAATTTTTGTAACTTAATTTTTATAATATCCTTAATTTTTATAATTATTAATAACTACAACATTCGATAATGACTAATTACTATAATCGTGTTGCATTTATTTCCCTTACGGAGAGGCAAACCATTTCTCTCCACTAATACTAGCAACAAATATTCTAGCAGCCGACTGCCACGTCATTAGTCTTATAATGACTTGTTTGGTGTGCGCAACAGGAAATATTTCACTTTCAGAGAACAAGAAAAATATGTTTATTTGCATTATGTTTATTAATTTGTGTAGTTATTCAGTGTCTAGTAAGTTAATGTTCAAAGAAAAAATATTAATTTTTATTAAAATGTTCTATTATTTTATGTTAATGACAACTCATTTATTTCAGCCCTTTGTATTTAGCATGTCTCTATCGAAATAAACCTACGTTTTTTTGAAAATTGAAGCTTTTGTTTTTTTGCAGCCCACAAAAACTTAAACCTTGTTAATTTGGCCCGTGTTAGCCTTTGAGTTTGACATGCTTGCTCTAGTCCACAGCAAAAAGATTTAACATAAATTGTTAAATGAAATAAAGCACATTTCATGCCCAGCCAGCATCGCTCAGTGGCTGAGTGTTGACCTATGAACCAAGAGGTCACAGTTTGAATCCCGGTCAAGGCACATGCCTGGTTGGTTATAGGCTCAATACCCAATAGGAGACATGCAGGAGGCAGCCAATCAGTGAGTCTTTCTCATCACTGATCTTTCTCTCTCTTTCCCTCTCTTTACCTCTCTGAAATCATAAAAATATATTTTTAAAAAACGCAAATAAAAAGACTCATAGATTCAGAGATCAGACTGATGTTTTCCAGAGGGCTGGGCACTTGGGGGCTGGGTAAAAAAGGCGAAGGGATTAAGAACTACAAATTGGTAGTCACAAAATAATCACAGGGACCTAAGGTTCAGGATAGGGGATATTGTTAATAATATTGCAATAACTATGTATGTTACCAGGTGAGCACTTGAAATATCTGGGGTATCCCACTGTGAAGTATATAACTGTCAAACCACTATGCTCTACACCTAAAACTAATACAAAATAATACTGAATGTAAACTGTAGTTGAAAAATAAAACAAAAAAGAGAAAGACTCGGTTGACTAAAAAATTACAAAAGTCACAAGTTGGATGGAGTCTGGGTTTCTGAATCACTACTACTTAGGGGGACTGCTGCTCATGGACTGGGACTACCCACTTGAACTTTACATGAGAAAGAAATAAACACTGGGGTTTATCCATACCCCTGCTAGCATTACCTTAACTATTAGTGACTAGCCAATAATAAAGATAATTTAGCAACAAAAGTTATGAGTCAGCAGAATGCCCTTTACTTCAGAAAAATCAGAACAAAAAAAGCAACTAAATAAATGAATAAAATGTACTTTTACAAGAATTCATGTACTGCCCAATGGCCTGTAATGGAATGAGGACCCTCTTGTAAAAATTCCCATAAGATGTCGAACCGGTGTGGCTCAGTGGATAGAGCGTCGGCCTATGACCTGGAAGGTCCCAGGTTCGATTCCGGGCAAGGGCAGGTACCTTGGTTGTAGGCACATCCCCAGTGGGAGGTATGCAGAAGGCAGCTGATTGGTGTGTCTCTCTCATTAATGTTTCTAACTCTCTATCCCTCTCTCTTCCTCTCTGTAAAAATTCAATAAAATATATATTAAAAAAAAAGAAATTCCCATTAGATGGATGCTGTATTTCTGGTTTAGCAGAACTGCAGAATCTCTATCCTATGCTACATACACCCCTAGATCAGGGCCCCAATGCTTGTTTTTATAAAGTTCTATTAGAACAAAGCCATGCCCTTTTATTTACTAGATATTTGGCTATATATTTACTATTACTATGGCTACTTTGGGGCTACATTGAGAGTTGAATAGTTGCAACAGAGACAGTATGGCCCACAAATCCTACCATATTTACTATCTGGCCCTTTACAGAAAAGGTTCTAGATGGTAGGGGCCTCTCAGTATGTCTGTATGTACTTATCTCTGCATGTGTGTACGTGAGGGAGCTAGTTAAAACATATTTGGTGCCTAGATATTAGTAATGGTGCCACTGTAGAAAAGAATAATGTACAATAATAATGCAGGTCATAACAGCTTAATTATTTTATATATCCTATAAAATTACCATATAATTATATCCACTTAAAATATATTTATAAAAAGCAATAGGTATAGAAAGGCCACTATAAGGACAGCACTTAGCCTACAAGCAGAGAACCCAGAAAAGAGGCATAATACTCAATAGAAAAGAACGTGCTCTTTAGTAAAACTATTACTGTATACAAACCCTATAATTCTCCTCTCTGAATACTCTTTTCTCTTGTTTATTAACGGTGCAGCAATTTTGAAGAAAGTTCTTGCATATATTTCCTTGGGCAAAACTGAGGTATGTAGTAGAAGATTTCTGCTCATCAGTATACCACAGGAAGCTAAGTATCTAAAAAGACAAACAGTATGTGATTTAGATTACATTAAAAATTAAGAGGAAACAAAATGATAGAGATTGTAAAATGAGTCTACGGCCATACCACCCTGAACGCGCCTGATCTCGTCTGATCTCGGAAGCTAAGCAGGGTCGGGCCTGGTTAGTACTTAGTACTTGGATGGGAGATTGTAAAATGACTGTCACACTTTAGAAGGCTCTGCCACTTAACAATATTCCTGAAGTGAAACAAGCTTCTTAAGCACCATAACTAAAATAAGTTTACAGTTAGGCTTAGAAGCTCCTGGCACAAGGGGAATCTCCCCAAACCCCAAAACGTTGGCTTTTAGCGGTGGTCACATTACAACAAAATCTTGCCATAAACTTGCTACAATATTCATTGTATATTTTCCAACTCATCTTACCAAGGTTGTTTTCCCAGCTGGAACCAAAGAGGCTCCTTAATGCTTTTTTTTTTTTTTTTAAGAGAGGGGAGAGAGAGAAATATTGATGTGATCAGTTGCCTCCGAATGGAGATTGAACCTACAACCTGGATATGTGCCTTGACCAGGAATCAAACCTGCACCTTTTGCTGTACAGGATGAGGCTCCAAACAACTGAGTTACACCGCCCAGGGCAGGGTTCCTTAATTTTTTATCTTCTCTATTAGATTTGAAATTAGGTCTCACTCTCAGATTGGAGACCGGGTCACCCTATCTGAACGGTTGTTCATCATCCTGGCACAAAAGGATGAAACATTTCAAGAAATTAAATATTGGGCCGAAACCGGTTTGGCTCAGTGGTAGAGCGTCGGTCTGCGGACTGAAAGGTCCCAGGTTCGATTCTGGTCAAGGGCATGTACCGTGGTTGCGGGCACATCCCCAGTAGGAGTTATGCAGGAGGCAACTGGTCGATGTTTCTTTCTCATCGACGTTTCTAGCTCTCTATCTCTCTCCCTTCCTCTCTGTAAAAAATCAATAAAATATTTAAAAAAAAAGAAATTAAATATTGGGGGAAACATGATAAAACAAGATTGCTTTGTGAATTCCAAGTTTTCTAAGACATCACAAGTAGTAGTTGATTTTATAATAAATGGTAAGGACATATTTCAATGATATTCTTTTTTAGTAGATTTTAGATAGATTCCTCTCCTAGAGAAGATTAAGGGTGTTATGCAAATCTTATTTTAAAGGTGAAGATAATATTAAAAGAAGTGATTTTAATCTTTTAGTAAACCTATAGTTTACTTTAACATGGGATTATATCAATAAAAGTGAATGGCACATATTCCGATAAATAAAGTAGAGCAGTGGAAATAAAATAATTAGACCAGGATGGCTCAATGGACAGAGTGTCCCCCTGCAGACTAAAGAGTCCAAGGTTTGATTCAGGTCAAGGGCACACACCTTGGTTGCAGGCTCAATCCCTGGCCCTGGTCAGGGCGCATGCAAGAGACAGCCAATTGATGTGTTTCTTTAACACTCATGTTTCTCTCTTTCTCCTCCCACACACCCCACCCCCTCTTTCTCTCAGTCTCTCTCTCCCCCTCCCTTCCATTCTCTAAAAAAATAAATAAATAATAATAATTAGGAAGTTAATTTAGCTCCATCTTTTAAAAAGAAGCCACAAAAATAATTTAGAATATGTTAGCCACACTGACTACAAATCCAAATTTGGTGTACAAAATGTCTAATTATCTGTTTCCCTTCTAAGACATTCTTAGATTTTGTCTTTAACTGCTGTAACAGTTTTACCTAGTTTCCCTACTTTTTGTTAGATACCTTGTTATCTATTATAAAAACCAATTATGTAAAGATATTGTGCACAATTATACTAATTTTCTGATAAATCAATATCAGGAAAAAAAAGCTTCTATGAGATAAACTTTTATTAAAAAAAAAAAAGAGAGAGAGAGATCATTGCTCTGAAAAGGTGAACTGAACTGAAGGTATGGTTAATAGAATTCTTACTTCTAACTATATATGGTTTTGAGTTTGGTAGTAAGTTCATGTGTAATACCATCCCTTCAGTCCCTCAAAGAAACCCCTACACAATCCAATTATAATCATTAACAAAACCCCTGTGTTTAAAGCAAGCTTATAGGAGTTTACCTGCTCAGTTTTCAGACTATGGTAACAATGCCCTGGACAGCACATCTATTTTCATACACTATCAAGAATAACGTGTCTTCAACTGCAATATGAGGAGACATACAATCATATATATGCTTAACCATGAAATAAAAACTGGACCAGATGAAGGACAGCTTTTTTGGTCATTCATCTTCCCATATTACATCTCAAATGTTAGAGTATGTATAATACTCTATAATAATATAATTATTAAATATATATTTATTGTAATTACATATAACTGTTAGCAGAGAAAAATATACCTCGTCTTCCCCCATTGCCAGTGGGAGTGAGGTTCTTGGGGTGCCGCTGGAAGAATTTCCGGAGGCCCCATGGGAGGCTGGGATACGTTAGAAAGCTTTATCTCCTTGGAATTATGCTGGTGGGTTTGTTTCTAAAGGCCCACGTCCCTTAGGCCAGCTGTAGAAGTGCAGCGGGGGATTCAGTAAAGCTAGAAGCCAAGCCAGTGTCCCGAGTTTCCTCTCCGGGTTGGAGCTGGGTCCGGTTCAGCATCAGGCCAGCTGCAGTCCATGAGTCCATTGTGTGGGCAAATGCAGGGAAGCAGGCGCATAAGCCAGAGTCACGTGAGTCCCAAGAGGGCCAAGAACATGAGAGAGCAAGCTTCTTTGTTTAGGGGATTACATTTCCCCAAAGTTCTGCATGTTGGAAGTAGCTATGCCCATTCTGGCCAAAGACCTCTGTTCCCAGGTAAGACAGAAACGCAACAGCTTCCCGGCCACCCCAACCTTACCGGGCAGGTCTGTCTTCCCTTTAAACTGACCCCTTCCCCCAGTGTTCTGCAGGGAACGTGCCTATAATGTCTGGCCTTCCCTTTGCTCCTTTACTATTATTAATAACTAGGTAAGTACAATAGTGTCATAACTATTTGTCATCTACTAATATAATTATAACAATCTATGTTGATGATTCATAGGCCAGAATCCATGTTAATGCTTCTGACCAGCAAAGAACTCATAAACTCCATCTTCATTATCATCAACAGTAGGTATTTATCTTGAAATGTAAGCCTTAATTATGACACTAAAGCAATTGTACTTGTCTTCCTAAAAGCGACTGTTTTTGCTTATTTGCAATCCAAACGTTTTGTAAGAGTAATACAAGCAGATCTAAAGCACCATAGGTGTGTGTTTTGTTTGGAACTGCTTTCTCAGGTTATTTTCTGAAGCAGAGGGGTAAACGTTGTTCAGAGGATTTTTATTTCCATTTCAACCACTATCTGTCTGAAAAGGATGCGTTGGCCTTTAAAAAATTCTTCACGGAACCTAAACGCCCTGGAGCTCAACTAGACGCGTGATTTCTCCCTCCGTTCCGTATTGTTTACAACCGATTTCAATGTTGGAGCATCATTAATGACATTGTCGTAAGTGAGAAGAAACTAAGGGATGGAGGAAGCAAGGAATGTTTCACGTTTCACGTCCTTCTCCACCACCTTCCCCCATCTCTATCCCCACCCTACCCCCACCCCTCCATCCCCCCAAAAAAGGAACCAACAGGGAAAATCGAAGACAGACTCTGAGTTCAAGGTTACAGGACTTGCAAGTTACAGTGCAGTGGGGAAAAAAAAAAAAATTCAAGTCCCTTACGTCGGCTGCATTTCGTTTTGCAAGAACCAAAGGGCGGGGGCAAAGACCTCGACCAGAACCCGAGAAAGCAGCACGCCCGGTCCTCCGGCCCGCGGGGCGGGAGGCGCAGAGGAGGCGCAGGAGGAGGGGTTCGCTCCCGGCGCAGAGCCCGGCGCCGGGCAGGAGAGCGGAAAAGCCCCAGGCACGCGAGGCCGCCGGCTTATCTGCTGCTCCTGGGCGCCTGCGCCCGATGATTCACCGCCTCTCGCGAGGCCAGGGAGCCACGGAGCCGGCGGGATAGGCTGGCGAGCGTCGGGCCCCCGCGGAGAAACGCGACGCCCAAATCTCTCCAATGGAGAACCCCAGAACCCTTTCCGTTCGGGTCCGGGTCCCGGTCAACTCATAGACCCCCGTCCCCCTACCCCGACGCGTCCGGGCGGAAAACTTCCCGGGTCGCGGCGCCGCTGTTGTTTATTACCTTACGTTCCGCGTAGGCCCCTGCGCCGAAACCGGGGGTCCCGCTGCTGCCGGCGACTTTGGACCACATCCTGAGGCCGAGATCACCTTCCTCAGGATACTCTGACCGGTTCGAGCTGCCATGATCGTCTCACTGAAGCCGGTACCCACCTCCTGGACCAAACTCGCGGCGCCGCCCATCTCCGCCGAAGCCAGGTCCCGCCCGGTTCCGGCGCCTCGCGGCCAATGGGAGGCCGTCCTGAGCCTCCGGACCCGCCCCTTCTTCCTCTCCGGTTGCGTAAAGCTGACGCATGTTCCCACCGCCTCAGGGCCGAGAGTCAGCGTGTACGTCATCCCGCCGGGCCAATCAGAGGGAGCTCCAGGCTGTGGACACACCCACCCCCGGGCCGGCACCCCCGCAGTCTCCGGGCTTCCCGCTCGCGGACTGTTTACTCCGCCTCCGTCCGAGACCCGCCGGCCTCCGCGCTTCTGCAGGCTGGGTTTCGCTGTGGGTCGCGAGGCCGGACACGTGAGCGCCGCCCGGGCGTGGGGGGAAGCCGGATGTCCTCAGTGTTAATTGTGTAACTGTCCAAAGCGGTGCGTGCCGAGCCGGCCCCGCCGTGGCTCCCGGTGCCAGGCCCGGCGGGCAGGCTGGCTGTTAATGATTGTCTGTCCTCTGTCCAGTACCTGCTGTGCCGGCTCCATGGGGCAGCGGGAGGGCAACCTAAAGCCATGTCCTTAGGGAAGGGACGTTGGTTCTTTGTACCTTCCTCCTGCGTGGCCAACAGCTTATTTAGCTGATGATCCTGAAGTGTTGGGGTTTACCTGGATGTGTACAAACCCAACAGCCATTGCTCCCATTCACCATTTCGGGAATCAGTTACCAAGCCCTGACATTTCCCCCTCCCTTTGTTCCCAGGTTCTTATTTAACCTTCCTACACCATAGTTTCCTGTAAACTGAGGATAGCAACACTACTTCCTGCCTAATGCGGATTTTTTTTTCAATAGATGGAGTTACACCCCGAGACCGGTTTGGCTCAATGGGTAGAGCGTCGGCTTGGGGACTGAAAGGTCCCGGGTTCGATTCCGGTGAAGGGCATGTACCTTGGTTGCGGGCATATCCCCAGTAGGGGGTGTGCAAGGGGCAGCTGGTCAATGACTCTCTCTCTCATCGATGTTTCTAGCTCTCTATCTCTCTTCCTTCCTCTCTGTACAAAATCAATAAAATATATTTTAAAAAAATAGATGGAGTTACACATATGTTGATATATATGTGATTTTGTTGTGTTGACAACAAGCTTCAAAATTTCATGTCAAATTTGCTGAAGGTGTTAACATCATAGATATTCTTATGCTTAAAAATGTCTAATTTCGTGCCAAAAAAAGGCATTTTCGGGAAGTTTTAATTCATTATTTTGAAGAAATGTGCTGCTGAAAGTTATTGTATATTATACTTAGAGAAGCTTATGGTGAACATGCTCCATCTCAAGATACTTGTGAATGCTGGTTTAAATGCTTTAAAAGGGATGATGTCGATGTGAAAGACTAACATCCAGCTCAACAAAAAACATTTGAAGACAATTACAAGCATTATAGGATGAAGATGCATGTCAAACTCAAAAACAACTTGCAGAAATATTGAACATTGCTCAGCAAACAATTTCCGATCATTTACAAGAAATGGGAAAGATTTTAAAGGAAGAAAAATGGATGCCACATCAACTGAACGAAAGACAAATGGAAAACCAAGAAGTCATCAGTAAAATGTTGCTTCAATGGCATGAAAGTATTTTTTAAAATATCTATTGTATTGATTTTTTTAACAGAGAGGAAGGGAAATAGTCAGAAACATCAATGAGAGAGAAACATCGGCCAGCTACCTCCTGCATGCCCCCCACTGGGGATGTGCCCGCAACCAAAACACATCCCCTTGACTGGAATTGAACCCGGGACTGTTCAGTCCGCAGGCCAATATTCTATCCACTGAGCCAAACTGGCTTTGGCAAAAGAAAGTATTTTTTGCATCAAATTGTGACTGGCTGTGAAAATGGATTTATTTTGAGAATCCCAAACGCACATAATCATGGATTGATCCAGGTCAACTATCAACATTGACTGTAAGGCCAAATCACTTCGAAAAAAGACAATGCTCTGTGTTTGGTGGGATCAGGAAGGTGTGATGTATTATGAGCTTCTAAAACTAGTTGAAACTGTTAATACTGATTGCTATCAACAACAATCAATTTGAACCACGCTTTGATCGTAAAACGACCAGAAGGGGCCAGAAGACACGGTAAAGCAATTTTGCTTCATGATGATGCACCATCACACACTTCAAAACCAGTTAAAAACATGTTAAAAGTTCTTGCCTGGAAAGTATTAACCCACCTGCCATATTCACCAGGTCTTACTCCTTCAGATTACCACTTTTTCTGATCGATGGCACACACACTTTCTGAGTAGCACTTCAAAACATACAAAGAAGTGGAAAATTGGGTCTCTGAATGGTTTGCCTCAAAACAAGAAAAGTTCTATTGGGACGGTATTCAGAAATTACCTGAAAGATAGGGGACCTGGTTGAGGGGAGCAATGGAGGGGGGGCAGAAATGAGGAACAATTATAATATGAACAATAAAGATCTATTTAAAAAAAAAATAGGGGAAATGTATAACTAGCGATGTACATTACTTTGAATAAAGCACTTTTAAAAATATGTATTTTTTTTATTGATTTCAGAGAAGGGAGAGTTAGAAACATCAATGATGAATCATTGATTGGCTGCCTCCTGCACGCCCTGCATTGGGGATCGAGCCTGGAACCCGGGCATGTGCCCTTGACGGGAATCGAACCCAAGACCCTTCAGTCCGCAAGTACGACGCTCCATCCACTGAGCCAAACCAGCTAGGGCGAATAAAGCTCTCTTGATATTTCTCTTGAAATTATCTTTGATTATAAAATTGCTTTATTAACCGGTACACCTGGTAAATGAAATAGTTGATTAAATATATCAACAAATAGTTGGAAGGGGGGCGCTTACTCTTTGCCACTTTAGGTGCTGGATAAATGAACAAAAGTCTGTTTTTTTAAAGCATGGATGTATCCACAGAGAATTCTGTCTCTTTTATGTTTTTTTAAAAAAAATATATTTATATTTTATTAATTTTTTACAGAGAAGAAGGGAGAGGGCTAGAGAGTTAGAAACATCATTAAGAAACACGGATCAGCCAAAACCAGTTTGGCTCAGTAGTAGAGCGTCGGCCTGCGGACTGAAGGGTCCCGGGTTCGATTCTGGTCAAGGGCATGTACCTTGGTTGCGGGCACATCCCCAGTAGGGGGTGTGCAAGAGGCAACTGATTGATGATTCTCTCTCATCGATGTTTCTAACTCTCTCTTCCTCTCTGTAAAAAAATCAATAAAATATATTTAAAAAAAAAAAAACCAACACGGATCAGCTGCCTCCTGTACACCCCCTACTGGGATATGCCTGCAACCGAGGTACATGCCCCTGACTGGAATCGAACCCGGGACCCTTCAGTCTGCAGGCTGACACCCTATCCACTGAGCCAAATCAGGGCCCTTTTATGTTCTTAATACATATTTTTATTGATTTCAGAGAGGAAGGGAGAGGTAGAGAGAGAGACCCATCAATGATGAGAGAGATTGATCAGTTGCTTCTTACACGCCCCGACCAGGAATCTAACTGTGACCTCCTGGTTCATAGGTTGACAATCAACCACTAAGCCAAGCCAGCCGGGCTATCATAGAGGTGAATTTTAGAGGGGGAAATCCATTAACCAGTATGTAACACAATGTCAGATAATCATGCGCTGTAGGAAAAAGCAGGGCAAGGAGATGGAAGGGGGTCAGGCAGGGTACAATTTTCTGTAGAGCGGGCAGGTGGCTCTCTGAGGAGGCACAGAACAAAGGCCTAAATGAAGCAAGGAAGTGAATTATGTGACCATTGGGGGGAAGTTACTTCAGGTGGAGGAGAGAGCACGTGCACAGGACCCAGGCAGGAACAACCTTGCCCTGCTTGTTGAAGAGCAAGGGCTTTGGGTCACAGCGAGTGAGGAGTGGTAGCCAATGAGGTCAGTCAGGGAGGGCTTCCTCAGAGTGCCTGGGAGGTCACGGGACCAGCTCTGGGTTTTAGCCCACATGAAAAGGGAAGTCGTTTGAGTTTGAGGGTAGAATGGTTTTATTTACATTTACAGAAATATTAGCTGCTGTGCGTATGTATGATGGTTATTTTCTATTCTTGCTTTGTTTATTGCAATCATTAGATGCTTCGTGGAATTGAAATCCCCAGCTACAAAGTTTGTCAAACATCTTTCAATACAAAACAGATGTACTTGTTGATTCAGGTGGTTCTGTAGCTGTATCCAAACAATTCTAGATCAGATTACCTTCAAATTCACAATTCCTGCTCTTCTTGCCTTAAATCCTAAATATTTCCAGTAATGTCTTCCACTAAAACATTTTCATCATATAACTTCCCTGCTCAAAAACCACAGTGCCTACAAAATACAGGCATCATACTGCTACCTCCTACTAAATTCTATTTCAAAGGATTGTTAACTAGAAGGTCTGTTAAACATTTTTTAGTACATGATGTGCTTATGTACTTTACATAAGGCCTCCTTTTATTCAGTTAACCAAACATTTTCTCATTCACCTCTACCCAGGCATAGGAAAATACCTACTGAATTAGGCCAACCAATTGAATAGTTTCCCAATTTTGAAAAAAAGTAAAGGCTAACAAAGGAGTCTTTATAATAGATGGCACTGTGTGGTACTCATTTGATTTCTCAGCAAAGGAAAGAATAATATTTCATAAGCTTCAAGGTGTTGGTAAACTCTGGTTCAGTTTCAGTGCTTCCATGAATTATGGGTTAAAAAGTCTCTCTACAATCTGAAAAGACGGGTAGTAATTTAAAACAACCCAGACCTATGAGTAGCAGTATCTTAGAGTCCAAACCAAATATGCTGTCAAATATATTTGACACAATATTACATATTAAGTATTCTTGCCAAAATAATTGAATCTGAATCTGGTCAAGCTTTCAGATATGCTAATTTACATAGGGAATAGAAGAACAGATTAAAGGACATCAATGTAATACAATCTGCCAAATACAGAACATGGAAAGTTCTGTAAGACCAATGATCCAATTTCCTCAAATAAATGCCAAGTGAAGGAGGAGGAAGAGCACACTGTTGTAGATTTAAAAGATTTAAGGGGCATTATTTGGATTTTATTTTGAACAGACTAGAAAAAAAAAGTATACAAGACTGGGAAATTCGAGTGAAATTTCTACTTCAGTAAAAAGTCATACGGAGGATCTTACAGATGAAATATTTCTGCAGTTTGCTTTAAAGTAATCCAGTGTGGGTGGAGGAATAAAGTAAATGAAATAAAATCCATCATTTGTTGATAATAATTGAATTGGATGATGGGTACATGGATAGTTTATAATAGTATATCAAATTTTTATGGATGCTTGAAATCTTTTGTAATAAAAACCACATATATATATAATCTTTCACTGTTTATATCAATAGAATAACCTTCCTAGCATGCAGACTGAAGGATCCCAGGTTCCATCCGGGTCAAGGGCATATCCCCAGTAGGAGGTGTGCAGGAGGCAGCTGATTGATGTTTCTCTCTTATTGATGTTTCTAACTATCCCTCTTCCTTCCTCTCTGTAAAAAAAAAATCAATAAAATATATATTTTTAAAAAAACCTTTCTTGACTGAATCTGGAACTGAGTTACATAGATTACTGCTGTTACCAATGTTGATTTCTCATAAAAATCGGACTATCAAAGGAGATTAACTAGATAGCTTGGCCTTACTGGCTGGCTTTGTCAGTCAGGGACCAGTCAGGAAAATTACACAGGTTATTTTAAAAGAAAATGTAATATAAGGATATTGTTAAACAGGGATTGGAGAGCTACAGTGACAAACTAGGATACTGAGATAAAGTAATAACTACTGCAAGAGTAGGTACCACCTCATGCTCCCAGGCCCACTGGTAGGTTCATTGTTGCTAAGGGGGTTCACAGGACCCAGCCTCTGGTTGTTCTCAGCTGTGACCTTTCACAGTGAGAGGAGACAAAGGAAAACCAGTCCAGGGAAAAGGAGCATGAGGGATGTCTGGGGAGCCAGGTGCAAGCTTCACAGGTCCTTTTCCAGCGAAGTCCTGGAATCACAAGTTCTGACGTGTTGCCAACCAGAGACTGCTGCCAACATTGGAGGAGCTCTGCCCAGGGTTTTTGTTTGGAGCTGATCACGTAGGCACTCTCTACCTGGCATGTACCCAAATTTCAGGCTCTGCAAGGAAAGCTGATGTTCAGCATAAACCGTATTGCTTGCACAGTTTAGGCCTAGTAAGAGTCTTACTGGTTCTGGGGATGGGGCGGGGGCTCCTCAAACCCAAGTTCCCAAATGCTAGCCAACAGCCAACCTTATAAGCAAGTCTTTCAAAAGAGAGCAGGAAGGCCTGACTCTTCGGCACACTCCCCTAGCACTGGGGTCACAAGAAGTTGGAATTATTAGAACTAACAGACTTGGTGGAGGGGTCCGGAAATGCTGGAACCTAGGTCTCTGAGGGGAGGAGGGCGCGGCTTGGCTGGTACTAGTCTCTGATAAATGTGGAGGAAACACTGTACCCCAAACCCCACGGAGCTAGGGCTCAATACCCGAAGAAGCAGCAGTGATTGGTTTTGGTTCATCTGAGGTGGTTGCCGCAACCTTTTGTGGTGAGGGTTAGGTAGGACTGAGAGGCATTTCACAGCGTTAATGCTGACAATCAGTGGTTTTCTAAGAACCTATATAGTTAAAAGGCTTTACAATTTAAAAGGGTGGCAAAGTTCCAGCTGTGCCATTTAGTAACTGTGTGACCTTGCACGTTTTTTTTGTTTTTTGCGTTTTTTTTTTGACCTTGCACGTTTTATATACGTTATCCCCTAGTTATCCTCTTATTTTAAATGGGATTAGCAAGTTGCCCACTTTAACAGTGTTTGGGAACATTTGTAAACAAAACTCCTACCCAAATGGTAAGCACTTATTTAAAACAACAGACCTTGCCAAAACCGGTTTGGCTCAGTGGATAGAGCGTTGGCCTGCGGACTAAAAGGTCCTGGGTTCGATTCCAGTCAAGGGCATGTACCTTGGTTGCAGGCACATCCCCAGTAGGAGGGGTGCAAGAGGCAGCTGATCCATGACTCTCTCTTATCGATGTTTCTGACTCTCTGTCCCTCTCTCTTCCTCTCTGTAAAAAATCAATTAAAAAAATAAAAAATAATAAAACAAGAGATTTTGAGTTACAGCGCCAAGGATGAACAGTTAAGTACTGCAACAGCTGAGACAGATGCTAGGGAGAGCCTTTGTCCCATTCCCCAGCCGTCGGCCTCCCCGGGAGCTTGTGTGTGTGTGTGGGGGGTGTCAGAGCTCCCCTCTAGCCCCGGAAGTTTGTTTCCTCCATGGCCGTTCTTAACTGTCCTCCAGGAACCTTCCTCCGCGGCTGTTATTCAGCAGCAAGATGGCCCTTCCGGCCAGTCTGGTCCTGGATCCCCCCCACGAACACCTGGCTCCTCCCCCGCCCACAATGCACCGCTGCATCCCATCCAGGCAGCTGCTTTGTCACGTGGCATTCGGCGGCGCGCGCTCCCGCCGGGCGCATGCGCAGTGGCCACCCCCCCACCTCCGCTATTTTCCTCCGTGGCAGCGGCGGCGAGCGGAAGGGCTTGGGAGCGCCAGTTCCGCCTGTGTGTTCGAGTGGACAAAATGGCGAAGATTGCCAAGACTCACGAAGGTAAGCGGCCTCCCGCCAGCCCCACGCCTTCGTCGCCGTGGAGTGTCGCCTCCCGGGGTTTCTGCCTCTCCCTGGGGTTTCCAGGGTGGAGGCCGGGCCCGCGTTCGCCGTCCAGCTCGTCTCGTCGGCGCGGGCGGCGCAGGCCACGGCCCACGTAATGGCGTCCTCCTGCCTTTGCACCCGACAGGCTCTTTGTTCCGTGTCGGGGGGACTGCGGCTGCGGGCTGGCTTCTCCTCTCCGACCGGAGGGCCTTGTTCAGCCGGCTCGCGGAGGGGGTTTCGGGGCGCGGGGGCGGGATCGGGGGCGGGGGCGGGCGTGGGAGCGGAGCTGGCAGGTCTCCGGCCTCCGGGCTCAGTGTGAGCCCCGGGAGGCAGGAAAACACCGAGCCCGGGCCCGTGACTCCTAACCTTGGCTCATCTGTGTCTTCATTTTTTAAATTTTATTTTTGGTATGAAATGATTTGGGAATAAAATGTGTGTGTTTTCCTCTCTTGATTGCTTTTAGTAGACATTTTTTTTTTCTTTTGAGACTCACTGTTGGAAGAGGGAAAGACACCGTTTGTTATTAAAGATGAACAAAGCTTTGGATGTAGTGGATCGTTTTCTGGAATACGGAGCACACACACTTAGGAAAACGTCGGGAGTAGGCTGGCGGTCAG
The DNA here is from genome assembly GCF_014108245.1 of Pipistrellus kuhlii. NCBI lineage: Eukaryota > Metazoa > Chordata > Mammalia > Chiroptera > Vespertilionidae > Pipistrellus > Pipistrellus kuhlii. The sequence continues at coordinate 13,477,541 of NW_023425573.1, forward strand.
TAGGGAGCACCCAGAAATGACAGGAAACAGGGTCACCTTTTAGGAAAGACGAGGCCTGGTAAATGGAGCTGCATTCCTGGTGTTCTGACTGGTAATCTGACATTTTCATCAAAACACAAGGTTTCCAAGAGAGTCCCTTTGGTTTCCCACGGCGTTTCGGGGTGCCTGGTTGGGTAGTGGTGAGCGGTCATGAAGACTAAGGCCACCCGGAGTTTTACAGTCCGATGGGGCAGCATTGTCATTCTTTTACGAGACAAACGCATGCTTCCATAGAAAGCAGCAGGTCCTGGGAACCTGGGTAGCGGAATGGCTAATTTATGCTTGGGGCTGTGTCCCGGAGGAGACGGCTTGTCCCTGGTCCAACCTGGTCATCTGTGTGAGATTTAGGGGTGCCCATTGGAGCCGGAGATGGTGTCTGGTACCTAGGCAGGGAGTCGTGGAAGGTGTCGGAGGAGTGGGCTGTGGTCAGAAAAAATAGGATGAATTTGGAAAGGTTGATTAGGACCAAAGTGTGTATGGCCTTGAATACAGAAGTCCAACACTACAGTTTATGAAACATGCCCCTGAGTGGCAGAGATTGACGATTCTTGTTGTTGGGTACTTAACGATTTAAACAGGGCTTTAATCGAGACGTGTTTATAAGGCATTTATTTTTCTATTTTTTAAGACTATCTCAATCGTGCCTTTTGCAAAATAATTAGAAAATATAAAGACGTTGCTATTTTTTTATCCAGGAGTAGAGTATTCATTTGGGGTATTTTGTGGCTTTGAGTACTTGTTTGTTGGTATCTTCATCAGGAGGTGCTTTTGGGCAGGAAATCAAAGTTCTGATCAGTTTTCCTGCATTTTTAGAAACCTAGTTAAAAGCTTTGGGCTATGAAAGATTGAAATTTATTGGCCAAAATTGGTATATTTGGGATTAGGCTTTATCAATGTGAATGAATTGATGCCGTAAAGTAACCGTTGGGACATTCAGTTTAACACCTGAGCGCTAAGACACTGTTCATCATTCTGGAGTTTAAACGGGGCGGTAAATGTTTAGTAGAAATACACATAGGAGTTACATAGTTTCTTGCTAGAACTTCTAGTCCTTCATGGCCCATTTCTGTTTTCACTTTTTAAGTCATCTTTGATAACCTGGAATGGAATTAGTTTTGTTTGTTTTTTAAAATGCTGGCTTTGTAGTCCTCTAAAGTCTTTATTATATTATCTGGAATATTCTATCGTGTCAAGGTTTTCTCTTCCACTTTGAGATTGTTGAGTGCAGGAATTGTACCTTGGTATCCCCAATACCTGGTAAATGTGGGTGCTGACTATTTTATCAACATTCACTGAGAGATTAATTTGTACTGGAAGTGTTAAAATAGTTTTGCAGAAATGACCTTTGAACAATTGGGTAGGTTTATATACACCTATTTGGCTGAGATAAGTGGGAAGTGGGACTTTTTCATATGTTAGATACCTCCTGAGCTGAGAAAAAGAAATGTAAGATTAACATTAAATTAGGGAAGGCTTTGCATGCTGAACTAGGTTTGACTTTGGCTTTCCACTGAATACGGTATAAAGTGCCCTCCTCCTTCTCCCGGGTAACAGATTACTCTGTTTTAGGAAAGTCAGGGTTGTGTTAAGTCCAGGATATAACAGGAATGCAGTTGAGGTAGTTCAGAGGAGGACTTGAATTGTTTTTTGTTATTGGTGTTTTTTTTTTAAATTTCTTTATTGATTAAGGTATTACATATGTGTCCTCATCCCTCCATTAACCCCCCAACCACTCCCCCTCATGCCCTCACCCCCCTGGTGTTTGTGTCCATTTTAGGCTCATATGCATGCATGCAGGTCCTTTGGTTGACCTCTTCCCCTTACCCCCACCCTCCCCTGCCTTCCCTCTGAGGTTTGACAGTCTGAGCCATGCTTCTCTGTCTCTGGATCTGTCCTGTTCATTAGATTATGTTCATTCATTATATTCCACAAATGAGTGAGGTCATGTATTTTTCTTTCTCTTAGCACAATGCTCTCCAGTTTCATCCATGCTGCTGCAAATGTTAAGAGTTCCTTTTTTTTTTTTTTTTTTTTTTTTTTTTTTACCACAGCGTAGTATTCTATTGTGGAGAATGTAACACAGTTTTTTAATCCATTCATCTGCTGATGGGCATTTAGGCTATTTCCAAATCTTAGCTATGGTGAATTGTGCTGCTGTGAACATAGGGGTGTATATATCCTTTTTGATTGGTGTTTCTGATTTCTTAGGGTGTATTCTTAGAAGTGGGATTGCAGGGTCAAATGGGAGTTCCATTTTCAGTTTTTTGAGGAAACTCCACACTGTTCTCCACAGTGGCTGCACCAGTCTGCATTCCCACCAGCAGTGCAAGAGAGTTCCTTTTCCTCCGCTTCCTTGCTAGCACTTGTTTGTTGATTTGTTGATGATAGCCATTCTGACAGGTGTGAGATGATACTGCATTGTCATTTTGATTTGCATCTCTTATTTATTTATTTATTTATTTATTTATTTTTTTAAATCAAATTTCTTTTTTTTTTTAATATATTTTATTGATTTTGTACAGAGAGGAAGGGAGAGAGATAGTTAGAAACATCGATGAGAGAGAGCCATCGATCAGCTGCCTCTTGCACACCCCCTATTGGGGATATGCCCGCAACCAAGGCACATGCCCCCGACCGGAATCGAACCCGGGTCCCTTCAGTCCCCAAGCCGATGCTCTATCCATTGAGCCAAACCGGTCCCGGCTGATTTGCATCTCTTAGATGATCAGTGACTTTGAGCATGTTTTCATGTCTTTTGGCCTTTCTTCTGTCCTCTTTTAGAAAGTATCCATTTAGGTCTGTTGCCCATTTAAAAAATATATATATATATTTTATTGATTTTTTACAGAGAGGAAGAGAGAGGGATAGATTGTTAGAAGAGAGAATCATCAATCAGCTGCCTATTGCACAACCCCTACTGGGAATGTGCCCGCAACCAAGATACCATATTTTTCGGACCATAAGACGCACCAGTTTTTAGAGAAGGGAAATGAAGAAAAAAAGATTCTGATACAAATAGTGTCCTAAAATATTTTATGTGCATTAAAACCCAACATCACAGTCATAAACACATGTAATCAACCCTGTAAAGTAAACAGCAGCATTTAGAACCATTTTAGAGCCGGGCAAGCACACAGAGACCACACAGAGCCGGGCAAGTAAAAAAACTTTTTTTTTTTAAAGTATATGTGTAGGCTATATTTGGACCATAAGACGCAGGGACTTTTCCCCCCCACTTCTGGGGGAAAAAAAGTGCGTCTTATGGTCCGAAAAATACGGTACATGCCATTGACCGGAATCGAACCCAGGACCTTTTAGTCCACAGGCTGACGCTCTATCCACTGAGCCAAACCAGTTTTTGCTGTTGCCCATTCTTTGATTGGATTATCTTCCTTTTGTTAATTTGTATGAGTTCCCTGTAAATGTTGGAGATTAAACCCTTATTGGCAAATATGTCCTCCCATGCAGTGGACTTTCTTGTTGATGGTTTCTTTTGCTGTGCAAGAGCTTTATTTTGATGAAGTCCCATTTGTTTATTTTCTCTTTAATTTCCATTGCCCTAAGAGTGGTATCTGTGAAGATACTGCTTCATCATATGTCTGAAAATTTGCTGCCTGTGGGTTCCTCTAGTATTTTTATGGTTTCCTGTCTTATGTTTAAGTCCTTTATTTATTTTGAATTTATTTTTGTGTATGATGTAAGTTGGTAGTTTAGTTTCTTTCTCTCTCTCTTTTTTTTGCATATATTTGTCCAATTTTCCCAACACCAATTATTGAAGAGATGATTTTTTAAAAAGATATATTTTATTGATTTTCCACAGAGAGGAAGGGAGAAGGATAGAGAGCTAGAAACGTCAATGAGAGAGAAACATCGACCGGCTGCCTCTTGCACACCCCCTACCGGGGATGTGCCCGCAACCCACGTACATGCCCTTGACCGGAATCGAACCCGGGACCTTTCAGTCCACAGAGAAGCTCTATCCACTGAACCAAACTGGTTTTGGCTGATTTTGTTTTTTGTTAATCCTCGTGCGAGGATGTTTTTTCATTGATTTCAGAGTGGAAGATAGAGGGAACGATAGAGAAATATCCATGTGAGAGAAACACGTAGATTGGTAGGGTGCCTCCTGCCCCAGCCCAGACCAGGGCCTGGGGTCAGGGAGGAGCCTGCAACAAGTACATGTCCTTGACCTAAAGAACCTGGTACCCTTCAGTCCATAAGCCAAAGCTCTATCCACTGAGCCAAACCGGCAATTTTTGATTTAGAGTTGTTCATCATCATGTTGTTTAAGAAGATCATATAATCTCTTTTTAAAAAAAATATATAACTTATTGATTTTTTTACAGAGAGGAAGAGAGAGGGATAGAGAGAAACATCAATGAGAGAGAATCCTCAATCAGCTGCCTCCTGCACACACACACACACACACACACACACACACACACCCCCACTGGGAATGTGCCTGCAACCAAGGTACATGTCCTTGACCGGAATCGAACCTGCGACCTTTCAGTCTGCAGGCCGATGCTCTATCCACTGAGCCAACTGGTTTTGGCCCATATAGTCTTTTTATCCTAAATAATGCTGCTGGTAAAGACATTTCTTTGTTGTATCTTGTCATTTAAAATTTTTTTAAAAAATATTTTTATTGCCAGCCAGTGTGGTTCAGTGGATGAGTGTCAAGCTATTAACCGGAGGTTATGATTCGATTCCCGGTTAGGACATATGACCAAGGTCGTGGGCTCCATCCCCAGTAGGGGACATGCAAGAGGCAGCTGATCAATGATTTTCTCTCATCATTGATGTTTCTATCTCTCTCTCCTATTCTCTGAGCCAAACTGGCCAGGGCCCTTAACATCTTTAACCAACTTGATTATTTCTTATTTTGATCAGCGTGACTTTCGCTTTCCAGTATTGAAATATTAAAATGAAATAAAAATATTTGGACCTTTTTGCATACGTCAAATGTAAACAGTTATTAGCGTGCATAATCTTGCTATCCAGCAGTTAGTTCTTCAGATACTGCTGACTTTGGCAAGCGAGTGAACACTTTCATGTTTTGGAAAGGGAAAATGGATTATTCAAAAAGTCCCGTGGCTTGTTTTGCCGCTCTCCCTTGAGTAGATATTTTTTGGCATCACAAAGCTGGAAAGTTTTTTTCTATAATTTTTTGCTTGCAGAATGTTTGGGATAGTTATTTTTTCTGCATATGCTGAGATTTTTATTTTCCTATGTTCAGATAGTTATTACTTTTATGGACTTTGGCATGAATATTGCTAATATAAGAAAAGGGAAAAGTTGCTTGAGGATTTTGAAAAGGATTTTTTCTTTAGAATTATTTAGGAATTTATTGAATTAATGTTAATCAGGAGTTCATAGTTTAGGAATTGATATCTGTAATGTTTAATAAAATAATTTACCATTGTAGTTAGCTGTCTTATTGGAATTTTAAGGATAAGACTGAGAGTTGAGCTGAGACTGGTTTGGCTCAGTGGATAGAGCATCCGGTCTTTCAGTCATCTGTTCAACCAACCAAAGCATAATATACTAATGGTATGCAAAGGCTGCTCAACCTCAAGGCATGACATGCACTGACCACCAGGGGGCAGATGCTGCAACTGGTGGGTTAGCTTGCTGCTGAGGTCAAGCAGATCAGGACTAAGTGAGATGGGTTGGACACACCCTGGGTCCTCCTGCGGAACACACTGGTGTATGAATTCCTTCACTGGGCCTCTAGTTACAGTTAAGATGTTACTGATTTTTTTTTTTAAGACCCCCAGCCCTGAGCTATTATTTTTTTATATCAAACTGCACTGCCAGATAAAACATTTCATGTATTTGTTAGAAAATTGTAATTTTAGCATACATTTTTCTGACTTAAAAGTAATATAGTAGCCCTCGCTGGTTTTCTCAGTGAAGAGTGTAGGCCTGTGGAACAAAGGATCCCGGGTTTGATTCTGGTCAAGGGCACTTAAGTTGTAGGCTCCTCCCGGGCCTGGACCCTGTCAGGGCATATGCAGGAGGCAACCAATTGGCGTGTTTCTCTCATATCCATGTTTCTCTTTGTCTTTCCCTCTCTCTAAAACTCAAAGGAAAAATAGCCTTGGGTGAGGGTTAAAAAATACTTTTTAAAGTAATGTAATTTTTTTTAAGGAAACATTATTATCCTCACTGAAGATATGCTTTTCATTGATTCTAGAGAGGAAAGGAGAAGGAGAGAGAGAAATTTATGAAAGAGAAATATTGATCAGCTGCCTCCTGAACACCCTCTACTGGGGATGTGCCCGCAACCAAGGTACATGCCCTTGATGGGAATCGAACCTGGGACCCTTCAGTTCGCAGGCCGATGCCATATCCACTGAGCCAAACTGGTCAGGGCTGGAAATAATTTTTTTGAATGAGTTGAGATTTCAAATGGGCTAGCTCACAAATTTATTAATTCACACTTAATTAATATCAACTTCTAGGGAAGGATTTGTTCTCTGGCAGTTGAAAATGTTTCTAAGATCAGAATTCTCCAAAAAAGGGTCAGTTTCAGTTGAATAATGACTTTTCTGTAGATAATTAGAGCAAGTTTGGTTTCTAAAAAGCATGTCTCTATCTTGTAGAAGATTTTACATGATCAATTATCAAGATCAGTAAAGCCAGAAAAGAAAAAAAAAAAAGACAGATTCAGAAGAGTTGGGACTTTGTAGGTTAAAGATCTTTCATGAAAAATCCAAGAATTTTGGGTACAAACTGGGGCTGCTAGTTCAGTAGTAAACCTGTTCCATTACTTTGAGTTTCTGAGATTTGCTCTCGCTCTTGCAGGGAAATGTGCCCAGCTGTGCCTTAGACTAGGTACTGTTACTCCATTCTCTCCATACCCACCTGGAACTACAGCGGTTTTCTCCCTTAGCTTGGGGTCGGGATGACCATTTGAATCTTCTCCCTTTTGGATCTTTGCGAACTAATAAATTAGCTTTTTAAAGTGCCTGGTATTAAGGTGTAATTCAGTTGAAGGTAATGATCTGGCAAAAATGAAAGTATCTGTTAGGCTGCAGAAATCACTGGCAGTAGAAACTTTGTTTTTTTTCCACACTCTGTGTTATCCAGATAATTAAAACGAAACATTTAAACATTTACATTTATAATTTAAAGTTACCTGGTGTCAGGAAAGACAAAAAAAATTGGGAGGAGTAGAGTGTATTTGACATGACATGACATGACAACTATTATAAGTGCAGTCCTGGTTCTTGCTTGAATTGTGGATCAGCTGTGGGAAAGGATGTCACTAGGACAATTGGGGAGATAGGAAGCTAGATAATGTATTAGAGGATAATGTTACTAATGCTACTAAGGTTTAACATGCTCATTTTTTGAGCATGTTAAATCTGTTGTGGTCATTTATATAAGAGAATGTCCTGGATCTGGAAATAGATGCAAAAATGTTAGGAGTTTTAAATGGTTTAGAAAAGTTATATGTACATATATTTGTTGTATCTCATATATACACAGTTAATGAATATAGGTGAAGCATACATGGGTATTCACTGTATTTTAATTTTTCCTATTCTCTTTAAAAAAAAATTTATTGATTTTTTTTTTTTTTTTTTTTAACAGAGAGGAAAGGAGAGAGATAGAGAGCTAGAAACGTCGATGAGAGAGAAACATCGACTAGTTGCCTTTTGCACACCCCCTACCGGGGATGTGCCCGCAACCAAGGTACATGCCCTTGACCGGAATCGAACCCGGGACCTTTCAGTCCGCAGACCGACGCTCTACCACTGAGCCAAATTGGCTTCGGCAATTTTTCCTACTCTTGACAAAATGAAAAGTTGAGAAGTTTGGGGTGAAGTTGAGAGTTGATTTGCCATTCACCAAATGTCTGTCTTCTAAATATTAGACATGTGAATAGAAAACATGGTGCTTGGAGTTGGTGATGATTTAATCCTTAAAAACATGCCTTTGTTGTAGGAAACCGAGGCACACATGTTTAAATGAAGTATTAATTAGTAGAAAAAGAACCTTTCTTTGAAGGCAGATGTTTTGAATACAGATCTCAGACTCTCTTTTAAAAACCATAGTTATACACACTTTCCCCCCAGTTTTGTTTATTTCTTGTGTATTGATTTTAGAGAGAGGAAGAGAAAGAGAAACATTGATTTGTTGCTTCACTTATTTCTGCATTTGATCGTTGATTCTCCTTTGTGCCCTGACTGTGGCTTGAACCCCAAAACTTTAGCGCATCATGAAACTTCAGCGCATCAGGACGGTGCGCAATCACCGAGTTCTCCCGGGCCGGGGCCACATCTCAGACTCCAATAATCATGAACGAATAAGTGTAATGAGAGTTGCAGCCAAATTATGCAGAGTTCTGAATTCCATGCTAAGAATTTAGACTGCCCTTTATTGTTTTACTGTCCATAGTGTGAGTCTAGCTGTTTAGCACATGACTTGGTAGCGCTTTAGGAATGCAGAAACTTGAGTGTGATCCGGGCCTATTGCATTTTAACAAAATCCGTAGGCAATTTGTTTTATGTTCAAATTTGAGGAGCACTTTCATAGTGCTGTTTTTATATTTCTGATAGTGTTGAATTTAAAATAACCTTGAGTGCTAATTCTTGGTCTCTAGTCAATACTGACAGTATTATTTTTTTTTTAAGTTAGAGAAAGGTCTAGAATTTAACAGTAATTTAATAAACTTTGGTAACCCATTCTTAATGTAAGAGTAATTTGTTGTTCTGTATGGGAGTATTGTCTATTGTTTTGGAGATACATTAAATGTATTAAAAATCAGTGCTTTATATAGTTATAGTTCTAACCCCTTATATGGTATAATTATCTTAGTTTCTATATTTAGAAGAGTATCCTAAATAATACTAATAGGTAAATGCATTGTGTTGCATGCTCTATGGAAAATGAAATTAAAGTCTGTGTTAACTTTCTTACAGATATCGAAGCACAGATTCGAGAAATTCAAGGCAAGAAGGCAGCTCTTGATGAAGCTCAAGGAGTGGGCCTTGATTCTACAGGTTACTATGACCAGGAAATATATGGTGGAAGTGACAGCAGATTTGCTGGGTACGTGACATCAATTGCTGCAACTGAACTTGAAGATGTAAGTACAGACTATATAAGAGTCAAGCATTTTAAATTTATTATTATTATTATTTTGGTGGAGAGCAAGAAATATAAAGGCATTTTCTGTTTGAGTCATCTGGCTTAATAATGCAGACATTTTGGAAATTGGGAGATCTTCCTTTTGGAGGATAAAACTATTGAAAGAATCCTTCCTTTTAGTTCTGAACCATAATGCTTATTTAGCAAAGCACCTAGAAGACATTAATTGTTATAAAGTAAATCCTTTCTACTGAGATCTCTTTAGAGTAACCTACATGGGAAGTGACTTCATAGTGAGCAGCCACCTGTCCTTGTGGCCTGAATCTGACTCGTGCTCAGTGCTGTTTAGTTACTGATATTATTAATGGATTCTTGGTGTCTGTTTCAGTGATTCTGGAGGAAGATCACTTTCATTTTGAAATACATCTGAGTGTTTTTATATATTCCCATAGCTTTCATTTTTGTCAGATCATCTCAAACATCCAAATTTGGCAAAATTGCTATCCCTTTTTGTATGATTCAGTAACAGACATTTTATGGATATAGGTAATCAAACTTATTATTTTTATGACACTCAAACCACATTTTTTGTAGTTGGCACTTTTAAAAAAGTAAATTAGAAATTCGCAAAGGTAAAATTTCTAAAAGCCTATCATACCTTCTGGTAAGAGATAGTGGTGTATATGTTCCAGAAACTGAAGGAGAAATTGTTTCATTTTTAAATCAGTGATAAGATCTTGAGAGTTACCCATTGTTGTATTTATTACACTAGTAAAATAATATAACACTTTTCTGCTTAAATATTATTACAAGGGAAACAAGTATATTTAAAACATCTTTTACTTGTTTCTGTGGCTAAGTCATGTTAAAAAACAAACAAAGAAAGTGGAGATTTTTAAATAAACTGTAGTTTCCAAATTTGAAAAACAAATTTTATCATGTCTCTTCTGAGAAAACAAAATGCTCGGGTTTTTCTAATTCATACTTAATGTTATTTTAATTGGCTTCCACAGAAAGTATTCCTTATTTAATATTTTTAAATGAGTAAAAACTAAGGTTAACTTCTTTAATAGCTTTTTTTGAGTTGAAAGCTCACATATTTGTAAGTTTTGTGAACGGGTTTAGACCTCCCACTGTCAGTAAGTGTTTTGATTTCATGTTGAATCTTAGTAAAATTTTTAAATTCTGATGTTTTGTTTATGGCTTTTTTATGGTATTTTATTGCAGGATGACGATGACTACTCATCATCTACAAGTTTGCTTGGTCAGAAGAAGCCAGGATATCATGCCCCTGTGGCATTGCTTAATGATATACCACAGTCAACAGAACAGGTGACTTTTTTGTTTTGTTTTTGTTAAAACCAGAGTTTACTTAGCTAAAGAAAACTGTCTCAATTCCCATAGAAACTCATTTTTTTAAGAGTCAAGTTATTATATTAGAATGTTTTGAGGAGAGTTGATTTTGGAAAAATTAGAGATAATACTTATTAATTTCCTTTTAAATCCTGACCCAAGGATATTTTTGATTTTAGAGAGAGTGGAAGGGAGGATGAGAGACAGAGAGACACATCAATGGTTGCCTCCTGCCTCTGCCCTGACCAGGGCTAGGAATCAAGCCTGCAACTGAGCATGTGCCCTTGACCGGAATCGAACCTGGGACCGTTGAACCAAACCAGCTAGGGCAATACTTAGTAAATTTTATAAAGGTAATCGTTTTATGAAGACTTGAACTATGGATGGGTATTTTTTTTCATTTCTATATATTTTTTTTATGTTAACACTAATCCCTAAAATTAAACAGGATATTTCTCTTATAAATAGGCATTTATTAAACATTTTACATGTTTTATAATGTTCTGATTTTTGTTGTAAGATATTCTGTTTGGTTATCTAATAAAGTGGGTATTAAGTTGGACATTCCTCTTTTCAGTATGATCCATTTGCTGAGCACCGACCTCCAAAGATTGCTGACCGGGAAGATGAATACAAGAAGCACAGGCGGACCATGATAATTTCCCCAGAGCGTCTTGATCCTTTTGCAGATGGTAATTCTTTCCCACTTTTCTTTAGTATTCACGACTTTGCTTGTATTAAGCTGTCTTTAGCCCTTTGATTTTTTTTGGCATGCTTATGAATTTGCTTTTCTTTTTTAAAATCCCCCTTATTATAGATGTGTATAGATTTGGTTGAAGTCAAAGATGCCATATTCTTCATCTTTATAATACAAGTTTTCTTTCCAGGTAGAAGGACAAGAAAATAATGAGCCAATGCCATAGAAACGCAAAGGGTTAAAGGTTTTTCTTTACTTTTGTTTTGGGTACGCTTTCTATACTTGGAACAAATGTGTTTTTCTGGTCAAAATACTTTCAAACTCTTGAAAGTTTTCATTCCAAATCCTAGATTTTAGGATTGTTACTTTTGAGAAACTTTCTCACATTAGAGATCCCCTCATATTTCTCTAAATATAGTTTAGTAAGTGCACCTACTTTGCTTTAAGCATACTTAAAATGAAAACAAAAGTATGTATACAAAGGCTTTGATATTTTTAATAGTTGGAGTCTGTTTTGCTAATTTTAGTGTGCAGGTCAGCACAAGGGGCATAGTGAGCCTGATGGAAGCTTTCCTCAGGTGAGTTTGAGAATCAACATTAGGTGCCTGTTTCTTAAAATGAGATTCTGCTGCAGGTTTACAAATTAGACTTTCAGCCTGCATGAATTAGTAGGGATATTTTTTTTTTTACTTGCATAATTGTAATTGATTTAAACATGTATGTCAGAATTCACAGGCCCATACTAACTGTCCTTAATTTCTTTCCTACAGCAGTACTGCTATATGCCAGTCCTGTCTGCATTCTTAAGGGTGCAGTTCAACACAGCCTCTCTAGATTATGGTGAAAAAGTATTCCAAAGGAAGTCTTATCAGAGCTAGTGTCAGAAAGAATGACACTGCCAATTGGGCATGATCTTCAGCATAGGAAATGTCTTAGAATTTTATTATTTTTCTTAAATTGTGATGCTATACTACTGTATAGCTAATTATCACATTTCTAAAACATAGTGTTCCTCTGTGAATCTTGTTATATACTGTTTGGGCTTCTTTAAGATATTTTGAAGTTTGAAAAGCAGATATTGAAACTTGAACCAAGAGACTAACACATCTCTTTGTATGCCACTTCTCTTCTATGTGCATCGTAATAACTGGTAGAAAGTAATATATACAAGTAATATATTTTCATTTGTAATCTATACTTTCTAAGAAGACAAAAATGTTTCTGGGTCAACAAAACTTTAAAAAGCATGAAGCCCTTTTTAGTAACCTGACATGAGAATAAGATTATAGGTATATTTTTAAAAATCAGATTTTCTAAACAATGACTGTTGTAGAACATTGTATGGAGAACTTATCTAGTTATAGTTATTTGTAGATAGGATTTTAACAGCTTGCAACAGGTAATGTTTTGAATATAAATATCTTTCCAAAGTGTTACTAATGGTAAAGAGATAATTTTCTAGGCTTCTATTCTGCTGCTTGAAGTCAGAACTGCTGATGGAGACAAAGGCACGAAAGTGTACGTATTCCGGATTAGCAACCCAGGAACCCATCACTTCTGAAGACTTAACTGTGCTGTCATTTTGCTTTTATATGCATTAAAATATTTGTTTTAAACTGCTGTAGATGTTTGTGTTCAAACAGGTTAAATTGATCAGCAAACTCAATAAAAAGTAAGATGTATAATTATTAAAGTTTTCCATCAAAAAATAAATTAAATGATATGGAATAACATAATATTAGAGCAGGGCAGATAAATCAGTTGAACCTAATTATCGTTTATTTATTGTACTCTTGTCCTGTTGCTGTTCTTTTCTGCAGGAGGGAAGACCCCTGATCCTAAAATGAACGCTAGAACTTACATGGATGTAATGCGAGAGCAGCATTTGACTAAAGAAGAGGTATGAACCTGCTCTTTATTTTAATGGTTATGAAAGACTAGAAATAAGTCTGAGATTGAGAAATTACTTATTTGCCGAACAAGTAATTCAGTAGTAGTAATAAAAATAAAGTTGAGAAAAAACCTTACCCCAAATTCTACTACCCCTGCCTGTAAGCTTTTTTTCCTAGTCCCTGGCCTCTTGGCCATATACATGTGTTTCTTCTAGTGAATATGTCCGTGGGGGGGATTGATAGTGTGTACCTGAAGCCAGCGTGTAAGGAGAAAGCCAAGTAGTTAAATCATTCATTGAAAAACCTCTAATTCTCCCATAAAATTTACTTTGGATATGGTTGGAGAATTCTGAAGAAATTCTGCTAGCTTACAGAAATTGCTTCATTTTGTTTCAATATTTAGCCTTCATAACTTTATTATGAATATATAATTTGTCTAAATTAAGTGGGGGTGATGGAACTTCACTTGAAAATCATAGGATAAATTAAAAGCATTTGTTGGGATGTTATAGATAATATTTACATAATTATACTAATAACATAATTAAAAATTTTTCACTTTTTAACACTTCTATTTTGTTACATATTCTGAATTGCTGTTTATGAGTTTTAAATAAAACTATTTTTCAGTGGAAGCATTTTAGTTCTCTACCATTGGCTGGAGACTTATTTCACTATATAGAGCAGGGTGCTCTGTTATAAATTCTGTACACGGCATCTGTTGTGCAGAAAGACATTGTATGAAACGGGAAATACAGAGAAGAGAGGGAAAGTAAGGAGCAGGACTACAACTAGCCTAGGAAGGAGAGTGAGTGAAGAATAACATGACCTTAAATAGAAATGCTTGTCCTAATGATATAAAAATATATTGAAAACGTTTTAAAGATACTCAGTGATTATTCAAATATTTTCAGAGGGAAATTAGGCAACAACTAGCAGAAAAAGCTAAAGCTGGAGAACTGAAAGTCGTCAACGGAGCAGCAGCGTCCCAGCCTCCGTCCAAACGAAAACGCCGCTGGGATCAGACAGCTGACCAGACTCCCGGCGCCACTCCCAAAAAGCTGTCCAGTTGGGATCAAGCAGAGGTGGTTACATTGTGTTTTTTAATACTATTGTAATTTTTCTTCTCACATGAAATGTATTGTCTGCTCTCATGACATAACAGACTGGGTGGCTTAAAAAACAGACATATATTTTCTTATAGTTCTGGAAGTTCAAGGTGCCAACTAAGATTTTGAACAAATTATGTGCTTTACACCCCTAATGGAAAATTTCACAACTCTAATATATAGAATCTTTTTAAAGGGAAAAATAATGAATTTTAAATTATAGTATTTATGCAAGTTTGCAAACAAAGCTAGTTAGAACTCAATGTTGGATAAAGCATCCAATTTTAAAACATACATAAAAAGTATAGTACAAAACCTATAGAATATTTATGTCATTATTTAAATATAAATCACACTGAGTCACCTAATGTGTTGCTACATATAGTAATATCTGTACTGTGCAGGCTCTTTTGCTATCACTTGCTTTTATCTTCTATCCTCCCTTATATATTACTTAGTCCCTGTGCAAGTTATTTATCTTATATCCTCAATAAATCACCATAACCTTTGATTCTCTAAATCCACTTCTAATTTTTTTTTCCTGATCTTGCCAGTATCAGAGGAGTAATGCAAATGTGATTGTAAATATAAATTAATCTATTTATATATTTTTTATTGATTTCAGAGAGGAAGGGAGAGAGAGAAACATCAATGATGAGAATCATTGATTGGCTGTCTTCTGCACGCCCCCTACTGAGGATTGAGACTGCAACCCAGGCATGTGCCCTTGACTGGAATCAAACCTGGGACCTTCAGTCTGCAGGCCAATGCTCTATCCAGTGACCAAACCAGCTAGGGCTATAAATTAATCTTAAGGATTAAAATGTGTTGTAATATTTAGTTATAATTACCCACGTGATCCGAAATGTCTTATATTAAATATATAAGCACAGAATGAAGGAAAATACAAAAGTAGTATTTCTCTTTTTAAAAAAATATATTTTATTAATTTTTTACAGAGAGGAAGGGAGAGGGATAGAGAGCTAGAAACATCGACCAGGTGCCTTTTGCACACCCCCTACTGGGGATGTGCCCGCAACCAATGTACATGCCCTTGACCGGAATCAAACCTGGGGCCTTTCAGTCTGCAGACCGACACTCTATCCACTGAGCCAAACCGGTTTCAGCAAAAGTAGTATATCTTAGTGAGAATTCAATGGGTTTGAGAACTATTTATAGAATATTGAAATTCTTTGGTTGCAGATCTAGACAGAAAAACCTTCATGCCTTTCCCAAAGTCACAGAGCTAGTAATGGCAAAACTAAGATTTATACTTAGCATTCAATGTTTTTAAAATGAGGGCTTCCTTCACTGCTCCAAGTTAAAACTTTAAATTGTGTTTAGTTGTAAACATACTTGCTAGAAAGTACTTATTATTTTTCTTTTTTTGAAAGTATGTATCTTTTAAATAGAACATAATCTACTTGAACTTTTAATTATGGAGAATAGCTCTAGCTAGTTTGGTTCAGTGGATAGAGCAAGCATGTGAAGCTCAAAGGCTGACATGGACCAAATATACAAGGTGTAAGTTTACGTGGGCTGCAAAAAAAAAAAAAAAAACCCCTTCAATTTTCATAGGAAAGTAGGTTTATTTTGATAGAGACATGCTGAGAACAAGGGGCTGAAATAAATTAGTCATCGTTAACATAAAGTAATAGAACATTTTAATAAAAATTAATATATTTTCTTGAACATTAAATCATCAGGCATTGAATAACTGCGCAAATTTAGAAGCATAACACAAATAAAAACCTATTTTTCTTGTTTTCCAAAAGTGAAATATTTTCTGTTGCACACACCAAACAAGTCAGGCCAAAAGTAATGATGTGGCTGCTAAAATATTTGCTGCTAGTATTAGTGGAGAGAGACGGTGTGCCTGTGCATAAGGGAAATGAATGCAACGTGATTATAGTAATCAGTCACTAGTGAACATTGTAATAATTATGCATAACAGGATATTGTAAAAAATTAAGTCACAAAATTTTTATTAAAACATTTCTTACATACCGATACATTGGCTGAGCCACAAAAATATTCATTGTGGGCCACATGTTTGACATACTTGGGATAGAGTGTTGGCCTGCAGACAAAAGGGTCCTGGGTTCAGTTCTGGTCAGGGGTGGATACCTTGGTGGCAGGATTCTCCCTGGCCCCGGGCCATTTCTGGGCCCAAGCAGGAGGCAACCATTTGATGTGTTTCTCTCACATTGATGTTTCTCTCTCTTTCGCTCTCTAAAAAATGGTGGATCCCTGGCTGGTTTGCTCAGTGGATAGAGAGTCAGCCTGTGGCCCAAAGTGTCCCGGGTTCAATCCTGGTCGTCATGTACCTTGGTTGTAGGCTCCTCAGGCCCTGGCGGTCAATCGATGAGTTTCACATCGATGTTTCTGTCTTTCCCTTTGTCTTTCACTCTCCCTAAAAATCAATGGAAAAGTGTCCTCAGGTGAGTCTTAACAAAAATAATAAAATACATAAATAAGAGACCAGTGGAAAAATATCCTCTAGTGAGGATTAACAAAACATAAAAAAATAAAAATAAACTTAAAAAATTATAGAGAATGGAACTAAAGCATTTGTTAAATTTTTTTTTTTTAGTGTGTATTGGGGTTACATTGGTTAATAGTTATATAGGTTTCAGTTGTACAATTCTATAATACAGCATCTTATATATTGTATTTTGTTTACCACCCCAAATCAAATCTCCTTTCATTATCATCATTTATCTCCTCTTTACCTTCTTCTACATTCCTTAGCCCCCTTTCTCTCTGGTAATCATCATACCGTTGACCCAGACCCCTCACTTCCCTCCTCTGACAGCTGTCAGTCTGTACTCTATCTATGAGTCTGTTTCTATTTTGTTTGTTTATTTTCATTAGATTCCACATATAAGTGAGATCACATTTAAAATGTAACATGAATTTTTTAGTTACTTGTATAAGGGTGTGTAGGTGTGTGACATAAAATGTTTTTGCTCTGTTAAGACCCCTGGACATACCCCTTCCTTAAGATGGGATGAGACACCAGGTCGTGCAAAGGGAAGTGAGACTCCTGGAGCAACCCCAGGCTCAAAAATATGGGATCCTACACCAAGTCACACGCCAGCGGGAGCTGCTACCCCTGGACGAGGCGATACACCAGGCCATGCGACACCAGGTCACGGAGGTGCAACTTCCAGTGCTCGTAAAAACAGATGGGATGAGACCCCCAAGACAGAAAGAGGTACTTCTGGAGTCTGGGCGTTGTTGGGGTGAAATGTTGACTTGATGAGTTGTATATTTATAGCTCCAAATCTGTTCTTTCCCAATTCAGGTTAGATAAGCAAGTAACCTGCTTTAGGGATAGTTGAATAACTGAGCAGTGGGGCGGGTGGCAGGGGTAGGCTAGAAGGGGGTCAATGGAGGGATAAAGGGGCTTATGTATTTCAACAGTAAGTATTAATATTTAAAAAAAGAACTCAGCAGATCACATGCCTAATTCTTTCCCTTTCTTGAGGATACTAAAATTTAAGAAAAACATTAGGAAGAAATAAAGTTTGTAGTTCATAACCTTTTTTTTTTATTGTGGTAAAGTATATATAACATGAAACTTACCATTTTAACTGTACAATTAAGTGGCATTAAGTACATTCACAGTGTTGTATAACCATCACCAATATTCATTTCTAGAACTTTTTCATCATCCCAAACACATTCTATATCCAGGAAGTAATAACTCCCCATTTTTGTCTCCTTAAACTCTATTCTACTTTCTGTCTTTATAAATTTTCCCAAATCTTATTTTTTTATATTATCCAATTAAAGCTGTTTATGAGAGCTGTGGCAAGTTAAAATTTTGTAGTACATCTGCTGTATTAAAACTTATTTACAACTCTTGCCAGTTTGGCTCAATGGATAGAGCATTGGCCTGTGGACTGAAGGGTCCTGGGTTTGATTCTGGTCAAGGGCACATGCCCAGGTTGCAGGCTCGATCCCCATTTGGGGCGTGCAGGAGGCAGCTGATCAATGATCCTCATCATTGATGTTTCTATCACTCTCTCCCTCTCTTAAATCAATAAAAATAAATTTAAAAAAATTATTTGCAGAATATTTAATGATACGGGAGAGAACTTGTCATGTAATGGATGAAAGAAACAGTATAGAATGTACATACAGAGCAAGCTCAACTGTATATCTCAGCTGTATGGGGAATTGAAAAGTGACTTGAGACAGAGTGGCTGTCTCTAGTTGTGATATTAAAGGTGGTTAAAAGATACTTTGTTTTCCCATTCCTTAATGTTTGCTAGGTATTGTTTCTGTAGCCAGTGAAAAAGGAACAAAAAATAGTGAAGGGGAGGATAAATATGAAACATTTAAACCTAAAATGGGCCTGCATTTTAGGAATATCTTGCTTTTGAAATTTATCAGTTTGAGTATGTTAGCTGTTTGAGAATAAAAAGTAAATTTTTGACAGTGGTTAAAACTTGAGACAAAAAACACTTTTTTTTTTTTTTTTTTTTTTTTAGATACTCCCGGGCATGGAAGTGGATGGGCTGAGACGCCCCGAACAGACCGAGGTGGAGATTCCATTGGAGAAACACCCACTCCCGGAGCCAGTAAAAGAAAATCACGTTGGGATGAAACACCAGCTAGTCAGATGGGTGGAAGCACGCCTGTTCTGACGCCTGGGAAAACACCAATTGGCACACCAGCCATGAACATGGCTACCCCTACCCCAGGTAAAACTCTTAGCTGTCTCCTATCCCAAGGACCTATGGAGCGATAAATGTTTGTGCTATGGATAGTTACAGAAGTCTGCTTTTCCGGTAGGTCACATAATGAGCATGACTCCTGAACAGCTTCAGGCTTGGCGTTGGGAGAGAGAAATTGACGAGAGAAATCGCCCACTTTCTGATGAAGAATTAGATGCTATGTTTCCAGAAGGATATAAGGTAAAGAACATGAAATATGAATGTGATGGTTTTTAGGATATAAAATAGGAATTTTAAGTGTTCTTTCAAGAATTTACAAGTCAAGTTTGCACTGGCCTTGTCTAAACTTATTAGTACCATTACATTCTTTTAGCTGTTTCCAAGTATATTTCAGTTCCAAAAAGTAATCGGAGTGAAAACAAATTACATGGAACTTTTTATTACTTTTAGAGGTTGAGAAATCTCATGGACTTCTAGGACTATATACTTTGAGAAGTGCTGCTTTGAGGGTTTGGAATAACTTGCTGCTTCCGTTTATTAGTGATCCCAGGATTAAGCTCACATTGGGTTAGGGTTATTTAACTTGGTGCCTCACAAGATTTTGTGTATTTAACAAGTTCATGGATTGCCACTGGACACAGAATATTCTCTCTTTACCATAGCAATTTGAAGTTCTAGGTCCCTGGGGCTCAAAGATCACCATTCGCTAGTCTGAAGGCAGTCTGGGCATGTAGATGGTGTCCTAACCAGGGCTGGAACCTACATCATTTATGGCCTTTTCAGAGCCTTTTCTGCCAATGTCCACTGCTTTTTAACAGTTTATTTCCCCTTACTAGGTTTGTTTTAAGGTGTTTAAGTATTATGAATTTCTGCTTTATAACGTTTTGTAGTCTCCACATAAAGTGGGTGTATACATATTCTGCACCTGTGTTGACTGCCTGTGTTGTCAGTTGCAATCATTGATTTCCTTTATAGAAACAGAAGGGAAAATCCTCTCTAGTGAATGTTCAGTGCAATTTCTTTGACTTATTCAAATGGTGTGTATTTTACAAGGCATTGATAAATATTTTTAGTTTGCATGCATTGATTTCTGAAAAGCGAGTTAAATATTTAAGACTTGATTTTTGGTATGATAATTTTTATTTGATTAAAACCAACATATATTAATGTTTGAAAGTAATCAGAATTTTATAATATGCTTCATTTTCCTAAATTTCCCACAGTCCTAATTAAGTTCTATTAACAGATGAGAAATATGAATATTTGTCATATATATTTTAAACTTATAATCAAGATAGAAAAATGGGATCAATAGTAGTAATTCCTATCTCCAAGCAAAAATCTTCCTAGCGAATAAACTGTAATATATATATATTTTTTCTAGTGTGGTATTAAGTTTACAACATTCTTTTTTTTTTTTTTTAATCAATCTTTATTGTTCATATTATTACAAAAGTTCCTCATTTCCCCCCCCCCCCTCCACCAGGTTCCCACTCTTTGCCCTTTCCCCACCCCCCATTGTCCTCGTCCATAGGTGAACAGTTTATGTTCAGTCTCTTCCTGCATCCACCACTCCCCTATTCCCCGAGAATTGTCAGTCTACTCCCCTCTCGTATCTCTGATTCTATTGTAATCAACAGTTAATATTGTTCATCAGGTTATAAAATATTTTTTAAGTGCAAATGTTGTTATTCATTACATTCATCTTTAGTTTGTCAAGAAAATCTTAAACTCTTTTTACCTATCTTAGGTACTTCCTCCTCCAGCTGGTTATGTTCCTATTCGAACTCCAGCTCGAAAGCTCACAGCCACTCCAACACCTTTGGGTGGCATGACTGGTTTCCACATGCAAACTGAAGACAGAACTATGAAAAGTGTCAACGACCAACCATCTGGAAATCTTCCCTTTTTAAAACCTGATGACATTCAGTACTTTGATAAACTCTTGGTAAGTGAGAATAGTAGAAATAAAATAATACCTTTATTTAGGGATTTCAAATCATAATGTCTCAATCCACCTTTAAATTATTTTCTTTTTACTATATTAGGTTGATGTTGATGAATCAACACTTAGTCCAGAAGAGCAAAAAGAGAGAAAAATAATGAAATTGCTTTTAAAAATTAAGAATGGTACACCTCCAATGAGAAAGGTAAGTGTCAGTTCATTAAGTCATCATCTTAATTATAAGTTTATGTTTAGAAATGTATTACCCTCTTCTGCTTTACAAAGGGCATAGTATGAGTGAAATAAAGATATGTAATAAGAAGGACCTAGCTTTTTAATCAAGGGATTTTATGCTAATAGAGATATTAAAAAATAAGATTCTCTTTTTTTTTTCTTCTCCTCTTTTTTTATCCTCAAGGTATTTAAAACATGCTGAAGACTCAAATTAGTGGGATTATGTGAGGAATTGTGTAGTATCCTATATGGCTTGAAGATGGGCAATCTTTTACAGGGAGATTAAGGAATTTTATAACTAGTGACTCCATTGTTCTGTTACCCTTTATTAACTGAAACATTGAACTTCTGTCATAGGAATTCACACTTCAGAGTAATTTTTATGGGAATGAACTTAAGCTACTCTATAAAATCCTGTAAAGATTAAGTTACAGACAATTATGGATTAATTGGTTTGTTCAAAATGTTAATGACAAAGAAACAACTTTTATTCTTTTTCTCCCCCAGGCTGCATTGCGTCAGATTACTGATAAAGCTCGGGAATTTGGAGCTGGTCCTTTGTTTAATCAGATTCTTCCTCTGCTGATGTCTCCTACACTCGAGGATCAAGAACGTCATTTACTTGTCAAAGTTATTGATAGAATATTATACAAACTTGATGACTTAGTTCGACCATATGTGCATAAGGTTTGTTATTCTCAAGTAGTGTTTCTAGTGGTTTGATTTTATTTTTTATTTATTTATTTTTAGAAAAATATATTTTATTGATTTTGTACAGAGAGGAAGGGAGAGAGATAGAAAGCTAGAAACATCGATGAGAGAGAGTCATCGATCAGCTGCCTCTTGCACACCCCCTACTGGGGACATGCCCGCAACCAGGGTACATGCCCTTGACCGGAATCGAACCCGGGTCCCTTCAGTCCCCAAGCCGACGCTCTATCCATTGAGCCAAACCGGTCTTAGCTCTAGTGGTTTGATTTTAATATGAAAGGAATTATTATTATTATTATTATTATTATTTTTACCAACTTATATTTTTGCAATTTAAAATTAAAAAAAAAAGCAATAGCTAATGTATACATACATTCACAATAAAAAGGGAAATTTTACTGGCTTATAAGACAGAGTTATCAATGTTCAATTTACATGTCTTCCCAGACATTTTTCTTTTCACAAGCATGCATCACACATATAAAAATATGTGTATAGATAGATGTAACATTTTGCCCTCTTTACTAAAACAGGTTCATATTACTACTCATTTTTTTCATTTGCTTGATTGATATTAGATTAGGATGAGAAAATTTGTTGCTGTAGCATGGCTTTTAGTGTAAACCATTTGTTTTTGCTTGTGGCAGTTATGGATTAGAATTTTAAATTGTCCTTGTGCTCAGTGATTGAGCATTGACCCATGAACCAGGAGGTCATGGTCATCTCTCCCTGTAGGGGGCATGCAGCTGATCAGTGATTCATCATTGATGTTTCTATCTCCTCCCGTCTTCTCTCTGAAACCAGTAGAATTAAAAAGTGTAAAAACAAATTTTCTAATAAAATGAGCTTTATATACTTATGTTTTTAGATTATGTAAATGATGTGCTTTAATAAATTTTCCTAAATGTATTTAATTCTATTGTAAGAGTGGTGTTTGTAATTGGTGTGGAAATTTTGCTTCTCTTTTTCAGATCCTTGTGGTCATTGAACCATTGCTGATTGATGAAGATTACTATGCTAGAGTGGAAGGCCGAGAGATTATTTCTAATTTGGCAAAGGTATTTGCATTATATTTCTAGAGGAGAAAGTTTTGTATCTATTGGTGGGATTTGCAACGAAATGGTTAATGTTAACAACTCATGACTATCCTTTATTTATCTCTCTATCTATCTATTTATTTATTTATTTTAACCTTTTAGGCTGCTGGTCTGGCTACTATGATCTCTACCATGAGACCCGATATAGATAATATGGATGAATATGTTCGTAACACAACAGCTAGAGCTTTTGCTGTCGTAGCTTCTGCCCTGGGCATTCCTTCACTGTTACCCTTCTTAAAAGCTGTGTGCAAAAGCAAGAAGTCCTGGCAAGCCAGACACACTGGTATTAAGATTGTACAGCAGATAGCTATTCTTATGGGCTGTGCCATCTTACCACATCTGAGAAGTTTAGTTGAAATCATTGAACACGGTAAGTGGTTATATAAATTTGTCTATAAGACAGGTGTCTTAAATTTGGATTCCTTATTTGGAGTGCTAAATGGAAGGGCTTTAACTGCATCAACACCATGAAGTTTATAATGGGGTTTATAATCTGTGCTAATCGGCTGCAGTTTATTATGGCTTTTGCCTAATTTTATCTAATGTGAACAGATTCTGCAGTTAGATTATATTGCTAGATTATGTGGAAATTAAGTAATATTGTTGCTTAGTTAAAACTTAGTGTATTTGGTTTCATAGGTCTTGTGGACGAGCAGCAGAAAGTTCGGACCATTAGTGCTTTGGCCATTGCTGCCTTGGCTGAAGCCGCAACTCCTTATGGTATCGAATCTTTTGATTCTGTGTTAAAGCCTCTATGGAAGGGTATCCGCCAACACAGAGGAAAGGTAAGTCAACCAATTAGATTTCTTTTTCCTACTTCAATGAAGCTAAGGCAACGTAAATCCAATTTACTAAGTACATATATGTTTATTTTTAAATAGGGTCTGGCTGCCTTCTTAAAGGCTATTGGGTATCTTATTCCTCTCATGGATGCAGAATATGCCAACTACTATACTAGAGAAGTGATGTTAATCCTTATTCGAGAATTCCAGTCTCCTGATGAAGAAATGAAGAAAATTGTGCTGAAGGTAATTGTCCCAAATTACTGTTGTTTCAGATTTGTTTGTCTAAGTTGGGTGTATTTTATGGTTCAAAGAGAGTTTTAAAGCATTTTTTAAAAACACATATTAAACCAGGATTGTGTTTACAATTATTGTTTTTTAACCTTTTAGGTGGTAAAGCAGTGCTGTGGAACAGATGGTGTAGAAGCAAACTACATTAAAACAGAGATTCTTCCTCCCTTTTTTAAACACTTCTGGCAACACAGAATGGCTTTAGATAGAAGAAATTATCGACAGGTAAGCTTTGATTATATATAAAAAAAATAAATAAATTAAAATCCTTTCAACTAACTTAATGTTTTAGTTTGAATGCATGTTACATATTATTTTTTGCCCTGATTACCTCATAGTTTGTATGTACTTGATTGTGAAAGGAGATGGGTTTTAGTTAGGTTAACTTCCATATTGATAATGCATTCTAGTGTACATAACCCAATTATTAATTGATGTCTTCGTCTAGTTAACAAAATGCTTCGTCTGGCTGGGGAAAAAGAAAATTAATGTAATCTTACCTTAAATCGCCTTGACTTAGACTCAAGTGTAAATTACTTTGGTTATCTTTCTCTTAAAGTTTTAGAAATAGAAGTTGATTGTTCTTAGCATGCTCACTAGCTGAATAGTATTTTTAGAATTTGTGCTTTTCGTATTGTCTGTTTCCTTTGAAGAACAATAAATTCAATGTCTCCCTCCACCCCCTTTTAGTTAGTTGATACTACTGTGGAGTTGGCTAACAAAGTAGGAGCAGCAGAAATTATATCCAGGATCGTGGATGATTTGAAAGATGAAGCTGAACAGTACAGAAAAATGGTGATGGAAACAATTGAGAAGATTATGGGCAACTTGGGAGCAGCAGATATTGATCACAAACTTGAAGAACAGCTGATTGATGGCATTCTTTATGCTTTTCAAGAACAGACTACAGAGGTAATGATACTAATTAGGACAAGTTGCCACTGACTTTCATACTATAAAAAAGCATGTTACTTACTAGCATATAACTAAAGAGTAATTGAATTTGAAATAATTTTTAAATGTTCATGTTCTCTTTCAGTTAGCTATGTGAAAACATTCTACCTCAAATGTTTAGATTTCATTTGTTTATTTTTTATTTTTTTTTAGGACTCAGTAATGTTGAACGGATTTGGCACAGTGGTCAATGCTCTTGGCAAACGGGTGAAACCTTACTTGCCTCAGATCTGCGGTACAGTTCTGTGGCGTTTAAATAACAAATCTGCAAAAGTTAGGCAGCAGGCAGCCGACTTGATCTCTCGAACTGCTGTTGTTATGAAGACTTGCCAAGAGGTAAACTTTTATGTCAGATTCTTATTTCTTCACCATCTATTTTAATGTGAATTGTAATCTTTTAACATTTTTTTTATTACAGGAAAAATTGATGGGGCACTTGGGTGTTGTCTTGTATGAGTATCTGGGTGAAGAGTACCCTGAAGTATTGGGCAGCATTCTTGGAGCACTGAAGGCCATTGTAAATGTAATAGGTATGGAATTTGCTGATCATGTAAGAATTTTCTTATTTTGGTTTTTAACTTTCTTTTTATTTTTTAAGTAAATTATAGACTCATACTTGCGGGTTGAGTAATGATTTCTGGAACTTTTTTTTAAAGAACTTCAAAATTTTAGTTAAGTCAGGGGGTGATGTCGTAATAGTCTTCTCTCCCAAACCCATTTACATTTTACTTTAAAAGAGAAAAGCAGGCAAGTTTAGGACCTTCAGTGGGAGTAGTCACAGCTCAAAAAGTGTCTTCTTGAAATATATTTGGGAGCAGGAGGACAGCGCTGAAGTTTTAATTTAATTTTTGGACAAAGTATATATCTATTCAACCTTAAATTACTAAGTGCTGATGGCAGGTTTTCCTGCTACCTTTCAAGTGCTAGGAACATAACCAGGGAGAAAAGTGAATTGTTCAAGTTGTTTATCTTATTTTTGTTTATACCCAAGTCTTTAAAACTCTCTATTCAGTTTTGTAACCCAAACTAAAAACAAGTATATTACATTTACTTTTGGGTATTTTTTTTTTTTTAAGTTTAGTATGATGAAATAAATTGTCTTTTGTGTTTAATCCTTCATTATAATTGAATACGACTATTGGAAAAGTAACTTCTGTGGGGTGTCAATCACCTAGCAGGAAGTTAAAATTGTTGGCTGTGGCAGCCACTGTTTCCTTTTAGGAAGGGGTTTTTATGCAATAGAGGACATCTTTCAACTATAGCACCTACATACAATCCCCAACTCAGTCCTGTCCTCTGTACTTAAGGTAGCTTCTTGGCTAAAAATCAGTCACTTGACCACTCGTGGGGCTCTAGTTTGCAGGGAGTTGTAAACCATGTTGTTGCTAAGGGAAATAGGGGAAAGGCAATGGAGAGAGAATCAGAGCAAGTAGTTTTAGTTAGAGCAGGGGCCCCTTCCAGCTGCCTCCTTTTCTCTCTTCGTAGGTGTAAATACCACCCAAGTGTGCCCTGCATTTGCAGTTAAAGGGTAAGGGGGCCCTTTCTGGAAAATTTTGCTTTAATTTCCATGTCTGTCTCTGGCTTACATTGTGTATGGCCGGAACATAAGCTCTCCCCATATTTAAATGTCAGTGCACAAAATACATTTCACAGCCAAATAAAACCTTTTTTGTTATTGAATATTTATCATTCATTAAATCATTAATTTCCTTCATTTCTATGCATAATCAGAAATTGTTAATAAAGAGTTAATAACAATTCTAAGTCTGGTCAGAATCTGGGCCTTTCTCTTTCATAGGCAGCTGTAAGTTCATATTTATGCCTGGTCACATATATTATATTGCTAAGTAAAAGGTAAAATGAACAGAGATTGTGGTTCAAATGTTAATTGACAGTGTGTTGGCTCTGTTAAATAGGTATGCATAAGATGACTCCACCAATTAAAGATCTGCTGCCTCGACTCACTCCAATCTTAAAGAACAGGCATGAAAAAGTACAAGAGAATTGTATTGATCTTGTTGGGCGTATTGCTGACAGGTAAGAGATTAAACATTTTTATAGGCATTATTGGTTTTCATATTTAAATACTTTATTTACTTTGCAAGTTTGTGTAACGTTAATGTAAATATATATGGTTAGGTTATCGGTATTAATATTTTCAGTGAAATTTCAATTTAGATGGTACTGGGGGTTAGCAATATCATTTTAAGACTAAATTATCCTCTCTGAAGAGTAATAATTTTTTTATTTAATGCTTAAAGTGAGTTAGTAATTGTGTTTTGAGACCTGGATTTGTAAATTTACCTTTTAAGGCTTACTGTCACAAAAATTTAACTTTTTTTTTTTTTTAGGGGAGCTGAATATGTGTCAGCAAGGGAGTGGATGAGGATTTGCTTTGAGCTTTTGGAGCTCTTAAAAGCTCACAAAAAAGCTATTCGGAGAGCCACAGTCAACACATTTGGTTATATTGCAAAGGCCATTGGGTGAGTACTATTTATTTCCACATATGTCTATATATATTTTTAATCCTCACCCAAGGATATTTTCCTATTTGTTTTTAGAGAGAGTTTAAGGGAAAGAGTGGGGAGATAGAGAAAAAAAAGAAAAACATCAATGTGAGAGGGACGCATCAATTGGTTGCCTCCCGTACTCCCCTGACTTGGGGCCTGGAATTGAACCCTTGACCCTTCGGTCTGTGGGCCAATGCTCTAACCGTCAAGCAAAACCAGCCAGGGTATCAATGTATATACGTACGTATGTATGTATTTTGTAGCAAACCTCTTGTGATGTTGAAAAAATGCTTCTATTTCTGCAGAAATTTCTTTTAAGGCATAATGTGTGAGTAATGCAGTTGTGAAAGTACATCATTTAACTACTAACCTTCAGTTATTGAAATTTTAAATTGAGTTAAAATGGGGAGGTTTTTTAATTTCATTTAGTCAATTATTTTCAGAGAGGAAAACTACAACCCTCAAAATAATTTCAAATTTTTGTTGCTCTTTTGGATAATGCTTGAAATATTAAGGCCTGTTCTTAATTTAAAAATAAGCATAATTCAGGGCTCATGTTAGTGTTTTGAAAATATTAAAAAAAAAACACTAAAAAAAACAAAAACAAAAATCAGAGTGACCCTTATTTGGAATTGTAAACTATCCAGACAGAATCAATGATGAGCATTCACTTATCTGGGGGAGTTTTTCAACTAATAAATGAATATATCACTTAAAAAAAAAAAGAAAGAAAGATTAACCAAAATATAATATAAATAGGAGAGGTGGTGCTTTTTAAAATGTTGGTATTATTATTACTTGGGAATAGTGAGGCCAACAGACCAGGAAGCAGTTGGCATCAAAACATAGTTTGTTTACAAACAGATCCAAGAGGAGGGTCACACAGGGGCCACAGGAGGCCCCCAGGGCGGGAGCAGGTCAGAGGGTTAGGACTCAGGTGATGCTGTGCCTCTGAGGGTGGAGCTGTCTCTGGTGTCTGGCCCCGCCCTGGGGCGAGGAAGGCAGGCATGGAGTGACGGATGCCAGCGCCCAGGAAGGAAGGCACACCCTGGATAATGTGCCTTCCAGATGCAGACTCCGGGAATTAGCTAGCTCTGGGTGGGGGTGGCCCCATATATCAAAGCATCAAAATACAGAAAATAAAATGCATGGTTAATGCAATTACACAGAAATAGGCCAACTGCAGCCTGAGCCTGGTAACAGAGGGGAGAGAGGCTGCAAAGCAACTCTACTAAGAAAACACTTGGGTTTGAGAAGGTGAATACCGAGCAGTTAACAACTTTGAGTATAAAACAGAATCTCAGTGGCTGGCAGACTGCATTAACGATGATTGGAACACTTCAAGAGAAGTACAATTCAAATTCACACGAGTAATGTTACAGTCTAAGCTGCAGCCCTGTGACCTACTGTTGGAACTAATAGCAGAGCCCAGCATGAACTCAGCACTGCCTATGTCCAAGGCAGTGTTTACAAGATTCAACACCATCTGCTCCAGATCAGTATTCTTGCTACTCAGATGTGGTCCTCAACCAGCAGCAGA
Source organism: Pipistrellus kuhlii (assembly GCF_014108245.1). Classification (NCBI taxonomy): domain Eukaryota; kingdom Metazoa; phylum Chordata; class Mammalia; order Chiroptera; family Vespertilionidae; genus Pipistrellus; species Pipistrellus kuhlii. The sequence goes on from NW_023425573.1 coordinate 13,506,485, forward strand.
GTCTCCTGGGAAAGTCAGATTCAGGCCAGACGCAGGCCAACACCTAAGGAGCTGAGGTCTTCACTGACAAGATCTTCAGGTGGTTCCTGTGCGCTGGAGGCTGGAGAAGCGGTGCTTACACCACCCGCCTGTCTTTTGTTGGCTGGGATTCAGGAACGGGGAGAAATGCCACGCGACTAGAAATGCAGAACCAGAGCCCAAGGGCAAGATGGGGCGGGAGGTGGAGGCTGTGCCTTGAACTCTCACCATGATCAATGGTGGTGAGGAAAGCGGCTGGAAACATACCTCAGAGGGCCTGGACAAAGCACGGCTGGTCCCAGACCCCACCCAGACCCAAGGACTGCACGGGGACTGCAACCCCCTGTCTACTGCCGGACTATCCTTCAACCCGCCCGGAGACCCACCCTCACCCCCTTCCGCCTCACACCCTCCCTAATCCAGACACACTCGGATCCCGGCTACCTCGCCTCCTGCACCAACAAGCCCAGCGCAGGAACCACTCAGATGCTTGTCGCTGCCAGTGCTGGGCCTCAGCACGCTCAATTGGTTTGCAACTTAAAACTATTAAATTTCCCAATCCAGCCTCAAAAAAAAAAAAAAAAAAGAAAGAAAAGTAAAGAAAATATTAAAAAAAACCTAATCCATAAACAACTGAATTACAGCTATTTTATTAATCTACGGTTACTTGCTTCCATTTTTGTCAGAATCAAACTACAGTCATTGGAGAAAAATGAGGTACTATGTGTACCATGTGGCTTGTTAGTAACAGAAAATACCTTCAAGCAATAAAACATAGCTGTAGTCATATTAATTAGATGAAGTCTTAAGCCACCCTCCTTTTGGCATCAGTATATTTACTTAGCGTTAATGTAGTCAAGAAATTCGCAATGAATACCTGTTGTGCTAATGTTTAGCCCCTGTGTTCCTTTAACACATTATACTTTCCATCCGGAAGACAAAACAGGCTGGGCGCTTAATGGTTAAGTTAAAATAATGCTTAAAGAAGGAGACTATTTATAGTAAATGTATTTGGGAGGGAAGCTAGAAAAGGAAAAGATTTTGTGTGTGTTGTGGCATGGGAGACCTCAGTTTTGGTATTACTGTAAAGTTGCCTTGCTCTAGGGCCATGGTTTGAATATTCAAATAATCAATCTGAACATTTAATTAAATTTTTTTTATATTTCAAGAAATTTACTAAAGACTCAAAATTACATTTGAAAATGAATACATTTGATTTTTTCTTTAAAACGGGCCATTTTAATTTAAATGAAGTTCTTAAGTAAAAACAATGCCAGTGACTTTAAAGTATTTTATCATAAAATAAAGTATTTTATCATAAAATTACAAAATTTATCATAAAATTCCCAGTGATTACTTACAGTAGTTTCATTTCTTTGCATTTTTCTTCTCCCTCTAAAAAAAGTTTTGATGTGTAATCTAACATTTGCTGACATTTATTTTTTTCAGCCCTCATGATGTGTTGGCTACACTTTTAAACAACCTCAAAGTTCAGGAAAGGCAGAACAGAGTTTGTACCACTGTAGCAATAGCTATTGTCGCTGAAACGTGTTCACCCTTCACAGTGCTCCCTGCCTTAATGAATGAATACAGAGTTCCTGAACTCAATGTTCAAAACGGAGTGTTAAAGTCACTCTCCTTCTTGTTCGAATATATCGGAGAAATGGGAAAGGACTACATTTATGCTGTAACACCATTACTTGAAGATGCTTTAATGGATAGGTAAGTGACTGGAATGGAGTGCAAGGAAATAGTTATAATTCTTGGCTTTGTTTTAGAATTTATGGAAATAATTATTGTGTGACCTGTTTGTTAGGATTAGTTAAAGGGGAATGCTCCCCTGAATGAAACTATGACTATTGCTATCTCCAAATAACATATATGCTACAAGGGCCCCCTTCCCTTTCATATGTAGACAATACATTTTGAAAACCAGCAATTGTTAACTTTCGTTTTAAAAATTAACTAGTCATAAAAAAAATTAACTAGTCATAATTGGAGGAGGAGGAGGAGGAGCATGGTCTTATTGCTGTGGCAGAGACATGATCTTTTTATTTAGCCTTTGTTACGGCAGATGAAGCAAAGATTTCTGTTAGGCTTTTGAACTACTGAACATAGCTGGCCAGAGCCACACTGTTCCATTGTATTCCCCAAATTATTCAGATGGTGACCACTGATACACTGAGTTATTTGACAGTAGATTCCTGATACCTTTAACCATCTAGGACTAACATAGTTTTTAAACACAAAAATGACACATAAAGGAATGTTTAAGGTCTAAGTAGTAAGGGACTGTTTCATTGCCAGTGTTTTTCAGGAAAAATAAGTTATTCAAATTAGAGCTCATGCATTTAGTTACTTGTTTACAAATTCAAATTACTCATTAATGATCTTACAAAAGAGGAACTTAACAAGCTCAATAAGTTACCACAAGTAACTTGTAAGGCCTGGGGACAAATAAGAATCATGTTCTTTATAAGCCTGCCCAGCTGGAGCTAGTAAAGTAGGAGTAAATCATACTTATTCCATGTTCTTCAGTGAGATGTGTCTGCACATCAGAGTGCAGTCTCTCATGTGTGACTGAGATTAAAAATCACGTGGAGAGGTGACAAAGTTGTAGAAAATTACTAAGTGAAAAGGAAAAGTATTTTAGTTAGGAAATCTATTAATAAGGAATACTGCCTTGCTATATATGAAGCTTAATATATTAAACACTAAAGGCCCGGTGCATGAAATTCATACACTGTGGGGAGGGGTCTCCAGCCTGGCTTGTGCGGGAGCCCTGCAATCAATCGCCCAAAGAGGTAGGCCCTGCTGATCCATGATGGATTGCCCCAAAGAGGTAGGCTCCTTGATGGATTGCCCCAAAGAGGTAGGCCGGAGCCAGGGCCCTGCTTCAGTGGGGGCCATGGGACCCCTGGCAGAAGCTGTCTGAGTGTCTGCCAGGCCCCGCCTCCGCTGAGTGTGCAGCCATCTTGTGATGGTGTGAGGGCATCATGGCATGAGGACCACCTGTATCTCACAAAGAGCTTTTTTCCATTGCAGAGACCTTGTGCACAGACAGACGGCTAGTGCGGTGGTGCAGCACATGTCCCTGGGGGTTTACGGATTTGGTTGTGAAGACTCGCTGAATCACTTGTTGAACTATGTGTGGCCCAATGTGTTTGAGACATCGCCCCATGTGATCCAGGCAGTTATGGGAGCCCTGGAGGGCTTGAGAGTTGCTATTGGACCATGTAGAATGTTGCAGTATTGTTTACAGGTAGGTTATTAAAGATTTTGAAAAGATTATTCAATAAAAAAAGTAATTTAGTTGAATTAAGTTACTGTTCCTAGTTTTCAATAGAGTACATTGTGCCAAATGGGAAAACAGTTGGGAGGGGGAATTAGATTGTTGTCTTTGCTCACTGCAATTTTGTGCAATTCTGTCTAAAAGGGAAATGTTTGGAATCATGTATTTATGGTTTGTTGTGTTAAGGTTGTGTATGTTCTTTGAAAATTGAAATAATGAATCTTTTAATTATTCTAGGGTTTGTTTCACCCAGCTCGGAAGGTCAGAGATGTGTATTGGAAAATTTACAACTCCATCTACATTGGTTCACAGGATGCTCTCATAGCACATTACCCAAGAATCTACAATGATGATAAGAACACCTATATTCGTTATGAACTTGACTATATCTTATAATTTGTTGTTTATTTTGTGTTTAATGCACAGCTATTTCACACCTTATACTTGCTTTGACTTGGTGATGTACACTTGTAAACATTGCAGATGAGCATAAAACTGGTCATAGAGGAAGAGCTAGACATCCAGTAGCATGATTTTTAAATAACCTGTCTTTGTTGTTGATGTTAAACAGTAAATGCCAGTAGTGACCAAGAACACGGGGACTACACACACTGTTCTGGAGGGATTTCATTTTTAATTCATCTTTATGAAGATTTAGAATTCATTCCTTGTGTTTAAAGGGAATGTTTAACTGAGAAATAAAACATTTGTGTACAAAATGCTAACTTGTGTGTGTTTTTTGAACATGACTTGTAAAATGCGGGGACTTTGATAAAGTATTGGTTTGTGTAGCATAAATGGCCTAATTTCAATTTTCTGTCTCCTGGTTTATAGAAAGTAGCAGAATATAAACTATATAAAGTGATATGGTGTCTCTGTCAAATGTTATTGTTCTGTTGATAATGACAATGAGAAGAGTAGCTATTGGGTGTTCATTTCAAATTAGCACAACTGTTCCATCACCATAGAAAATATGCCACCTTTGCTGAACTGTCTTGAATATTATTATTTTGCACTTCCATAGCGCCTTTCATCTCTTGAATTCTCAAAATGCTTTATGAACACATTTAAGGAAAGTGATTCAAGTCATGTCCAGCTGTTGAGTCTGTGTTTAGGAAGTGAGAAGGAATCTTTTTAAAACCGCTTTCTACCTATTCGGAGTGAGGCTACCTAAGGAATGCTACTGGAATAAGCCAGTCTTTGGGCTCTTTTCATGTCATAAGCCACTGCTCAACAATGTGTTCAGTGAATACCTGCTGAGCACTTACTGTGTACCAGCCACTGTGCTTAGTGTAGGGGATGCAAAGGTGCCTTTGACCTGCCCTGGCCCTGGCTGCAGTATAATGGGGAAGGGGAGAGACATCTAAGTACATGTTACGTACTCCGCGCTGTGATACACAATTGCAGCAGCTGAAATGTCTGCTTAGTTTTGCATTTAATACTTTAGATACATTGAGGTATAGAGGTCAAGCATAAACTGAAATGCCATGGAGGTCTAGAGGAACCAAGCATTTAGGCAATAATTAAGTGTTTTTTGGCAAGTATTTTAAGTATATTTTTAGCTTTTGCTAATTTCCTGGCTTGAGTCCTTTTCTACCCATGGCTGTTTTGTTTTGTCTCCTTATGATAGCCCTTCTGCGAACTCTTAAGGGGAACTAAGGTTCTGCAGCAGCACATGCGTAGGAGGCTGCCACTGTAAGTAGAACTGCACCCGGACTAGAGGTTTGTTCCTTGACCTTCTAACGCCCAGGACCCCTGCTTTGAAGGCTTCCATGAGAAACAGTTGGTAATTGGCTGACATTTACAAAATGAACATTGAGCTTTAGTTGCCTCTCCAGGAAGAATTTGTAACTTCTTATGTTCCTTGTAGAAAATAACTGTGACGACAGCCCACAGTTTCCAAAATCATTTTTTCTAAGAAGTTTTTGCAACTTAAAATATTGCTGTTTTCTATAGTTTCTGACAGATGGCCTTCAGGAATTAATAATCATGAAAAGGAAAGAACACAATTGGATTTCCAACCCAAATTTTGATTTTAAATCAGTCTTGGGGGAATTTAGTTATATTTTCACGTCAAGTACTTCTATAACTTCAGTTTGCTTGGGCCCATGTTTTAATGGAAAATATCAATGTTTTGCAGACAGAGGCACTGTGGAGCAAGAGAGACTGCTAGCCACCTTAAGTGACTTTTTACTGATGCAAATAGTTTGAGGACAGAGATGAAGGAAATACTGAAGGCTGTGACCTTCCTAGTTGGGACCAAAAGAGGCTCACAGATATTTGCATTGTTTTATATGCTTGTTGAATAACGAAAGCATTTTGTGATACGTGAAAGACGCTATGTGAAGTTTATCTTTCAGAAACTTGCTTTGCACTTTCTTTTGGTGTTTCTTAAAGCCAAACTTACACAGGAAGAAACTGATGTTCTTAAGGGAATGGTGGGTGGGTCTTTCTGTGGGCTTTTGTTAGTTTTTCTGTAGGCCCTCTAATGGAATTGGTCTCTTTGGCTGTTCAATTTTTTTCATATTGTATTTTTAAAATTTGTTGTATGGTGCCATGTGAGCATCACGTACCACCAAATGAATAAACTTATATCAAAAGTATTTTGACCAGTTTATTTTTTTTATTTTTTATTGTAGATGATGCTGTTACTGTCATACTACACTCTGTTGTGGTTGTGCCATTTTAATAATAATAGCTCTTTGGGTTGTTTCTCCAAACAAGGGAACTTAAATGTTGAAAAACCAAATAAGAAACAAAAAATTGCAGCCATATAGGTTTCTAATGCTTTTTAAATTCCAAAAGGCTAAAAGGAGCAGAAACTACAAATATCACAGGGCTTTCAACCTTGGCATTATCGACATTTGGGCCAAATAAATCCTCATTGGGGGGTGCTATCTTGGGCATTGCAGGGTGTTGAGCAGCATCACTGATCTTTACCCACTAGATGCCAGTAGCATCCCCACACCAGCTGACTACCAAACTTGGCTCCAGATACTGTCTGGAGGGCAAAATCTTTAACAGCCTTAATTGAGATGATTGTTTTAAGCAGTACTCAGAATGGGTAAAATGAAAGCATATCATTTAGTCGGCTGTTGCCTAGGAAGTAACTAGAAATACTGTATCACAAATAGTAAGACACACAGCTCGGGTAAAGCTCTGCATCAGTCCCTGGGAAAGCAAGCTGGAAATGTGTTCATCGTTGTCCTCTGCAGAGGCAGCGCAGGGGCGGCAGCAGCGGGTGGCTGGGTTCTCTGATAGGGGGTGTGATATGGCTGGAGGAGGACAGGCAGAGCAGAGACCCTTTCTCCTTAAAAGAGTATGGATAGGAAGGCACAAAATAGAATGATCAGCAGGGCAGCCAAGGGATTTATAGGCAGGAGGGAGTAATTGTAGGCCTGACGGTTGTCGTGTTCCAGCATCTAGAAAGGGTTCAGGAATCTGGCGAAGGAGCTGCTGTAAATTCTTCGAGTCCAGAGATGAAACAATTTTTGAAGGCATTTTGGGGAGCCAGAGAAGACTTAGCTAAAGAAACCAAGTCTTCCTGTCTCTCTGGACCCCTTGCTTTTTATTAACATAAATTGTCCTAAGGCAAAGTAGATCCACAGATCAAAGGCCAAGGTTTATACAGAATCCATTGTCAGATGGGGGGCACTGCCTATGGCTGTTCAGGTGTTTGGCCAGCAGGAGGCAATGACATGTATATTAAAATGTCCTCAGCTCTCTGGCAGCAAGCAATCATTTATGCTAGGGGTGTGTCGAACTCAATCAGAGAAGGGGCCAAAATCTAAAATCCAGCCTAAATCGCGGGCCGAATGGTTTACTGAACAGTCATAAACTGTCATTGTGATGGAAACGCAGCGGAGTGCAGTGATGACAGCGCGGTACGGGCCACATTGCAAGGCCTGGCGGGACGGATTTGGCCCCGTGGGCCTTGTGTTTGACACATGTGATTTATGCAAATCTTTAGCCATTTCCAGCAGGCAATCCTCAAAGTCCCATCAACCTTTTGATAAAACTTCGCATTTATGACATGCTGGAATTAGCTTCCAGCATAGGTCAGTGACATTTCTAGTGTTCATGCTAGAAAAACTAAGTTTTAAAAATTATTTTTAAACGTATTGATTTGAGAGAGGAAGGGAAAGATAGAAACATCAATGATGAGAGACAATCATTGATTGGCTGCCTCCTGCATGCTCCCTATGAGGATCGATCCTGCAACCCAGGCATGTGCCCTTGACCAGAATTGGACCCTTCAGTTTGCAAGCCAACGCTCTATTCACTGAGCCAAACCAGCTAGGGCTAAAAAATAGTAGTTACTTTACAATCTAGAAAGATTATAAAGGACATGCTTTCATGTCATGGACAAATAGACTTTTTTAAAAAAATTGATTTTTTCAGAGAGGAAGAGAGGGATAGAGAGAAATATCGATGATAGAGAATCATTGATCAGCTACCTCTTGCACACCCCCTGCTGGGGATGTGCCCCAAACCAAGGTACATGCCCTTGACTGGGATCGAATCTGGGACCTTTCAGTCCACAGGCCGATGCTCTGTCCACTGAGCCAAACTAATCTCGGCTGGACAAATAGACTATTTAATGGCCTAGTTAACAGTGGTCGACAAACTGCAGCTTGTGAGCCACAAGCGGCATGTGAGCTGCGGTTTGCCCCTCTGTTCGACTAATGAGTTTGCCGACCACTGTCATATACTACCCTTTACCTCTTTGCACACAATATGTCACAATTGCCTAATCCTCACAGTTTCCAACTACATGGTAACATTTAGTCTAGCAGTGGTTGGCAAACTCATTAGTCAGCAGAGCAGCAAACTCTTCTGAGGACAGTGTGCTGTGGATGGGAGCTGGGACCAGACACCTGTTGAGAATCCTCTCCCTGCTTTTCCTGTGCCGAGGGGAGAGAACAGGGGTCAATATAGTATGGGTTTACCAGTTGGCTCTCAAGCTTGTCAAAACCAGGTTGGTTGTAAATTCAAGTTCTGGATTATAACCTGGGTGTGCCTCTTAGAGGCTTTGTGACCTTGAGCAAGTCACCTAACCTCTGCTTGTTTCCTCACACAGTTTGGATGACAATTGTATCTCCTTTCTTAGGTGGTGGTCCTTGCAAATATTAGCAGATAATGTTTATAATGTAAAAGGCCCAGGCAGGCGTAGTGCCCAGTAAATGTAATAGCTGTTGCTATCAATATAGCTTGTTGTTTTTATTATTATGAGGGAGAAGTACTCTGTTGTCTGCTGAAATTTTAAACAAATGAAGATTAGTTAAAAGAAAAAAAAAAAAAAAGCCTTTTGTTCCTTCTTCACTTGGCTGGTGCCTGCTCTTCAAGAACAGACTCCTGCTGAAACCGGTTTGGTCCTAGGTTCGATTCCGGTCAAGGGCATGTACCTTGGTTGCAGGCACATACATCCCCAGTGTGGGGTGTGCAGGAGGCAGCTAATCGATGTTTCTCTCTCATCTATGTTTCTAGCTCTCTATCTCTCTCCCTTCCTCTCTGTAAAAAATCAATAAAAATAAATAAATAAATGAGCTCCTGCCTGGCTGGTGTGGCTCAGTGGATAGGGTGTCAGCCTGCGGACTGAAGGGTCCCAGGTTTGATTCCTGTCAAGGGCACATGTCAGGTTGCGGGCTCTATCTCCAGTAGGGGGTGTGCAGGAGGCAGCCGATCAATGATTCTCATCATGGATGTTTCTATCTCTCTCCCTCTCCCTTCCTCTCTGAAATCCATAAAAATATTAAAAAGAAAAAAAAGAATGAGCTCCTTTTCCACCATTTGGAACGTGCTGCGTTGGTGTGCTGCCCAGCCCCTGTCCCCCATGCCCCCCTTGCTCCATGTGAAGTTGCCGTTGGCCCAGAGGCTGGGGAAGGCGGCAGCCCAGGGCCCAGCACCCGCCTGCCTGCCGCTCAGCTGGAGGGACGCAGGGAGGGGTGGCCGCCCTGAATTATTTCAGGCAGATTATCACCGACTCGGACCACTGTGGTGCAGGGGCCTCTAGGCAGCAAGCAAGCAGGCACACTTTAAAGCAAGCAATTCTTTGCTCTTTTTCACAAGGTGTAAAGATATCCTATTCCATCCTGTGATTGAGGAAATCATACAAACTGCGGCTTTGTTAAGAAAATAAATAAAAAAAATTTCTATTTCTGTAACAGGCTCAGCTTCCGACAGGGGGCAGCAGAGCCCATGGAAACAGCGGCCGGCCCGGAGCTGGTGGCTTGCCTGCCTTTGGGTCCAGGCGGACTTTTCTGCAGAAACTGGCCCTGAGTGTCTGGCAGACTCACCGTGGACGGAAGGCTGTAAGGTCAGGGCCGGCTTTTATTAATGTAATGTTCTCTGAAGGCAGCACAATATTTGTAAAAGCAAACAATCCTTTCCCGCACTTCGTTCCTGAGCAGGAAAACTCCCTTTCCCGCTGCTGTGCTTCTCCTTCTCTCTTCTTCCCTGGTGACCCTGCTGGTCACCGAATGTGTGGGCTGTTCCCCGCCGAGCAGCTCTGTGACACCAGCTGCATGTAATTCAGGTCTCGTGCTCTTATCTGTGCTTCTGACCAAGTGGCTCTAAGCTGAGATTCCCGCAGCCCCCTTGTTGGGGTCGACAGTTTAAGACTCGCTCACAGAACTCAGGGACACACTCTTACAGGTTTATTATAGAGGATGCGATGAAGGACATAGATGAACAGCCACACGGAAGAGGAGCAGAGGCGAGGAATGTGGGCAGGGGTGTGGCGCACCACTCAGCACCCCCCTGCCCCCCCAGCCCCAGCCCCCTGCCCCCGTCACCACCACCTCGGTCTGCTTCATCATTAACTCCACTATTTCCACTGCCTTTCTCTTCCTGGAGGACAGCGGGCCGGGGGGAGGGGGGCCTGAAAGTCCCAACACCTGCCCCCCACCCCCAACCAGGAGCCACCAAGCCTGGCCTCCTCGGAACAGAAGACGCTCCCATCAGCCAGAGCATCCCCAGGGATTCAGAGCTCTGAGCCAGGACCGGAGTGCAGAGGCTGATTCTGTTATCTCACAATTACTCAGTGTTAAAAGAGGTGGGCACTTTTTTTGTGGCCAGCAATTTGTAAAATAATGCTAGGTCATTAGATATCCCCACCTGTGTAGGGAGAGGCTCAAGAGTTACAAATTCCTTGCCGGGACCTGTTTGGTTCAGTGGATAGAGTGTCGGCCTGCAGACTGAAAGGTCCCGGGTTCGATTCCGGTCAAGGGCATGTACCTTGGTTGCGGGCACATCCCCAGTGGGGAGTGTGCAAGAGGCAGCTGGTCGATGTTTCTCTCTTATCGAAGTTTCTAACTCTCTGTCCCTCTCAATTCTTCTCTGGGTAAAATCAATAAAATATATTAAAATCTCTGAGAGAAAAAAAAAAAAGAGTTACAAATTCCTACCAGATGCTGGATCTACGCACCTCCCACTCAACCACCGTGGGGGGAGAAAAGACAAGGTAAGTAAGGAAACAGCAACAGCAAAGAAAGCCACTGAGATGGAAACTAAAGCAGATAGCCTGAGCCTGCACCGCCCCTCCCCCACCCATCATGGGGCGTCCTGGGGACCAGTCTCAGGCCTCACATATCTCTCTCATCGATGTTTCTCTCTCTCCCTCCCTCTCTCTCTAAAATCAATAAAGACATATTAAGAGAGAGAGAGAGAGAGGGAGAGAGAGAGAGAGAGAAGAGAGAGAGGGAGAGAGAGAGAGAGAGGGAGGAGAGAGAGAGGAAGGAGAGAGAGAGAGATAGAGAAGAGAGAGAGAGAGGGAAAGAGAGAGAGAGAGGGAGGAGAGAGGAGAGAGAGAGAAGCCTGGCACCGGTTCTAGCTGTGGAGAGGAAATAAACTGGATTTGGGCCGGGGACCTGGGTTTGGTCTTGGGTCCCGCCACCCTGTGTGAGGTGAAGAGAGGTGCCCTCCTGGCTGGGGGAGGCCCCCAAAGGCCCCTGAGGCAGCTCCGTGGGCTGCAGAGCGAGCGAAGGGCAAGGCGAGTGAGCCCGGCCGGCCGGGAGCCACAACAGGCGGCGCTGGGAGCCCCATGGGGGCAGCGCTGGCCCCTGTGCCACGGCTTCCTGGGAGGATGGCAGGGACTGCGTGGCCCGAGGGGCCTGTGTGTGTGTGTTGGGGGGCGGGTGTCGGGGGCGAGGGGGAGCCCGGAGATGAAGACCAGGCTCCACAGGGAGGAGAGAACAGCGTGCTGCATGTGGGGGCTGACGGGGACCTGCGAACAGGCCCACAGCAGAGTGGCCTGTCACTGGTTGAAACAGGGCTGGGAGGCTCGGGCTCAGGACGCTGTGACAAGTAAAGAAATCTTCACTAATCGGCCCCAGGCATGTTCTGGAGTTACACAGAGGAGGGGGTGACCTTCGATCTCGCTTTTTCTCTCTGTCCTTCGTGGGGGAGGCTGATGGGGGGTGGGGGCAGGGTGCACAGGGCGCTGGCCAGTCTTTAGGAGAAAGCTCTCGCAGAGCCTCCCTGTTGGCTGCAGGAAAGGGGTCTAGCTGGTTGTCCAGAGAGGCATCTGCTTGGAACACAGGTTCGGCCACAGGATCGGTGGCCTGAGGGGGTGGGCAATGCCATTCGTCGGAGGGTGACTGGGGAAGTGGGGGGGCGGGGGGAGCGTTTGTGAATCAGAGGATCTGCTGGGCAGGAGGCGAGTCTAAGGATTCTTTTTTTTTTTTTTTTAAATATATTTTATTGATTTTGTACAGAGAGGAAGGGAGAGAGATAGAGAGTTAGAAACATCGATGAGAGAGAGTCATCGATCAGCTGCCTCTTGCACACCCCCTACTGGGGATATGCCCGCAACCAAGGTACATGCCCTTGACCGGAATCGAACCCGGGACCTTTCAGTCCCCAAGCCGACACTCTATCCATTGAGCCAAACTGGTTTCGGCATGTCTAAGGATTCTTGACCTCAGTTTGGAAAACTGAATTAGTTAAAAGGATCATACATGTGTGGGTGTACATGGTAGGGAAGGGGGAGGGGGGGAGGAGGTGGGGGGGGAAAGGGGGAGGAGGGAGGAGAAGGAATGGGGAGGGAGAAAGGAGGGAAGGAGAAGGGAGGGAGAAAGGAGGGAGGGAGGAGGGAGGGAAAGGGGAGGGAGGGAGGGGGTGGAGGGGAAGGGAGGAGGGAGGGAGGAGGGAAGGGGGAGGGGGAGAAAGGTGGGTCAGGGGAGAGAAGCAGGTAGCAATGTCAAGTGCAGCTCTCTAAGCAGGTTAGAGCCACATCCGAATTAAAGGGGCAGCTTCTCAATCATCCACTTTAGCAGCTTTCACCCAACTGACTGAGATTGGCAATAAACCCCTCATAAAACCAGATGAACGAGCTAATCCCTGATTATTGAGAAAGGAACTGAAAAAGGGGGGGGGGGGAAAGTGACTTTTCCCATAAAAATGGTCAGTGGTTCCACATTTGAATTTTTGAGGCAGTTCACTGGCTCTTTAGGATCCTATAGTCTCCGACCCACAGTCTCCCACCAACAGTCCCCGTTCCACAGGCCTCTGTCCACACCCGGAGTAAAAAAATCAGGAGGTCCTCACCTCCCTTGCCCCTGTGAGGCTGGTACTTCAGATGCAGGAGTCACTGCTCTGTGATAAAGAGAGCTTTTAATATCCCTCATTTAGAAAGTTTAAATTTAACATCTGCTACAGAGAGAGGAAAATAAATTCCAACTGGCCTCCCTTTTCCCTTTGTTTTATTTTTCACTTAAGAGTGGGGGTGGAGAGAGGGGCTGGAAGTTGAAAGACAGTAACATGAGCCATGAAAGCCTGTGTGATCCACAATTAGAAAGCGGAATGCTTTACAGATACCACCAGAGGAGGGGAGGGGCGGGGGGAAGGAGGGAGGGAAGGAAGGAAGGAGGGAAGGAGGGAAGGAAGGAAGGAGAGAAAGAAGGAAGGAGGGAAAGAGGGAAGGAAGGAAGGAGAGAATGAAGGAAGGAGGGAAAGGGAAGGAAGGAGGGAAGGAAGAAAGAAAGGAGGGAAGGAAGAAAGAAAGGAGGGAAGGAAGGAAGAAAGGAGGGAAGGAAGGAAGGAGGGAAGGAGAGAAGGAAGGAAGGAGGGAAGGAAGGAAGGAGGGAAGGAAAGAAGGAAGGAGGGAAGGAAGGAAGGAGGAAAGGAAGGAAGGAGGGAAGGAAGGAGGGAGGGAAGGAAGAAGGGAAGGAAGGAAGAAGGGAAGGAAGGAGGGAGGGAAGGAAGAAGGGAAGGAAGGAAGGAGGGAAGGAAGGAAAAGAAAGCACAGAGGAAAAGACAGCCTTGAGCCAGGTGTACCTCTTTACCTTCCCCACCATCCAGGTAAAAGAAATGGAGGCTAATAGGTGATCTGTCCCCGAATCCCTCTTCAGTGCCAGTCCCGTGGCATGGAGACCACGGGGCACGGGTAACACAGGCTTGTAGTCAGAAGTGTTCTGAGCTTCTTCTCCCTGCTTCTGAGCTAACAAGGTGGATGCTCTGGTCCTGCCATCCTGCCGGCTCTCTCTTTACAAACCCAGAATCAGACTTGGAATCCACGCACAGGGAGGGGCTGGCACTTGACTGGCTGCTGGCAGAGTACTCGCCCTTGAACTTGCCCACCTGAGACAGCAGATGAGGTGCACTCTTGGGTTTGTCCATCTCGTTGCTCCAGGTCCTCACTCCCTACTCAGCCTGGCTGAGAACTCCATCATCATTAGCTACCTTTCCCAGTGGACATTAAACGCAAACAAAACCAAAAGCCAGGGCCAAACCAGAGCGGGAGGGTCAGGGGGATGCTCCTGGATGCTGATGGGAAGGGGTTTAGTTAGGAGTGAGCTTTCCCAGCGGCTGCTGCACATGGGCAGGCCCATTTCCTTCACTTAGATTGTAAGTTATAATGATGGGTATTGTGTTTCCCTAGAATATTCGTCATTGAGAGGGTCTCAATCAAAAATGTATTTGACACCTGACCAGTATGGCTCAGTGGTTGAGCATCGACCTACAAACCAGGAGGTCACCTGTTGGATTCCTGGTCAGAGCACTTGCTTAGGTTGCCGGCTTGATCCCCAGTAGGAGGCTTGCAGGATCAATGATTCTCTCTCATCATTGATGTTTCTGCCTCTCTCTCCTTCTCCTTTCCTCTCTGAAATCAAGAAAAAAAAATATTTTTAAAAAATGTGTTTGCCTTCAAGGAATAGAAAACTCAGTTTGCAGAGACTTAAACATATGAGTTTCAACTTCTTACTTAAAAAATCTGGAGGAAGGAGTCTGATGATGTTGGTTTGGTGGCTAAAGAGGATGGCCAGCCTCCTGATAAGCCAGGCTTTCCATTGTTGGAGTACAGGGCATACAAGGAGTGCATGGAGAACATGGCTGTAGTACATGGAGTACATGGAGAACATAGTTGTAGTATATGGAGTACATGGAGCACATGGAGTGCATAGTTGTAATACATGGAGAACATAGTTGTAATACATGGAGTTGTAGTTGTAGTACATGGAGTACATGAAGAATGTAGTTGTAGTACATGGAGTACATGGAGTGCATAGTTGTAATACATGGAGAACATAGTTGTAATACACAGAGTACATAGTTATAGTACATGGAGTACATGAAGAACATAGTTGTAGTACATGGAGTACATGGAGTACATAGTTGTAGTACATGGAGTACATAGTTGAGGTACATGGAGAACATAGTTGTAGTACATGCAGTACATGGAGTACATAGTTGAGGTACATGGAGTACATAGTTGAGGTACATGGAGAACATAGTTGTAGTACATGGAGTACATGGAGAACATAGTTGAGGTACATGGAGTACCAGCACGCCCAAGTACTAAGCAGAAGGCAGTGGGGAAGGGAGCCCAGCTGTGGGCAGCCCTGTCATTCAGGAAAGCAGACCTTTCTCAAGCAGATGCCTACTGAGGCCTTGCTGGCCAGAAGCCGGTCACATGGTCACCTCCGTTTGGGTAGGAGGGCGGAAAAGTGAGAAGGATGGTTATGATTACTTCAGACCAATTTTGGTCCAATTGAGACAGGGTTTATTGCTTCTCTGAACCCATGAGGCTGGAAGTGGTGGATTTTGTGTAATTGCCAGCAGTATGTATCCTACGGTGGAGTTCCAATGTAATACATATGCAAGTATAATTTTTACTGCTAAGAGCACACCAAGTATTTCTAAAAAGCAAACATTCTTTTTAAAAAATATATATTTTATTGATTTTACACAGAGAGGAATTGAGAGGGATAGAGAGTTAGAAACATCGATGAGAGAGATACATCGACCAGCTGCCTCTTGCCCCAGTGGTAAGTGCCCTTGACCGGAATCAAACCCTGGATCTTTTTTTTTTCTTTTTTTTCTTTTTAAAATATATTTTTATTAATTTTTTACAGAGAGGAGGAGAGAAGGATAGAGAGCTAGAAACGTCAATGAGAGAGAAACATCGACCAGCTGTCTCCTGCACACCCCCTACCGGGGATGTGCCCGCAACCAATGTACATGCCCTTGACCGGAATCGAACCTGGGACCTTTCAGTCCGAAGACCCACGCTCTATCCACTGAGCCAAACCGGTTTCAGCTAAAAGGCAGACATTCTTATCATGGTATTTACCCTTGCTTCTTTCCCTCTGTCTTGGGGGCCTTGTAGTTTCCATACAGTTTTCTTGGGAAAGGTCATTGACCCCTGCTTTCTGAAGGCAGTCCGGTGAGGACCAACCCAGCTGCTGGCCCCCAGGGCTCCGACATGCGCAGAGCTCCCTTCGTCCCCTGGTGTATATATATCTTCACGAGCAGCTGGAAGTAATTTTCAACCTACGCCTTTCACATTTCATGGGTGAGTGAACTTTACAATAACTTTTGAAGCAACTATTCTAAAGCTCATGCATCTTTGATTGGACACTTGACTAATCCCGTCCATTTTGCTGGTGCTGAAATTTTTAAAAATTCTCAAAAGGTTCTTGCCCGAGTTGTAAAAGAGAGACAGGAAAGGCCCACACAGAAACCATGCCTCCTCCGGCCCCTCTCCGCTCAGCCAGTGGATTCTCCACTCCACGGCCAAAGCGATCCTTCCAAACAGAATGTAGATTGTGTGGGGCCGGTTCCCAGCTCTACACCCCACACTGTGACCGAATCCAACGTCCCTTCACGGCTTTCCGGGCCCTGCGTGTAGACAGGGAACCCCTGTGAGCCGTTGAAGTCACAGGGGTCAGGTGGTTCTTTGCAGTAAACTTTCTCCAGAACACCAAGAGGGAAGGTGTCTTTCTTTCTTTCTTTCTTCTTTTTTTTTTTTTTTTTTAAATTGAATTCACTGGGTGACAATGGTTAACAAAACCATACGGGTTTCAAGTACACAACTCAATAAAACTTCATCCACACACTGCATTGTGTGCCCACAGGCCCAAGCAAAATCTCGTTCCATCGCCATTTCCCCCTTTGCCCACCTCCTCCTCCCCTCACCCCTTTTTCTCTCTGGCTATCACCACACTTGTCTGTGTGTGTGTGTGTGTGTGTGTATTTTTAAATATATTTTATTGATTTTTTACAGAGAGGGAGAGAGAGAGAGAGAGTTAGAAACATCAATGAGAGAGAAACATCAATCAGCTGCTTCCTGCAATCCTCTCCACTGAGGCTGTGCCCACAACCAAGTTACATGCCCTTGACCGGAATCGAACCCGGGACCCTTCGGTCCGCAGACCAACTCTCTATCCACTGAGGCACAGGTATTGCATTTTAAAAAATGTATTTTATTGATTTTTTTACAGAGAGGAAGGGAGAGGGATAGAGAGTTAGAAACATCAATGAGAGAGAAACATCGATCAGCTGCCTCCTGCACTCGTACTGGGGATGTGCCCATATCCAAGGTACATGCCCTTGACCGGAATCGAACCTGGGACCTTTCAGTCTGCAGGCCGATGCTCTATCCACTGAGCCAAACCAGTTTCGGCAGAGGAGGCTCATTTTAAAGACAGCGCTCAGCTCACTCATCAATGGTGAACGGCGAGTTGTCTGTGAAATATGCACTTAACGTTAAGGCAACTTGCCAAGGTGGACCGCTCTCCTCCAGGCTGTCCTGGGCCGATTTGCTTTTTAATAAAGAACGTTTTCAACCCACTTAGCAATGGCACATTTAGCACAAAGCTCTCACTTGTTTTGGAGAGGAGAAAAAAATAAAAAACCCTACATTGATTCGAAGAACACAGGGACGATCATTTCAATCGAAACCAGATGTTCTCATGAGGTTGGTTGTAGTTTAATGGCTGTGGGCAGTCAAATCCTAAAGCCCAGGTCTTCAGCAGGGCACGGCTACAGCGAAGCATCCTCTCCTGACCGGCGGACAGACTGTACCTGGTGCCTTTGTGCAGGAGAAAGAGATCACTATCCTATACTAGTCGCTGTGGTCTGGAGAGGATGTGCTATGCATTAGGCCCCATGCTTACACACTCTCTCCACCTTCTCTCACTTAATCCCAAGAAACTGCCTGGTCTGCAGGGCTCAGCGGTTGAGTGCCCACCTATGAACCCAGGAGGTCATGGTTGGATTCTCCATCAGGGCACATGCCCAGGTTGCGGGCTCCCCTTGTGTGGGGAGCGATGTGGGGAGTGAGGGGGAGGCAGTGCTGGAAGCAGCTAATCAATGGTTCTCTTTCATCATTGATGTTTCTCTCTCTCTATCTCTCCCTTTTTCTTCCTCTCTGAAGTCAATAAAAATAGATTTAAAACAAAAAAGACACCTATAGAATCGAGTGCTCTCCATTCTATACGTGAAAAAGCTGAGACTGTGAGAAGTTAGTGGCTTCTTCAAGGTCACCCAGCAGGGACGCAGGCTGATGGCAGACCCACAGCCTGGCTCTTACTTTCCACGTTGCACGGTCTCTGCTCTGTGCAGAGAACAGGAGTCAGAACAAAGAGTTGTCCCAGGGCTGATATTCAACTCGTCAACACCAGTGTGGCTGCAGTGATTTCCTGAATGGTAGCATATTCCCACACTAACGGAGAGAAATGATAGTAACGATTTCATCTGCATTAGTTTGGTGGCTGGTGCCAACGTGAGAAATGTCCAAACCTGAGAGAATTTTTATGAATTTGAGCCAAACTGTTGACAATTACCAGGAAGCAAAATCTCAATGGATTGGGGAGATGCTGCCAGGAATGGCAGTTTTGCACCTTATTTTTATTTTATTTTATTTTATTTTTAAAAATATGTTTTTATTGATTTCAGAGAGGAAGGGAGCAAGGGAGAGAAACATGAGTGGTGAGAGAAAATCATCCATCGGCTGCCTCCTGCATGTGCCCTGACCAGGGACTGAACCTCAACCTTTTGGTTTATGGGTCGAACCTCAACCAGTGAGCCGCACCGGCTGCGCTTGCTCTTTATTTTATACGTTACTGCCAAAGGAGGGAGGGGCAGGGGTTACATGAAATCCATTGGTGGGAGAAAGCAAAACGGGGAAATCTCTGGGACTGGGTAAAAAGGAAAAGGAAAAGCCACATATTTCTTTTACTTAGTTTGGTATAGGGTACTTAACAGTAAAAAAAAAAAAAAAAAAAAAAATTACCTTGGCATTCCAAATATATGTAATCTTAGATGCAAAAAGACATGACCTTTGTCAGGAAAGAGGCTGGCTTGGGACATGACCACCTGTTTTAGTTAGGAAGTGACCCTCCTATGTGGACTGTGAGGACCCGAAATAAGACTGCGGGTAGCGGTTTGCTGAGAGATGGCCAGGGAGAGGCTGGCCCTGGACTGGTTCTGTGACGGGCTTAGGACCCAGGCGGAGGGGAGCAGAGTCCATTCCGTTGGGGGCACAGCTGTAAGGAGGTGACTCCAAAGACACTTGCTGCCTCGTTCTCCACCATGTCACCATGTGGAGAGGCGGTTCCTTGAGATCCTTCTAAACATTGGTTATTGTTGGGATGCTCAGTCTTTCAATACTTAAGAATTCATGTGCAGCCTGGTCGACATGGCTCCATGGTTGATTATCCACCTATGAAGCAGGAGGTCACGGTTCCATTCCCGGTCAGGCCTGGGTTGTGGGCTCGATCCCCCAGTGTGGGGCGTGTAGGAAGCAGCCGATCCATGATTCCCTCTCATCATTGATGTTTCTCTCTCTCCTTCTCCCTTTCTCTCTCTGAAATCAATAAAAAAAATATTAATAAAGAATTTATACACCATTGTTTTTTCCCAGAGCTACAAGAACAAGCCAACACACATCACATGCTGAGGGATATGGTGTGTGTGTGTGTGTGTGTGTGAGAGAGAGAGAGAGAGACAGAGACAGAGAGAGACAGACAGAGAGAGAGACAGAGAGACAGAGAGAGAGACAGACAGAGACAGAGACAGAGAGAGATAGAGAGAGACAGAGAGACACAGAGAGACAGAGAGAGACAGACAGAGAGACAGAGACACACAGAGAGAGACACAGAGAGAGATAGACAGAGAGAGACAGAGAGAGACAGAGACACAGAAAGACAGAGAGATAGAGAGAGAGACACACAGAGAGAGAGACAGAGAGAGACACAGAGAGAGAGAGAGACAGACAGACAGACAGAGACAGAGAGGCTGAGAGTTCTTGCATCCAATCTGTTCAGCCCTGCTCTAAACCCTGCCTTCCAGGGTTTGATGGTTTATTTATATGAACATGTAATTTACCCTTTTTGGCCTAAGCCACTTGAACAGAGTTTCTCCTAATCAAGAGTCCTGACTGAAATAACATTTTTGTGCCTAAAGGCCTTTTTCTATTTTAAATTATTTCCTTAGCATGTATTCTTAAGGGAAAATAAGAGCTCCATAATTATCATCAGTTTATACATCTCCAGAAACGTATAAGAATAACTTACTCATCATACTCTTACAAGTATTGAATAATATAAGTGTTTACACCTCTGTGACTTTCTTAGCTTAAAAATAATCTTATTTAACATTACTTATTTTTAATTACTGGTGGAGCTGAAAATATTCTAATCTATTTGTTTTAGACTTTCTTCTTTTAGACTTGTCTAATTAGATCTTTTACCTATTTGTTGGGGTCCAACTGTCTTTTTTTAAATCAAGTTGTATGAATTCTTTCCAGCTAAAAGACTGTTAACTTGCCTGTCATATTTATCTCCCCAGCTTGGTTACTTGCTTTGAATTCTGTTTACTGTTCTTTTAGAGATATAGAAATTATAAAACGTTATGTAGTTCAATTTGTGTTTTCTTTCCTAGCTCTTAAATTTTGTAGAAAACAAAGCACACCTATTTTTAGCTACAAAACATTAAAAAAAAACTTAAAAAAAATCTACATACAGAATTATTTTCCACTCTGCTAAGGATAATTTGGTTCTAATGAAAATTCAATCCCACACAGAAGAAATGACTTATTTATTTTTAGAGAGAGAAGGAGGGGAAGGGAGAAATTAACTATGTGCGAGAGGTAGCCGATTAGTGATCCTCTCTCGTCATTGATGTTTCTATCTCTCTTGCCTTCTCCCTCTCTGAAATCAATAAACTATATTAAAAAAAGAAGAAGAAGAGATGATGGGCTGGGGGAAGGAGGGACTTGAGGTTTTGAATGACATTATCACTCAACAGCAATGTGTAGACCTTAATCCAACAAACAAATCGTAAAATACATTTATGATCCTTGTGAAATGACTGAAAATTTGCACAACTGCTGAATGTTTGATGATCCTAAGGAATTACTGTTGATTTTTTAAAAGGCAATAGCATTGTGGTTGTGCTCAGGAAAGAGGAGCCAGGTGGAAGCGCTTGTGGATGGAATAATGGGGTATCTGGGATTGCTTCAGAATAATAGGGGTGATGTAGGGGCTGCGGCTCTACACAAGGACGACTATCCCCGAGTGGAGAGTTGCTGAACCCAGGTGACGGGTAAATGAGTTCACCCCACTGTTCTGTTGTAGTACTTGTTTAAAAATGACTACACACAAAGCTAAGAATATTGTCTCTGTGCTTTGGCAGCATTTAGGATGAGCTTCATCTTGGAATTACTTTTCCAGGCGTTGACTATGGAAGGAAGTCTCTCTTCCAGCTTGTTCCCCAGGCTTCACTGTCAGTCCTCCTCAGAGCCTCTTGCTTTTCATCCTTTTCCTGTTCCCCTTATTACCCCACTCGCTCCCATGGCTTTCATTTCCCACCATCCGCTGACTAACCTCCCAGGTGAATATCCTCCTGTTTTCCAACTCCATCTACATATTTCTCAGCGTAGCTGTCCCAGGGCGCCTGCGACTCAGCTGAGCTTAATGTCTGCTTCCCCAAACCTACTCCTTGTCTCGAATCCTTCTCTCGGTGACTGCTGAGAGCTACTGGCGTTTCTCTGTTTGTTTCATGTCTTGTTGCTCTAGTTTCCACAACTAGGAATTGACTGTGTCTTACCTTATAGTTATTCATTTCATGGATGAACTGACTGTTTATTGAGTACCTGTCATCGGGCATTCTATTAACCTGGAGTTACATGTCTCATTGCTTAGCCCAGTGCTTGGCATGGAATTAACTATCAGAGATCTCCTGTTAACAGGCTCTTCTTTTCCATTAATGAAACATTTCAAGCATGCAAGAAAAAAAGCACTGCAGAAATATCAACAATGATCTGTATACCAGCCACCCAGCTTAAGAAGTAGAATTTAGAGATAAAAGTTTAAGCTCCAGAGTACCCTCCATGCTCCCATCTCCACTCCTCCTTCCCCATACACAGTCATTGCCTTCAATTTTATAGTTGTCATTCCAATGAGTATATGTAGATTCTTAATATTATGGAGTAGTCCTTTGAATGTCTCAGACTTCATATAAAATATATTATACTGTTATATACTTTTATAGCTCTGTTGGCCTAATGTTATGTTTTGGGACTTGATTCATGTTGTTGCCTGAGACTAGTTTATTCGTTGTCACTGTTGTTCAGTGTTTAATTGTGTTCATTCTCTTAATGAGAATCTAGATTGTACTTTTATTTTTTATTTTTACTACTATACTCAGTACTGCAATGAGCATTTTTTATTCACATGTGGGAGTGGAATAGCTCAGTGACTTTCCTACACATTACCTGGAGTGTGTAATCCCAGGTGTAAGCAGACCAGCTCTGTTGCCTCACATTCTTAGACACGTTTGGCATTGTTAGACTCTTAGACTATTTGCGCAGCTGATGAGTGTGAAGAGTAAGTAACTTATTAGGACTTTAAATTGTATTTTTTTTTTATGATGACTGCTGATATCAAGCATCTTTTTTATGTGTTTATTGGCTATTCAGGGTTTCTTCTTTTGTTTATTCTCTCTCTATAGTAAAAAAATGTTACCATTTACACCATTGTTAAGTGTACAGTTTAGTGGCATTAAGCATATTCGCACTGTTGTGCATCCTAAGTAATTTATTAATTTTCTACTGTGTTTAAAGGTGTTACCCATTGTAAGAACTCTATTTTATACTGTGTTCACATGCAGACACACATGTAGATCTAATGGAAGCAAACCTTTTATCTTCAATGTGGGGTATGTACTGACAATAGGAGCTATTGTAGGTTTTCACCAAAGACTAGCCAGAGAGCTCTTGGGTGGATTTGCTATTTGCCAGCATATGTTTCACCAGGGACATGTGCTGGCAGTTACACAGCAGAGAAACAGTCCATGTAAAACGTACACACACATCTCTAGGCCCTTTGGCTTTGTTCGGGATTTCCTGATTAATGACGCATCCAACTACCCAAGGACCAGACACCAAATCTCAGTTCTTTCCTGTTTCTACAAAGAGCTGAGGGTCCTTTCCTGTGGGCTCCACCATCACTGCTGGAGAGTGGTGTTCTGCAGACTGGACGGGAAACCCAGCTGTGTCTTTGTGTCTCTGAATGTCATGAACTAATTTCCAAGTATTCAGCGAAACCACAGGTAGACTTGGTCAAGCATTTTCCCCCTGAGTTTTTGAAAACATTGCAGATCTTAAGAAATGTACTGCATATGCTCCTCATTCATTTGCCATTAAATGCTCCAAATCTTGCTTTGCAGGAACCAGGCACTGTCCAAAAAAAGCTTACTGAACCATTTCTGAAATTGCTTTCTACAAAAACAGGAAGTCCCAATATACCAGAAGTTAAGTGAATGTGAACTTGAGTTGGATTAGGCTCAAAATGTTGGAATTTGTAAGTCTGAGCAGGGTCTAAACCAGGACATTGACTGTACTTCCTCTTCTGTTTGTGTGTGTGTGTGTGTGTGTATGTGTGTGTGGTGTGTGTGTACATGTGTGTGTGGTGGTGGTGGTGTGTGTGTGTGTGTGTGGTGTGGTGTGTGTGTCTCTCTGTGTGTTTGCATGTGTGTGTTTGTGTGTGTGTATATGTGTGTGCGGTGGTGTATGTGCATGTGCATGTGTGTGGTGTGTTGTGTGTTGTCTGTGTGTGTTTGTGCGTGTCTCTCTCTGTGTGTTTTGTGTGTGTGTATATGTGTGTGTGGTGTGTGTGTACATGTGTGTGTGGTGGTGTATATGTGTGTGTGTGGTGTGTGGTGTGTGTGTCTCTGTGTGTTTGTGTGTGCATATGTGTGTGTGTGGTGTATGTGCATGTGTGTGTGGTGTGTTGTGTGGTGTCTGTGTGTGTTTGTGTGTGTCTCTCTCTGTGTTTTTTGTGTGTGTTTGTATGTGTGTGTATATGTGTGTGTGGTGGTAGATGTGCATGTGTGTGTGGTGTGTTGTGTGTTGTGTGGTGTCTGTGTGTGTCTCTCTGTGTGTGTTTTGGGTGTGTGTGTGTGTGTGTGTATAGTACCTTCTTTGTATGTACTCTAAAGTGCAGTGATGAGAAGAAGAAATTCCTGTGTTTTGATTACATTGGATTTGGGGAGGAAAGAAAAGCGATCTTGAGGTTGCTGGCTTGGAAATTGAGAATGCACATGAATCCAGTGGCTCTGGTCTTGTTTTTTTTTTTTTGTGTTTTTTTTTTTTTTTTGGGGGGGGTCCTGTTCTTTGCACTTGTTAAAGCCACTGAAATGGGGGACATTTACACTTAGTGATTCGTTTTGAAGATGTATTTCGTAGATGACAACATTTTGTTGAAAAGAGTGCTTTGCAAAGACAAAAAGTATGTATGGTGTATGTTATAGACTAATTTTATCCTTTCCCCCCCTCTTTTGATTGGGGGTCCCGAGGGAGACTTGAAACTCTTCCAGCACCTAAAGACATAGCAAAAACCTGACATAATTGCTGTGTTCCAAGTCCTTTGGTGGATGATGCAATATGGTTTAGAGAAGACATTTTTTGGAATAGGAAGGCAATGACTTTTTAACAATGTCCTATATATGAGAAAAGGTATTTTTTAGTTCAGTTAATAAAAATTTAACGGAGGGCATCTTATGTGACCAGGTACTGAATGTACTTGAGATCTAAAGATGAATTTGAAATGGGCCCTGTCCTCAGGGAGTTCACAGTAGGGCAACAGGCAAACAAATCATCAATATTTAAATGCTATGTTCAGTAGTAAAAGCTTTTGTCAAATATGGATTTCGTACCAAGGAGGGCAGGGTTACTGTGTCTGGAGTGGCAGGAGAGGATGGTGGCATGAACAGCACTTGGCACAGTACCTGGCACACAGTGGAGATTCAGTAAGATAGCTCCTTCCCCCTCTTCCTGTACACACAGTGGGCTGCCCTGTATGTGCAGACTGTGACACCACTTGTCAGACATCAAGGGAATATGGAGTTAGGATTCTTTCTTTGGGGAGTAAGTTAGTACCGATTTGTCTGCATTACATTTTTTTTCTTTCTTTCATTCTTCTCCTGGGACTGTTACAGAGAACCGGAATAATCAAAGAAAGCTGGAGAGTTTGGAGTCACACTTTATTACATGCGGACCCAGAGGAAAATGTCTCTCAAAATCTGGGCCCCAACATGGACGAATTTTCCCTATTTATATGATTTTACCTTCTTTGTCTCCCAAATATGGGGTGTTTCCGGCCTTTTTTGCAAGTTCCTAAAGAGCTGTTATGTGCTGAGGCCTTGAGACCTCAACCAAAGGCCTGGCCTGGTGCCAGCACTGATAACTTTGTCCGGGGAAGGTTTAATGCCCTCTCTGAAGTGGGAGTAGTCTTATTTTCCTTATTATTTAAGCAAGCAAGCAAGCATTTACAGAAGCCAAATAGCAGGGTTAGAATTTCAAACAGCAGTTTTTATGTAAGATGGATGCTTCAGGACTAGTGACCAATATTTATGAAATCGCTTACTTGTGCAATGGGCAAGCTGTAACTCACAGGTTGTCTGGCCAGTTATGGGCTGACAACACGGCTTCATGACTACACCCGTCATTTCCCTCTTTCCCCTCATTGTAAGCTTTCTGGCTGCTCGTTCTAGTTCGAGACCAGACACAGCCTGCTCCTGTCAGTGGCACAGGCTCGGGGCTTGCACACGATGGCCGGCAAGTCTCTCAGGCCTTCCCTCGCTGACTTCTCTTTCCGACAGTCCCAAGCCCACTGTCGTCTCTCTCACTCCTTCTTTCCACTTTCCAAAGCATTTCACACACATTTTTTATATCTTCCTTTACATTTTAATTTGACTTACGAATATCCATCACCATTTACTATTCCCCCATCCCCTCTTCCACCGCCATCCCACCCACCCCTGCCATATCACCCTCCATGGCATTGAGGACAGACATCCTCAGCCTTATGTGGCCAGGAATAAATGAGGTTTATCCAGGTTAAACTCAAAGTTGCATTTATTCAGAAGTATCTGTTTTTTAAAAAATATATATTTTATTGATTTTTTTTTTTTTACAGAGAGGAAGAGAGAGGGATAGAGAGTTAGAAACATCGATGAGAGAAAATCATCGACCAGCTGCCTCTTGCACACCCCCTACCGGGGATGTGCCCGCAACCAAGGCACATGCCCTTGACCGGAATCGAACCTGGGACCTTTCAGTCCGCAGGCCGACGCTCTATCCACCGAGCCAAACCGGTTTCGGCAGAAGTATCTGTTTTGTATCTACCTTGCATCGGACACTGTACAATGAGCTGGAGACAGAAAGGTGGATAAAATACAGTTCCTGTCCTGAAGGAGAAGTCAGGAAAGTAAACAGCAATTACAGGATCGAGGGCGAGGGTGGCATGTAGTAAGAGGGCTAAGCTAAGGTGACTAGTCATCCCGCTTTTTAACAATTTGGCCCGCGTTCCGCGGCAGTTTTAAAAAGGTCCCGATTTTTGGAAAGAATCCCGCCAAAAGCAGGATGTCTGGTCACCTTAGGCTAAGCAGAGGGCACCGAGCTGAAGACGCCTCAGCGGAAACTCCTCATTTACACCTGGAGG
Organism: Pipistrellus kuhlii; assembly: GCF_014108245.1. Taxonomy (NCBI): domain Eukaryota; kingdom Metazoa; phylum Chordata; class Mammalia; order Chiroptera; family Vespertilionidae; genus Pipistrellus; species Pipistrellus kuhlii. Next base: position 13,533,020 of record NW_023425573.1, read on the forward strand.
TGGCGTGAGTACCCCAGAGCTTCCCGGGTGAGTTCTACAGCCACTGGGATTCGAAGAACAAGCAGGACTACCTAGAGGCATGGTCAGCAAACTCATAGAGCCAAGTATCAACAGCACAACAATTGAAATTTCTTTTGAGAGCCAAATTTTTTAAATTTAAACTTCTTTTAACGCCACTTCTTCAAAATAGACTCGCCCAGGCTGAGGTATTTTGTGGAAGAGCCACACGCCAGGGGCCAAAGAGCCGCATGTGGCTCACGAGCCGCAGTTGGCTGACCACGGACCTAGAAGATGAAATAACAGACAGAAAAGAGCAATAGTCACAGGCTCCGAGAGGGGCAGGAGATGGCCGGGCCGGGGAAGCTGCGGTGTGGAAGGCCTCCGGGTTGTGTAGGGCACCACACAGCGGAGGTCACTCACACACACTGGGAGGGGAGGTCAGAGGGGAGCAGTTTGGCTTCCTGCCAGGAGCACGAAGGGTGGGGAAGTGGAGGACTGGGAAAATGGAGCAAACACAGATGTTTGTAACGGACTGAAGGCCATGGACAGCCCCCAGAGGAGAGGGGCTGTACTGCCAGGGGTGGAGAGTGCACTCGGGGAACCGGGCGGGAAGCTGTGCCAACAAGGCAGGCATCCTGGTCTGGTGTGAGGTCCTGGACGTCAGGAGTGGCATGAGAGACTGAAGAGATACCATGAAGACAGGGTTGTTGATCAGCCCTGACTGGTTTGGCTCAGTGGACAGAGCATTGGCCTGCTGACTAAGAGGTCCCAGGTTCGATTCCGGTCAAGGGCATGTACCTTGGTTGCGGACACATCCCCAGTAGGAGGTGTGCAGGAGGCAGCTGATCGATGTTTCTCTTTCATCAATGTTTCTAGCTCTCTATTCCTCTCCCTTCCTCTCTGTTAAAAAAAAAAAAATCAATAAAATATATTTAAAAACAACAACAAAAAGAGTTGATCAGACTTGGAAGAGCCTCAGGTTATGTTCTTCTACCAAACTGGGTCACCTGCTGACACGGGGAGCAGGGAGGTGTCAGTTAGGGGAAGACCATGAATCCTTTTTTTTTCCACATGCACCTTTCACACATAGACAGCCAACTCTTTCTCTAGCAAATGAGTTTATTTGGAAACAATAAAAAAAATTGCAGTTTGGTTCAAACTACTTGCCAGTGCAGAGAAACAGAGAAGAACATTCTTTCATGGACTTGGGAGGGGCCGTGGTAAAGGCAGCATCCACGGGAGGGAACGGAAATGTTGAAGTTTGGTGAGTTTTCATGGCTGAGCTAGGGCAGGCTCCATTGGCTGAGCTGTTACAGGGACCTTTCCTTCCTCCCCCAGAGGTGGTGGTGTGGTGTCACCGCCTGCGGGAGGGGCAAGGTGTGTCTCTCCCTGTTGGGGGCGGTAGTGTGCATCCTTTTTGAGAGTTTTCTCTTCTAGCCTCCTGACTCCATTTTAAAGGTGCTTTCTGTTGGTCAGTTTTCACAGAGATGATTTTGAGACATCCAAGAGAGAAGAAGGCAGTCTGGCGATCAGGAGAAATACGGTTGGCCCAAGACACAGATATGCATTTTATTTATTTATTTTAATTTAAAAAAATATGTGTTTATTGATTTTAGAGAGTGAGAAAGGGAGAGGGAGAAAGAGAAAAAAAACATCGATGAGAGAGAAACATCAATCTCTGCCTCCTGCATGCCCCTTTCTGGGGATCGAGCCTGCAACCTGGGCATGTGCCCTGACCAGGAATAGGACCAGTGACCTCTTGGTTCAGGGGTCGATGCTCAACTACCGAGCCACACCAGCCCCGGCCGGGCATTTTGGACCCAAGGCAAAAAGGACTGTCAGAATGTGCCCACGTGGAGCTGGTCAGCGCTGCGGTGTTTCCAGGAGAGTGGCTTAGGGGTTGAGGAGATGGGGAAGTGGAGAGAAGAAAAATAAAGAGGCATCTCTACACTTTAGGCCTCCAACTCTCTATCCCTCTCCCTTCCTCTCTGTAAAAAAAAATAAAAAAATAAAAAAATCAATAATATATATAAAAGCAATAGTCTCAGAGGAGACTTTATAAAAATTACATTGCCCACGTTTCCTAGGCTCCTCAGCCTAGACTGCGGGCCCTTGGTGTCCTGGTCTGTGAGAGTCACCAGTAGCCCCGACACCCGTGGGCCTCCTGTCTCTTGACTGTTCAGTCAGAGGCCACAGCAGCTTCAACATAGCAACGTTCCCATGCTGAGGTGGTGAGGTGACCCGCTCCACGTTTACCCTCACCCAGTCATCCGTTTTCACAGCCCTGCAGTGGCTTTCGCCTTGGCCAGGAAGGTGCTTCTGATTTAGTTACAAACTCCAAACGACCAGCGTGAAGTCGAAGTATGTGACTATGTTGGGTTGGGCCCTTTGGAACAGGCTCCGGGATGGAGACGGGGGCCGGTTATTGGAGTGTGGCTCTAGGATAAGGTGACCCGCTTTTTAACAATTTGTCCCGCTTCCCGGTGTTTTAAAAAAGTCTCGATTTTTGGAAAGAATCTTACTCTAGGACCACCACCTGTGGGGAGCCAGGGGGCAGATAGGCTGGGCAGAGGTGGTCTGCGATGCGGTTGCAGCAAGGACTCGGCTGATCCTAGGGGGCGCCTTGGAGCTAAGATGCCCTTTAGAGGTGTCCCGTTCTGAGACCAGGGGTACTTGCCATTGGGCTGGTTGGATATGAATAGCGCCCAGCGAGGGGCTGTAGCCTTAGAGGAGGCGATGACTGTTGACGGAGGGCAATCCCTGGGGGATGATGCAATGTCAAGCTGTCAGCAGGCAGCATCCCCAGCAGTTGGGGGGATGAGAGCCTTGGCCCATTAATTGTGAAGCAGTGTCTAGTCATCCCTGAAACATCTGGGCAGGTATTTCCTTTTTCCCAGGGCATGCTCACCCTAGTAAGGACATCATTTGCTTCCTTTGGGAAAGGCTTGCATGTATTATAGATTGGTAGTGTATGTGTATGGTGATGCTATAAGGTTTTTCCTCAGGGGGACCAGCCTGTCTTGTTTTTTTAAAAATATACTTTTATTGATCTAGAAAGGAATGGAGAGGAAGAGAGAGACAAACATCAATGATGAGAGAGAATCATTGATTGGCTGCCTCCTGCATGCACCCCACTGGGGATTGAGCCCGCAACCCGGGCATGTGCCCTGACTGGGAATTGAACCGTAACCCCCTGGTTCATAGGTCGCTAGCTCTACCACTGAGCCTGCTGGCCGGGCCTCACCTGTCCTTTAGAAAAGGGGCTGTGTCTGTGATCTGGCGCAGTGTATGGGAACTGGGTGAGAAGAATGCCTTTCCATTTTGATGGCCCCAGTCAGGTTTCAGAAAGCAGAACTACAGTTTTAAAGATCAAGGAATATTTCTAAAGTCTGCACAGGGCCACTTAGGATGCTACCGAAAATCCCTGGGGACCAAGACCTCTGAGTGTTACTTCTTGCTGCCCATTCACCGTGTCCCCCTTGTCCCTGCCAGTTAAACGCTGCCCCTTGCTCACTGCCATCCCAGGACCCCATTATCATGGAAATCAGGAAGCCATCTCTCTGAAAGCATCTCTCCCACCATATCCAGCCACTGCGGAGCTTTTCTGTTGCTCCCCTTACTAATGAATGTATTTTCCAATGCCTGAATGTAGAGACTGTCACCTGGGGACATGGAGATTGGGGCTGAGCACTGTGATAACATAACTCCAACAGTCCCCTCCCCACAGCATTTCAGGTTTCTTTCTCTGCCTCATACCAGGGACATTTTGTCATCTCATTGAATATGGACAACCACTGAGTCAGAGTTCCATTTCACCAACTAAGGCAGCCTCCGGAGTCACTTTCAGTGCTTGAGCTAACACATGAAAGCCAGCCTTCCTGGTAAATGCGCCCACATCAACACATTTAGCCCAATCCTTTGCCCTTCGTTTTGTTTGGAACTTGACCAGGAGACTTTCTGCCTTTCATAGGTCATGTCACCTTGGACACTAATGCTGATATTTGAGGCAGTAATACAGCACGTTGATATTGGTCTGCATTTGTAGCTCTCTCATTCACAATGGTTCCACATACAGGTGCAAGCATCTGACTTTTATTAGGTCTTCTGATAGAGCTGTGTGGTAGCAGTTACTTATGGAAATACATATCTACCTAATAAAAGAGTAACGTGCTAATGGACTGTACCTCCGCAATGCCTTCCAGCCAATCAGGAGCGAATATGCAAATCAACCCAACAAAGATGGCCAGTTAATTTTCATACACAAGCCCTGGGCGGCTGGGGGAGGGACAGGACGCGGGGACAACGCAGACGTTCTGCACCACCCCAGCTGCTCTGGCCTCGGCAGTGGGGAAGGTGGAAAGGTGGCTCTCAGCCAGAGCAGAAAGGCACCGGAAGCCAGGGGAAGGAAGGCCCATTCTTGCATGAATCTTTGCGCATTGGCTCTCTAGTTAATTACAAATCACTTCCCTTTATTATACAATTACAACACATATTTATTTATTTTTTGAAATTTGCATAGGTAGGTAATATTATTTGTGAATTGCACTTCACGATAGTCAGGGGAGGGTTTAAAACACTAGTTACAAAAGGGGATGATGGGCCTGACAGGGTTGAGAATGACTCCCCCTGCCTTTCAGGCTGCAGTCATGTCTGCACAGGCACGTCCACGATGAACCACAGTGGGTCTGGAGCACAGGCGCCAATGGAATCACTCGTTATCAATCTTCTGAAGGCGGTTATGATTCCGTAGAGAAGTCAGTGTCCTACTCAATCCACTTCCAGAGCCACTCAGGAAGACAGCAATAAGGAGGGCTACTGGCAGCAGCAACGAAGAGCTACCTAACAGATGCCACAGGAGCAAGCTGCTTTGTGCCTGACAAAGCCTGGGAGAGCAATCTTTTGTGCATCCCCGAGACTTGGGGAGTGGAAGGCAGGCTCCCTGGTCTGCAGGATCCGAATCCCAGTTTCTTTCTACGTAGAGTCTTGGGGACAAAGCAGGGAGGGAGAGTCCACACTCGGTTTGTGAATGAAGGCAGGTGTTCGGTCTTGACCCAGGAAGTCCAGCTCTGGGCTGCTGCTCCACGCCACGGCCTGCACTCTCTCTGGCCCTCAGGGAGCACACAGGGCTGCAGGGCAGCAGTATCCCACTCCCTTGTCACTCAGCTCCTCCTTCAGGACCTCTGCCCTCTCAGGCAGCCTGCCTCACCCCCAGCCTGGTCTGGCTCCTTGGTCACAGGTTCCTTCAGAAGCGTTTCTCACCTGTGATCTCTGGTCTCCGCGTGGGATTGCTGTCATGAGCGGTGACGATGTGGGTTATGTGGGCCACCTCCCACGACTGGCTCTCCTGTTTGCTTATGCCCCCGTCCCCCCCTGCCTCCCCTGACTCCCTGTCATCCCAGGACCTGGTACCCTGTAGGCACGGAGTAAACAGTTGGTGAGAAATAAACGTTTGCTCCAAATCCCAGAAGCGCCAACACCTTCTGTGACTGCAACGTACCACTGCCTCCGAAGCCCGTGCATTTGACAGCCGAGCCTTCCGCCGCGGGAGAGCACGGCCACTGTGTTTTGTACAAACGGGGGAGTCGGCACAGGCAGAACCACCCCTCAAAGGCCCCATCAGGGCGGCCCTGCAGGTCCTCCTTGCTCTGCATGACACCTGCCCCCATCCCCCCACCCACTTCCCCAAAACCAAACCCAGAGGCCAATGACACTGGGGGGGGGGGGGCGGTCGTCTAGCTGGGAGGTCCATGGAGACGAGGTGGGAGGGCCGAGCTCCTGTCCCCTATCCCTGCCCCTGTCCCCCATCCCTGCCCCTGTCCCCCATTCCTGCCCCTGTGCCCCATCCCTGCCCCTGTCCCCCATCCCTGACCCTGTCCCCCATTCCTGCCCCTGTCCCCCATCCCTGCCCCTGTCCCCCATCCCTGGCCCTGTGCCCCATCCCTGCCCCTGTCCCCCATCCCTGCCCCTGTGCCCCATCCCTGCCCTTGTCCCCCATCCCTGCCCCTGTCCCCCATCCCTGCCCCTGTCCCCCATCCCTGCCCCTGTCCCCCATCCCTGCCCCTGTCCCCCATCCCTGCCCCTGTGCCCCATCCCTGCCCCTGTCCCCCATCCCTGCCCCTGTCCCCCATTCTTCAGGGGTGTCTGGCATCACCTCCTGAGCAGTGACCCTGTGTCCAGGGCCTCCCCGCGGGAAGAGCATCGGACCGGGGCAGCTCGGTCTCAGATGCAGGGAGGGACAGAGGGGAGAGGCTGGATGGGGCCCGTCTCCCGGGGGAAGCAGGCGGCGTGCGGAGGGCACCTTTCCGTCCCTCGGGGTGTGACCCGGGCGGGTCAGGCGCAGCCCGGGGCACCCCGCCGGCACCGGGGCCGGGGCGCGGGGAGCAGGTGCGGGGAGCAGGCGCTGGTGCGGGCCGGGCCCGGGTGCGAGGCGCGGCGCGGGCGGCAGGCGGCGGCCTCGGCCTGTGGCAGCGGGAGGCGGCGGCGGTGATGTCAGGCGGCCGGGCCGGGCCGGCACTTCCTGTGCGAAGGCGGCGGGCGGGCTCCGCGGCCCCACTCGCAGCGCCGGCCTCCGGGCGCGGGGAGGAGCCGGGGGAGGGCTGTCAAATTCGGGAGCCGGATTCTCCCTGCCCCCGGCCATCCCTTCCGCTTCCCCGGGCCCGGCGAGCCCTCCGCGGGCCGGGAGGATGGCGGTGCTCAAACTCAGCGACCAGGTAGGGCCGGGGAGAGGGGCGCGGGGCGCGGGGCGCGGGCGGCGGGAGGGGGCGCGGCGCGGGCGGGGGCGCCCGGGGCTGTTTACGCCGCGCGGGGAGGGTGTGCGGCTGCGGCTGCAGCTCCAGCTCCGGCTCCGGCCCCGCGCACTCCCGCCCGGGCCGCCGGAGCTGCGCCTGGGCTCGGGGAGGGGGCGCGGGTGTGCGATCCCCGGACCCGCGGGGCAGGGGGAGGGGAGCTCAGTGCCCGCTGCGCAGCGGGGGCTCCGCCGGCGGCCGCTCCGGGGCGCCCAGGGCTGCTGGTCTGCGGGGAGGGCTGGCTGGTCGGCGCCGCTGGGCGGGCGAGGACCGGGATGGAGCGGGAGGAGGACGCAGCCGGGACCCTGCGCCCAGCCCGGCCCGGCCCCCGCCGCTCCGGGTGCCCGCGGTCTCCGCCGGTTGACATGACAGCCCCACTTCCTCTTCGGCTGCCCGGGCCGTGCGCGGGGCGCGGGGGGCCCGGACCGGCCCAGGGGCGAGGACCCGCGCACAGGGAGGGGTGCCCTGCCCGTGCCCAGCAGCCGGTGGCTCTCCTGGCGGAGCCTGGTGCAGAGCGGGGCTCGTGGGCAGCCCCCGGGGGTCCGCTGCGGAGTGGAAGCGCCTCGCCTCGGCGGCCCCGGCCCCGGCCCGGCTGCTCTGGGCGCAGGGACACTGGGGGACCCACCAAAGTTGCAGGACCGAGCCTCTGGCAGCCCCTGGCACGGAAGGAAGACCAGCCCGCTCCCCCCTCTTGCTGCCTGTTCTCCGGGGGTGCAGAAATGTTGCTTTGGTGGGCCGGCAGGCCTGACACCCCGTGGGACGGTCCCCGCGCTCGGCCTTAAGCATCTCTGACTTCCCCGCGTGGCTGCCCCTGGTGGGGCCCCCCCCCCCCCCAAGCCGGGTCCGGCCCTGAGAACATCCTGAGCTTAAATACAGTGTCACCGCAATGGTTTGCCCTCCTGCCTCCCTCTCAGAGTCAAAGCTTTGGTTTGCTTCCCCTAAGGATTTACCCCCCGCCCCACCCTGTCTACCCCGTGTGGGGGATAGATCACCCAATTAAAACACACGTTAAATTTAGCAGGAGGAGCAGCTGGTCACTGCGAGGAATCAGCTTGTCCCCGTGGTCCCAGAGCAGTTAAAAGTGTGTGTAAGCTGATAGTGGGATTCCCCCCACCTTTTGGTCACAAACTGGGACAACTGTTGGACATTTGCTCGGGTTAAATCTTCCAGTTGTAGTCTGACAGGGTCTTGTCCTCTTTGCCAGTACACGCTACTCACTGTACTGTCTGCTACTCCCAAATCTTTAAAGTACCAAAAATACTTCCAGTACTCATTATTGTTATTATCACAGTCACAACATGTCACGCAGAATTTTGGAGTAGTAAGGGACCCCAAAGACCGTCTTTGCCCGGATGGCATGGCTTAGCTGTTGAGCATGTGGTGGATGGTTCGATTCCCAGTCAGAGCACAACGCGGGGGTTGCTGGCTCCATTCCCAGTAGGGGATGTGCAGGAGGCAGCCGATCAATGATTCTCTCATCAATGATGTTTCTCTCTCTCTCCCTCCCTCCCTCCCTCCCTCTCTCTCTCTCTCTCTCTCTCTATCTATCTATCTATCTATATATATACACACACATACATATATATATATAAAATCGATAAAAATTATTTTAAAAAAAGAGAGAGCATCTTAGCCCAAATGCTTCGTGTTTAAAACGAAGGAACAGATCCGGAGAAGGGAAGTACATCTGCTGCTCGCCTCCCAGGCCCTGTGCTTTCTGCGGAGGTTAAGACGCCCCTGTCCTGTCACTGGGTGTGTTGAAAGGGTTCCCGGAAGGCCTCGTCTTCTAAATCGCTGTCAACACCAGTGAAAAGTGCGCGACCTGGTCTTACAAGAAAGAAAGTTGCTTGTTCTTCAGGACTTACCTTTTAAAACGTTTACATCTTAGGTGTGACTACACACCTCCCTGCCCCCAACCAAGTGGTGTGACTGTGGGGAGAACGGAAGGGCTGAGCGGCCCTCATGGGGCTCCTCTGGTGCCGGATGCGGAAAAGGACCAGGAGTTCCACGACTTGAGGCCACCTGTAACTCGCCGGCCCATTTCTGGGCAAAGCCAGAGGAAGGCTGGCCGGGGAGGTGTTCGGGGTGGGGTGGGGTGGTGGGCAGCCATGGTTTCCGTGTGGCTTTGGGTCCAGGAAGTGTGTGACCTTCCTTGCCTTATATAGCCTTACCTTTCAGTTTGAAACTCGAGATTCTTAGAAGCGGGTTCCGGGCCTCCCCAGAGGCTGAAACCCCCGTGGTTTAAGCTCCTCCTGCACTAGCCGGGCTCCCGGGCTCCACGGCGGGCGGGGAGCCGGCTCCGAGGCCCCGCTGGACCCTGTGTGGAAGACTGAGTGCCTGGGTCTCCGTCCGGCCATCTGTTCCGGACTGTTCCTGACGCCCCCTCATCTGTCCAATGCCCCGTGTGTGTGTGGTGAAGCTTGATTTCTGCCAAGGCTGCTGGGTTTGGAGCTTGAGGACACACTCTTGCCCTGATGGCCCACATCACAAGGGGTCTGGGTTTGTTCTGAGCGCGCCCGGAGTGGGAGTGATGGAAGCCGACATTTCCTGTCTGGCCCACGCTGGGTCCCGAGCTCGCTGGGCTGTGCGGCTGGCCACCGGTCACCGCTTCAGCAGTCAGTCCTGCACCTCCTCCAGGGAGACCCCGGGAGGAGGGCTCCCCTCCTGGCTCTGCTTTGGAAGAGTGAAAAGAAAGAAAGGGGGAGGCGGGGACACGTGTGGTTTTCAGTTTTTGGTGTTTTGTTTTTTTTACTACGAGAAGGAACTGGAAGCTGTTGCTCCAAACGCACTTGGCATTTGGCAGTTCTGCAGTTGTCACTGTGTCTGCTCTGCCTGCCTCTGCACACAACGCACATCATGTTCCAGTGACGGGGGGACCGCCATCCTGTCTGCAGGGGCTGGGGGTTTCCGTAGGACGTGGGCCTCCGGGGCTGGAGCAGGCCAGGGTGGGCGGTCCCGTGAGGAGACGGAGCACGCTCACCTCTGTGATGAGGACAGCCAGGTCATCGTTGTCTCCAAGTGGACACCAGGCTGTTTATTTGTATCTTGGATTAAAAAAAAACAAAACACGAGGTTGCCAAAGGCGGTTTGGCTCAGTGGTAGAGCATAGGTCTGCGGACTGAAAGGTCCCAGGTTCGATTCCGGTCAGGGGCATGTACATTGGTTGCGGGCACCTCCCCGGTAGGGGGTGTGCAAGAGGCAGCTGGTCGATGTTTCTCTCTCATCGACGTTTCTAGCTCTCTATCTCTCCCCCTTTCTCTCTGTAAAAAAATCAATAAAAATATATTAAAAAAAAACCCAAAAAACAAAAGCCAAAAACAAAAAAAATTAGGTCATTTTAAGTTTGGGAAGGAAAATTCTGTTCACCTACGAATGTAACGCCTTTTGGCTCATGAGCCATGAAGCTCTGCTGTTTGATTTGCTGTTGAGCTTCTGGGGGCTGCCCTTTGTGCCACATAGGTAAGGCAGTGCAGTGATTTAAACACACACACACACACACACACACACACACTGATTTCAGAGAGGGAGAGAGACATAGAAACATCCATGACGAGAGAGAATCATGGATCGCCTGCCTCCTGCACGTCCCACTCTGGGGATCGAGCCACAACCCGGGCACGTGCCCTGAAAGGAATCGAATCATGACCTCCTGGTTCAGAGGTGGAGGTTCCGTCACTGAGACATGCTGGCGGGCGGCGCTGCAGTGATTTTAAGCGTGAGGCCATCTCTCCAGCGGGGGCCCCTACAAGCGGTTTCAGAGCTGTGAAGTCAGACGGGAAGTGGGTCGGGCCTCTGAAACGGTCACCTGGGGACTGTTCTCACCTGAACCCGCCGGGGCCCGCGGGATGCCCCCTCTGGTGAGGGCTGCCTGCAGACGCACCGCTTGGGCGGGCGGGCGGCCTGCTGGGCGCTGCTGCCCCGAGGCTGCTGGCGTGGTGTCGCCTTGCCAAGCCCGGGCGCACCCTTGAGCTCCTCATCTCCGTGTCAGAGGCGGTGGCTGGCAGCCCGGGCGGTGGCAGGAATGGAGGATCCCTGCAACATGGAAAGCGGGGTTTCTGGCCCCTGGTGTGGGGCCCTGGGGCCTGTTGGCCACCTCCGGGGGCTGCCCCACCCCCTTCGCTCCCCCTCCCACCCGGCTCACAGCACACCCTGCGCTCCGGGCCTGCCTCCCGCGGAGAAGAGGGGAGAGAAAGGCTGTATTCTCTGACAGTTGTTCGGGGACCCAGTCACATGGTCTGGGGGGGGGGGGGTGCACTGGAGGGCTGGCGTTTCGGGGCAGAGACCTAATAATGGCTTACATTTATCTCGATCTTACTGTGCCCTGGCTGTGAGTCACCGCTCTTAATACCCACAGCCACTGTGCTGTGACTCCCGTGCTGCAGAGGAGAAAACAGGACTGGAGAGGCAGATTGGCCTGTCCCAGGGCACACACCCAGGGGGAGAGCCTGCGAGGTGTCCACCTGTCCTGGCAGCCTTGATGGCATTGGTGGGGCTCTAACCACTAGGCCAGTGTTTTTCAACCTTTTTTGGGCAAAGGCACACTTGTTTCATGAAAAAAATCACGAGGCACACCACCATTAGAAAATGTTAAAAAATTTAACTCTGTGCCTATATTGACTATATATAAAGTAATTCTCTTGAATAGGAATCAAATAAACACAAAGAAAGTATTTTATAATTACTTTATTATGAAATATTAAGTAAACAAAATAGTGAAAAATTATAAAATTCTTGTCTTGTCTGCACCTACGGCACACCAGGCAACATCTGTGCCGCGGAACAGCGGTTGAAAAACGCTGCACTAGGCTATACTTTTAATAGTGGACAGAGCGGTGCGGCCGCTGGACCCCTGGGTGTCTGTCTCACTCCAGGGGCCACGGGGTGAGCTCTCCCTGCACCCCTGGGAGCCCTGGGCCGGCCCCAGGCCTGGGAGGTCAGGAGCTGCCCTGAGCCTCCCTCCTGCCTGACCTGGGCCTGGCTGACCCGTTAGCCTCACCCCCCACCCCTGGGGAGTGAGATGTTGGTGGGTAACTTAGTGATCCACCCCCCCCCCCGCCCTTGGTGATGAGTATATAAACTAGAATCCTTTTAGAAAATTAGAAAGCTAGACAAACAGCCCAAACCCTCTGAAGTCTCTGTACTCAGCCAGAACCCCTCTTGACATCGCGATGTGTTCCCTTCTAGTCTCCAGTGTAGGTTGCCAGGCACAACTCCTGTCTGCATGGCCGTGTCAGCATTTCTCTCTGGAACACAGAGCCAGTGGCTTTTCCAAGTAGCTGGGATTTATGCTTCTCTGAAATAGTTGGCTGCGGCAGCACATAAGGTCTAGCCCTGGATTGATTGACACTTAAAAAAAAAAAGTTTTTAACTTCCTCATTTCCTCTAAACAGAGAGTAAATATAAACCCCAAAAGGCCCAGTTGTTTGTGCCAGAAATAGGACTGAAGCATTCTTGACAGAGATTTCGTTTTCAACAACGTAATGCGCACTTGTGCGGGCTGAAGTGTAACATGAAACGATGGACATGCAGTCAGGACCATCCTCCGGTTTCAGACACAACCCAGGCATGTGCCCTTGACCAGAATCGAACCAAGGACCCTTCCGTTCGCAGGCCAATGCTCCATCCGCTGAGCCAAACCAGCTAGGGCTCACAAGCAGTCTTATATCAAGGTTCCTGGTTACTCTATCACTGTGTATTTAAAATTTTAAAATATTGTGGCGTCTTCCTGAGCAATTTCCCAGCGTGCTACCTGGGAGTGGCATGGTTACGACAATACTGAGTGATGTTTGGAGATCTGGACTGTAGTCACATCTGGGCTCTCACTGGCTATGTCCATCTTCCTGAGATGCCACCTGCCTAGACTGTAAGATGGGTATCACAGTAATTGCTTTATGGGGAAGTTGTGACAGTCACGTGGGAAAAAGTCTTTGTACAGCAAGTGCCCCATGGCAGGCACGCGATAAATAGTCCTTGAATCTCTACCTGGTTCCTCACTTGTCAAACTAAAGAGGCTAGTTGTCGCCCTGACAGGGTTGGCTTAGTATAGGGGTGTCGAACTCAATCAGAGAAGGGGCCAAAATCTAAAATCCAGCCTAAATCGCGGGCCGAATGGTTTACTGAACAGTCATAAACTGTCATTGTGATGGAAACGCAGCGGAGTGCAGTGATGACAGCGCGGTGCAGGCCACATTGCAAGGCCTGGCGGGACGGAGTTGGCCCGCGGGCCTTGTGTTTGACACATGTGGAGTAGATTGAGCGCCGTGGACTGAAAGGTCCTGGGTTCAATTTCAGTGGAGGACATGTACTTTGGTTGCAGGCTTGATCCCCGTAGTGGGTGTGCAAGAGGCAGCTGATCAATGTTTCCCTGTCATCGATGTTTCTAACTCTCTATCCCTCTCCCTTCATCTCTGTAAAAACTCAATAAAGCCCTAGCCGGTTTGGCTCAGTGGATAAAGCATCGGCCTGAAGACTCAAGGGCCATGTTCGATTCCGGTCAAGGGCATGTACCTTGGTTGCGGGCACACCCCAGTGGGAGGGTGCAGGAGGCAGATGATCAGTGTTTCTCTCTCATCGATGTTTCTATCTCTTTCTCCCTCTCTCTTCCTCTCTGTAAAAAATCAATAAAATATATTTTTAAAAACTCAATAAAAATATATTTAAAAAAGAGGCTAGTTATTGAGGATCAATTTCAGCTCTATGAGGATATGGCTTTTATTATTTTTTTTTTGTTTTTAATTTATGCTCATTTGCTTGGCCTTCTTCCTCTCTAACTTAAACAACATTGCTAAGAGGTGTCCCTTTTTGTTTTATTTTTGTGTGAAATCTCTGTACTTTGGTTTGAATTGTAGCATTGAAAAACACACAAGTATAGCATTTTGCTTCCTACAGCTTGAAGAGGTGCATTTCTCTTTCATTTTGATTTTAACAAATCAATGGACTCAGTTAATTTGACTGAAGAATAAATGTGTGTGGAAAAAATTCGGAGGCGTTTGCAGCCATTCTTGATTTAAGTTGCCAGAAAGAACTGAAAATGAGTTGTAAGAAGGCCACTTCCTCTTCGCAGAAGTATAAAACCACGTCTTTTTGAGGAAGTGTCTAAGAGCAAGATAGTTGCTTAGAGCAATGGTCACAACAAAATCACCAGGGCTGAATTTCTGAAAAACATCGGTGTAACATTTCAAGCCTTGAGTGAGTCTGTAAATGAATGTAGAAAATCATAAAATTCTCTGGAAAAAAAAAAAGTGATTAAAAAAGTCAGCGGCAGGATCTTTTGTAAAAAGCCATTTTCATTTGGAATCTTTTTTTTCTTTCTTTAAAAATTATAGCGTGCTATTGAAAAGAGGAGGCGAGTTAAACATGACTGGATACGTACTTGTACTTTAATTCTAAAATGTATTTCAGGCTGAGGTGATACCCAGGTAAGGGGGAGGGCAAAAGAAAAGAGGTCACAGGAACATGAAAACCCGATAGAATAAAGAAAGAAGGACAGGAGGAGAGAAACAGACACTTTTTTTTTTTTTTTTTTTTTTTTAAGGGAAAAGGAGCTGGCAGTGGGAGGGAGGTTGACCGCATTACGTTCTGAGGTGCACGTACAGATGCTCTTGAACCTTAAGCTGAATTGGTATTCACTCCTAGACTGTTCTTTAAAATAACTTACTTTTAAAATACGTTTTTACTGATTTCAGAGAGAGGAAGGGAGAGGGAGAGAGAGAGAAACATCAATGATGAGAGAGAATCATTGATCGGCTGCCTCCTGCACACCCCACACTGGGGATCGAGCCTGCAACCTGGGCCCGTGCCCTTGGCCAGGAATTGAACCTGTGACCTCCTGGTTTATAGGTTGATGCTCAACCACTGAGATATACCGGCTGGGCTAAAATAATGTTTAATAATGTTGAGCACTGCTCTTGAGCCACCCTGATTCTATTTCTTGGAGTTCCAGGATTGGAAGGGCCAGAGTGTAGTTCAGTGGAAGAGAAATGACCAGAGCTGTGCTCCCAGGAGGCTGGAAGGTCTCAGGCCTCCGGGGGGCCAGGTCCAGCCTTCGGGGGGGCCCACCCCTGCTGAGACAGAAGCCTCACAACCAATGTAGGGGGTTTATTTGGCCTAAAAGCAGTTTTTACTTTCTAAGTGGTTGAAAGAGATTCAAAGAATAATCTTTGGAGACTGATGACAATTATATGAAATCCCCATTTCAGTGTGCGTAAATGAAAGTGTATCAGGACACAGCGTCCGTCACTCACTCGGTGCCCCCGGCGGCTGCTCTCCTGTACGTCCCTCAAAGCTGAAAACACTTACTCCTGGCCGTTTTCAGGAAAAGTCTGTCCACCGCTGCTCTGACCCAGCCCAGCCCGGGCACTGCGGGCCCGGAGACAGAGGTACGCACGCTGGCAGCCTGCGTGTTACCGAAGCTGCACTTGCTCTGGTGCTGATGGGATCGAGAGGGGGATTCTTGCTTTTATTATTTTCTTCAGGAGAAAGTGGAAGCTCAGCTAGCTTTCACAGTCTGCTTTTACTTTTTTTTTTTTTTTAATCCTCTTTAAAACAATAGTTTGTTTGTATTCCGGGTTTTATTTTATTTTATTTTATTCTTGGATCATTTTAGCCATCACTGTAGAGAAGGAAGCCACGTGTTTATGTTTTAAATCATTTGCCTTTTAAGCGGGATTTGTGAGCTCCAGATGTGGATCCGGAACAAGGAAAGCGCACCTTTGCGGCTCTCCGCGGCCCCCCTGGGGGAGGAGGCCTTTTCCGCTCCCGTTGGAGAGTGAAACAGAAGCCCTCACCTCTCCCATTGTGTGCTAAAAATACGACGTTCAGGTTTTTTTTGAGTCGAGACTGTGGATTGTCATGGGGATGTAAGTGGCTTGGGTTTACGGGGAGTCAATGTAAACAAATATATTTTTAAAGATACACTTAAATCACACAAACGGAAATGATCTAGTTAAAAATAAATATCAATAGTATCTACTCATCCAATGTTTCTCCTTATTCTGGAAAGTTCTGAAGCTAAGTGTGGTATTTTCTGTGTGAGTGACACGTTTTGGGGAAGGTGGGGGGAGGGAGAAAAAGGGAGAGAAAGAGAGGGGGCTTGTGTGTGTGGTTTCCAGTATTCACGTCACTGTAACTATGAAGAGAATCAGCCCCACCTCTTGCTGGTCCAGAGCCTCCGAGTTATTCCAAACGCCTTCTCGGCCTGGAGTTCCGTTTGATCTGGGAAGAAGCGGGCATCTTGAACTGGTTAGCGAGGGGCAAAAGGGAGCTCAGGCACCACATGTCGTCCTTCGTCTGAAAGGGTAGCTTCCTCTTTCTCTTCTGACCTTCCGGAGAGAAAGAGTGGAGGCTGAAGACACTTGTGGATAAAGGAGGCTTGTAAAGGAACTCATGGAGGGTGTAATGTTAGAAAACACTGCCAACGACTCAGGACCTCCGCTGTCTGAAAACCTTCCTCACTTCCTGAGCTATCTCACCAGTGATCCGGGGAGACAGGAGGGAACACTGAATCCCCATCTGTCGGAGGGCACTGGTTTACTAGCTCGTTGGCTCTTAGTGGGGACAGAGCTCTTGCTTTTCATTTGCCTGCCCTGTGTGTGTGTTTAAAAATTAAAAAAAAAAAGCATTTTATTTATTTTTTTACAGAGAGGAAGGGAGAGGGATAGAGAGTTAGAAACATCGATGAGAGAGAAACATCGACCAGCTGCCTCCTGCACTCCCCTTACTGGGGATGTGCCTGCAACCATGGTACATGCCCTTGACTGGAATCGAACCTGGGACCTTTGAGTCTGCAGGCCAACGCTCATTCCACTGAGCCAAACCGGTCAGGGCTGTGTGCGTTTTAAACTTATTGACTGATCTTTAGAGAGAGAGAAATTTGTTGTTCCACTTATTTATGCATTCGTTGGTTGATTCTTGTATTGACTCTGACAAGGGATCGAACCTACAACCTTGGCATATCAGGATGGCGACAACGCTCTAACCCACTGAGCACTTGAGGAATCACGTGTCATTTCTCCGGTTATATTTAGGGTGCAGCTGAAGCACTGTGTAAACCCCTGAGATGGCATCCTGGTCGGCCACCTGGGTAATTACGTGGTTTCTAGTATCATGCCATCTTTCCCATCATCCACTTCTGAGCTGGCCTAGAAGAGGGAGCCCGTGGTGTTCAGGCCCAAAGGATGCTGCTGCCTCACGGTCCCCCTCAGGTGAGGCATCAGGGATACGTGTACAGAAGGCTGTGGCCCTTCCTTCTGGTGTGCAAACACTCGAGACTGGTAATAGCGCTGAGATAGCGAAGGCTCTCCCGCACCCTCACCCGCAATGCCTTCACAGTGGGCTCTGCTTGCCTTTTAGAGCTCCGGGAGAACTCGCTGGCATTACTGTCTGAAGGGAGCGTTGTCACAGAACCGCCTGATCACTAGACGTGTCTGTTGCAGGAGGATTGAGGGAGTGCGTTCACTTTTCTTCTTTGTAGAAGGGGGAGCGTGTTCGCTGAGCCCCTCGCTTCTGGCTTTGATCCGTGTTTAGCCCTCTGCTTAGAGTGTGGCTTAGAGAGGTTGGAGCTGAGCCATTTATTTGCTCTTCCTTTCAAGGGGAAAACGATTGCACCGCTACTTTTTCTTTTGTTAATCCTCACTGGAGGACATCTCCCCATTAATTTTTAGAGAGAGTGGGAGGGAGAGGGAGAGACAGAGAGAAACATTGATGTGAAAGAGAGACATCCGTTGATTGCCTCTGCACGTGCTCCCAACCAGGGCCCCAGATCCAGCCTGCAACCGAGGTACGTACCCTTGGCTGGAATCAAACCTGGAACCATTCAGGATGTGGGCAGATGCTCTATCCATTGAACCAAACTCCTGCTTTTTAATGTAAAAAAAAAAAAAAATAGATTTAAGAGAGAGAGAAAGAGAGAGGAAGAACCATTGATTTGTTGTTCCACTTATTCATGTGTTCACTGGCTGATTCTTTAAAAAAAATATTTTTATTGATTTCAGAGAGGAAGGGAGAGGGAGAGATAGAAACATCAATGATGGGCTGCCTCCTGTATGCTCCCTACTTGGGATCGAGCCCACAACCTGGGCATGTGCCCTGCTCGTGAATTGAACCTTGACCTCCTGGTTCATAGGTCAACCCTCAACCACTGAGCCATGCCAGCTGGGCATCAATGGTTGATTCTTGTGTGTCCCCTGACCAGAGATTGAACCCCAAACCTTGTGTATGGAGAGGACTCTAACTGAGCTGCCAGGTGTCCCCAATGTTAGCATGCAGGGCTCCGGCTAACGTGTGGTAGGTTAGTAGTGGCTGGTGAATGGATGAATGAATGATCTGGTGCCAGTTTCTGCTGCTGGATTTTCTCCCCTCTCACCATCCTTCCCCGTCCCATACTGTTTACCTTCTTCCTTCCTCCTGGAATCTTGAAGACAGGAAGGACAGAAGGTGATTAATTTTTTGTTAACATAAATAGCCCTGGTTAAAAAGATGGGTGGTGGAACGTAGTGATGCGTGTTTTGGTGGAGTTTGTTCTTGGACTTGGTTAACTATGTGTAGTCACTAAGTGTGTGGCGTGGAGCTCGATACGAATAGCCCTTTAACAGCCCACCACCCTCCACCTCAGTTAAGGAAATGGTCCAGGAGGATGTTTGGTTATCACTCACCTACCCCCATCCCATATCTGCAGGATTTTAAATATATTTTATTGATTTTTTTACAGAGAGGGAAGGAGAGGAATAGAGAGCTAGAAACATCGATGAGAGAGAAACATCGATCAACTGCCTCCTGCACTGTCCCCACTGGGTATGTGCCTGCAATCAAGGTATATGCTCTTGACCGGAATCGAACCTGGAACCCTTCAATCTGCAGGCCGACGCTCTATCTACTGAGCCAAACCGGTTAGGGCAATGGTTGGCAAACTTATTAATCAACAGAGCCAAATATCAACAGTACAACGACTGAAGTTTCTTTGGAGAGTCAAAATTTTTAAACTTAAGCTTCTTCTAATGCCACTTCTTCAAAATAGACTTGCCCAGGCTGTGGTATTTTGTGGAAGAGCCACACTCTGGGGGCCAAAGAGCCGCAGTTTGCCGACCACAGGGCTAGGACAATATCTGCAGGATTTTAGACAGGCAGCTCTGGAAGGACTGGCACAGGAAATCACTGTTCCTGTGGGGTCTTGGTTGGAGTATCTGGCTCAGTCCCAAAGAGTCTAAAGCACATGTGTCAAACACAAGGCCCGCGGGCCAAATCCATCCCGCCAGGCCTTGCAATGTGGCCCGCACCGCGCTGTCATCACTGCACTCCGCTGCGTTTCCATCACAATGACAGTTTATGACTGTTCAGTAAACCATTCAGCCCGCGATTTAGGCTGGATTTTAGATTTTGGCCCCTTCTCTGATTGAGTTCGACACCCCTAGTCTAAAGGGTGAAGATGATCCTGCCACCGATCCTGGGTGGCCTGAGGGAGGGCCACGCTGGCCTCCTCATGATGCTCAAGAGGCAACGTTTTACCCCAACCTCCCTTCACACCTTTCACCCCTCCCCGCTGACAGCTGTCAGTCTGTTCTCCGTACCTATGTGTCTGTCTCTATTTTGTAAGCCTTGAACACTTGAGGGAAAGTAGAGGGATCTATAATGTTTTTACATAGAGTCTCACTTAAAATATCTTACATTAATCAAGCCAGATAACATTGCTTTCCCAGTGTCTGCGTTTCTGTTGGACTGTTCTAGTGCGTAGGTACTTGATGGAAAGTCAGTTGTGCGTGTGTGAAGGTTCAGACAACGTATTGTGCCAGCATTTGAGACCTTATTTGGTGCCCAGGAGACATCCTCTCCGACCCCTGTGCGCCCCTCCTGCTGCTCCACTCTGTGCAGCTGCTCGGATGGGAGCAGGCTGTGAGGAGTGCTGTTTCTCGTTAGGTTTGAAATTTTAATTAGAATTCACTGTATTTGAAAGCTGATTTCTATAGTGAAAGGTTCAGGTTCTGCTTTTATAACTGGTGCTTGGCAAACCCGTGGCTGGAGGGAGCCCCTCCGACAGCCACTTAACTCTGAAAGTAGATGCTGTGTCTGCGTCGGTTCCCAAACCGGAGGCGAGGCCTCTGGGTGTGGAATCCACGCCGAAGTGTGTGTGAGCCTGCACGGGGAGCGCTGTCCTGGGAGCGTTTCCCAGCGTCAGCAAAGGCCCTCCGAAGAGGATGCTGGAATCCGATGCCTGGTGCGGCTGGTTCCTCTCGCTCGCTCGCTCGCTCGTGTCTAGACCAAACAGAGACACGTCCTCTCCGCCAAGCCCTCTGTGACGTCACAGGCAGGCCCCACGGACAGACAGTGGCTACTTCTTACACTTTTCCTTTTCTGGCTGCGGGAGATTTAACCTCTTCCTCAGCTGCTGTATCCATTGTTTTTTTTTTTTTTTCGGTTGGAGGACATGTACTTTTACATGACTTAGGACATCTAGTTGTGATGTCTTAAATGATGTAAAATAGATCTTATTGTCTAGAGAAGTGTTAGGGTCACAGCAAAAATGAGCAGAAAGTACGGAGTTTCCTTATGCTGCCTGCCCCTCTCCAGCCTCCCCCACTACCGACACCTGGAACCTGGTCGGTGCGTTTGTGAGAATCCATGAACTGGCATCGACCCATCATTGTCCTGCAAAGTCCATAGTTCATAATAGCGTTCATTCTTTTTGTTTTAAAGATATATTTTTTTGATTTTTTTTAACAGAGAGATAGTCAGAAACATCGATGAGAGAGAAACATCAATCAGCCACCTCCTGCACCCTCCCTACTGGGGATGTGCCCACAACCAAGGTACATGCCCTTGATTGGAATCGAACCTGGGATCCTGCACTCTGCAGGTGGATGCTCTATCCACTGAGCCAAACTGGTGAGGGCTATTAGTATCAACGGAGACTCCAGCTCCAGTGGCCAATGCAGTACTCTCCTCCTTGTGCCCAATGGCTGGCCTGCTCCTTTGCTGTAACATTGGGGTGCAGCGCTCTCAGACTCGCCCAAGGTCAGAGCAGAGGCTCAGGCATTGGCCTGGGAGCTGAAAGGGCTGAATTACTCCCACCAGCGCTCAGTGATAAAACCGGAGCCTTGATTTTGTCAGCGGTGACCACACTGAAATCTCCAATCTTGCAGAATCTGACACTATTATAATTGTATTGATGCCTCTAATGTTTGGGTTCTGTCTCAGCCATGCCTGTTTCCCTTTTCTGTAATCTGTTCCACCAGGGTTTATTTTGCAGGAACATGTGATGGGGCATGCCTGAGATGGACAGACAGGCCAAATCTCTTAATTGCTATCTATCTATCTATCTATCTATCTATCTATCTATCTATCTATTTAAAAATATTTTTATTGGTTTCAGAGAAGAAGGGAGAGGAAGAGACAGATAGAAACATCGATGATGAGAGGAATCATTGATTGGCTACCTCCTACACGCCCCCTACTAAGCCTTGACTAGGAAATGAGCCCTGGACTCCTTGTTCATGGGTTGACACTCAACCACTGAGCCACACTTGCCGGGGCAGGCCAAGTCTTTAGGGCTGCGCTACTCGGCTGTGAACAGCTTAAGAAGCTCTTGGTTATGGAAATAAGTCATAAAGCCACAGAAGGGTGCAGCTTCTTCAGAAAGTAAAAATCTACTTAGCATGTTGATGAGAAAGGAGAATCATTACCCCGTGAGAGCCCAGCAGTAAGACTCACGTTCACCTGGACATTCCCTCCGGCGTGGCCAGCGGCTTTCGCCCATGGCTTCCCGAGGCTCCAGCACAGGCTGCTCTGGGTGGGTCACCCCCCAGGAGAGGAGCTGGTGGGAGCTCAGTGCCCAGGGAGCGTGTCATGGCTTCCTACACGCTCCCTGACTGTCTCCCGGCCGCCACGTCCCCGCCACGTCCCCGCAGCAGGCGGGCCTGTGGAACTCGTTGATGGCCATTTTGCAATCTGACTCACCAGGGGCCTCAGAAGACTCCTTAGCTTCTCACCACTTCCTGCAGCATCTGGGCTGAGAGATGCAACTAGAGATAGTGGGTGAGACGCAGGCTTGCTCAGGGGGAAGCTCCTGGGTGAACTTGGAGGTGTGTGTGACTTGGGCGGCCACGAGCCTGGAATCTCGCCCCTGTCATCTGAAAAAGGCCCTGCTTACCGGGCAGGAAGCATAGCCCTTGTACAACTTAATTCAACATTGTCTCAAGGAATCCTCTTTCTAGAACTGGAAACACATGCACGTGGCTTTTGGCCACATGTGGCCTTAGTGTCTTGTTAGACCCTGTGGTAGCGGGTGCCAAGGTTTAGGGGAAATGAATGGGACGTTTGCAGAAGAGTAAATATATATACAGGGGGTTCCCCACACATGTAGATGCACTAGAACAGCTGACCGCTCCGTGTTGAAGGTGAAATGTACTTTAATAAACATCGCCTTTATAACCATGCCAAGTGTGTGTTCACGCTGTTGTGGGGACACCCTGTATGTATGTACTTATCATACTTCTCCTCCTGAGAACTGGGAAAAGCACTCCCCCATTGTTTTGATTTCACGAGGAGGCAGCTGGGACCTGGTTGCAGACGTGGCTGACCTGAGGGATGGTAGTTAGAAACCTCGGCACTGAATGCAGGGAAGGCGCAGGGGAGCCCGGGGGCCTACCACCGGCCTGAGGACCTCAGCATCCCCTGGCCCAGCTGGTAGGGGACTGGGTGACGTCGGGAATGAGTGTCACCAAGGGAGCTCCATCTCCACGTCCCTAGGTACAGATGTCTGCCGCCTTCCGAGGGACCTTGGAAGGTGATCTTGCACCGAATGAATGTATAATATTAATTTTTGTTCAGATGAAGCCCGATGCTTCATTTTTCTCCCCAGGGGGGGGGGGAAATGTAGCTTTTCAACATCGTGAATTCTGCGAAAGCCGTGGTCGGCAAACTGCGGCTCTCGAGCCACATGTGGCTCTTTGGCCCCTTGAGTATGGCTCTTCCACAAAATACCGCGGCCTGGGCGAGTCTATTTTGAAGAAGTGGCATTAGAAGAAGTTTAAGTTTTAAAAAACGTGGCTCTCCAAAGAAATTTCAGTCGTTGTACTGTTGATATTTGGCTCTTTGACTAATTGAGTTTGCCAACCACTAACGCATTTCAGTGTTCGTTTCCCTGGACCCTCAATCCAGCAAAGAGACAGCGTCCTGGACCTTTTGGGAGATAGTGGTCCAAGTTCCTATTTGTTCTTTTATTATTTTACTTAAAAAAAAAAAATCCTCACCAGAGGATAGTTTCCCATTGATTTTTAGAGAGAGTGGAAGAGAGAGGGAAAGACAGAAGTATCAATGTAAGAGAAACACTTCGATTGGTTGCCTTTTGCACAAGCCCCAACCAGGGCCCAGACGGGGAAGGAGCCTGCGATGCAGGTACATACCCTTGACGGGAATCAAACCCGGGACCCTTCAGTCCACAGGCTGACACTCTATCCACTGAGCCAAACCAGCCAGGGCCAAGTGCCTGTTTTCTTCCTCTTGGTGAAATGGGAGTGACTTTGCTTAATTAAAACTGGAGAACCATTGGCAGCCCTTGTAGAGTGACAGCAAGTTTCTTTCGAGGCCGGTAGTTTCCCAAACCAGCAATAGGAGGTAGAGAGCATCAGCGGAGAGGAATCTGGTAGCAGATGTGTTCGGGAAATGAAAGGATGCTGCTCCCTGCGTTTTGAAGGATGACGTAACGGGAGTAGTTGGCTGGCATTTCCTCTATTAAAGGAATGCAGGCACCGTTTTTCCTTGGAAATCAAGACCCATGTATTTCTCTACAAGCCTCCTGGGACTTGGAAACTGCTACTTGCTTGCTTATAACTGTTCCTGGTTTTCTGTCCAGCCAATGAGGGGAAGTTTAAACCTTGCTTCCATCCACAGTGCACTTTATGTGTTGTGACCCTTGTTGGCATTCTAAGTCAGTGTTCTAAAACCATGTCAAATGATTCTGATGCAAACATGGGAACTACAGTATCTACTGAGTTTTCCCAGAAAAACGTGTCCTTCGGAGGGATTAGAGGAGGAAGGCAGGGCAGGCGTGGCGAGAGGCCGTTGCTGATGGCTGTGTCTTCAGTGCTAAGCTTAGTCTGTGGTGAGGGGCTGGTGTGGGATGGGCGGCAGGGAAAGGTTTGAAGAGGGGTCTGTGTGTGCAGGTAGTTCCGTTTAAAGAGTCACAGCTGGGGTTGTTGGCGTGGTTTGAGGGGGTGAGAGGCCCTGGGGGTGCCACCCTGGGGTGCTGAGAGGTAAAACAGAGAGGAGGTGTGATGTCTGGATTTTTTTGAAGGTTGGGAGGAACGGGATTAGGCCCAGCTTTTCACCTCTTCAACGTGGAGAGAGGGAGAAAAATGAAATACGTGAAAGGGTAGGAGCCGTAATTGATCTGGAGGGTGGTTAAAACCGGGGAGATCGGTGGGTTCTTTGGGTGAGCGGAGAAGCCAGGTGGGTGATCAGTGAAAAGATCTCCCACTTTTGTAGACAGAGAACACGCTATAGAACTCTGCGTTTATGAATCAGGCATACAGCCGCTTCCAGATTGCTACTTTGCAAGTTAGCTGGTGGCATTCTATATTTGTTTAGAAACTTTCATGTTGTATTTTTTTTAGATGCTTCCCTCGTAGCCTTATTTAGAGGAGGATCTGCCACAGGAATACTTTGTAGAGATGCATTTTTGTGTGTATTTCTAAGCGTCACTTAAATCATCCTCTGCCCACAGGAGAGATTGATTTCTCCTGCAGAAGCCATGGAGCTTGGAGAGGGACGCTATGCCCTTCTCCCATAAGCTCAGGTGACATCAGCTGTGCTAGTTACATTTCCTAAATAATGCTATTTTTTAAAATCCTCACTTGAGGATATTTTTCTTTTTCTTTTTAAATAAGTCTTTATGGTTGAAAGTATTACATGTGTTTCCCTTTTCCCCCATTGCCCTCTCCCATTCTCTCTTTTCTCCCAAAGATATTTTTTCCACTGATTTTTAGAGAGAGTGGAAGGGAGGGGGAGAGACACATAGAGAGAAACATTAATGTGAGAGAGACACATCGATTGGTTGCCTCCCACATACCCCTGACCAGGGCCTGCAACCATGGTATGGGCCCTTGACCGGAATCGAACCTGGGACTCTTCAGTCTGCAGGAAGATGCTCTGTCCACTGAGCCAACCCGGCCATGGCTGTCCTAGGTAATTTTCGTACAGTGAGGCCTAGTACAGTAAAAAAGCCCATTAGGATGCATTCCCCTAGGAGCAAGCACAGTGGAAAACAATTCATTTTGCTGCCAATAAATATTTATTGAACGTCTCCTGCCAGTCTCTGGGCAGGGCCCTTGGATACCTCTCTCCATGCCTGTCCTACTGAAGTTTCAGAGTAACCTCCATGTTTCCATAGAAAGCCATTCGAGTAGGAAAATTAATAGTGAAGCAATTGCAAGCACTAGGTGCCTCCATAATAATAGTAAATATTTAATGTCTCCCTACGAAATAATTGTATTCTTAATTAGAAATCCAGCTGCTGAAAGTGCAACAAATTAAGTTCTCGGATGACTATCATGACCCAATAAATACATATCTTAATAATGCATGGGGATGGCTTCTTTACAAAGATGAGTGTAGCGGTGTAGCCATTGGGGTCTCCGTTGTCAGCACAGCGGGTATTTACACACATTTCCCTCTTGCAGCCATTTCTACAGCAGGGACGGAGCAAGGTGGGGAAGGTCAGCGTGGGCACCGGGTCAGAGGTCAGCAGGTCAGAGTCATGTCTGATGCCGTTGGATTTGGAAGTGGAAGGATTGGCAATATTGCACTGTTCCAAAGAGTGGCTCAGGGGTATGGGTGCACACTCTATACTCAGCTCAGCTCCAGAGAGGAGTGGTTAGAACAGGGGTTGGTAAACTCATTAGTCAACAGAGCTAAATATCAACAGTACAACGATTAAAATTTCTTCTGAGAGCCACATTTTTTAAACTTAAACTTCTTCTAACGCCACTTCTTCAAAATAGACTCGTCCAGGCTGTGGTATTTTGTGGAAGAGCCACACTCAAGGGGCCAAAGAGCTGCATGTGGCTCTCAAGCTGCAGTTTGCCAACCATGGGGTTAGAATAGAAGCAAAAACCCCGTCAGTTGCCCTCACTCCTCCTTTTGCAGGACCAACCTGTGGACAGTATCTCCAATTCACTGAAAGGAAGGGAATGTTAAGTTGGAAATACTTCTGTGAGCCTAGGGAGACCATGTTGTAAACAGAAACAGGGCTTAAGAATTTAATGGGGCCCGGCCAGGGTGGCTCAGTGGTTGAACCAGGAGTTCGTGGGTTCTATTCCCATGCAGAGCACATGCATAGGTGGCAGGCTTGATCTCAGTGCGGGACATGCAGGAGGCAGCAGATCCATGATTCTCTCTCCTCATGGATGTTTCTGTCTCTCTCTCTTTGAAATCAACAAAAATATATGCAGATAAACCAAGAATTTAATGTAAAGAACATGCTAGTAGTCAAAGATGTTTTATCAATAAAGAAAACCAAAAGCTTAGCGGGAGAGACGTAGGGGCATAGCAAGACAGAGAAATGGAAAGGCCGGCATAGGCTGGGGTTGACTGGTAACGTGTGACTGTTAGTTGGTAAGTCAGACTCTTCATTATCGGTGACAGAGGACTGGAGGCCGTGTTGACCAGGTGAGGATACCTTGGCAGCTTTTCCTTTTCAGCGATCAAGTCAGCAGCCCAGTTCCTAGCCCGTCCACCTCCCCCAGCAGGCCTGGGTCCGAGCTCAGCGTGCCGCCCGCGCTCAAGGCTCCTGCACCGCGGAGCCAGCTCCCAGCCTCCCGCCTCCCGGCGCCTGTGGTTGGGGCAGGTAACTGGAAACAGATGTGCCAGTGAGAACCGCTAGTTTCTCCGGAGCCTTGGGCCTGTGGGGGCGGGGAGGGAGGTCTGCCTTGCCGAACCCTTTGTGCTCCTGTTGCAGGCAGTTCCCGGCCTCGGCAGTACTGGCCGCGTTCTGTCCAGATGCTGGCCCTGCTGCTGCTCAGGGGGCTGCTGACTTAGGCGGAGAGGAGCCGGGTGGGGATGGGGGTGGGTGGGATGGGGATGGGGGTGGGTGGGGAGGATCCCCCTTTCCTGATGCTAATCTCTCTCTCCCTGGCCTGTTTCCTGTCTGAGGCCCGTGGGAGGGGGGGGGGGGCAGGCTGATTTCCTACCTTGCACCCGCCTCTCTGAGTCTCCTGTTCAACGGGCATCCGGCTCCTCGGCAGCCTTGCTCACAGGGCGATGGCTGCGAAGTGAGCCTGCACTCCTTTCCGAGCCAGCAGCCTCTGTGCCTGGGGGACAGTGAGGTGGGGGGACAGTGAGGTGGGGGACAGTGAGGTGGGGGGACAGTGAGATGGGAGGGGGGGCAGTGAGATGGGGTGGGGCAGGTGAGGGAGGGAGAAGCCAGTGTGAGATACCCGCCCCAGTAGCTCCCCCACAGCTGGGCGGTGGGGGAGGGGGATGAGCACCAGTGCAGGGCAGTCCAGGGACCAGCTTTGTCTATCTGCAGCCCCGGGTGGGGTAGTGGGGAGGCGCCCAGCAGGAAGTTCCCTGAAAAGTGCTGTCCGGGCCATGACGAGCTGGCTGTGAGTGTCCGTGGCCGGAGTCCACAGGCTGGGAGGCGGAGGAGCACTGGGCCCAGGTCCGTGGCAGGAGGGCTGGGAGGCGGAGGGGGCACTGGGCCCAGGTCCGTGGCAGGAGGGCTGGGAGGCGGAGGGGGCACTGGGCCCAGGTCTGTGGCAGGAGGGCAGGAAGGCGGAGGGGACACTGGGCCCAGGTCCGTGGCAGGAGGGCAGGAAGGCGGAGGGGACACTGGGCCCAGGTCCGTGGCAGGAGGATAGGAAGCTCTGTGCAGTTGGCACAGGCCTCAGTGGGAGACCCCGCGGAGAAGGCAGCACAGGTGTGTGGGGGCCCCTGCAGGTCCCCTGAGGAGTCGGGGTCCGTGCAGCCACGGGTGATGAGGGAGAGAAGGGAAGTGGCAGGCACAGGAAGCTGACGGCGGTGGGGAGGGCACGTCTCACTGGCCGCCTGGTCTGGAGGGCACTGCGGCAGCCACCCTCCCCTGAGGGGGCAGTGCCTGGTGCAGGCACAGGCAGGTCCCCTGCCCCCTCCGTGTTAGGAACCCACCCTCACGGCCTTGTTGCTTAGCAGAGGGCCGTGCTCTGTCCCCAGCTCCTCCTCAGCCCACCGCGATGATGCTCTATCAGCCTGGAGATGTGGCCGCGGGATGGGTGTGCGAGTGGCTCCCAACTCAGCCCTGTGTCTTGTGGCTGTGGAATGTCACCCAGCCTGAGGCCAGGGGAGAAGGGTATTGAAGGGTGTTCTTTAAGAAGAAGAAGCGGCCGAAACCGGTTTGGCTCAGTGGTAGAGTGTCGGCCTTACCGGCCACTGAGCAGCCCTTGAGGCAGAGCCGCTCCACCGAGACCCAGAGGTAGAAGGGCATCTGCCCTGCCCGGCCCATGTGGCTCAGTGGTTGAGCGTCCACCTATGAACCAGGAGATCTCGGTTCCATTTCCTATGCCAGGGTTATGGGCTTGATCTCCAGGAGGCAGCCAATCAGTGATCCTTTCTCCTTATTGATGTTTCTATCTCCCATTCCTCTTTGAAATCAATAAAAACATAAAAATAAAAAAATAGGCCAGGACTGGTTTGGCTCAGTGGATGGAGCGTTGGTCTGCGGACTGAAGGGTCCTGGGTTCGATTCCGGTCAAGGGCCAAGTACCTTGGTTGCGGGCACATCCCCAGTGGGGGATGTGCAAGAGGCAGCTGGTCGATGTTTCTCTCTCATCGATGTTTCTAACTCTCTGTCCCTCTCAATTCCTCTCTGTGTAAAATTAATAAAATATATTTAAGATAAAAATAGGAAGAAAGACATCAGCCCTAAACAGCACCCAGCCCTGTGGCCACCCCCTGCCCCGGGACATGGTGTCTGTGCAGACTTTTGCGACTGTGAATGAAGAGACGCTGAATACTTGAAATGAGGCACTGTCCATAGGCAAACCAAGTTTACGAGCCGTGGTTTTTATTTTCTAAGCCAGATTTGGCCTCTGCCTCTGTCACATGGCAGAAGCCCTGGAGTACTTAAAATGACAAAGGACTTTGTTGCACGTTGGGCGCCCTGGAGGCAGGTGCCAGCGTGGGAGTTTGCGGTGCGAGGTGCTCATTCGGGCTGACAGGACATCTGGGAAGGGGAGGACGCAGGACTGGGCCGAGGGAGAGGCTGAGGCCTCCGCCGCCCTGGGGGGAAGCCCTGGAATGAGAACTTACAGGCCGGGCGACTCGCTTTGCAGATTGCTGGGCTCCGCCAGCAGGTGCTGGTGTAGTGGGACCCGCAGGGAGGGTGTGATCTCCAGGAGGCTGCTTTCTGCTCAACCCACCACAGCTCCCGCCAGCTCCCCACGCCCCACCGCGGCCTTGGTGTGTGTCCTCACTGCGCGTCCGTCACCCCGGCACTGTTATCACTCCCGCTGTGTAGATGAGGAAACTGAGGCCGAGAGCATGTTCGCTAACGTCCCTGGTCTAAGCACCTCACTGTGTCTGTGAGGACTGGGTTCCATGTGCCATGTCCCCCCGGCGATGTCCATGTGGGCTTGATGGTTCTCCCTCCCCCTCCGTCCGACCCCACGCACTGGCTCCGTGGGCAGTGCCTGCCCCGTGCCGTCAGAGGACGGCCCAGCAGCTGACTCGGTCTCGTTCTGCTGTTTCTTTTGTGGTGGGTGGAGTAGCTTACAGGTAGATTAGCAGGGAGGTGGAGATACCTGAGTCCTTTTAAGTTCCCAGCGTTTATCGCCTGATCAGCTTAAGGAATTAATTTTTCAAATCCTTGACGTGCCTGCTGGCTGCTTGTCTTGAGATAAGATTGTCCTCGTGGGTTGTTTCTGGCATGCGCAAGGACATCTGATTGAGGGCCTCTTTCTTCAAGAGCACCTTGGGCCTTGGGGATGTCACTGCCCAGGCTCCGGCCGACTGGGGTTTGCGGGTGAACCGGCGGCTGGCAGCGGCCTCCGGAGTCTGATGTGCTCTCGGGAGGCGCTGGCCTGGCTCCATGGCCCCGGCCCTCTCCCCCTCTCTCTGCGGGGGTGGCGTCCGCTCAGTCTCAGTGGCCCATGGAAAAGGTTCCTGAGTCTTCTCCAGGTCCCCCCCCCCCCCCCCCCCCCCCGGGGAAAGACCTTGCTGCTGTGTGATGGGATAATTTTGTCTTTTGAGCAAATCAGATGAGAAATGACCGCGAGGCTATGAGGTTGGCCGCAGGCAAGTTCAGTGAACTCTTAGAATTGTGAGCCTGTTCAAGTGGACACAACAGGAGCACAGCGCTTAGTATGATAGTGGAATATTTTTGAGGCCAGAATTCTTTTTAAATAGTTTAATTTTTAAAAGTTACAAAACATGTGTTCACTGTTGCAATGAAGACTCCGCTCCCATACCCTTCAGGCCATTAAGATGAATAGTTGCGTGTGTGTTTGAACACGTACGCATATATATGCACCCACTTTTTTCCATTTGTTTTTCCTAAAAATATGATTCTAAATATATGTATATTTTAATCCTCACCAGAAGACATGCTTAGAGAGAGGAAGGGAAAGAGAAAGAGAAAGAGAGAGAGGGAGAGAGAGAGAGAGAGAGATGCTACATGCCCTGACTGGGAACAGAACCAGTATCACTTCATTCAGTGCGAAGGATGATGCTCAACCAACTGAGCCACTCTGGCCAGGTTGATTCTAAACATTTTACCAAGTGCTTTATCCACAAAACAATGTATTATGGACCCCCCCCTCCCCCCGCCCACCCCCTCCGGTCAATATAGATCTTTATAATATTCCATGGTGCGATGTATCACGATTTATTCTATCATTTTTCCTATTGGTAGCCATTCAGCTCCTTTCCGATTTTTGTTATTAAAACAAGCTGCACGGACGTTCTTAGTCCCAGCGGTGCTCCACTGCCCGGGGTGGGTGGCCGCGGTGAGTGAGGCGTGGTGCTCACGGCTTCTAGAAGGCCACATTGCAGGGGGGAAGCCGAGTAAAAGGGGAAGCGATATGCAGACTAGGAAGCGGCAGCAGCAGCGATAAGGGCTCGGAGGAATGAAGCTGCCATGTCAGAGGAGCGCCTCCCCGCAGGTGGTGTAGGCCGAGGCCACACGCCCTGGATGCCCGCAGAGAGAGCGGGCAGGGCAGGCTCTTGCTGGGGGTCCTTTGTGAGTGGGGGCTGCCAGCTCCCGTCTGCAGAGGGTGTAGGGAGTCCCTGCCCTGCGCAGAAGCCCCACTTCCCCCGGCCCCTCAGCTCTAGGCGTTACTGGTCTTTCAAAAGTCACACCTACCTACTGGGTGCCTCACGGACACTTCCCTGAGTGCTGACGAGGTTAGACAGCTTTCCGTAGGTGCGTGGCGTTTGCACATGTCTCTTCCTTGAATATTAACGTTGTCATTAAAAACACATTGGCTTGCTAAAACCGGCTTGGCTCAGTGGACAGAGCGTCGGCCTGCAGACTGAAAGGTCCCAGGTTCAATTCCGATCAAGGGCATGTACCTTGGTGTACCTGGGCACATCTCCAGTAGGGGGCGTGCAGGAGGCAGCTGATGAATGATTCTCTCTCATCGATATTTCTAACTCTCTATCCCTCTCTCTTCCTCTCTCTAAGAAATCAATAAAATATATTAAAAAAAACCCAAACAAACACATTGGCTTCTCTGGCCTCTTCTGACCACGTCGTAGGTGCTCTGTGTCTGGGGGAGCCGGTGCCTCTCCTCTGTCTTGACTTCCGTTCTCTTTCTTGTTCCTCCACCTGGTTCCTTCAGCCCCAGAGAGGAGCAGCCCTGAGGGATTGTGGACCCGGGGCCTCGGGCCCAGGAGCTTTTACAAAATATCTTTATGGACGTCAGAGAGGAAGGGAAAGGGAGAGGGGGATGGAATCATCGATGATGAGAGAGACTCATTGGTCAGCAGCCTCCTGCACGCCCCTACTGGGGATTGGGCCAGCAACCCCCTGCAAGGGCCCTGACCGGGAATCGAACCGTGACCTCTTGGGTCACAAATATTTGGTTCGTAGGTCAACACTCAACCACTGAGCCACGCCGGTCGGGCACGGAGGTTTCTCTTATTTCCAGCCCAGCTGTCTCTCCTCAGCACGCGTCTGCTTGTTGCTTCTCAGCACTTCCACCAGGACGTCCCACGTGTGCTTCAGATTCCTTTTCCACCTGTCTTTCCATCCTCCCAAACCTGCCTCTCCCACGGCCCATCCCTGTGGTTAGTGCCACTGCCGTGTGCCGAGTGGTCCAGTCTGAAACCTGGGCTTATTCTTCATTCTCTGTCCTTCCTCCCTCTTCGCCTCCTCGTGGCCCGTGGCTGCCAGGGCTGTGGCGCGGCCTCCCACGCCAGTGCTTGACGTGTGCTCTCCCTCCTCCAAGCCCAGAGACAGCCTGCCGCCTGGGCAGGGCGTGCAAGGCCTTCACACTGGTCCCCACCTGCCCTCTCTCCCTCAGCTCCCCCCTCCTACCCCTGCTCCAGCCCACGTCTGTCCCTCTAAGTCCTCAGACTTCTCACCTGCGAGCCATAGCACCTCCTCCCACCCCCACCCCTGACCCCCCACCCCTGACCAGGGCATTTGGGAATGGGGAGGCATCACTCTAGGCATTATAATGAAGGGAGCTGCCGCCAGCAGTCACTAGTGGGGTCAGAGGTGGTAAATACCCCGCAGTGTGTGGGATGCCTCTCAAAGGGGAATTGTCCCGCCCAGGCGGCAGGTGGCCACCCTGTTGAGAAACACAATGGTGCTGTGTCAGGCCTCCTCCTCGGTGCCAGCCGTTCCGGAGGAGATGCTGGGGACTCCTCCCTGCGTCTGATCCCAGTTAAAACGCCACGTTCTCTCTGAAGCCTCCTGTGCTCCTCACACCAAAGCCAGTGGCTCCAGGCTGCTGGCACCTCCTGGGGAGCGCCCTTGGCCTGTGTCTTCCCCGCAGAGGGCTGGGCCCTGGCCTGGCCGGTGCCGCCAGCTGGTGGGTGTGCAGGAAGGTAAAGGGGTGGAGTGGCTGCAAGGGGTGAAGCCACGGCCTTTCATCCGTGCCGTTCTGGAATTGGGCTTTGCTTGCCGCACTTGATTTTGATCTCTCTCTCTCTCTCTCTCTCTCTCTCTCTCTCTCTCTCTTCTCTCCCCCCCCCCCCTTCTCTCTCTGGCACGCGCTTCTTCATTAGTGCAGATTGGCTGCCTTCCATAGCTACAGTCATCTGTACTTCCTCGAGGCACTTAGATCTTGGCCCTCTTTGCTCCGAGGTGTGATGGCAGTAGTTACAGCTCCTGTTTCCAAGGCAACAGCCTTCCGGCCGGAGGAGAGTGCTTCTCTGACTTAGTGCACCTCCATTAGGGGAGAGGACCTATGGCTGCTCCCCGTAGTCACACTCGCCCTCTTTATTGCTTCTAAAAGGCCAGTGGGCATTAGCCAGGGCAGGGCGGGATAGCATTCTGCTCTCGCAATGTAGAATGTTTGACTGAAGCCACAATGCATGCAGAGGACAGTGCGTGTAGTAAGCATACATTCCACCAACACACCTGTCACTGTGCATGCAAAACACAGTACGTGTGGTAAATGCACATTCTACCAACACACCTGTCATGATGCATGCAGAAACAGTGTGTGTGGTAAACATATATCCCATCACCAACCGGGTAAGTAACACCCAGATCAAGAAGCAGAGCTTAATGATTTTCCCTTGATATCTTTTTCTAATGGGGTGACATTGGTTCCTAAAATCGTTTAGGTTTCAGATGTACAATTCTATGATGCCTCAACTGTGTAGTGTGATCTGTCCATCACCATTTGTCCCCTTCCCCTTCTCCTCCTCCCCCACCCCCTTTCCCTCCAGCGGCCACACTTACTCCTGGGGGGAGACCTCGGCCTCCCTTCCCGAGAGCCTTCGCTCTTCCTTCGGGCACCCGGTGCCCGGCCCTGAGCGCACAGCACAGGAGACAGCCGGTTACCACGCAGGAGAGGCGGCCTGATGGGAGGGGTGGGTGGGAAAGGGGGAGAAGCATAAAAGAGCTGAGACATTACATGAAAGACTTCGTAGGGATTTGGCATTGAAGGCGTGCCGAGAGCGTCTCCGAAATACAGGCTGTTCCCAGGGTGGCCTTCCCCCAGCGGGCCCTTCACCGGGGGCCAGACACGTGGACACAGTCCTGGCCTCTCCCCAGGAAGGCGGGTGGGGTGCTGCTGCACAGGGCAAGGAAGTGTCGCCCAAAATGGCTGATGTAGAAGATGTTTGCCCATTTCTGAGGCCACGCTTTTATCCATTCACTTGTTTACTGTGTAATGGGCACCTGTCATTAGCCAGGCACTTTTCCGGGGGCTGAAGATACAGTAGAGAGCAAAGCAGACAGAACCCCTGGAGATTAATCTAGAAGGCTGGGTCTGGAGCAAGAAACTCCATGAAATGAGAGGCTCAAACTAAAAAAAAAACCAAAAACATTTCATTGATTTTTTTTTTTATAGAGAGGAAGGGAGAGGGATAGAGAGTTAGAAACACGGATGAGAGAGAAACATCAATCAGCTGCCTCCTGTACACTCTCTACATGCCCTTGACCAGAATCGAACCTGGGACCCTTCAGTCCACAGGCCAACGCTTTATCCACTGAGCCAAACTGATTAGGGTTCTAACTTTTTTTAAAAAGTATTTTTAGTAGATTATATAGAACATTTTTCTACTTTGCACATAGATTAAATGGAAAACATATTTTTAAGGCTTCCAAAACTGGCTCTGTGAATGTCCTATACCACATTGAAAGTCTCTTTGGAGCGTACCCCATTAGTTCACTTTTCATCACAAAGGAGGTGGGACGTGAGTGGTGCTCCTTGCAGGTGGGGCATGGCAGGACGGAGAGGTACTGCGTGCCTGAGGTTTCACAGGGGCCAGGACGCGCTCCTATGCCCGCGCTGGGAGATTCCCACTTCCAAGTTCACATCCTGGGCTGGTACTGCCATTCCGTTTGTATAAAGAAAAAGGGAAGAACAAGTCCAAGCTTTTTTTTTTTTTTTTTTTTTTTTTTTTGTGTGTGTGTGTGTGTGTGTGTGTGTGTGTGTGTGAAAAAGTCCGAATTTTAAATATAAAAGGTGAAAAAAGTCGAGTGATTGAATGTTTGTGTGATCAGCTCTGAAACGAATTCCTCACCGCTGGCTTTCTGGGTCAGACCCAGACCTGCCTGGATGTTAGTGGCTTAACTGACGCCGAAGGCTAGAATTTCCCCCGTGGTCGTCCCTCCCCTCCCTCCTCTCGCGTGCTTCTAGAAAGCTCTTCACTGTTATTTGAGGCTTTCTAAATGATCAAAATGAGCAGCTACTGCAGCTTTTATCTTGGCCCTTAATCAGAAAGGGCTGAAATTGGGGGTGTTGGGTGAAGAATTCTTCAGCTGGCCGCCTCTCCTTGGTCCCTGGAAGACTGTGGGTTCAGCTGGCCGGCCGCGAGCACCCTCAGCACGGTCCCCCTTGCCTGCGTAGTGGCTTTGCTGTGAACACGAAGCCTCACGCCCGGCCAGTGTGGCTCAGTGGTTGAGTGTCAACCTATGACCCAGGAGGTCATGGCTTGATTCCTGGTCAGAGCACATGCCCGGGTTGAGGGCCTGATCTCTAGTGTGGGGCATGCAGGAGGCAGGCAATCAATGATCCTCTCTCATTGATGTTTCTATCTCTCTCTCCCACTCTAAAACATATCCATATCCATATCCATATCCATATCTATGAAAAAAGGAAGAAAACAAGCCGAAACCAGCTTGGCTCAGTGGATAGAGAGTTGGTCTGTGGACTGAAGGGTCCTGGGTTTGATTCCCGTCAAGGGCATGCATGTACCTTGGTTGTGGGCGCATCCCCAGTGGGGGGTGTGCAGGAGGCAGCTGATCGATGTTTCTCTCTCATAAATGTTTCTAGCTCTCTATCCCTCTCCCTTCCTCTCTGTAAAAAATCAATAAAGTATATATTAAAAACAAAACAAAACACAGAAAACAAAACCCCACGCTCAGCTTCCTGCTTGCCTGCACCCAGTGGGTGGCTCTCTGCTGCGAGAGGCAGCGTCTGGCTTACTATTTTTCACTGAAGGCCATTTTTGTGGAACATGTCACATGCTTTGCCCTCTAGACCGAGCTTTAACGACCACAAACCAACTGCGTAGGCTTTGAGCGGCAGCCCTTGGAGGATGTGATAAAACGCCTTCGCCGCCAAAGCTCCGTTTGCGAGCCCATGGGTGACGTGTTACACGGCTCCTGCAGCCTGCCTTTGGCCTTTCTTTGTGATATCGTGGAACGGTGCGCTCTGTCAGAGGTTAGAGGGAGGCCGTCCCCGCCGGTCGGTCTGCGGTCGTCTCCCGGCAACGTTGAATATGCTGCGTTCATAAATGGTCCCAATTACAACCCTCTCCGCGTCCGAGAGCGCCCGCAGTCAGCAGCCGAAGAGCCACAACACAGAACACTCAGTCATTTTTAATATTAGACAGGGCGGAGGCAGTCAAGGCAGGGACACCCACAGCCCAAGCTTTCCTTTTAGAAAAGCTTTTACTTAAGGCAGCACAGGAGCGCTTCTGTGACTAAAATAAGAAGCGGCCCCCGGCCGGCCGGCCGGCCTGCGGGCGGGTGATGGTGAGCTCACCCTGCCTCGGGGCTGCGCTGGGCTGGGGGATCGGGACCGAGGGCCGCTCCGAGAACCCGGGTCTGCAGGGGGCTCCCTCCCGCCAAGGAAGTGGTGATGGCTGTTACACAAGTGAGAACGTTTAGTGTCTTTTAAAAGATTCGGTGTTCTTTTTTTTTTGAGTTTTAGCTTCACAGCAAAATCAAGAGGAAGGTGTACACATGCCCCAATGTACCCCCTGCCTCCCCCCAAGCCTCCCCCACTAACAGCTCCTCCCACCAAGTGGTATGTGTGTTATAACGATGACTCTAGATTAGGGGTGTCGAACTCAATCAGAGAAGGGGCCAAAATCTAAAATCCAGCCTAAATCACGGGCCGAATGGTTTACTGAACAGTCATAAACTGTCATTGTGATGGAAACGCAGCGGAGTGCAGTGATGACAGCACGGTGCGGGCCACATTGCAAGGCCTGGCGGGACGGATTTGGCCCGCGGGCCTTGTGTTTGACACATGTGCTCTAGATGGACACGTTGCGGTGCAATTTTTTTAAATGAAAAAACAAAACACATATTAATTTCAATCTGGTCATTTCATCCTAAGTAGTTTGTTCTGTTATCTAGAGTCTTGGGTTTGATTTCCTGAACTATTCCAATGAGACTTTTCTCTCCGCCCTCCGGGCTCGGGGCGATCGGTCCCGTTTCATAAGAGAAGGACTCCGGTGCCCAGGTGCCCCCTTTCCTGGCGGAAGGAGGTGGGGACCAGGTGCGCGCTGGGCTACGTGGGTGAGAGGGATGCCGGCAGTGAGACTTCCTCTTCCGCATGGATGCCCCGAGCGAGGGCGGGAGCTGCTGTGTGTGGGGACTACTTACTGTGGATCTTGATTTTGGTGAAAATCGATACTAATACAAGACTGACGCGGTCAGCCAACGTCAAACACTCACCATGGATGCGGAAACACAGTGGAAATTTTCTTTCAGGAAATGTAGGGTGCTTTCTCTTTTAAGGAACAGATAATAAAACAAAGGATAGTTGTCAAATTCAGAATGCTTCAAGATGCATCTGTTAGGAGACTGGTTTGGTCAAAATAACAACACAGAAATGTTTAAAAAAATATATTCTGTTGATTTTTTACAGAGAGGAAGGGAGAGGGAGGGTTAGAAAGGTCAGTGAGAGAGACTCATGGTTCAGCTGCCTCCTGCACACCTCCTACTGGGGATGTGCCCGCAATCAAGGTACATGCCTTGTCTGGAATCGAACCTGGGACCCTTCAGTCCACAGGCCGACACTCTGTCCACTGAGCCAAACCGGTCAGGGCCACAGAAATGTTTTTATTCTCATCTAGACAGGTCTGAGCGGGAGTGGACCAAGTCTTGCTGTTGGGGATCCAGGTGCTTTCTCTCTTACTGCTCTGACATCACTAGCTCCCAGCTCCCACCTTCCCGTGCAGATGGCTGCCCCAGGTTCTGCCACCGAGCAAAGGGAGTGAGAAAGGAGAGGGTAGCTCCTTACGACCTGTGGCTCAGATCCCATTGCCCACACCCAGTCCCGTGACTACTTCCCTGCCAGGGGCGCTGGGAAATGTACTCTTTTATTTCTTTTATTTTTTATTTTTCATTGGTTTCTAGAGAGGAAGGGAGAGGGAGAGAGAGATAGAAACATCAATGATGAGAGAGTAACATCACTGATGGGCTATCTCCTGCACCTCTCCCCCACCCCCCACCAGTGACAATGGAGCCCACAATCCAGGCATGTGCCCTGACTGTGAATCCAACTGTGACCTCTTGGTTCATCGGTTGATGCTCAACCACAGAGCCACACGGGGCAGGTAAGGGAAACATACCCTTTAGGTTGGCAGCCATGTGCCCAACGAAGCCTTCATTTATTTTATTATTTTTTAAAAATATATTTTATTGATTTTGTGCAGAGAGGAAGGGAGAGAGATAGAGAGTAGAAACATCGATGAGAGAGAGTCACCGATCAGCTGTCCCCTGCACACCCACTACTGGGGATATGCCCACAACCAAGGCACATGCCCTTGACCGGAATGGAACCGGGACCCCTCAGTCCCCAAGCCGACGCTCTATCCACTGAGCCAAACCGGTCTCGGCGAAGCCTTCATTTCGATAGAGGAAAGGGAGCGTGGGTATTGGGGAGCCAGCTAGGAGCCGTGCCCCACGGGAATAGCAGCCCATATTCTTAGTGTAGCTGGCTGACTGTGGCTTTTAGGGGAAGTCAGGGTTGGCACTGGGCCTTCTAAAGAGGCACCCTTACTCTTCACAAGCCATGCCGGGACACAGGCATGCTTACATCTTGCTGAGCGTGTTGCTCCGAGGCCCATGCTGGGAGAGTAGATTTTGGCTGTATTGTCCTTAAGGGAAAAGGAATTGCACTTTCTTTTAAACATGCTTTCTTGGTGGGAAGAAGGGGCTCGTCCTGGCATTCTGGAATCTTCACATGGGATTTCCACGCGTGCAAACCCAGGGGCATCAGAATGGGGAAGGGCTGCGGAAAGGGCCAGCCCTGGGCGCAGGCGGAAGTCTTTGGTGCCGGGGGGCTGGACTCTGGAGTTGCCAGTGGCCGGCCATTAGGGTGCCTCTGATGTTGGTTCTAGGAATGGAGCCCAAACATGACACGCTCACTGAGAACGCCCCCCGCCCCCTGTGAGTAGCCATGTCAATAAGTAATTTTAAGGGCCTGGGCTCTGAACGGATCTTATTAAAACAGAGCGACGCCTCTTATTTCTCCACCAGGAGAGAGTGCCAGAAAGCTAGGCCACTTAGTCCTTTCTGGCTGCTCCCCATCTGGATTTTGTTTATTGTTCTCTGCCCGGAGTGCTCCATCAGGGGGACTACTGTATGGCTAGGGGGGCTTGTTTGTATGAGGGTATGTGAAGGTTTTGTCCTGCTTGGTAGGAAGTGAGCTGTCCCTGACACTCAGATTCTTCTTTTTTTTTTTTTTTTTAAACCCACATATTTTTATTGATTTCAGAGAAGAAGGGAGAGGGAGAGAAACATCAATGATGAGAGAGAATCATTGATCAGCTGCCTCCTGCACACCCCCTACTGGGGATCAAGCCTGCAACCCGGGCCCGTGCCCTGTCTGGGAATGGAACCGTGACCTCCTGGTTCATAGATCGACGATCAGTCACTGAGCCACACCGGCCAGGCCAGATCTTATTGCATAGCCTAGCTTGCACCGTACATTATAACTTTTTAGTTGAGGTTTGTAGATTTGGGTGTGTTTGTGTTTTGCCCTCGGTTTTTCTCCAGTTCCATCACACACAGCGAAGGGGCTTTTGGCATCGGAGCCTTTCAGATCCTGTTTTCCTCCTCAGGGTGAACTAGACCTCCAGGCTCTGTCTTCTGGCCGTGTGGGAAGTTAGCAGGCCCGGTCTCTAGTGTAATATGGAGCTTAGTATATATCTTGTATCTCCAGCGTTGTTCGGGTCTTTTGCTTGGCAGTGAAAAGTCTCAGAGTCTGTAGGTCTCTGGTTGTCACTGAACCTTAAACTTCCTTCAGGAGACGCGTCAGGAATGACTGACTACAGGACAGATAGGGTGTCAACCACCCGCAGGCATCAAAGCGTCTTCTGGGGCATAAAGACTTAGGGCAAATGTTTCAGAAAAAAATCATCTTTTTTGTTGTTGTTGTTGTTTATCAAGAAAACCTGGGATGAATTTCCCTTTAAAAGATTGTTTGGTTCAGGGCTCTGCTTCCAGGAAAGATATTAATACCATTTTTCAGGGAGGCCCCTGAGACGAGTGATTTTGTTCAAGTTCAGAGAAGGCAGTGTGGCCTCTTCATGGTGCCGCATTATTTTTAATGAGTTATGGCAAGGGACTCTGCTTACAGATGAGCAAAGGGCAGCTCTAAGCCCCAGGAGGTACTTGGGGATGTTAGATAAAGTAAGGACTAGGGAAGGCAGACTACACCTCCATGGGGAGTCCGTCCTGTTGGCTCAGCCCTAGAACAGAGGCTTACCCCTATTGAATTTTTCCCCCAAATTTAATAAATCTTTATTGCTCAGATTATTACAATTGTTTCTCCTTTCCCCCTCTCCCTCATAGCTCCCTTCCACCCAGTTCCCACCCCACCCTCTGCTTTTACCTCCCCCCACCCTTGTTGAATTAATGACCGCGAACTAAAGGAGAGTTAACAGTGAAAAAGGAAGAACACAGGTTTGGAAGAGCAATGTTTTCAGGCAGCCTAAGGAGGGTTAGATCCTCGTGGACGGGGAAGGTAAAGAGAGGTTAGCTGCAGGAGTTTGGAAACGCTTGGTGGGCTAGAATAGAGCAACCCAGGGCAAGTTCAAAGCTGGACTTTGTTGTTGTTAATCCTCACCAGAGAATACTTTTCCCATTTCTCTTCAGAGAGTGGGAGGAGGGAAGGAGGGAGTGCGAGAGATTCATCGACCAGTTGCCTCTCTCATGTGCCTGACCAGGGGTATGTGCCCTTGACTGGGAATTGAACCCAAGACCCGTTGGTGCATGGGCTGATGCTCTAACTACTGAGCACACTGGCCAGGGCTCAACGCTGGGCTTTTAACTCCCAAGTCTCTTCAGTGCCTGTTTGTCTTGGCTTCTTCGGGTTATGAAACTACGTTTATGGAGAGGAGGCTGCGTCTGTTGCTGTGTGTGTGTGTGTGTGTGTGTGTGTGTGTGTGTGCGCGCGCGCAGCTGGGAGGGTGCCGGGGAATGCAGGGGTGCCCGTGTGTCAGTGTGAGCAGGAGCTGACCACCGAAGGCCTCAGGCAGGAAGGGTGCCTGGCAGTGGACACGCCTCACACCCCGGGGCCATGGGGCCACCTGCTTTTCACTCCCTAGCGAATCTGGTGAAACTCCTTGGACAGTGAACACTCACGTTATTGACTCTTCCGCAGGACTGTGTCGAAGGCTGTCTTCCCTAGTCTTTAAGAACCGGGAGGACATTTTAAGAAACACCTTTTATGTCCAGGTGCCCAGGTTTTGGTGGTTGGCTTCTCGGTTTTAGGGTGTGGGAAGTTCTCCAGTTCCCAGGGCCTGTCCTGGGTGTCTCCTTAGAGCAGCGATGACGTGTCTTCCTTTCAGAAAGGGACCCTGAAACAACACAAGAAGACATGTTTTGAAACACCATTTAAAAGAAAGTGGAACAACCACTAATCAGCAGGAAAATGCAAGACAAAACCACGATGCGATACCCCTTCGTACCCATTAGCATGGCTACTCCCTGAGAAACTGAAAACAGGGTGGTGGTTCCTCCAAAAGTTAAACATAGAATTGCCATTTGACCCACCCATTCTACTTCTGAGTAGATACCCCCAAAATTGAGAGCAGAGGCTTGAACTCATCGTTGTACTCCGATGATCATGGCAGCATGATCACAATAGCCCAGGGGTCGGCAAACTCATTAGTCCACAGAGCCAAATATCAACAGGACAACGATTGACATTTCTTTGGAGAGCCACATTTTTTAAACTTAAACTTCCTCTTTTACCAGTTCTTCAAAAATAGACTCGCCCAGGCCATGGTATTTTGTGGAAGAGCCACACTCAAGGGGCCAAGGAGCCTCATGTGGCTCGCGAGCCGTGGTTTGCTGACCACTATAATAGCCGAAAGATGGAAACAATGCAAATGTCCACCAGCAGATGAATGAATACACAAAATGTGGCATATCCACACAACGGAATATTATTCTGCCTTAGAAAGGAAGGACTTTCTGATAAAGGCAATAACTTGAATGGGCCTTGAAAACATTAGCTAAGGAAATCAGCCAGACACAGAAGGACAAATACTTTGTGGCTCTACTTATATGCAGTACCTAGGGTAGTCATACTCACAGAAACAGAAAGCAGAATCATGCTAACCAGGAGCTAGGGTGAGGGAATATTGTTCAGTGGGCACAGTGTTTCCCAATAGAAGGATGAAAACAATTCTGCATAATAATGTATATTATTTAATGCCACTGATTTCACTCTCTGAAATGGCTGAAATGATAACTTCTATGTTATATATATTTTGCCATAATAGAAAAGGTTTTTGTAAAAAAAAAAAAATTGTTTTACCATTACTAAAAATAAAAGAGAAGGAAAATGGAGCCGAAGGAAGTCATGACTATATCCCCCCAAGATTTATAATAATCAGTAAGATGCTGACTAGTACTGTTGTGTTGATTCTCTGAGTTTTATCAAGTAAAAATACTTTTCTGTGTGCCTTTGTGTTGTTTAAAAAAACCCAACATATTTTTATTGATTTCAGAGAGAAAGGGGGAGGGAGGAAGAGATAGAAACATCAACGATGAGAGAGAATAATTGATCAGCTGCCTCCTGCACACTCCCTACTGGGGACCAAGCCTGCAACCTGACTGGGAGTTGAACCGTGCCCCCTGGTTTATAGGTCAACGCTCAGCCACTGAGTCACACGGAACACCTTAAAATCGATTTTCAAAGTTACATTGAACTGACAGATACCCAGCCTTCCTGGTGGGTCTACAGCGGGCCCACAGCTGGCCCACTGACTTCCTTTGCGAAAGGACCTAAAACGGAGTCGATCACCTTGACTTTAACGAA
This sequence comes from Pipistrellus kuhlii, assembly GCF_014108245.1. NCBI lineage: Eukaryota > Metazoa > Chordata > Mammalia > Chiroptera > Vespertilionidae > Pipistrellus > Pipistrellus kuhlii. The sequence continues at coordinate 13,575,957 of NW_023425573.1, forward strand.
ACCCCATGCAGTTCTGGCAGCCGCCTCCCAGCGAGTCCCAGTCTGCTCCAGCTCAGGCCCCTGCGTTGTACACCCCAAACCCGTGCAAGCAGCGTGCTTGCCCCTGAGGGGTGGGGTCACGTTTTTACCCGTGCTCCTCTTTCTGTGAAGGCTGGGCTGCTTTTAGAGGTTTAGGGACATCACCTGGCCTCTTTGGCTTCGGCACTGCGGGGGCGCCCCCAGCACGGATCCAGTTTCTTCTCCGTCCTCCCCTTGTTTGGATTGTGCCTTTAATCTGTGATCGCTGGGAAGATGGAAGCCCCTCTCAGCGTGGCTCTCTATCTAGTTGGAACACATGGAAGTCTTGGACTGGGCTCAGGCAGGCTCAGATTCCACAGGAAGTACTTGGCGTAACGTAGGACCTTGACTTCTGTGTGTGCACAGACCCTTGCACCCTCTGTCTCCGTGCCATTTTCTGAAATGCCTAGGTCAGTGGTCAGCAAACTCATTAGTCCACAGAGCCAAATACCAACAGGACAACGACTGAAATTTCTTTGGAGAGCCACATTTTTTAAACTTAAACTTCTTCTAACGCCACTTCTTCAACATAGACTCACCCATAGGCTGTGGTATTTTGTGGACAAGCCACACTCAAGGGGCCAAGGAGCCGCATGTGGCTTGCAAGCCGCAGTTTGCTGACCACTGGCCTAGGCCATTTGTTTTCAATGTGTTCTATGGGAGATGGATGTCTCTGAGCTGTCTTTTTCAGAATGAATTTTAAAGTGTGTTATTAAAAAAAATTTTTTTAAGCCTGAAAGTACATGCTTAACTTAAAGTTCACGATTACCATCTATCTGTCTACCCCTTCATCTTTTCCAAGTTGATTTAATGACTATATGCACTTCGGTTTTGTTACTTTGATGTCTATACTCCTGTTCAAATGGTCTTATCTCTGGCTCTGCTATGCCCACATGCACCTTTTGTAAAACTGTCAGTATATGGAGAATATCTCGATTTTGGAGCCTTCAAATCAAAAGGCCTTTTAAAGACACATAGCCAAAGACACGTCATGGAAAACCGTTTTTTTTCTACTAAAGATCCCGACATGTAAGGGCTAATTCTGTTTTTGTTCACATAAACTGCTGATTTAGGAACCAGCCTGTTGGACATTTGCTAGAAACTCTCCCTTTTTTTCCATCTGAAATTTTTCGCTTTTTTATTTCTACTCTCATTTGCCTTCGCTTTCTGCCAACTAGAGGAACCAGTGAAAATGGTATGGACTGGGCACTCTGTCTCAGGTCACCATACATTTTCTGTCAGCCCACACGTGCAAAAGACATCCATTAGAAAATTATAAGCTCAGAGTATTGTAAGACTCTCCTCCAGTTGCTTTTCTAGATTTAGACCAGATAGAGAATCCTTATTATTCTTAAGTTGCCCTTAGTAATTACCCTTTTAAAAGGTCTCCTGAAGGATAAGCACAGATTTTTTTTTTAATCTTTGGCAGAGTCCTTACGTTCAGCGCAGCCTCTTGCTCTGGCTGTCAGTTCAGCACAGCCTCCTGCTCTGGCTGTCACTGGCACTCAGTCACTTTTCCAGCCCTGCTTTCTGTGGCCTCTTCTCCTGGTGAAGGTGTTGCCTGCAGTGGGGCAGCCCGGCTGGGGGACCAGAGGGATGTCTCTTTCCACTCGGGCAGCGGTAACAGCCTGGAGAAAAAGGAAATTCCCCTACTACTAAAGACAGGCCTGTGGTTCTTTCTCCTCTTCTTTTCGTTTTTTTTTTCTTTTGGACCCGCCACTACAATCCACAGATTCTCAATTTCAAAACCAGGACAGTTTAAGGCAAGCCAGGGAGCCTGGTCCCTTTTTGCTGGGGAGGAGGAGTGCCTGCTTTGTGTCCAGGTAGGCTGGACACACAGCTGTCCATTTGGTTTTGATGCCCTCGTGTTTCTAGTTTTAATCTCAGGGCTGTTGGGGCCGGGCTGTGCCCGCAGCAGGAGTGGTCTGCCTGCAGGTGGGCGGGCCCGGGTGCTGCTCTGTGCCTCCCTCATCACGTAGCCCACGCTCCTCAGGCTGAGTTGTTTGTGGTGTTTTGGGGTGACCTGCTCAGGGGGCCGACCTAGTGGGCCCAGCCAGGAGGGACAGCCCAGAGGAGATGCTGCAGGGACGGAAGCAGCGCTCATTCTGCTCCCCTCCCCTGCGTCTCCTCCTTCTCGCTCCTCTTCTCTGAGGACCTTCGTGCCTTCTCTCTCCGAGACCACATGGTGACACAGGTCCAGCCAGAGAGAGGCTGCATCTCTTTCTCTTCTCTCCTCACCTTTCCTGCCATCTCCGCGGTCCCTGCGCCAGCAGCTTCCCTGGCTCAGGGTCCAAGGTGGCCCCGGGCAGCACACTGCACACGGGGTCCGGGAACTTGCTCTGTGGGCGTGGTTTAGGTGTCAGGAGGGGAGCATTTCGGGTCAGGCTCCCATCTGATATGCGTGCTCCCCCCTGGGTATGAGAATGCTGTGATCCGCCTAGGACTGCCTCCCGGAGCCCCCATTTCCCTATAGTTTTAGAAGAAACATTGACGTTGATGTGAAAGCAAATGCATCCCTACAGGAGGGCTCCGATGGGACTCAGGCAAGAATTGCTAATATGGCCTCGAGGGAAATCAGTTTAACTTTGCATTTGGGTAGTTCCTCTGCTGCGGGTGAGGGGGGGTGCTGGTGGAGGAAGGGTGGGGTGGGAGCAGGTTCTGGAAGCACCGAGCTCCTGGCCCATTGCGGACAGGAGGTGAAGTTGAGGTGAAGCTGGTGTAAGTGACTGAGGCCAGAAGATTAGCCGCCTGTGTCAGACCTGGGTGTGGATCCTCCCCCTGGGGGCGGGGTGCAGCCAAGAAACATTCACGTTACCTTCCCGGACCCCTGCGCTGGTTATTAATGTTGTTTCCAGAATGAGACGGAAGAATGAGATTTGAGATTTAGCCAGTTCTGGGTTCTGAGTAGTTAACCCACTCGTTGACCGCACAGCGATGCTCGGTCTCCCCAGCGGCTTTGCACGGTGCCTTCCCTTTCCTGAGGACAAAAGAGGGGAGCTCTGACCACAGTGCCTTCTCCACCCCGTCCAGGCCCCGCTGCAGCGCCTCTGTGATTTCAGCGCCGGCGGGGAAAATCTCCGGAGAGCTAGGAAAGACTCGAGACTTACGAGGCTTCTATCTCCAAAAATGAATATCCCCTGGCTTTCCAGTTCATCCAAGTTTCTTTTCTTTTTTCTTTGTCTTTTAAAAAATATATTTTATTGATTTTTTTACAAAGAGGAAGGGAGAGGGATAGAGAATGAGAAACATCAATGAGAGAGAAACATCTATCAGTTGCCTCGTGCACCCCCCCCACTGCAGAGCTTAAAAATGAATATAAACATTAGCTTTGGTGGTACATGCCCTTGACTGGAATCCAACCTGGGACCTTTCAGTTCGCAGGCTGACGCTCTGTCCACTGAGCCATATTGGCTAGGGCCCAAGTTTCTTTTTAATGTATTTATTCCACGTGTGTGTGTATGGAATAGCTCACATTAATAGAGTAATGCAGCAATCAACATTACTGAGACATGATTAAACTACCCACCATGTTTATGGACGTATATAGAATACAGCAGGTATCTGAGTAACATTGTTTTGTTCAGTGCTATTTCTTGATGAGTTGATGAGATGGAATGTAACTCTTGTTTATCTCAATGAGCCGATGATAAGGTTTAGTTCCTTATATGTTGTTTCACCTCAGTTCCAATTACAGATCAATGATGTTAAGTGAGGACTTATTGTGTGTATGAGTGTATGTAAGCCTGTAGGCAATATATAGCAATAGAATAATGTGGATATGGGCATGACTGGATGGGTTAGTAGAGTATCCACTGTGCTCATTGACATCTTAGAATAAGATTCTAATAATGCAAGGCAGTGACAAGAATTAAAAAATGACCAGTAGATAAATTGTGAATGCCACCTGTTGTTGTTTTTAAAATCCCCTTTCAATTTTACCTAAAGGACAAAAATAACTTCCTCAAAACAGTTATTTGGAAAAATAAAATTACTCATAGTTGCACCATCCTCATACAAGAGGGATTGGTCACTTCTAAGTAAACAAACAGCAACCATGACAAAAACCACTTTGTAATAGGACTAAGGGTTCGTGATTACTTGTCTTTGGGAAGCACCTGAGGATAAGTTAGGGCGATAAGGTAAAAGATTAAGAGTATCAGTTGGTTTTTAAGACTCGATTTGAAGAAGTAAACACAGAGCTTTTGCTCAGCAGAGCTTAAAAATAAATATAAATATTAGCCTTGTGGTACTTGTTAAGATTTAGTTTAAAATGAAAATTTTGAAGCCAAACTATGTGAACACTTGAGAGATACTTTAAAAGCAATAGATGATCAGGTTGTAGCCATGGAGATTTTGGTTTGTGAGACCTGGGGCAGGAATCTACATTTTTAAAAGCCTCTCTTAGAGATTTGGGTTTGGGAATAAATATTTAGGTAACAGGAGAGCAGAACCATGAAGTCTAAAGAAGTATGCAAACAATGTATTATGCCTTTTCTTTTTTGTTCAAGGATTAAAGAATTGATTGTTTTATATATATATATTGGGTTTTAAAAAATATATACACTTTTTTTTTCTTTTAAATGTACTTTTATTGATTTCAGAGAGGTAGGGAGAGGGAGATAGAGAGAGAGAAACATCAACAATGAGAGAGAATCATGGATTGACTGTCTCCTGCATGCCCTCCTAGTTGGGATCGAGCCCACAACCTGGGCATGTGCCCTGACCGGAATCGAATTGTGACTTCCTGGTTCATATGTCTATGCTTAACCACTGAGCCACACCTGCCAGGCTATATGTTATTTTTGAGGAATTTTTTTCTACCTAAGCGAAATAAAATCTGAAGATACTGTCGTTTTACCTTTGATTTTCCACCTACCTAGCAATTTCAGAATAAAAACACAAAATAACTCTTAAAATCCCACAGTGAAAGAATAATCCTTGTGTGGCTGACTGTGAAAACGAATACTGATATGTAAATGTTCTTACTCTCAGGATTGTGAGCATAGCAATCTTAATATTTATTTTGGGGGGAAATTGAGCAGTGGAAACATTCTTGCTCATATTTGTATAGCCAAGATTGACATTTATGCCTCAGTTATTGAAATTTAGGACGTTGGGAAATGAGTTGGAATTTGGGTCCGCCCAAGGGTAAGTCTAGACAAACTGGTCGTTTAGTCTGCATACAGTCTGCAGAAAAGAAATTAAACCAACTTTGTTTTAAAACATCTAAATCACAACAGCACTAAGCCCCAAAAAGATTAATGGGCAAGGAATAACAACAGATTTTTCATAGGAGAGAGTACTTGCAAACAGGCCTATAGAGAAATGTTCCACTCTGAATCAGAGGAAGGACGGTCTAAGCTGGCAGATGGACATCCCTCTCGGTGTCCCGGACTGCAAGAGGGTACAGGCTGGGATGAGGGACCCTATCCCCCCACTTCTCCTGAGTCACTAGTAATGCAATAAAGATAGGTGAAATAAAACAATTTTCATTGGAAATCTGAAGGACTTGGCATCTTTTCTCCTTGTACTATCTTACCGCCAAACATGAATGTTCTAGCTACCTCAGTTGTCTTTTCTGTGTAAAAATGTTGTAGCTACTCAAGCCAAGACTTTGTAAGATACGGGGTTGGATATCTGGATTTAAACCCTATTTAAACTATAGGGAAATGGATATTGACCACTTATCAGGTGTAGACCTGAAAGAAACTCTCTGACCTCTCTGAGCGTCACTTCCCTCATCTGGAAAATGGAGCTAACCATGGCCTCTCACTGGTGAGGATGAAGTGACCTGATCCGTATACAGTATGCAATAAGGCACCTAGTACTAAAAATACTCAGCAATTAGAGCTATTATTCTATACCCATATTTGGGAGGCACTCTTGATTGTCTACTCCAGCGTTTTTCAACCGCTGTTCTGCGGCACACTAGTGTGCCGCGAGATGTTGCCTGGTGTGCCGTAGGTGCAGACAAGACAAGAATTTTATAATTTTTCACTATTTTGTTTACTTAATATTTCATAATAAAGTAATTATAAAATACTTTCTTTGTGTTTATTTGATTCCTATTCAAGAGAATTACTTTATATATAGTCAATATAGGCACAGAGTTAAATTTTTTAACATTTTCTAATGGTGGTGTGCCTCGTGATTTTTTTCATGAAACAAGTGTGCCTTTGCCCAAAAAAGGTTGAAAAACACTGGCCTACTCTATGTTCTTCCTTGGTGACAGAAACCCACTTTTGTTCAGGCACCTGACTGTAAGATGCCCAGCCAATCAAGGCAGTCTCATTCCCATTTGGTACAGATGACTTTGTTCTGGTCCATGAGAGGTAGTGGGAAGTCAGCTGGGGGCTTCTGGGAAAGATAGTCCTCCCCTCGGAAAAAAGAGAGAGGCCCAGGAAGGTATGTACTTGTCACCTCTCCTGACCCCAGTCTTCCTGCTTTGGCCATCCTTGTATGACGATGTGTTGTCTGCAGCTGTCGCAGCCATTTTGCAATCACTAGGGGGTGGTCGCCAACGACCATGGGTGGCCGAGCAGAAAGAAGGAAAGAGCTCCGCCCAGAGCCACCTCAGGAGGTTTTGTTCAGCAAAAGAAATGCCCAAATTGCTTAAGCGCATTTTAGTTGTCTTTTCTCATATTCGCAGCTCAAAATATCCTAAGGTAAGTGTAATTGTTATGATCTAATGTGGTTATTTAAAAATTATGCCACTAAAATAAATGTTTTTATTTTTCATGAGTAGATTAAAATTTATGAAATAAGTCAGCACTCTTTTATTAGTTTTTCATTTCAGATGTAAGATTTTCATTATAGAAATAGTACTTTTAAAATTTAACGGTCCCATTGGTGTGACTCAGTGGTTGAATGTTGACCTATGAACCATGAGGTCACGGTTCAATTCCCTCTCAGTGCACATGCCTGGGTTGTGGGCTTGACTCTCAGTGGGGGGTGTGCAGGAGGCAGCCGATAGATGGTTCTCTCTCATCATTGGTGTTTCTCTCTCACTCTCTCTCTCTCTCTCTCTCTCTCTCTCTCTCTCTCTCTCTCTCTCTCTCCCCCTCCCTTCCCTTCTTTTCTGAGATTCATAAAAATATATTAAATATATAAATAAAAATAAATTTAACCTGTCTGGTATATTTTGAGCCCAGAAACTTCTTTGAAAGCTGCGTTGATGATAAAAGTGAAATGTAGATGGACTTGTATGCTTTCCACTATTGACATGAAAAATGTTCTCTAAATAAAGACTGCAATGCTGTAGACTTTTTGGTGAGAGTGATTGTAAACCTGTAGCTCTGTAATGAATGACCTAACTTCAGCCCTGATAAGATTATGGCTTAAATATTTTGACTATCTATTTAAAAATAAACTTTTGTGCAGCTGATTAAGAGATTGTGTGTTTTAATGGACATGCTTGCTGAAATTAAATATCTTAAATAAATAGGTTAAGCTAAGTGAAATAAGCCAAACTGAGAAAGGCGAACATCATATGATCTCACTTATTTGTGGAATCTAATGAGCAAAATGTATTGACCAATAAAATAAGACCCAGAGCATGAGGCATGGAACATACTGACATACCTCCATGTGAGGCTGGGGGAACAAGAGGAGGTAAACCAAAGAAATTATATAATTACTAGAGGCCTGGTGCATGGATTTGTGCACCAGTGTAGTCCCTCAGCTTGGCCTGTGCCCTCTCACAATCCAGAACCCCTCAGGGGATGTCAGATTGCTGGTTTCGGCCTGATCCCCACAGGCCAGGTCGAGAGACTCCACTGGTGCATGAATCTGAGCACCGGGCCTCTAGTATACATATAAGATCTTTGGTTAATCATTTCCCACCCTCCCCACTCCCCCTTCCCTCTGAGATTCATCAGTCTGTTCCATGTTTCTATGGCTGTGTATTGAACATCTGCCCCCTGGTGGTCAGTGCATGTCATAGCTACCGGTCAAATGGTCAAATAGTTGAATGGTCGCTTAGGCTTATATATATATAGATTTGCATAGCCCATGGAAACAAGCAATAGGGTAGTGAAGACTTGGGTGAGTGGGTAGGGGCTGGGAGGAGGGGGAAAAAGGAGGGGAAATGGGAGATATCTGGAATACTATCAACAATAAAAATATATATTAATAAAAACACAATAGGAAGTTCTACTTTTACTTTGCTCTGTAAATGATGTATATCTATACTAATAAAAGCATAATATGCAAATTGACCGAATGGCTGAACATTGGAATGACTGTCTGGAGGACAGAAGTGGACTTCCAGATGAAGTCGGGGCTGCAAAGGCCTACTCTTGCACGAATTTCATGCATGGGGCCTCTAGTGTGTATATAATAGGGGACTGGTTCATATGATTGGGGAAACCTCAAAGCCCAGAATCTGTAGTGTGGGCGGCAGGCTGAGACCCAGAAGAGCTGACACAGCTCTCACTGGAACGGGTCCCGCTCAGTCCACGGCAGTCTGCTGGAGAATTTCCCGTTGCTCAGGGAGCCTTTGTGCTCTATTCAGGCCTTCAGCTGATCGGATGAGGCCCACCCACGTGATGGAGGGCGGTCTGCTTTGCTTAAAGTTCACCCATTTAAATGTTAAGGGGGAGGAGATGATGAGGAAGGAAAGGCCCTGTCTAGAACCATTATTTACTGTTGATGGAATGAATGCTTTCGCCTGCAGAGACCTTGACCCAGGGCCCAGTGCCAGCCATTTCCCAGTTCTTCTTCGGCGTCTCCACTCCTCAGCTTGGACTCTTGGTCTGAGTTGGGCTGGACTGGGAGAGAGGAGGCTTCTTGGGTTGCTGTCATCAGTCTGTTGTGATTAGGGTATGTTACTCATCATCTTTGCACGTCAGTTTTCTCATCGGCCAAATGGGGATAGTAATAAAGCCTCAGCCCCCTTGCTGCGGGGATTGAGTTGGAGGTTATGTGTAGATAAAGCACGCTATGACTGAAGGTTGCATTTTTTACTCTATGCCACCTGCAACCACCATTTATATAAAGCAATTGGTGTTGCTCACAGTACCAGGACTTTTGCCAATATGATTGCCCTGTGAAAGATTTGGCAAAAAAAAATTCCCCCCCCCAGAGAACAAGACGGTATAATGGTAAGGCATTTGTTCCTGCATTGGGGAGCCATATTTCAGCAGCCTCTCCCCAGCTCCTCCCCTCTCTCCCACACCCAGTGCGGCTCCCAGCCCGTGTGGGTGCAGACCTGTTAGTGCCCGCTTGCTTTGATGCCCTTGCTGACAGAGGGGATGAGTAATTAACCTAACACATTCTTCCTGATTTCCTTGCTGCCTGGTGTCATGTTCAGAGATTAGACTTCCTGGGCAGAAGCTGAAATTCCCCTCCCCACCCCAGCCCCCATGACATTGAACATAAGGACCATGATGGAATGAAATCAGACTGTTCATTCATTAGCCCGGCCACTCATTCAATCAGCACGCATTTATGGCGAGGACCGAATTGTGACCCGGCGGTACCAAGAGGAAGGAGCGGAGGAGAGAAGAGGGAAAGAGACTGGAAGGTATTTGACCGCTCGGCTGCAGGGTTTGGGCTTTATTCTGTTGATGTGCAAACAGGGGCGTTGTGAACACTGGTGCTGGAGTTGGACCACCTGGGCCCAGTGCTGTCTCTGCTACCTCCTGGCTGTGTAATCTTGGGTAAATGACACACTGTTCCATGCCCCCGTTTCTTCATCTATGGAACGGAAAGAAGGATACTGTTGTATGAGTTTCAGAGTGTGGTAGTGAGTATGAAATGAGAGAATGCCCGGAAGTCACTTAGAATAGCGCCCCGGCCCAGGGGGCTGCTGTAGGTGTGGGAGCTTAGAAAATGTGTGTCCAGAAGCACATCTGGCAGCAAAGCGAGGGAGAGGTGGCCACCTGGGGAAAGGTGGAAAGGGTGTGGCAGTGCCCATGGTGCAAAAATGTCGTGAAGATACAAAAGAGAACCAAAGCAGCACGGAACACACGTTTCCCAACTCGTGGTGATGGCGCGTGGCTATCTCGCACGGACATAATGTGTTCATGTCAACGCTCAAGCTACTTTTCCTTGTTGGATCTATCTCCCCCACCCTCCTTGGTTGGTCTTTCTTAGATAATGTCCATTTGAGGAGAGACCTGCTGATACCAGCAACAGCAAACGGGGTACCCTCCAATATCTTGGCAAATCTGTGCAGAAACTTCCCCCAGTATCCAGCCTTCCTTTCTGTATAGGGAACAGAAGCCTCCGTGGAATAGACTGCATTTCCCAGCTCCCCTTGCTCTGGGTAGGGGTGTGACCACATTCTAGCTAAGGGACTTAAGGGTGAATTTTTCAGAAAAGGGAACATCATCCTTCGTCACCCTGCTCCCCTTTACCCCTGATGCCTGGAGTTGGCTGGGGTGGCTGGGCTTGAGCAGCCGTTGTGGGTCACGACGGAGAACCGGAAGCAGATGCGGAGGTGAGTTTTGCAGCGAGATAGAGAAAACCTGGGTCCTTATCTCTAGAACACCACCCCAGTCCTGGGTAACTTCCTGTTTAGACCTTGTTTACAACGAGAGAGAAGTAGGCGTCTGTCCAGTCTAGCCCGCTTGGGGTTTCCTGTACCCGGTGGACCGAATCCTTCTACCATGTTATGCTAACCTGAGGGCCAGGTTTTTGTCAGGGTCACGTTCCCAGCACAGACCTGGATAAACAAATCCACCAAGATGAATCAGCATAAAAACACTAGAGCTGAGTGACTAGGCAGTTTTCAGAGCAGACTCCCCATCATCTTTATCGCTTCCTCATTTGGTCTGACTACGTGCTGTGCAGGGTGTCTGAACATGACAGGGCTTGCTTGTTAACTCATTCAGCAAAACTCTGAGTGCCTACTGTGTGCCAGGCGTTGTGTTAGGCTCTGAGAATTCAGTGAGAGCCAAATGGCACCAACCCAAACTGGTTTAGCTCAGTGGATAGAGCGTCAGTCTACAGACTGAAAGGTCCCGGGTTCGATTCCAGTCAAAGGCATGTACATTGGTTGCAGGCACATCCCCGGTGGGGAAGTGTGTAAGAGGCAGCTGGTCGATCTTTCTCTCTCATCGATGTTTTTAGTTTTCTGTCCCTCTCCCTTCCTCTCTGTGAAAATTAATAAAATATATATATTAAAAAAAAAAACCCAACCCATGACCTTTTGGTGCAGAGGACAATGCTCCAACCCGCAGAGCCACGCTGGCCAGGGCTGTGCTTTCTCTTTTTATTTTTTATTTTATTTTTTATTTTTTATTAAATTATTATCTGTGTACATATTTTAACATTGCGCCCCCCTGTGCTTTCTCTTAAGCGTAGTGCCTAGTCGTGAAACCATCTGGGGCGGTTCTCTGGGAAGACAGGGGTCTGTTCTTAGGGGAAAAGATAACACCTCCAGCTGTGATGGGAGACCCACAATTGATGGCACACAACTTGAAGGAGTTGTGTTTTCTCCAAAGTGAGCCTGTGCTGCCTGCCTCTCGCCAGCTCCGTTCCATGCCATCGCCATCGCCGTCACTGTCTGGGCATCAACGGGCACTTTGTCTTCCTTCTGTTTCCCTGGATTCCAGTGAGGGACACACCGCAGCACCTTGCTTCTCCATCTCCCCTGCAATCTTTCAGAAGATTGGAAGATTGGCTTACCTGGCTCTTTCTGTACCACAGACAAGAGTATTCAGTCCACCCCTTCACTGTGGACTCTGAACAGGCTCGGAACTAAAACTGATATGCTATGGTGATCCCCTTCCTCAATGGCCGCTGTAAAATCAATCAATCTCTCTCTCTCTCTCTCGTCTCCAGATCCTCCTCCTACTCTCTCTCTTTCAACTCCTCTCTCTCTCTTCTCTCCTCTCCGCTCCTTCTCCCTCCTCTTCTCCCTCCTCCTCCTTCCTCCCTCCCTCCTTCCTTCCTCCTCCCCTCCTCCCTCCCTCCCTTCCTTTTTTCCTTCCTTCTCTCCTCTCCCCCTCCTTCCCTTTCCTTCCTTCCCCTCCTTCCCCCTTCCTTCCTTCCTCCCTTTCCTTCCTTCCTTCCTTCCTTTCTTCCTCCTTCCTTCCTCCTCCCTCCCCTCCCTCCTCCCTTTCCTCCTTCCTTCCTTCCTTCCCTTCCTTCCCTTCCTTCCGTCCTTCCTTCCTCTCTTTCCCTTGTACCTTTTTCTTAGTTATTGCGAGGAGATGAGAAGCTTTGGGCTTGGATTGAGACTTTCTAATAAGTGGAGAAAGGGAATTGAAGCTTATTTAAAGGCTCCATAATGAGGACGTATAGGCAGCACTTGTAGCTATAGAGTTGGAAGAAACTACTAGGTCCTGCAGACCAAACCTACCTCAACATTACAGAAACAAGTTAAAACAAGAAATAGTTTATAATGTCTTCTTTTTTTTTTTTTTATTGGTCTGCGGAGAAATACGTTCTCTCCTGTCACTGCTATTATTTTTATGAGTGCAGGCTCACCGTTGACCAGGCGGGGCGTGGCTTCAGGACGCCCTTGAGTTGGCAGTGGGTTGTACACACACTTGTGAACACTTTTAAGATAGTGACCATGTGTCTTCTTAATCTGGTCTTCACACAGGCACATAGGTGCTTAATGATGGGTTTTGAATGTACTTACACACTGTCAGCCTTCAGGAGGACTTAACCGCTGAGCCACACCGGCTGGGCAGACAGAGCTCAGATTTGACTCCAAGTCTGTCTGACTCCACAGTCATGGTGGTTCATCATGACATTATATTGTTACCTCATTCTTTAGTCAAATCTTCTTTATTTTTTTAAAGGAATTTAGTATCTGAATGCCTTAACTTCTTATCTTGTGGTATAAGTCTCTTTTAATCTTTTGTTCTTTCTAGTGGTGCCTACATTTAGGTGCAGTTTGATAAGGATGTTTTTATGTAAATTAGCTATCTGTTTGGTTTTCAAAAACCAGCTCACGAGAGGCAGTCAGGACAGATGTTACCTCAGCGTTCCCTGTGAGGACACTGGGCCTGCCCCAACAGCACTGGCCTGCCCAGCGTATATGACGAGTGAATGTGATGCTGGAGGGGACTGGATTGAGGTCTTTGGCTCCTGGGCCCATTCTCCTTCCACTCTGCTGTGATTTTGGCACCTCCTTTCACAGGCCCTGGTCTTTTCCTTCCTGCCCCAGGGGGTTACCCTTTATTACAAGGAAAACATGTGATGGTTGCTTTTGCTAGCTTCGCAGGATTGGGACATACCCAGGAGTCAGGCAGGACAAGCCCGGAGGACCAGGCCCGCCAGCAGTTCTCACACCTTGAGTTGTGTGTGGGGAGGTGTTGGCTAAGCCCCGGGGGTGTTACTGTGCTTATCCCCTTCCAGAGCCTTTGGAAGGGGCCAGTGTGCAGGTATGCCGCCCACACTCCAGGGGCCGGGCCCATTTCCAGCTCCTCCTGTGTCTGCGGCCCCCTGACAGCAGAGCTCCAGACTTCCCGTCAGCAAATGACTTCTTTTAGAAGGTGCCCTGCGGCCATTTCTTTATAAGAAAGCTCTTAGTTCATCCCCACGCCAGAAATTCAATTTACCACCGAATGAAGTTCTTAAAGGGAGGCTGTCATAACCTCTTTAAAGAGAAGCCCATCGGAGGACAAGGTTTGGCGGAAGCAATAAAGCAAAGCATTCATACAGATGGAGCGCGAGGCTGCTGTTTTCTGGGGAAGGCGTCGGGAGGGGTGGTTTCCATCGCACAGGGATGCAGTTGTCATAGCAGCGAACCGCTGGCCGCGGAGGCAGCGTGAGGCCGAGCCCCGCGGAGCTGCTCTCGTAGCCCCCAGGGAAGCCGGTCCAAACTGCGGTCCCTTTTCGGAATCCGATTCTGACGTCTGATTCCATAAGGAGACATGCAGGTGTGAAAGCAGGTATCGTAACAGAGAAGAAAGAATCTGAATATGTGGACTCTAACCCCAGCTCTGCCACTCATTATCTACGTGACTTCAGGACGGCCACGCAGCCTGGGTGGCGTGGCTCCGTGCTTGAGTGTCAACCTATGAAACCAGGAGGTCACGGTTCAGTTCCCGGTCAGGGCACAGGCCTGGATTGCAGGCTCGATCCCCAGTGTGGGGCGTGCAGGAGGCAGCCGACCCATGATTCTCTCTCGTCATTGATACATCTATCTCTCTGTCTCTCTGAAATCAATAAAAATATATTAATAAAGAACTGTCACAGGACAGTCTGAGCTGCAGCGCCCTTCCTTCTGGAATGAGGTGGCGGGATCAGACCTGGGGTATCTGACCCTCACTATGCATCGAATCAGCGGGCGACCTCCTGAGAATGCAGATGCCCGGGCCCTGTGTGTAGAGATTCTGATCTAACGGGTATAGGGTGTGACCCGGCGTCAGCATTTTTAAAGGCCCTCCAGGGGGTTCCCGCGTGTGGCCTGGTGAGAGCCGACTCTGAGGCCCCCTCTCGCTCCGGCAGTCTGTTTTAAAATATACACCGCTGGTTTCTTACCGAGGGATTCATAAACTGCACAGCAGCTTGTAAATGGGTTCACTGTAATGAAGAACACTGATCATTTTGTCCTAGAAAAACATAGGAACGTTACCGAAGCACCTCTGAAGCCAGGCCGCTGCCTTGCAGGACGGTCCTCCAGGGGCCACCGTGTGCGTTGTCTCCTGTGAGACTGCAGATGGGAGGACGCTGGAGGGCTCAGGGCGGCCAGGAGGCAGGAGTTATTACTTTTGGGGCAAGTGGGAGTGTTTTTCCTTAGAAGTTTATGCGGAGGGAACTTGTTCACAGCCCTAGCAGAGAATGTTTGCAAAGTATTTTTAAGGTTAAGTACGGGCATTTTCTACCTTTTAAGTCCAAGCACAGAAAATCACATTTTTGTAAATGCCAAAGGATTAGGTCTGTTTTGGGGTCAAAATTCCAGTCCTTGTGAAAGAAAACGACCTCTTGCTTGGGGATCAGCTTCTGTGGACGCCTGGTGGTCGGTGAGGTCTGACAGGTCAGCGGCCGCTGCTCTAGAATGGCCCTGCCAGTGTGTGCAAGCTCACGGCGAACAGCAGAGCCAAGCCCAGGGCAGGTGGCGGACGACCTGGGGACGTTCCTGGAGGGAGGGAGGATGGGTTCGAGGCTCCTCCACCTCGGGGCAGACGCCTGCTCTGGGGACCTGGGAGAGAACGGGGTGCTGGAGAGCAGTCATTCAGCGAACACTTTCCTTTCCTTCCGCCTGAATGTCTGTCTGTTTCTATATATATTGTATATATTTTTAATACATCAGAAGGAGACTGAATGAATGTATTGGAACATTACATACCAGTGAAAATAAATAAGAGCTACATACATTCACATAAATGGATCATACATATATAATAACAAACAGAAAAAGAAGGTTGCAGAAGAATATGGTTGTGTTAACTTAAAGTATAGACTGTATAAAATGATACTGTTCTTTAGGATAACATACATTTATAGAGTATTTTATTATTGATTGATTGATTGATTAAGGTGTTTCATATGTGTCCTTATTCCCCCTGTTTCTATTTTTAAACTCAATGTCTTTATCCTTTCACGTTCAGGATGGTCTTCCCATCCTGCCATGATGCAGGACCCTCCCTGAAGCATCTCAAGCAAACAGTGCATCCTGTCTGGGGTCCTGGTCTCAGAATTAGTCTTTCCTTCCAGCTCATTCCAGTGTTTTACCTGCTCTTACATGTTTCTTATGTGCCACCTAAGCCCTCATGCTATCGACAGTCTTACTCTATCAGTAGGAAGCAGGGGGTAGGAGGGGGGAAGGGGGAGAGGGGAAACAGTTTAGTCCAAGAACTGAAGGGCTTTGTTGCTGAATATCTTTCCTCTGGGGACAATTACACAAATGTTTTCCTGGAAACTGTGGGAATCGTGTATGCTGAGCTGAACTGGAGACTTTTTAGATCTGAGAAGGACCCAAAACAACACAAAACAAACCCCAGGAACCCCACAACGGAAACCATGCCATCCCACGGCTCATGTAGCAGATGAGAAACCAGACCCGCGGTGGTTCAGTAGCTGTTGTAGTACCTGAAGGAATACAACCTCCAGCATGCACTCAGGGGAAGCCTAGATGAGCGATTCAAAGCCGGCCTGCTCTGCCCCAAAGCGGAGGACAACCTCTCCTGGACTCGTTCCCCAGCCACTTTCCTGTTGCCCAATTTCTCGGTCGTTTTACACAACAGCGTCAAGTGGCTTTCGGATGCAGAGGAGAGGGCGCTATTTTTTCTGCCTCCCTCCAGGAGAGTCTGTTATATCATCCAAGCAAATAATAGCCTTTCTCTAGCAGAATTGCTTGAATTTGGGTGGGCTGTGGTGAAGCCAACGTTTTCTATATTAAAGCCCAGTGGTGTGGTTCAGAGGTTGAGCATCGATCTATGAACCAGGAGGTCACCGTTCTGTTCCCGGTCAGGGCACATGCCTGGGTTGTGGGCTCCATCCCCGGTGAGGGACGTGCAGGAGGCAGCCCATCTGTGATTCTCTCTCATCATTGATGTTGCTATCTCTCTCCCCCTCTCCCTTTCTCTCTGGAACCAATAAAAAATATTAAAAAGAAAAAGCGCACTAATAGATTCCCTCATCGGACCCATTTCAGGAGCTAGACAACCTGAGCGAAAATCTGAATCCCTGGGCTGGTTTTGGATCCTTTGAATGAACGCCTGGTGGTGTTGACATACCTGACACCCGGGCTCTTTCTTTAGGGGGTTTGACTGACTGAGAAACACACATGTCCGGGAAGAAACGGAGGTAACTGAGGATATTGAGATAACCTAGTGACATGAAAAGGAACTGGGCCATGAAACAGAGGAAAGTAGATGAAATGGTCTTTGTTCCTCAGACAACCAGGCTGGCTTGGCAAGCGGGGATGAGAAAATAGTCAGAACCCCCTCTCCTCCATCTTCGTGCTTCCTCGAAGGGCTGGTGGCTGGTTGGGGAGCTTTGACAGATCAGCCAGCCTGGCCTTGTTCTTTGTGATGGTGGTTGAGTCTTCGTTTTCGGCCGGAGGAGCGGTCTGGTTGTATCCTGTCACTGTGCTCGCCGACACTGTGCGGCTGGTGGCTGCTACAGGTCCGTGCGATGGCAGGGCGGAAGGCAGTGCTTCCCAGAAGTGGCGCTCGTGAGGGCAGACACGTGTCCTGCTGGGGAAAGGCCACAGAAGGTGCTTATGTGTGGGATGGAGACAGTGCAGGTTGGAAAGACTGCTCTCTGCCAGTCACAGGGGAGAGGGAGGCGGTGAGGTGCTCAAGGTCACCCAGTGAGGTCCAGGTCCAGTCAATCCTAAGCAAGACCCTGGCTGGTCAGCCCGGGTGGTGTGCCCTCTCTCTGTGACACTGAGGCTTTGAGAGACCTTCAATGTGTCATATTTAGGCTGGAAGTCTTAACTGCAGGCTGATTTCTAATTAACTTAATTAAATGGTGACGTATGAGAGGGCTTCACGTGTATCTTTTAAAGTACTAGATATCTTTTTTAGCTACTTGTTTCTTCCTCATATCAATGGAAGTCGTTTGAGGGCAGCAAACACTGGGGAAATTGTCCCTGCCCGCAGTTTAGGGGGACTTTTGGCTTACTGCCTCACCCTTTCCCATTTCAGTGTGGAACTGAGATGTTCCTCCCGGCTAACCCTGCACAGAAAGAGCCTCATGCTGCCAAACCTGGGGCTTCTGTAGCCCAGCTGGTGCCACACAAAATAGCCCTTTCTCTACCCCCAGCAAGAGAAAGCTCCAGTGAAAAATTGGGGCTATTTGCTTCCTAGTGGTTTTCAGTAACCAGAGCAGAATACACGAGCACATCTTTGCTTAGACTTCATAGCTCATTCCAGCACAACGGCAGACAAACTTGCTTTGCAAATATAGCGGCTGGGCCGGGTCCTGCATTTTGGTTTGGCCTCACTTCGAGCAGCCGTCTGGGGGCATCAGCCATCCGAGGGCAGCCTCTGTGAGCTGCTGCCTGGCCTTCCTCAGGCTGTAGCTATTGCTGTTATCGCCTGGGTTCTACTTATTCTGACAAATTCCATCTTAAACGCAATTTCATTTACACACCTTTTTAATTTCATTTTTGTCATGTTTCTTTTCTCTCCCAACTACATTAGTGATGAATAGTAACTGCAAAATTTGGAATATAAACATGAGCAGAAGAAAAAAAAAAGGAGAAAATAACTCATATGTAATATAATCACCGAGATATAAATGTTGTTGACATGTGGATATTTTTCCTCTTCCTCTCCCCTTTATGCATGGGCATGTATACTTATAGGCTTGCTATCTGTTCTATATGCTATTTAATGCAACATAATTCCTTTTTGCATGTCTGCCATGTGCCAAGCCTGTTATGTTTATTTTTATTGATTTCAGAGAGGAAGGGAGTAGGAAAGAGAGACAGAATATCAATGATGAGAGAGAATCATCCATCAGCTGCCTCCTGCATGTCCCCTAAAGGGCCTAGAGCCCACTACCCAGGCATATGCCCTGACTGGGAAACAAACCATGACCTCTTGGTTCATAGGTTGATGTTCAACCACTGAGCTACACCGGCTAGGCTGTGTGTGTTACTTTTCCTTCACTCAATATTATATTGGAAATATTTCTCCAAGTCTTTAAAAATACTTTGAAATGTCTTTTTTAGTAGCTGCATAATATTCTATAATTTGGGTATTCCATGTTTTATTTCATTATATCATCGAAATTGGATAGTTAAGAAACTTCCAATGATTTCCTCTAATAAACAACACCCCAATAAACATCTGGACACAAATTTTTGTGCTCATCCCTGATTGCCTCCTTAGGGCAATTTCCCACAGGAATTATGGGGACAAAGAATGTGAAGATATGTGTCACTTATTTGAATGCATCTTTCAACTGCAAACTCCATCATATCCCTTGGTTCTTGGCCCCTGAAATGGCTCGATTGCCTTGAAGTGATCCTAAAATCCATACTTTAAAATATACTTTAGAAAGGATGCTATACTCCCAGAAATGCTCACATCTAATCTCTTACAGGGACTGTGGTTCAGATATGAATCTTTCTAACAAGGGACGGAGAGTTCTAAGCTTGTTTATGCAAAAGGCCTAATAAACCAGATCATTAAAAGTGTTAGAATGGCCTTGTTTATGAAAACTTGCAGTTGGTTTAAGTTGGCTATTTAAAGATCATGTGAACCCGTTGCCAAGAGCTTAGCAACGTACAGGCCTGATTCCGTCATTTACTCAGCAGTTTCTTACTCAGGCTCAGCCTGGAAGCCCGGTCTTGGTGGCAGGGGAAGGCCACAGTGCTCGCTCGAGTGTCTAATAAGCCCTGCTTAGCTGGGACAGGGAAATATTTACCAGCGCGCTGCTAATGAGCTGTTATTTATACCGTTTAACGAGCTGGAGTCATTTGAGCTGAAGTTGAATGTGTTACTATGTTGGATAGAGGTCTTGAGATAACAGGTGCTGAAGTCGGAGAGAAGACATGCGGAAGAATCCCAGCAGGCTCTCTGCGGGGCAGTCGCCATGGAGACCGTATTTTGGTTCATCTCAGAAAACCCAGGAAGCTGGTTGGAAGGAGGTAGATGGAACCCTACCCCGTGCCCCCAATCTTCCCGTCGGTGTTACAGACACTCTGCCACCGGCCGCCGGTGTCAGCAGAGGTGCAGGCTCTCTTTGGAAGGCACTCCTCAGTCAACCTGTTCTTGTTTGGGATGACGTACCAGCCTGGGTTCCAGGGCTGTGGCTCACTGGTTGGCTGTTTTTACGTCTGTGTAGGAGGCAGAAGTCATAGCGACTCAAAATTGCCCCGAGCATCCCCCTGGAAGGCCCCATCTGGGAGGCCTCCACAGCCTGGCTTGCCCACAGAGTTGGCCCGGATTGCTGTTTCCCTGAGCATCAGATAAGCAGTTGGCTTGCGTGTAGGGTCCAACGTGTATGTAAAATCTGTTTTTTCAAACACCAGCATCCCTCCCTGCTCTGGGACGTGCTTCCACTGGGGGAAGCTCGCTGGAATGAGACTGGCTGAGGGAGCACGGGATCACGTGTCCTTCTCTCCCTCACCCTGGGGCTGAGGTCACTGAGAGGGACAGCTGGGTGCACGCAGGAGTGCATGGGTGTCCTGGCCCCCCGCCCCTCCAGAGGGTGGCATTGAAATCTTTTGAGTGAAACCATGTGACCTGCCACTACAGCAGTGCTGTGATGCGGGTTTTTTACCGCGTGGAAGGCCTTCTGAGAGACCTGGGAGTGACCACGTTAACACACACCATAAAGGCAGAGTCGAGAGGCAGGACAAATGAATGTGTCATTTTGAAACTATCATTTAATAATGTTTCCTTCCCGACACTCAATGGGCATTGATTTATTTTTATTGTATTTTTAAAATATATATATATTTTATTTCAGAGAGGGAGAGAGCGAAATAGAAACATCAATGATGAGAGAGAATCTTTGATTGGCTGCTTCCTGCATGCCCCCGACAGGGGTTTGAGCTGGAAACAGGGGCATGTGCTCTTGACCGGAACCGAACTGGGGACCACTCAGTCCACAGGTTGACACTCTATTCACTGAGCAAACAGGCTAGGGCAGGCATTGATTTATTAAGGGCCTACTCTGTGCTAGGAGTTAGTGACACAGAGGTGACTATAGTAGACCCAGTTTCTGTTTTTCTGTAACGAAAGATCCAGTAGACCCCTGAGAATTTGCCTTTGGTTGGGCAACGATGGACAGACTAGATGGTCATTAAATCTGTAGGAAACCAAATATTTGGTGCAGGAAATGCTATTTTTTTGGTTCTTGATTTGGGTCAGTTTGATGAGAACTCTCCAGCTCACACCCCCGCTAACACTGGCTGACACAGACCAGTCTCCGAGGTCAGTCGACTTCCTGGTTGCTGTCAGCATGCTCTCCCCAGATCACTGTCGTCCTGGTTTCAGATTTTGGCTCTTATGCTGCTGATGTCTGGCTTCATCTGAATGCACAGCACCAGCCCCGGCTCACTTCAGTTCCTCATTCTCAGGATCGGCATAGTGTAGTGGTAGGGTGTGTGCCCGAGTGACACAGAGAGAGTCAGTGAAGTCAATTCCTGCACACGAGAGTTTACTTTTGATGACCAACTCTTCATCTCTAACGTTGGTCACACACCTGGAGAAGAGGGCAGAGTGATGGGGTCCCCAGGTGCTTATGTTCCTTTGGCTCTTTTAGTTTTGACCTGTTGACCTTTCACCGGGCTTCCTTGTGTTATGTCCTCTGCTCTGATCTCTATCTGAGGTATGCTTGATTATGCACTGTCTTTCTTAATGAACACCTGGGGCCTCCAAATTTGGTAAAAGAAAGAGAACCTCACGGTGGGGTGGGGCAGTGGGACTCTCTGACCCTGATGTAGTCCTAGATTCCTGTGCTCTGTAAGATGGTACAGCTCAGGTATGGCAGGGCCTGCATAATTATTCACAGGATGAACATGATGTATCTTCCCAGGTAACATTTTTTGTCGATCAATGAAAAACCTTGCTTTTACATTGAAACAAGCATGGGTATCTTAAGGCATAGATGTAAGATTTGGCATATACTAGCAACTCAAATTTACATAGATTTTAAGTTAAAAAATTAGTTTTGAGGCAGACACCTATGGGGAATACATTCACTCTTGTCTTCTGTAACAAGTGCTTTGGAGGAAGAGATTAAACAAGGCTCGAGGAATCCTCGCTCCTTGGTTGAGTTATTTGAGATATGTGGGAAGTACACAGTGCATGCTGGTCACCTGACCTCGCTGCTCCTTGCTCCCCTCCCTCAGGTATGTCCTGTGCTGTCTCTCACACTGAAGGTGCTCCACCCTGCATGTCACCCCTTCGGCTGGCATTGCTCTTGGGTTTCCTTGGATCTGCTAGAGAAATGGCCCCTCAGAATATTGAGGGTGAATAGTAGACTAAGGAGTGTGTGCAGGGAGGCGGCAGCCTGGCTTTATGCATCAGTGGTTGACCGTCAACCTATGAACCAGGAGGTGATTCCGGTCAGGACACATGCCTGGGTTATGAACTCGATCCCTAGTGTGGGGCATGCAGGAGGCAGCCGATCAATGATTCTCATCATTCATGTTTCTCTCTCTCCCTTTCCCTTCTTCTGTGAAATTAATTAAACACACACATACACACACACACACACACACACACACACACACACACACATATATATATATATATATATATATATATATATATAATTTTTTTACTCTTAGGAATCTGATTCCTTTTTTACACTGATTCTGTCTGGAGGCTGACTCATGACTACCAGGGAATGTAGGTCTCCTCCTCCCCCTTTCTGTTTTTCTCTGATTTGCCAGATGTAAAGGCTGGGATTGTTCCACCATATGGGACAGGATTTATTTCTCTCTAGAACATTTTTGGGATGCAGATTTTGACCAACTGATGGACTTGCCCCCCTTGGCTGGGAGCCAGGGAAAGGCATGTCATTCGCATGAAGGTGTGTCACACCATGGTGAAGGAAGAAACCAGAAGAGTGTCTTTCTGTGCCACTTGAGACTAGCTGTATGACCTGTTTCATTTCTGGCTGGCCGTGGAGATGCTAGAGTGATAGAAGATCAAAGGAGGCATCTGAGAGGTCACAAAAATACAATCGCCTAGAAAGAAAAGCCGCTGCAAGTGCAGACGCAAGCGCAGTTGTTAGTTCAGGGTGGTTTTTAGAGGGAATCAAGTCAAGGGATGAAGGAATGTTGTGACTGTGACTCAATCCTCAAGGGCTCCGGTAGGAACGGCCTGGCCTCCCCAGTGGCCTAGGACTGGGACCCGAACAGACTTCTGGGGACCGTGGGCCAGACATGGGGTACCTTCTGGTACTTGGGGAGCTGATGGTTTTGAACCTGTCTCACACAAGGACATGCTTTTATTGCCTTTAGAGAGAGAGGAAGGGAGAGGGAGAGAGAGTAAAATGTTAATGGTTTGCTTCCTGTATGCTCCCTGATTGGGGATCCCACCTGCAGCTTGGGTAAGTGCCCTGATCATCTGCGCTTGAGGAATGATGAATTAAAATGTGGGCCAATTCATCTTGCTTTCCACGAATGAAATGCGTCTGGAGCAGGTCTGACTCACCGTCTCACATATGAATATTGGGACTGTGGCCTCTCCTCCCAGAAGCCTTCCCTGATAACCACGCTGTGTCCTGGGCCCCCCTCCCCCCTCCAGTGTTCACTGTGATGCAGTGGCTTGCTTTTCTGCTTTCCCCTGGATTCCGGAGCTTCCTGAGGCCGGGCCTGGGCACTGGGGAGATGCTGGCTGCGCGGGCGGGAGAGGTGTGTGGGGAGTCGCACCAGCGTGTGTCATGGAGCCAGAAAGAGCTTCCCAGTGCCTGGCGGTGACCTTGGGCCACACTCAGCTCCCCACACGGCAGGGCTCCCTCTGGGATGGGGTGGGAGAACGCGGTGGGATGGCGTGAGGATGGCACTGGGCACCGGGCCTGCCCCAGAGCAAGCCAGTGCCTTGTCCTTCCTTCCGTCAGTGTCTTCCTTCCCCCGATCCCCCACCGTCGGCTCGGGTTGTTCATCCGTGGGTCAGACCTGAAACCGAATCCGCCAGCGGAGTCGGAGGCTCAGGGCCGCGTTCCAAAGCCTCCGCCAGGCAGCCTGGACACTTTTTTATTTTTAAAATATTTTTATTGGTTTCAGAGAGGAAGGGAGAGAGAGAGATGGAAACATCCAAATGAGAGAGAATCACTGATGGCTGCCTCCTGCACGCTCCGCACTGGGGATGGAGCCTGCACTCTTGGGCATGTGCCCATGACTGGAATCGAACCTTCAGTCCGCAGGCCAATGCTCTATCCATTGAGCCAAACCAGCTAGGGCAGCTGAGACACTGTTTATGTTACTTTAAAAAAATATATATTTTTATTGGTTTTAGAGAGGAAAGAAGAGGGAGGGAGAGATGGAAACATCAGTGATGAGAGAGAATCATGGATCGGCTGCTTCCTGCACACCCCACACCGGGATGGAGCCTGCAACCCACGCATGTGCCCTGACCGGGAATCGAACCCTGACCTCCTGGTTCATAGGTTGGCACTCAACCACTGAGCCACACCGGCAGGTGGACTGCTACTTAGGTAGCTTTTCTGGAACCTTTCAGGGACCTGACCGGTTTCGTCCCACTCACTGCCTGTTCCCGTTGGACAGCTGCTTTGATGCTCAGAGCCTCCTTAGCTGCTGGCCCAGTCCTGCCTCTGCCCCCGGAGACGCTGGGAGAGTCCACCCGGCTCCGCCGGCCGGAGGAACGGGCAGCCACCGCGGCGTCCCCGCACAGGGTTCCCTTTCCAGGCTGAGTGCCTGAGCCTCTGCACCAGCGCTTGCTAACTGGCGCCTGTGGCCGCATCCTGCCCGCAGATGTGTTTTGTTTGGCCCGGGGTGCTCGAAAAATATTGAATAAGTTGCCGACGTTTAAAAATCATGGCATTCCGCTGAAAAGGCTGGAGCTCCGGCGTCTCCTGAAAACTCGGAAGATCTGGATTTACAATCCCAGTCCTGGGCGAGACGCACATTCTCCGGATTGTTCCTCACGTTCGCAGACTGTGCTGTCCCCCCCCCCCCCCCCCCCCCCCCCCCCCCCCCGCTCCATTACACTGCCCAGCCCCCACCACTGAAGTCGTCAGGTCACGTGGTTTTTAGATCTTTCATCATCCTTATCTTTTCCTATCTGTGCTCCAACTTTGCCAAATGGCCTCATTGTTTAACAAGTTATTTTTATGATTATGAAAAGAATATGGAACAATAAAAATATTATAGAACAGTCCGGACATTACAGAGAAACAAAACAGAAAATATATCTGTCAATAAACCTGTTTAGCAGGTTTTTTTTTTTTTTTTAAACACACATGTATTTTTATTGATTTCAGAGAGGAAAGGAGATGGAGATAGAGAAATAGAAACATTAATGATGAGAGAGAATCATTGATCAGCTGCCTCTACTGGGGATTGAGCTCGAAACCCAAGCATGTGCCCTGACCGGGCATTGAACTGTGACCTCCTGGTTCACGGGTCGATGCTCATCCACTGAGCCACACCGGCCAGGCAACCAGTTTAGCATTTTTATCAATTTCCTCCCAGTTCTTGTTTTTCTGTGCATATTGATGTATTATGAGGCGTGGGTCACCCTGTAAGTAGCTTCATAGACTGCTTTTTTCTTTATTTAAAAAAAAATCTTTATTAGTGAAAGTATTACATATGCCCCTTTCTCCCCCCATTGACCCCTTCTGTCCACTCCCACCCCCCCTCAGGCCTTCTCCACAAATTGTTTGTGTCCATGGGTTATGCGTATATGCAGACAAGATCTTTGGTTGATCCCTTCCTACCCACTCACGCGCCCCTGCCTTCCCTCTGAGATTCGACAATAGGCTGTTCTTTCTACATTTTTCACATCTCATCAAACTTCTTTGAAAGATCAATATTAGAAATTATTCTGTTTTTCTCATTGTAACTTTTTTA
The DNA here is from genome assembly GCF_014108245.1 of Pipistrellus kuhlii. Lineage (NCBI taxonomy): Eukaryota > Metazoa > Chordata > Mammalia > Chiroptera > Vespertilionidae > Pipistrellus > Pipistrellus kuhlii. The sequence continues at coordinate 13,601,422 of NW_023425573.1, forward strand.
TCATGGTAGAATATGCATAGTATGAAATTCACCGTTTTAACCATTTTCAATGTACAGTTCAGTGGCAGGTGTTGTATTTACAGTGTTGTACAGCCAGCACCACCATCGAGTTCCGGAACATTTCGTCACCCCGAAAGGATCCCCGTGTCCATCAAGCAGTCTCTTCCTACCCCCTTTCCCTCCCAGTCCCTGGCACCGCTGATCTGCTCACGGCCTGGTTAGCTCACGTGAATGGAGTCCTCCCCGTGCCTTCTTTGCCAGTGCCGTGGCTTCCTTCACTCAGCATGTCTTCCCGGTTTCCCTGTGGCAGTGTGGCAGTGTCTCCGCCTTCTTCTGGCGGAGTGACATCCCGCTATGTGATGATGCCACGTTTGGTTGATCTGTTCACCAGCGGATGGACAGTGGGTTGCTTTCACCTTCTGGCTCGTGGAATTGTGCTGCTGTGAACATCCGTGTCCAAGCATTCATTGGACACCCATTTTCAATTGTTTCAGTGGATACCTGGGAGTGGGAATTCTGGGTGACAGGGTGATTCTGTGGCTGAGTTATTGTGGAATTGCCAAATGACCTGTTTTATATATATATATATATATATATATATATATATATATATATATATATATATATATAGTAGCTCTACCATTTCTTACTCCTGTGAGCAATATTCCAGTTTCTCCACATCTCCACATTCCCATGTTGTTTGTTTTGGTTTGGTTTACCTGTCCTAGAGTGTTAGAAGCGGTATCTCATTGTGGCTTGCATTTGTATTTTTCTAATGTTTCATCATGTTGAGCATCTTTTCTTGTGCCTGTTGGCCATGTGCTTGTCTTTTGGGGGATTTATGTATTATAACATTTAATAGTTTCTCTGAGTTTGACATTGGTTTCTCTCTAAGTTTTGCTATTGTGAATATTTTTATTTTGAGCATCTCTATGCAAAACTTACCTGAATGTCTACATATTTCTGTGGGATGGCTTCCTTGAAGTGGGGTTATGGGGTCAGAGGTATACTCTTTCTAAGGTGTCCATATGAAGGGTCAGATGGACAGTACATGGTGGAGGAGGGCGTTCTAGTTGCTTGGAAAGCCTTCTCGGGCACCTCTATTAGGATTTCCATCTCTGACTATTGCACTAGGTCTGTGGTTGGCAAACCGCGGCTCGAGAGCCATATGCGGCTCTTTGGCCCCTTGAGTGTGGCTCTTCCACAAAATACCACAACCTGGGCGAGTCTATTTTGAAGAAGCGGCGTTAGAAGAAGTTTAAGTTTAAAAAATTTGGCTCTCAAAAGAAATTTTTAAAAAAATTTCTTTGTTGATTAAGGTATTATATATGTGTCCTTATTCCCCCCATCTCCCTCAAAAGAAATTTCAATCGTTGTACTGTTGATATTTGCCTCTGTTGACTAATGAGTTTGCCCACCACTGCACTTTCAATCTCTCTCATTTTCCAGTGAGCACTAGGCTTACTGGAGGGGAACCCGATTTCCCAGTGATTCTGATTTGCAACCCAGCTGTGAGTTGTTAGTCAAGTTTCCTGTGCAGCCATGTAGATCTTAAAAAAAAAAAAAAGAAAGAAAGAAAGAGAGAAAGAAAGAAAGAAAGAAAGAAAGAAAGAAAGAAAGAAAGAAAGAAAGAAAAAAAGAGGCAGCCCCTCCGACATGGCTCAGTGGTTGGGCATCGCCCTATGAACCAGGAGTTCACAGTTTGATTCTGCTCAGGGCACCCGCCTGGGTTGCAGGCTTGATCCCCAGTGTGGGGCGTGCAGGAGGCAGCCCATTAGTCATTCTCTCTCATCATTGATATTTTCTCTCTCCCTCCCTCTCTGAAATCAATAAAAATATATTGGAAAAAAAATAAAAAAATAAAAGAAGCCGTGTTCACTGTCCCGATGCGCTGCCTGGTTCTGAGCAGATGGGCCCCGCTGCTTCCCGGCCTGTGGGCGGCCCTGCGTTCCCACAGCCTGAGCTCACTGTCGCCCGGACCCCTCCGTGGTTTTCCCCTCAGACTCCGGTCTTCCCCTTCGTGTTCTTGGGAGCTGATTGCTTTGAACCCACCTTTCTGGTTCCAAGGAAGCAGGCTTCTGCTGGCTCTGTGACGGGCCCTGGTTATACAACACCTACTCCCTAGGCTCAGGGCAACCCAGATCGCCTGGCTCCCGGATAAGTCCTTCCGCTTCCCTCAGGGCCTGGCTTTGGCGTCGTCACTGATCCTGACTGCAGAGGGGAAGTGCAGTGGCACATGCCCAAGGTCCTCAGAGGCCCCGAAGGGACGGACGGGCCCTGACACGCCCTGACAAGCCCGGCTCTATCCCTGGGAGAGGGGAGGGCAGCCAAAGTCCCCTTAGCTGGGACCATGGGACCAAGGCCTCAAAGGAGCCGGGAGCACACGGTGCATTTTAGACACTGGAATGCTGGGTGTTGGTGGGTGACAGTTGCTCAGGGTTTTGATGTTAGGGTGTGTAGTGGAGATTCTCAAATCTGGGTTTAACCTGCAAATACACACATGGGGTCTCCGCCCTATTGAGAGCTAATTCAGGGGGAGGCTGCTGAGAAGGGGCGAGCCCTCTCAGGGAGGGTCACTGGGCCACAGGAGCTTCCGGCCCAGCTGCCTCCCTCACACCCACTCTCAGGCCTTCGTTGCCTTGTGGTTTGGCTGGGCCAACGAGTTCAAGGACTTTCTTTTTTCTTTTTATTCTTTACTGCTAAATAGAAACACCCAGCATATTAGGCTTTAAATTTAAAATTTTTTTTTAAATATATATATTTTTTTATTTCAGAGAGGAAGGGAAAGGGAGAGAGAGATAGAAACATCAATGATGAGAGAAATCACAGATCGGCTGCCTCCTGCATACCCCACACTGGGGATGGAGCCCACACTCCAGGCAAATGCCCTTGACTGGTTCACAGGTCAATGCTCATCCCCTGAGTCATGCCGAATTAGGTTTTATTTAAACTCAGTAATTCCCTCTCCTTATTAAAAGTTCATATTCTCTGCAATATGACTTGTCAAGATTATGTCTTTCAACTTGGCATCCAAGTTCACATCCTCTGAGTAAATCTTGTTTTGCTGAAGTTTAAAAAACATGTTGAAAGCTAATTTTAGACTGGGAGGGGTAATGAAAAAAAATAAAAAGAGAATCAGAGATTTCCCAGAGGCGCCACTTCAGTTAAAAATTACATGCAACTTTTAAATCTTAAGCCTTTGAGATAAAAGGCACATTAATTTGCTTGTGTCTGCTTTATTCTCAGAGCTTTCTCACAGAGTTACGTATATTCAGTACCAAGGCAGAAATACGTCTGACATACACACCAAGCTCTCAAATCTTCTCTCCAAATATGAGAAAGTTTAAGACATGATGCCACATGTATTTTATGCTTAAATGGACTTGGTAGGTAGCATACCCAGCATTGCAACATGGAGTGAAAGGTCAGCACCAGTTTATCATATACCAGCGAGTTTATTAATGCCAACCTTTTTGTTTGTGAATCATCACCTGAGGATAGTTTTCCATTGATTTTAGAGAGAGTGAAAGGGAGGGGGAGGAAGAGACAGAGAGAGAGAAATATCTATGTGAGAGAGACACATTGGATTGGTTGTCTCCTGCAAGTCCTAGGTACGTACCCTTGACCCGAATCAAACCTGGGACTCTTCATTCTGAGGCTGGCACTCTGTCCACGGAGCCAAACCAGCTAGGGCTCCATACCAACCTTTTTAACAGAGTTTTTGATTCTCAAAATAACTCGTTTTTTTTTTGTTTTTGTTTGTTTGTTTTGTTTTTTGCTTTAAATTATAAGCATTTAAACTTCATTATTACTTTCTTCCATGTTGTTTATGTAATTTTCCAGATGGGTAGGAACAATCTAAATGACTTTTGTTTAATGGGTACAGAGAAAGGTAATACCTGTGTGTTTTGTGGGGGGTCCGGGGGTGTAGACATAGGAAAGGGGGAGAGGGAAGAGATTTGGGCAGTATGTTTAAGCATATCTGGCTGGAAGTAGTGCATTGTACTTTATTCTTATTTTAATTAGCGTACAGTTGACCTACAGTATTACGTTAGTTTCAGGCACACAGCACAGTGATTTGGCGTTCAGATACCTTACAAAGCGACCCCCACCATAAGCCTAGTTACCATCCGTCCAGGGTCATTAGGATGGTGCTCCCTGTGTGTGCATTGCTTCCCCATGCCTTTGGAAGGAGTGCATGTTCTTTCTTTCTTTCTTTCTTTCTTTCTTTCTTTCTTTCTTTCTTTCTTTCTTTCTTTCTTTCTTTCTTTCTTTCTTTCCTTTCTTTTCTTTTTTTCTTTTCTTTATTTCTTTATATTTTTATTGATTCAGAGAGGAAGGGAAAGGGAGAGAGAGAGAGAAATATCAGTGATGAGAGGGAATCACTGACTGGCTGCCTCATGAGCCCGCAGCTAGGGCATGTGCCCTTGACTGGAATCGAACTGGGACCCTTCAGTCCGCAGTCTGACACTCCATCCGCTGAGCCACACCAGCGAAGGTGAAGGAGTGCATCTTCCATCAGTGCTGTGCATGCCCTCTGGCCGCTCAGCTGAGGACTCTGTCTTTAGCAGAGGCGGTGGGGTGGGAGGGGAGGGGGGCTGTTTAGAAGTGCAGCGGCCTGGACAAGGGCTGCTTGCTGTCTCTTCTCTGAGGTCACTTGGCATCTAACATGCAAGTTTCCCCTTCGATCTAGTCTCTTCCCAGGCCCTGCTCCAGTCCCGCCTCCTCCGCAGACACAGGGACTTCCTGGCCTCCCGCTCCCCCTTTCCTGAGGCTGCGAAGGCCCCTGACAGGCCAGGGCTCAGGGACCCCTGGGCTCTCTCCCATCGTCCTTGTGTGGAAGGGAAACGCGGGGCCCGCCCCGCACGTGCTGGCTCTGCGGGGGGAGGCTTACTGCCCGCTGTCCGTGGCTCTCTCTGGGGAACGATCTGTGCCGCTCGTGTCTGTTGTATGTTCCATAAAAACGGCGCGTGGTAGGCACTCAGACCATGCCTTCGGCTCCGGGGCGCGCGCTGAGCGGTGCTCTGGCCCGGGATGGAGACGGACAGAGGCTGGGTCCGCCCAGATGAGGAGCAGCCTGAGGGCCCACCCAGAGGGAGCACTTAGCCAGACTGGGGCCATGCCATGTGGTGCCGCATCACGTAGCTGGTGAGAGAGAAGAGTTCATCCTACAGCAACTGCCCTGGGGGATGTCCTCAGTGTATGACTGTTCTGGCAAAGAACGAGAAAGGAAGAGAGTAAACGCCTACTTCGGTGATAACCGTGTAGCTTCCTATACCGGTGTCTCTATTTTTATGGATCAGCGAGAACCAGGGAAAGATGTGTCGGGGGACTCATCAGCCTGTTCACAGTGCTGGTGGGAAAGACGACGTTTTTCTTAACCGGTTCTCTGTGTGGCTGACAGGGAAAGGTGGAACACCAGCGAGAGGAGAGAGGAAGCGCATGAGGTCTTCATTGCATCAGGAAGCCCCTTTCTCATTCTTAAGCTGTGCGTGATTACAGAGTGAGGTTGCCCTTTGATGGACTTTTGGGGGAATTAGGGACGAAAGAGAACATTATACTGGGAGAGGGCTTTTTGGTTTGTTTGTTTCAGCCACAAAGGTACGTTTTTATTCTTCTTTCTCACGACCCGAAGATACGTTTTCTTCTTAGCAAAACCTGAACTGTGAAGGCAGCAGCAAACCGAAAGCCTGGCCTCTGGTTTTGTGGTGGCGCTGGGAGAGAGAGCAGGTTGTACAGATGCAGGATGCTCGCTCACCTCAGAGCCCAGGGACTTCCTGTCCTGGTGCTGAGCAGAACACAGCGCAACCCAAGGCCTTGCCTAAGTGGGAAAGTCAAGAGCACAAGGGCTGCAGGCCTTCCGGTGCGGGCCCCCCCCCCCCCCCCCCCCCCCCAAGCTCCTCCGCCTGGGCTGCTGGCTGGCGGCTCAGCTCCAGGCCCGTGTGTCCCACAGAGGAAGTTCTGAGCGTCTTTCTGAATGCAGGCAGCGTGCCTAGCCTGCTGGCTCTAGGTGCATAAAGGTGGATATGGTTCATTTACCTTTTAAAATTTTTATTGATTTCAGAGAGAGAGGAAGGGAGTGGGAGAGAGAGATAGAAACATCAATGATGTGCAAAAATCATCAACCGGCTGCCTCCTGCACGCCCCACACTGGGATTGAGCCTGTAATCCGGGCCTGCGATTGTCCTAAAGAACAACTCTTGGGTCACTTCCCTGCTCAATGCCTTGCCTGGCTCCCAAGTTCTCGAGAGGAGAATCCACATTTCTTAACGTGGCATTCCAAACCTTCTATCCTCTGATCCCTGTCTATCCTCAGCCCGCCTCCCTTCTGACGCTCTGGCCCAAAGACGTGGTTCCCTGGCATGTTCTGTCTCCCCAGCTTCTGCTCACATGCTTCCCATTTCATCCCTCTCCGCCCCTTTAACTGCTCCCCACTCGTCAGTATTCAGACCAAACGCTGCTTCTGTCAGGAGGCCACAAGGGATTTCGCTTCTTTCTCCATGTACTTCCCCCGGGGTATTTTCCTGACCCTCAGGTTGTGTGGACTCTCCCACTTCCTCTTGCCCCTCAGCGACTCCATCAAGGGTGTGACTGCCTCGGACATCCGTGTCTCAGTTTCTTACGCCGAGAACATTCCTCACATGCAGTCAGTGTCTGTTGGATTGGATTGAAGACGGCTATCTGAAATGTACCAGATTAGTTTAAAAAAAAACACATATTTTTCATCTCTTGTTGGGACGGGGTGCTGGCAGAGAAGAAGGAAATCTGAGCTGAGTTGGCGTCTCTGTAAGGAAATACGACGTGACCATTCTTTTTTGCAAGTTTCCCCGTTTTCTGTTATCTGCTGTTTTTCAGCCTCTTGGACTCCTCTTTCCCTGCCGCCTTATCACTTCCTGCTGACCTCTGTCACCGGTCGCCCTGGCCTTGACATTAGGGGGTGGAGCAATGGAGAAGGGGGTCCCTGGTCTATTTGGATTCCTGTGACTTTCTTGTTTTGGGGAGCAGAAGGGGATCCCTCCTTACATCTCAGGCAGGAAGACTACTTGGGGTCCTGGTCAACCCCCCACCTTCCATGGGAGAGGGGCTTGAAGAGCCCGAGTGGAGCCCGAGGGCGCCTGATCCCCCACCTGGCTCCCTGCGGAGAGGTGGTGGGAGGTGACCTCTATCTCCTTTCCCAAAGAAAATGCATGGGACTCAGAGAAAAAACTACAGGAAGGAAGGAGGAGGGTTAAAAGACACCATCAAGGTCTTTGGAAAGACTTGTTTGAGCAAAAAGTGGCTTCCTGGTGTTTTGAAAGAATCTGGGTTCTAACAAATGCCAGACACACCCAATTTGGAGTTTGCCTAAACCAGGAACGACTTCATATGGTGGGTTACTGCACATGGCTCATGTGGCCATTCCATCCTCCACCTTCCAGATGGAGGCCTTTATGTCTATACACCAATTTTGTGGTTGTTTTTTTAAATTTTTACATATTCTTACTGATTTCAGAGAGGAAGAGAGAGAGATAGACACATCAATGATAAGAAAGAATCACTGATCAGCTGCCTCCTGCAGGCCCCACACTGGGGATCAAGCCCCACAACCCAGCATGTGCCCATGACCGGAATCGAACCCGGGACCCTTCAGTCTGCAGGTCGATGCTTATCACTGAGCCAAACTGACGAGGGCTTGTGGTTGTTTTTAAAGGACACTTGGATTGCCTTACTTAGCTTCCAATTTCTGAGATTCTCAAAAATCATCATTACTATTGACCATAAGAAATTATTACTGTACTTATAGATCATTTTCTATTATATTTTTTCTTTAGGAATACTATTTTATTTGTTCCGTTAGTAAGATAAAGGCCGTATGTACTGGGCAGCCATCAGTCAGGCTTGTACAACCTGTCCTGAAACCAAGGACCCCTTTCTGAATCTGAACAGACCAAATGAACAGCTCTGAGTACACTTACCCTCTGAACGTCACCTCCGGGTGCATATTCCCCCCCCCCCCCCCCCCCCCGAAAGGTCGCTGGAACAGCTCATATTGGCTAACATGGTTAAATCACCTTTCCTACCTGAAACCCCGTGGATTCAAATGCTATACGATTGTTACACAAAGAATGTAGGCAAAACTGAGGAAAACCTCTACAACAATTTTTCAAAACAGGGAGCTGCTGTAGAAGTACATTGTTGTATTCGTTTTACTACAGCCTCACGGACTTAAATATTCTGCGTAAATTGCGCTCTTGCTTAACTGGACTTTTCTTGAAAGTCAGCTCCCGATCGCTGCTTCATGAACTTAGCGCCATGCAGGTTTGGCCTCAGACCTTTTGGAAGTAGACGGAGTGAACAGAGATGCAGAGAATTGGTGGTGGAGGTGGTCAGAATACGCCTCGCTGTGCTTTGCTTTCCTCTTAATGGCCCTGGCTCATTTTTGAAATGCTGCCACCTAAATGACTTAAATGCAGTGACCCAGTGACAAGTCTGGCACAGCAGGGCTCCCTTCCACAGAGGCTGGCGGAGGGTGGAGGTGGGGCGATGGACAAGGGCCAGGAGCGAAAGGAAGTGACCCCTGTTTCACCTGGAAACATTAGTGTCTGGGGGCAGGAGGTCTGAGCTCTATATAAAGAGGGGAGGAAAGCGACCAAGTTGCTGATCCAGACTTGCATCCAGGAATAAAGCAACATCAAAGGACTGAAAACAGTATCTGCTGCTTCCGCTGACTATATCCCTGTGAGGAGCAATCGGGGAACTCACAATACTGTCGACCTAGGAACCAGGAGGTCAGGGTTTGATTTCCGGTCAGGGCACAAGCCTGGGTAGTGGGCTCGATCCCCAGTGTAGGGCATGCAGGAGGCAGCTGATCCATGATTCTCTCTTGTCATTGATGTTTCAATCTCTCTCTCCACCCCCCTTCTTCTCTGAAATCAATAAAAGTATATATTTAAAATAAAGAGGATGGGAGAGTTCTTCCCGATGACCCTGGGCCATGGCCGCCATCTTCTACAGGGTTCTCCAGCTCCTCCTCAGCTCCTCCATGGTCGGCCCACAAGCGATGGCGTCAATGTTTGCAGAAACTCTTGCTCAAGAGCCCAGTTCCTGTGTGCCCGGAGGGTTGGGGTAAATTCCACCTGCTGGCTCAGTGCTCTCCTCACTGCGTTATTTACTTTTCTAACCTCTTCACGGACTTTCCTCCAACAAGGAAGGTTGTTTCGTCTCATTCTTCCAAATCCGCTCAAACACCTGCCTTTATCCTGCTGACAACTCATCCTCACAGAGCTCCCTACTTAGATTGCCGCAGTTTGTTTCCTAACTTTTGGTCAGATTGTTTCATTGTGGAAGGAGGTGCATCTTCCTCACCCTGGATAATTGGTCCTTAAATAACTAGAGCCCATGCCTATGTGTTATTCTCATTTTGGAAGAGGTATAGTTAATAAATTATTTTTTTTTTCACTTCCTGACCAAATAGAGTTATTCTATATAATAAAAGGCTAATATGCAAATCAACCAAATGGTAGAATGACTGGTCGCTATGACACGCACTGACCACCAGGTGGAAGACACTCAACACAGGAGCTGCCCCCTGGTGGTCAGTGTGCTCCCACAGGGGGAGAACAGCTCAATCAGAAGCCGGGCTCACGGCTGATGAGTGCAGTGGCTCCTGGCTCCGAGGCCGCGCTAAGGACCTTTCAGGGATGTCTGGCTGCCAGCTTAGGCCTGCTCCCATGGGGCCTAACCTGACAGTCTGACACCCTCCTGGCTGAGAGACAACCCCATCAACCCCCCCCCCCCCCCCCCACACACACGAATGTCAAGCATCTGGCCTCTAGTTTTTTCATAATGTTTAAAGAGTTAATGGATAGCTACAGATAGGATGTTACTGATACTTGGGATTTTTTTCCCCCCCTGTTATTAATAATAATTGGAAGTATCTGGAAATGTTACAGACATTTGCTCTGCAGTGTAGTTCATAGGAGGCCACTTTTCCAGAATGTGGTCCTGCATTAAAAATGCTGTGAGGGCCAAAACCAGTTTGGCTCAGCGGATAGAGCGTCAGTCTGCGGACTGAAAGGTCCCAGGTTCGATTCCGGTCAAGGGCATGTATATTGGTTGCAGGCATATCCCCGATAGGGGGTGTGCAGGAGGCAGCTGGTCGATGTATCTCTCTCATCGATGTTTCTAACTCTCTCCCTCTCCCTTCCTCTCTGTAAAAAATCAATAAAATATATTTAAAAAAAAATGCTGTGAGGACGCAGTATATTCTGTACAGCTCTTAAGGAACACAGATTTAGATATTATGATCATCATTATCTCCCTGAGTAGCGAATGATCTATATTTAGGAAGCACTCCATGGTGCGCTCCGCAGATCACACAGGGACCCCCATGACAGAGCGAACAAGTTTTGCCTATTAAATTTAGTGACTTGAACAAATTTTTATTATCCTTTTGTAAAAACGCAAGCTTTGCCTCAACCAAAACCTGGCTGTGACTTAATGAAGTGTTTCGGCATGTTCATAGAAGCCGGGGGTTTCATATGGCGGGATTATTGCTGCATCAACTATCAGCTCCTAACAGCGCGCCCAGCCTGCTCTCATGGCACACGGTACTCGGCATACTCAAGTATGGACAGATGTTTCGGAATATCATTTCCCCCTCTTGGCTATTGGTTGATCCCCAGCGCCCACTCTTGATTCGAATGCAAGATGTTTTCTTTGATATTTGGAGCCTTTAATGACCCAATCAATTCAGTAAAAGTCGAGCAGCGAGCCAGGAATTTGGCACGTGTTGCTGGGGTGTCTTCTTGGACCGCTCACCACTGACGGTGGTTACGGATGCCCCGTGACAGCCTGTGTCACTCTGCTTATGGTCCGGAGCCGACGGATTACTAAAGAGCACGCCACTCTGGCAAAGGGATCGTGAAGTGCCCCGAGCAAGGTTTTAGCAAAAAACCAAATTGATGGTTTTGTTAGGGGGTTTGGGGGGAGGGACCCAGGGCCTAATTGCAGGTTGGCGTGGATACTCTATGCAGGTGGCCCTCTCCCCACAGAACCCATGATGGACTTTATTCTTCAACTGCTGGATGCGCCTGGCTGGCATGGCTCAGTAGCTGAGTGTCTGCCTATGAACTAGGGGTCACAGTTCGATTACCAGGGAGGGCACATGCGCTGGTTACAGACTTGATCTCCAGTATGAGGTGTTCAGGAGGCAGCTGATCAATGATTCTCCCTCATCTCTCTCTCCTCTCCCTTCACACACACACACACACACACACACACACAAGCCTAGGTGGCCCTTGTGTGCAACTTCATCACAAGATGGTCGCCACAAAGATGGCCATGTTCACAGCAGTGGAGGGGCCCAGCAGCCACTCCTTGCAGTGAGGCCTGGGGGGTTCCATAACTCCGTGTGGTGTGGAGGAGGCCAGTCCCGGCAGAGGAGACAGGTTGTGGCAAGGGAGGGCAGTTAGGGGCAATCAGGCTGGCAGGGGAGCAATTAGATGTCAATCAGGCTGGCAGGGGAGTGGTTAGGGGGTGATCAGGCTGGCAGGCAGAAGTGGTTAGGGGCAATCAGGCAGGCAGGCAGGCTAGCGGTCAGGAACCAGCAGTCCCAGATTGGAGAGAGTGCAGGCTGGGCTGAGGGACATGAGTTTTGTGCATTTTGGTGCATGAATTTTGTGCACTGGGCCACTAGTATATACATACATACATGCATGCATACATACCTGTTGGATGCACTTTTTAAAAAGTGAAATTGAGGGAATGATTGGATGGGGGTTTGCAAAGATGAGAATGATGCCTGGGCCTTCAGGGATCAAGAGGGAAGTTTTTTCTTGGGTCTGTACAGAGCTAGTGTGTTTGCTTATAGAGGAACCCTCTCAGGAGCTCGAGTTCTTTTTATGTCTGAATACAGTTCATCCTCCAGCCACCTTAATTTTCTTAAGGACACAACCCGAGCATTCACTCCCATCTCCCAGGTGACAGATTACCGTCTTGCTCCCCCTAGTGGGAATACTGTGTCCAGACATGCTTGCTTCAGCATCTTATTTGTGGAAATCAGGTATCTTCTCCATTTGTTCTCAAAGACTGAGGTTAAAATCGAGAAACATTGCATTGCATGGGCTGATGGGGAATGGGTATGGAGACACTGGTATTTTGCAGATACATTTCTAGTTTCTAGTGGTAGCAAGGCTAGCCACGTCCTTCAGAGTGGCTGCCAACTTCAAGGGACGCCTCTGCCTTGCACTTCTCCGTTGGAGAGGGGTCAGATGTCACCAGCTGTGCAAAGAGGGTTGTGCGGATAGAAGGTGAGGTTGGAACAGGACAGGTCCCGTCTGAAGGCTGACGCCCACCTGCGCCATCGGTGAGGCAGGCACAGGAGGTGTTCCTGTGCCTCTGAGTCTACCTGAGGGGCTGTGACAATATCCATAGCACCTGGCCCTCATTGCCAGTTCATAGCAGCGGAGCAGGCCAAGGAAGTTCTCCTAATAGAAGCTGAACTTCCTGCAGACCTCCCTTAAGAGTGTGCATTTCTTTTTTTTTTTTTTTTTTTTTTTTTTAACATTGAATTTATTGGAGTGACATTGGTTAATAAAGCGATACAGCTTTCAGGCATGCAGTTCTTCCAAACATCACCCGTAAGTTACGTTTCTGTAGGGAACGATAACTGGAGGTTTCATGGCATCAGACTCTCTCTTTGTCTCCTGCCACTATTTGCTTTCTGTAACTTTGACCCTTGCTGTGAATTGGGATCTATCCGCTTTGTTCCGGCTGCACCCGAAGCACTCCTGTTTCGCGTTTGCTAGTGTTGCACGTTGAAACTTCAACTAGAAAAGCCGTGCGTGCCCAGGCTTAGGACCCTACTCTTTCTCAGGGAAGACTTTGCTTCTAAGCCTTATAAAGGCCAAGGCGAAAGCGCCAAAGACATAGCGGTTTCCAATCAGTGATCAATACAGTCTAAGTGCTTTACACTCATGAGCAAGGATGCTGTTCTTAGCATAGTTCCCCTTCCTTAAAATTATGTAATTGAGACAGTATTTTTTAAAAATGTATTTTATTGATTTTTTACAGAGAGGAAGAGAGAGGGATAGAGAGTTAGAAACATCGATGAGAGAGAAACATCGATCAGCTGCCTCTTGCACCCTCCCTCCTGGGGATGTGCCAAGGTACATGCTCTTGACCAGAATAGAACCTGGGACCTTTCAGTCCGCAGGCCGACGCTCTATCCACTGAGCCAAACCGGTTTTGGTTGAGACAGTATTTAGATCTATCTTTCCCCAAGTATTTATTCCCAGAGTAGTCGTTTATACTTAGGAAAAAAGAAGTCAGCAGGATCAGATTAAAACCCCAGTTTGAGAATGCCAGCGTGCTTGCTAGGCATGTTGTATTTGGGGACGTGGAGAGAGAGAAAAGAAACACCCCTATGTCTGTTTTTAAAATATACATTTTTATTGATTTCAGAGAGAAAGGGAGAGGGAGAGAGATAGAAACATCAATGATGAAAGAGAATCATGAATCGGCTGCCTCCTGTACGCCTCCTACTGGGGATCAAGCTCACAACCCCGGCCTGTGCCCTGACCAGGAATGGAGCCATGACCTCCTGGTACCTAGGTTGACGCTCAACCCCTGAGACATGCAGGCTGGGCCCATTATGTCTTTAAAAAAAACCACATTAACTTGCTCAAAAGTCACAGTAGTTTAGTTCAAGGATTACATCCTTGCAAACACGCAGCTTCCGTTCAAGCAAAGCATGTGGCGGTGAAGCTCTGGTTGGGAGCCGGTGACGCCTGGGGTCATGACTGTGAGGACGAGGATGTGGCAGCGGCCCTGTGGCCCCGCTGGGGCTGGAGGCTGCATCTGGCAGGACGTGGGGGAACAGGCACTTTCCTATTCCTCGGGGAGCGTGAGGGTTTGTATGTGAATGGACACCTACCCCCGTGTACACACACACACACACACACACACACACACACACGGGTGTAGATGCCTGTGCAAACACAGGCGTGTCCGTGTGGGTGTATCTGTATGTGCACCTGTGAGTGCAGAATGGAGGAGTTCCAACAGTAGCTCGGCTTCTCCTTCCCAGTGGATGCCGGGAGTTGTGCACACTGACAGCCCCCTCCACAGTGGAGCCACCCGCGTGTGGACAGGTGTGCACCCCGCCCTCTGCTGGGACTCGGGGCATTGGGGATGCCCTTGAGGCAGGCCCAGGGCGGTGCCCAGGGCGTGGGGAGCTGTCCGCACCCTCCCTGTGGAGGGCTGAGCTGGCCTCCCTGCCTGGCAGCCTTGTGGGGTGTCATTCCTGGGAACAATCCAGCTGTGGCTGGAGCCCTGGCCTTTCCTGAGAAGTGCAAAGACCGAATGCCACAGTGTCGTGTTCCTTTCTGCCACTGGCGAGGGAGAGACAGGCTTTCTCCCCTGGCTGCGTCCTTAGGGTGATGCCCCGAGGTGCGTCACTGCTGGGACGGGCTTGTCCCTCAGCACCTGAACTTCTCAACTGCTGACTCCACGCCCAGATCCTCGGGGCTCTGCCTCTGCTTGCCATCTGCGGCTACTGGGCGTGGCGATTTGTTTTCTCTTGGGGTTCAGAGGCGGGAAAGTGCACGTGAGCACTTGGCCCGGATCGCAGCAGGTAGAGGATTATGAGACAGATAAACGTGATTCAGTATTTTTGTTGAGCTCAGTGGGTGTGGCTCAGTGGTTGAGCATTGACCCACGAACCAGGAGGTCATGGTTCAATTCCTGGTCAGGGCACATTCCTGAGTTGTGCGCTTGATCCCCAGTGTGGGGTGTGCAGGAGGCAGCCGGTCAATGATTCTCTCTCATCGCTGATGTTTCTATCACTCTCTCCCTCTCTCCCCCTCTGAAATCAATAAAAAATAAAAATAAAAATATATAAAAAGAAAACATATTGTTTGTGTAGGGTTATATGGCTGTAGAGGGGTTTCCCATACATATCTCATTTCTTCCTGGTAACAGTCCTGTGAGGGGCTGGGCCGCAGAGAGCGTGCGCACCCCGGTGGCACTGAGAAAGGAGCTGAGGCGTGGAGCTGGCTTTCCACAGGGTTCTCACCCCTTGGACAGGCCCAGCGCCAGCCCTGAGCCCACCCTGGGGCCTCTTGTTCTTCGCACTCGGGTGGGCAGAATTTCAGACGTATCAGCTCTTTGTGTCTTTGTCTCCGCACCTCTGACCCTGCAGGCCCCCAGGTCTCGCCTGGCCTGCCCTTCCCATGCTCATGAAGGTGCTTCCTGAAGCTTGTCTGGACGCCTTTCCTCACCTGCCTGCCCTGGCAGAGCTGGGTTCACTTACAGCTGTATAGATCATCACACTCTACAGACCCCACTACGCACTGGGTCTTGCTTGATGCGGGTGAGGACAGTAGGAAGTGCTGAGTATCGGCTGCCTTCCTGCTCCTCACCTGCCTCCATCCTACAGCCTGTGGGTAGGCGGTGGGTGTGATTGAGTCTAAAATACTCAGTGCTTGTTGGTAACGTGATGGGAAGTGCTCGGGAATGATGTCCAAGGTTCCCCAACATGGACACGGAAGCGCTGAGGAGGCCAGCAGCACGGCTGCTAACATCCTGTGGGAATGGATTGTTTGAGGAACGGAGCACCAGGGACATTGCCCAATGAGAGGTGGGGGGGTCACGGGGTACCGTTTACACAGAACCGCAGATTTGGTCCTTTCCACGATGGGGAAGTTCAGGGCCTGTCAAGGACAATTTCAACTGTTCCCACAATTTCCACAGTTTTCGTGTCACACCAATAGCCCCAGGTCAGGCGTGACTGTGTCACAGCCTCCACATCGTGTTACAGATATTTCTTTATGCATCTGTCTCCCCACTAGACTCCCAGGGAGGGGGCCTGGGGCCTGTCTATCTGACCGTGCTGGATTCACTTTGGGGAACACATTTTCCAGCCTCCTGCCTCTGCCTGCAGTCGAATGTATTTAATCACAGTTGTGACTCAGACTCTTCTGCCTTTGCAGCCGCCGCTGGTCCAGGCCATCTTCAGCGGCGACCCGGAGGAGATCCGGATGCTTATCCACAAGACGGAGGACGTGAACGCTCTGGTAGGCGACACTGGGCTCCTGCCCAGCCCCTTACCTTCCCCAAACCCTGGCCTCCTCAGGAGCTGGCGAAAGCTAGGACTGCTTCTCAGAAATCTGTTTTTAAATCTGCAAAGTGAAATGTCTAGGGTTAGAAAGGAAACCAGTGACACTGAAGTACAGTTATCAAAACATAGAAATCACATTTGTGATAGAGTAGATGTGCTTCTCCAGCAACGCATTTACGAAGCAAGATGCAGCAGAAGGTCCAACAGTGGCCGTAACTCAAGTATAGGACGAGCACGATTGCGCTTCTGCGTTGAGTGGAAGTGCTCTGATGTGGGGTGAGCGTGCCTGGGATTTCTGCTGGAGGCCCAGCACTGTTACTGCCGACACTGCTGAGGTTTGCTGCCTACGTTCAGCATGGAAGTTAGTGAAGCCCTGGCTGGTGTTGCTCAGGAATGAAAGTGTTGGTTTTTGTATCAAAGGGTCTCAGGTTCAATTCCTGGATAAGGGCGCATACCTGGGTTGCAGGTTTGACCCCAGACCCTGGTTGTGGAACGTACAGGAGGCAGCCAATCCATGTGTCTCTCTCACATCAGTGTTTCTCTCTTTCTCTCTCTCTCCCTTTCCCTCCCACCCCCTTTCCTCCTTTCCACTGTCTCTAGAAATCAATGGAAAAATATCCTCGGGTGAATCTCAAAATGTAATATTTTTGTATCTGGAACCCATGCCTACAGCTGTGGTCTGTCATCAGTTTTTGTACAGACTACTGACGAATGATAGCTTTTTATTTTTGAAATGGCTGAAAAAAGGAAAAGCTTAATATTTAGTGACGTGAAAATTATATGAAGCTCAGAGTCTATAAATAAAGTCTTGTGGGACACAGCCAGGCCAACGTTTGCTCTGCAACGAAGAGCTGAGTAATTGTGATGGGGACTGTGTGTGGCCCCAATGCCAGACCCGGTACAATCTGGCCCTTGAGAAGGAGTGGTTGCTGACCTTTGCCCTGGAGTATGCATGAGCCCGGGATCACGGATGAACTAGGCATGCTGTGTGTGCCTGACATCATGTGTCATGTACGTGTGCACCTGTGGGCATTTATATTTTTCTGTGAAAGGGTCGAGACATTGTACCAACTTAGTAAAAAGGTCTATGGCTCTAACAGGTGAAGAACATTGTACTGGGACGACCTCAAAGCCAATGAACCTGCGATGAAGAAGGAGTTTATCAATCATTTATCCTTTGAATCGTTGCCTAGACCTGGGTGGGACAGGCAATTACATGCAATACGTGCTGCTAATTCTCTTAATGTAACTCGTTACCTAAGTGCCGGTCCATTGGGGAGGGAGCTCGCTCGCTCTGAAGTCTCTGGTGCTGAGTAGAAGCAGCTGAAAGAGTGGAGCTGATGTGCCCTGCTAGGGGGACTCTGCCCGGGGAGTGAACTGTCCGTGGGTGCATCCCTGCCCGATCGATCAGCCGAATGCTTCGTTCAGAAGGTGGGCTGTGGGGTACGGCCTCGCTCTGGCTGGGCAGGTCGAGGTGGCTTTTTGAAAGAGCCTTTGGCAGCTTCTCCCCTGACAACAACGGGCAGTGTTTTGTGGCATTTCTGGAAGGAAGCACAGATGAGGCCAGGGCCACAGAGCCCGAGAAGGCAGTCGGGCATCGGTCCAAGACCTGCGGGGCAGGACTCGTGTCTCTGAGGGTCAAGGCAAGCCGTGCCCTGACATCACCGGAATCTGCCCTCGCGCTCTGTGGCTGTGGCCCAAGCCCGGGCCAGCCAGAGGCAAGGTTCCCATCTTCCTCACGGTCATGCGCTGACAGGACTTTAGTTGTCAGACATGCCGAGAAGGATTGTCCTGGCCTCTGAATGGCCTCTGTCCCCTTAGGAAAGGGACAGTCACAGGCTGGCACAGGTGAGGAGAGCTTCGGTTTAGCTGTAACTTAGTTCTACTGGATCAGAAAGGTTAGCTGCTGTGACACGTAGATGCCCAAAGAGGAGAGAAGGCTGGCTCTCCTGTGAACATGTCAGCGCGATGCTGCAGGCAGGGCTCCAGGTGTCAGCCTGTGGCTTCCAAATTCACCCGAGGGGTTCAGCTTCAGGCCAGCTAGAGGGGAAAGCTTGGGAGCAAAGCCTGGGAAGGCTGTATGGGTCATCTCAGAAGCAGTCAGTCACTTCCACTCCCCCCATCCCCATCCACCGAGCTCAGGCATAGCCGCAACTAACTGCATGAAGGGGGGGGGCGGGTTGAGTGATGAGCGTAGCCGTGTCCCCAGTTGGAGCAAAAGGACTCTGGTGAATAGTTAGCAATTTTTAAAAATTTCTTTATTGATTAAGGTATCACATATTTGTCCTCAACACCCCTAATCCAATCCCCCTCCCCATCCCACTCATGCCCCCACCCCCCTATTGTCCTTGACCACTGTTAGGCTCATAAGTGTGCTCACAAGTCCTTTGGTTGATCTCTCCCTTTTATCCCCACCCTCCCTCTGAGGTCCAACAGTCTGACCCACGGCTCCTTATCTCTGGGTCTGTTCCTGTTCATCAGTCTATGTTGTTCACCATAGTTAGCAATCTTGGTCACACCAATCTTGGGTCTTCCAGAGTTCTAGGGAATTTGAGCGATCACCACTTTTCTGTGCAGTGTGTTCTTTTTTGGTTTATTTTGAACATAAGTTTTTATTGATTTCAGAGAGAGAAAGGGAGAAGGGGAGAGAGACAGGGTATCAAAGCAGCAACCCAGGTATGTTCCCTGACCGGGCGTAGAACCCGCAGCCATTTTTTTGGTGAATGGGAGGATGCCGTAACCAATTGAGCCCCCTGGCCAGGACGACTCGAAAGATTTCAGAAGGCTTCAACAGACCAGCCATATTGAGCTCAAGATAGAACATCTGAATTAAAAATGAACGCAGAGATTCTGCAAACCAAGACAGTAACCCAGTCACGGCATTTTGGGGTTTATGCTTTGACAACGTGACGTCACAGACAGTTTTCTGTGCTACAGGGGGACGAGGGAGGCAGGCGCGGGGCAGCGGCACGTTGGCCCCTGTCACGGGCGAGTGGTGAGGATGGAGCGGTGGGGCCCAGGCCATGTGAGGAGTGCTTG
Organism: Pipistrellus kuhlii; assembly: GCF_014108245.1. Lineage (NCBI taxonomy): Eukaryota > Metazoa > Chordata > Mammalia > Chiroptera > Vespertilionidae > Pipistrellus > Pipistrellus kuhlii. The sequence goes on from NW_023425573.1 coordinate 13,620,560, forward strand.
GAGGACTGTGTGATGTTTTGAGCTTGGAAGGGAGAGGAGGATGTTCCCAGCTAGTTCAAACACTGTTTGGTCCCAGGGACTAAACTTAACCATCATGTCACGTGGTTGTGAGCTCCAGAAAGTAATATTTCAGCTCAAACTATGAAAAATCACTTAGTGGACAGAGCTGTCTGAAGGAGTAACTAGTTGCCTTGACAAGTAATGAGCTCCCGGAAGACCACTAGACGGGGTTCTCACGGTGCTAATCACAGTGCATACGGCCCCACTGCCCTAGCTCGTGCCCTTGGCCAACATCGCTAATGAATCATGACTTTTTTCTTCGACTCTTAAGGACCAAGGTTTCCCCTAGCCCCGTGGTCGACAAACTGCAGCTCACAAGCCACCTGCGGCTCTTTGGCCCCTTGAGTGTGGCTCTTCCACAAAATACACGGCCTGGGGGAGTATATTTTGAAGAAGTGGCGCTGGAAGAAGTTTAAGTTTAAAAAATATGGCTCTCAAAAGAAATGTCAATCGTTATACTGTTGGTATTTGGCTCTGTGGATTAATGAGTTTGCCAACCACGGTCCTAGCCCATCACCATGAAATTGGAGTTGGCCTGTAAATGGAAATGTGTTTTCCATGCCTGGCCTAGCTGATGTGGAAGACTACAATTCCAAGATTTGTAGGTCCCGTGTGAGAGTAAACCCATAATGTTATTTGTTTTTTAAAGTATTACTAACAGAAATGAATGCACACACACACACACACACACACACGCACACATGCACACATGCACCACCATTATCATACCAAGTAAAATGAGCAATAATCCCTTAACATTATCTAATACCCAGTGTATATTCAACTTTATTTTGTTCGACTAGCCTCAAAAAAGTCTTTTTACACTTGGGTTGTCCCCAAGTTGCCCCCGTCTGTTTTGTGAAGCTATTAATGTTTATTATGACAGTAGGTTTGGCACTTCGCTTCCTCTCCCCACCTCCAGGGCGGGAAGAGATGCTATGTGAATATTGTAGAGTAAATCCTGAGGTGGAAGCTAAGCTTCTGGGGGCAAAGAACTTACAGAGGAAAAAACCTTAGAGCTGCATTTTGGATGCCGGGCATTGATTCAGGTGATAGTGGCTGCTGAGGTTCCAAGTGAGAAAAAAAGAAACCATATCACCATTGTATGATGAGGGGACTTTCAAAAGCACAGGACAGATTGTCCCCAGTGAACTCATAATTTGTTCGCGTGCATCTGTGTCTCAGAATGGTCAGACAGTAAGTCTAATCAGTATCCATGACCACAGAGTTACATTTTTTTTCTTGTGATGAGAATTTCAAATATGCAATATGGTGTTATTAACTACAGTTGCCATGCTGTATATTACACCCTCATGACTTATTTATAGCTAGAAATGTGCCCTGTTTCTTTTAAAAATAGAATGTTTTATTTTTTCCATCACCATTTATCGCCTCTATGCCCTCTTCCATCTCCACACTGCTGTCCATGCCCCCAAGTTCTCTTTGCTTAATCCCTCCTACCAAGTAAAAATGGAATATATTTTTTGATCCACCCAGAAGGGTGCACTGTGACTTTACCGAAGTGATACATTTAATATCTTCTTTGAATTTTTAAAAAAATATATATTTTATTGATTTTTTACAGAGAGAAAGGGAGAGAGATAGAGAGCTAGAAAGGTCGATGAGAGAGAAACATTGACCAGCTGCCTCTTGCACACCCCCCACCGGGGATGCGCCCGCAACCAAGGTACATGCCCTTTACCGGAATCGAACCCAGGACCCTTCAGTCTACAGGCCGATGCTCTACCACTGAGCCAAACCGGTTTCGGCTCTTCTTTGAATTTTTCACAGCTTCATTCTTCTATGTCCAGAATTAGACTCAAGTGTATATGGACTTTTGGTATAAAACAAAGGAAGAATTTGAAACCACTGGGGTGAGATGGCTTTTTTAAATAAATGGTGATGAGAAAATTTCTGCTAAAAGTATAAAACTGCACCTTTACCCTATTTCTTATACCAGGACTAATTCTAGAGGGAGAAAATAAGAAGGTGACAGTAGTGTTATACAATAAAGGAGGTGTATTTTTGCAACCTTGGTGTGGGGAAGGACTTCCTAAGCATAATAGCAAAGAAAAAACAATAATGGAAAAGGTAGCTATACCTTTGATGTATAAAAACTATAAACTTTTATGAAAAAAGTGTTCATAAACAAGGTTAAAAGATAAGCTGAAGATATGTGTAGCAAATGTGAAAAGTGTTAATATTCCTAACATAATAAAGAACTCTTATGAACTATTTAGGAAAAGATAAACCCTGAAGTAGAAAAATGGGAAAAGGACAAGTAGAGGCCACTCACCAAGGGAAAAATGTAAATATTTCAAAACATAGAAGAAAAGGTGTTCAGTCTCACTCTCCTCTGAAATGGAAGAATTCATGTAAGACATCCACCCAGTATCATCTTCTACCCGTCAGCTCAGCAAAGAGGAAAATAGGTCTCTATCATAGGTCTTAGCAAAGAGGTCTCCACAGGGGATGGATGCAGGGACACTCTGGCCCCTTTTTGGGGAGAGTGTATTTGGACTGCCCTCTGGAGGGCGGTTTGGCACTCTATCAACATTTCACTGTGTCCCCCTTTAACTCAGCAACATGACTTCCGGGAATTTACCTAAGGGAAATCATTGGACATATGTATCTATATCTATATGTATATCTATATAATCTCTATCACTATCGCTATCGCTACACCTACACCTACACCTATACCTACACCTACACCTACAC
>NW_023425573.1:13628340-13790840 GCF_014108245.1 Pipistrellus kuhlii
TGACTGGAACTGAACCTGAGACTCTTCAGTTCGCAGGCTGACACTCTATCCACTGAGCCAAACCTGCCAGGGCCTGACACATCATTTTTATCCAGAATCCATAGTTTATATAAGGATTAACTCTTGATGTTGTACATTGGTTTTGACAAACGTACAATGACATGCATCCATCATTACAGTATCAAACAGAATAGTCTCTGAAAACTGCCCTGAAAACCCTCTGCTCGCCTATGTGTCTCTCCCTCTCCTGTTTCATTGACTTTGACATGTAACTAAGGAAGAACAGCTAGACCGCCACGCCAAAGCCAGCCCACTCACATGCCGAGCCACCGCTGACTGCTCTCCCCTGTGGTCCTGTGTGCGAGCTCCGTGTTTAGCACAAATGCCCTGAGTGTACGGCAGGGCCCATGGCATCACATCCTGCGGTTGCAAAACCAATGAATGTGGCGGTTGTGCTCACGACCCACTTGTTGATCACTGCCCTGCCTCTCCCATCACGCTTGGCCACCTCATCTTCACAGAGGGTCTGGCGGCCCCGAACAGAACCGCTTCTGTACCCCCGAAGGTTTGGGGTCGTCTATGCTCCAGATGTCAGATTGCAGTACAAACAAATCTATTCGCTCTTGTGTTTTTTTTTTTTTTTTTTAAATACTTTTATTGATTTCAGAAAGGGAGAGGGTGTGAGAGAGAGAAACATCAATGGTGAGAGAGAATCATTGATCTTCTGCCTTCTGCACGCCCCCTACTGGGGATCGATCCCAACCTGGGCATGTACCCTGACCGAGAATCGAACTGTGTGACCTCCTGGTTCTTGGGCTGCTTTTAGAGAAGCAAATGTTTCCCGTGTTCAACGGAGCTTGTAAAACTTCATTAGGAAGCTGACCCTTAGCCCTGATCAAGTCAACACTAGCTGTGTACATGGGCGTTTTAATGTCCCGTTTCCAAGCTGGCTCAGCCCTCTCCAGGTTGCTGGGTCTGCCAGGCCCAGAGGGTTTTCAGTCACCTGTGTAGTGTTTACTCCTCGCCTCATTCGCCTGGGGAAGAAAACAGGGCTCTCGTAGCTCCAGGTAGGAAGCAGGGTCGGGGTGCTCGCTAGAGGACCGTTCTCTCACACCCAAGGCAGGGACCTCGCGGCTCTCCCCGACGGGATAGGAGGCCACACCCGCTTCTCTCCAATCCCTCCTGGACCTGCTGCCATGTCCTCTCCTTCCAGGTCTGCCCTGATCAACATCTCCAGGTTTGTTAAAGACCAAAGTTCTTTTTAACTGACATTAAGGCACTATGATGCACCTCCTATGAGGCTTTTCTCTTCAAATACAGACAAGAGCAAAGGAGATGGAGATGCAGGAAGGGACTTAGACGCAGTGGAGGGGGATGGTGCTAGAAAGGTTTTCTCTGAGAAAGCCTACGCTAGGACACTTTCCAAAGTGTGTTTCTCAGAGTCCAGAACAGATCTTGCAGGCATTTAGGAGAGGAACAAAGAGGTTTTGTGGCTAACTATTATAGAATTGGGAAGTAGTTCTGCCCATTTCCCTAGGTCTTAATGATTTACAATGTATATCGCCATATTCTGAGACTCCCTGCCTTAAGGAAATGGATTCAACGTCTTTGAACACAATGTTTTCCAAAAGCCATTTGGCTTTGAGTGCCTACTTTTTAAAAAATTTATGTTAACCTAAGACCTAGTGCTGTCCCTCAGAACCAGCGGGATATGCTCACCCTTTGGGACACACTGCTGTAGAATGGGAGTCTCTAGAAGAGTCTGTGGCAGTCGTTCTTGAACCTGCAGGTGCATCACATCCTGGAGGTTGTCACAGGACACAATGCTGGGCCTCACCCCAGTCTCTGTTCTGGGAGGTCCAGAGTGGGGCCTGAGAACATGCGTTTCTTCCGTGTCCCAGGCGCTGCTGCTGCTGGCCGGGGACCACACTTGGAGAACTACTAGGCCATGGTCAAACTGGAAGGAAATGGAAGGGATGGGGGAAGGGAGGGGATAGGAGTCATGTGACAGGTGTGCGACATGGTGGGCACAGGCCCGGGCTTTGCCTGCCGGAGCTTCCAGGGTCATGAAAAGACGGCCAGCAGGCAGGTGAGGGGATGGTCAGTAGGCGCACATGCACGGAGAAGACGCTGTGAAGGACACAGTGAGCTGTGATCCGGACCCAAAGGTGCCCGCCCGGGAAGGAGCCCTCTGGGCTGTGGCCACAGTTACGCTGAGTCTGGCCATGAGAAACGGGGCCATAAGAAGGTGAGGTTCATGTTCCAGTCCAGATAGACAGCACAAAGGCCCTGAGGGGTTGGGGAGAGAGAGACAAGAGGCAGGAATGGAAAGCAGGCCGGCGTGGCTGGAGGCCAGTGAGTGAGAGAAAGTGGAGGAGAAGGAGGATGGAGGGGCCAGGTCATCAGGGCTGAGGGAGGAGTTTAGGTTCAACCTCCATGCACATGGCTCTGGCTGCTGCGTGAGAAGGACTGTGAGGGGACGGACAGGAGTGGGAGCCAGCTGGGAGGCAGCCTGCACTGGCGTTGGGGTGGAAGGAGGAGCCTGGAACCAGGGGGCAGCTGTGGTCCAGCTGCTGAGCCCTCAGGAGCTCCAGGGGCGTCACTCACTGGAGCCCCCAGAGGTGGGGATTGCTTCCAGGTGCTTCATGGAGGAGCTCACACAGCTGGATGCGGGATTCAACGTGAGGGGCAAGGAAGAGGGAGGGCCACGCCTGACTCCTGGGCTCCTGGCTTGAGAGTAGAGATGGGGGACAGATGTGGGAGGAGGAGGCGGGGACAGTTCATTCCTGAGCGGGCAACTAAGTAAAGAGTGACTTTTCCGAGGACAGTGAAGCCCCCAGTGCCCCCAGTATCCTGCTTGAAGAGTCACTGGCAGTTGCTGGCTCACAAATGAGATGGTGTTGGGGTTCAGTAAATGCCCTATTCAAGAATTGCCCTGTAGACGGTTAATCAGCGACTTCCTGGTTGCCCTGGATTGGAAAACAAATAAGGCCACTTACCACCAAACATAATGTTGTCTTTTTCTAATAACTCAGAGAGCACGCTGGGACCTCACAGGACTGTCCTATTGCTGGTAACACCCCACCCCACAGTTCAGTGGCGAACAACAGCCATTGTGTTTTGCTCATGGGTTTTGTTGGTTAAAAATTTAGATGGGCAGAGGATAGCTTTTCTCTGCTCCATGATGTTGGAGCTCAGATGGGGGCTGGAGTCGTCTGGAGATGTCTTTGCTCACGTGTCTGTGGTCAGTGCTGTCTGTTGGCCTGAGCATCCACACAGGCGCCCCGCCCCCTCACGTGCCTAGGGTCCTCACAGAGGCCCTTCCCGGCAGCTGAACTTCTGACATGGCAGGTTAGGGCTCCGAAGATGTCATTGCTGCAAAGATCTTGACTCCTAAATTACACGGGGCAGGTAGCTAGACTCATGCTCTGCCTAAAGGCTGCTAGATAAGAGATGGCAGTGCTCAGCGCTCGGCCTCGGGGTGATTTGACTCTCAGGAGGAAGAACCTTGTAAAGGGAGAGCTGGCTGTTTTGCATTGAAAATGATGACAAGGGTGTTCTCCTTTTGACTGTGAGCCAGACATGTGTAAACAGCTAATTTTCTAGTCTCTTTTGCTTGCCCAGCCCTGGGAAGTGAAGCAACTGGGCGTGGTTCACCGGGTGATATAAGGATGTTCATAAACTAGAAGATATAAGCACAGGTTTGAATTATTAAAAAAAAAAAATTACCTGGACACAGATTTCCCAAGGCCTCTTCTCTCAGATCCGTTCCGGTGGGCTTCACCGTGAAGTCGCAACGCACAGTCCCTCCTTTAAGTGAAGAAAATATTCTTCTTGTTTTGTCCACTAAGCTTATTGGGGTGACATTGGTTAATAAGATTATGTAGGTCTCAAGTGTGCATTTCTGTGACTCATGATCTTCATGTTGCACTGTGTGCCCACCACCCAAAGTCTCCCATCACCATGTATTGGACCTTCTTTACCCGAACTACCCTCCCCACCCCTGATTGTTTCACATCTCTATCCCCGACTCATTGTCAAAATTATCACAGAGCCCTTCTCTTCACTTCGTAAAGGAGTCAGGTCATTTGCATGATCGTTGTTCCCTTTGAGTGTGTTTTCTAAAATAAGTTCAACTTTCCATGCTGCCGTGTGTGCTGCCCATAGTCATTATGAAACGTGTCTCCCAGCGGGTAGGCTCCAGGGGAACGGGTCCTGATGCTTTGTCTGTACGTGGCAGCGACTTCTCACGGATGACTCTTCCCATTGCGTTTTAGGGGGGGCGCTCATGGGAAAAGGCCAGCAAGTGACTAGTCTGTGAAACCCAGAGGCACCAGTGATGGTGTGACTTTGGGCCAGACATTAGCTCTCGGAGTCAGCCTTGATTCCTTTGCCGTACAACTGGGTTAACAAAACCTCTGTGGTCCTTCTCCCTGGGTTTTCTCAGGACTGAGTGATGCGCCCTAGTCGGTTTGGCTCAGTGGATAGAGCGTCGACCTGCAGACTAAAGGGTCCTGGGTTTGATTCCAGTCAAGGGCACATGCCCAGGTTGCAGGCTCAATCCCCAGTGGGGACCGTACAGGAGGCAGCCAATCAGTGATTCTCTTTCATCATTGATATTTCTTCCTCTCTGACATTACTGGTAATAATAGACAAAGGACTGGATGATGTATGGCAGAACTTCGGCAGTTCTGTGAAGCATTATACAAGGTATAGTTTTCCCACGTGTAGTCACAAACAAAATGTTTTGTCCTTTGCAAGGAAACACATTCGCATATCAATTTTTATTCACGTATCAATTATTTAAAACCTATTGTGAGATGATTAAGGCAATAATGTCCTGTGCTTACTATTTATATGTAATATTCAAAACTAGCTCTTATTAGAGATCAGTTTTTTTAAAAAATAAGAAATTATTTTCTTATATACAAAGGAATTTTGTTTTCTTGTTTCTAAACTGCATTATCTACAAGACTTGAAATACAGGTAAAAAAAGAAGAGAGTGAAGAACACCCATAAAATTACCAGAGGATAATCATTGTTAACATGTTGATGCATTGAGATGATCTGATATCTTAGGTCCTGATAACTGCATTGGCGATTTTTATGATCTGTATTGCATATAAACTCTTTTTCTAAAATATCTACCCAGAGGCTGAAAAAGAACTTGGTAAAGAGATACTAATCCTTTCAGCTAAGATGATTTTCAGTGGAGCACAGAGATTGTTATTATAAGCTTTTGCTTTTAATTCCCCTCAGTTCCCTCTCCCCCCACCCCCACTCCCCCTCGTCCCCATAAAAGAGAGAGGGAGAAACAGGCTGGGTAACTAAGAATATTTTGTGCTCAGAGTAGATGTCTCCTTTCACGGTGTCTGGCACATAGTAGGCCCAGTAAATATATTAAAAAAAAATTCATTTTTTTATTAAGGTATTATATGTGTACATACCTTACCAATCCCCCCCCCCACTCCCATACATGCCCTCCAGGCCCAATAAATATTTTGTTATTTGTATGAATGAGCAGTTCCACCACTGCCATTAACACCATGTGACTTTGAACCAATTAGTTAAACTCTCTGGATGTCTCTAATACCCTTACAGTTAAAATATTTTATAATTCCAGCTTCCTCTCCTGATATATATATATATATATATATATATATATATATATATATGTATGTATATATATATTTTTTTCTTCTTTTTTTTTTTTTTTTTTTTTTTTTTTTCCAGAGAGGAAGGGAGAGGGAGAGATAGGAACATTAATGATGAGAGAGAATCATTGATTAGCTGCCTCCTGCACACTCCCCACTGGGGATCGAGGCCACAACCCAGGCATGTGCCCTGACCAGGTATTGAACCATGACCTCCTGGTTCATAGGTCAACACTCAACCATTGAGCCATGCCAGCTGGTCTGCAGTTGAATTTTTAATAAACATATGAATAGGATCTTAATCTCACTTGTACTTAGTAATATACCATGTCAGGCACATCATATTGGCATAAGGTTGAAAACATCAAATATTAGCAAGGATGTGGGGAAAAAAATCTACCAGGTGGCTAGTGGGAGTGTAAATTGTTAAAATTATTTTTGAGAGATACTTGACAATACCTAGTACAGCTGACTATGAATATGCCCTAAGATTGAGCTACTTCCTTTTCTTGGTAATTGCTCTAGAGAAATTCTCATACATATGCACAGGGAGACGTGGAGAAAGATGTACATTGCAACACCATTTGTAATGGGGAAGAACGAAAACAGCCTAACCTCTCTCTCTCTCTTCAAGTTATTTTCAGAACAAGTCAGTCACAGTTCTCATGGTGCTGTGCCCCCAAAGCTATATTTTAAAACAGTGTCTGGAGCCGACATAGGAAAATGTTAGCATGTTTGGTTTTTCCTGGAAGGAACATGAAGGTCTGTCATTTTCTGTGCTCGTCTATATCTGTGAGATGTCCAAACGTGAAAGTAAACACGAAGATTTTAAAAAGGAACAGGATGCTTCTCTCCTTTGCTTTCTTTTTTACAAACTTCTTTTAATTCCCCACCTTGAAACCAAGCGTCTTTCATATTTGCCTCTTGCTTGACTTCAGTCTATGCCGCGTCTTCGTTTCTTTTCCTCACTTATTTGAAGTCTCTCCAAGGAACCTGTTTTGGGGTCAGGTTCTTCAGACATGGCCTTGCTCTGGGTGACCTGCTGGTTAGCACACTAAGCTTGTCGGGCCCCCTGCTCCTTCCATACCAATGGGTGCTTGCACTGACCATGGCAACGGCCACATTTCAGGCCTTGCAGACCTGCTTTCTCACCGTCGTTCCGTCTGTCTGTCTTGGTACGTAAGATGTTTATACGGAGGGAGGGATGTTTGTTTTAGCGCACGACAAATACTTACAGTGAAGATTAGATCGTGCACTTCAGAGAGTCTCCAAAGCGTGTAATAAACAATTCTTCATCTTTAAAAACAAAGGCTCAGTCCCCCCTCAGCCTGCACATGACGCGTAGCTGCCAGACTAAACTGCCTGCCCACGTCAGGCTCACTGCACGTGTATATACTTCAAGTTCCCTGTTTTCTTTCATCTGCTTCCTTGGTAAACAGATGGCAGACACTTCCTCGGCCTGATCTCTCCCTGACACTGCACATGTAGCTCAGACGCCAACGGGCTGTGTGTGTCCCTGGCTAGTCTTAGAGGGAGGGTTTACCTTCCTTCCTTCTGGAGAAATTGGGCCTTCTCCTGGGTCTGTTTGCAAAGGGCTGTTGGAATTGGAGGTACAGGGTCACAGAAAAAGATCTCTCTTTTGGTGGCACTTGAACAGTCTATTAAAAACGACTCCAGTGCGCCCTCTGCAGTGGGTGCTGGTCTTACCGTGCCTGTGTTGGAAGTCTTGTCTCCTCTTGGGTCCTGGGCGGTGTGAAGAGCCACATGATCATTCACCAGTGTGGTGATCACAGAGGGCGCATTGGCAGCAGAGGAGGGGACAGCCGATACAGGGAGCACTTGGCCACTCTGTTGAGGCTGAGAGCATCGTGGCTGGTCCTGGCTTCTAACTTCGATCCAGAAGCTACTGTTAGGTCAGTTTTCAGATACAGACAGGAAGCCAGGACACCCAGTTTTTTTTTTTGTTTTTTTTTTAACATGTTCTCTGTGCTGGGCAAGTCATACAACCCAGTTCAAGGGCTCATATTTTCTCTTTTATTTCTTACTATTTTTAAATATATGTTCTTATTTTCAGAGAGGAAGGGAGAGGGAGAGAAACATCAATGATGAGAGAGAATCATTGACTGCCAATCCCTGCACACCCTCTACTAGGAATCAATCCCACTGCTTGGGCATGTGCCCTAATGGGAACCAAACTGGGGACCCTTCAGTCTGCAGGCTGACACTCTGTCCATTGAGCCAAACCAGCAAGGGCTCAGATTCTCTCTTTTAATAGTGATAATAAGACTTTCCTGAAACATGTGTCTCCCCTGATAGGGATGTTATGTGAGTTAAGTAGAAGAATAGATAAAAAGGCATTTTGGAAAAAAAAAAATTGAAAGCACTCTGTGATTAGCAGGTAGGTTTTGTTTCTTCTAGATGCCTTAGAGCAGTGGTCAGCAAACTCATTAGTCAACAGAGCCAAATATCAACAGGACAACGATTGGCATTTCTTTTGAGAGCCACGTTTTTTAAACTTAAACTTTTTCTAATGCCACTTCTTCAAAACAGGCCGTGGTATTTTGTGGAAGAGCCACACTAAGGGGCCAAAGAGCTGCATGTGGCTCACTAGCCGCAGTTTGCCGACCATGGCCCTAGGTTATCACTGGCCTAGGACCGATTTTCACCAGTGTTATTACTAGTACCCTCTTTCCCCGGGACCTCCCTCCTTCTCCTGTCATTGCACCTCCTACTCCATTTGTCTGGCTTAGGACAAAGCAGAGCGGCCTTCAACCGAGGCAGCGATGAACTGCAAACTGCTGGACAGTCTCACCCAATGGAGCATGGTGATGACTGTGGCTCTGAGTCCGCCCTTGATCCATGATTCCGTTCATCATTCAGGTGCCTGCAAGAGAGCAGGTGTCAGCAACTCTTGGTCAGTAATAGAAATGCGTAGCCTGACCGGTGTGGCTCAATGGTTAAGTGCCAACCTATGAACCAGGAGTTCATGGTTCGATTCCTGGTCAGCACACATGCCCGGGTTGTGGTCTCGGTCCCCAGTAAAGGACATACAGGAAGCAGCTATCAATGATTGTCTCTCATCATTGATGTTTCTATCTCTCTTCCCCTCTCCCTTCCTCTATGAAATCAATATAAATATATATTTAAAAAGTAATGGAAATGCATAGATGTCCTAGTAGCTGTAGGAAACTTTTAAATGCATAGCAATAGGGACACTGGGATTTAACGATAAAAAATTTTTACAATGTGATCTCACAGAACACACCCATTTTATACTATAAAATCTTTGGTTTCAACAAGCCATGTTATAAAGGTGTCATAAAAGGGGCCACAAAATCGGCAAGGCCAGGCATATAATAATAGGCCAGCAGGTTTAGATATGAGGGTGTTCCTGGCTTTATTGGAGGTCACATTCTCAACAGAGCACTGACTGTGCTTCAGGTCAAATGAAGTCATATCTGGGTTGAGTTAGCCCTTGTTGAAATCACTTAGGTAAGGTCTAATTTGTTGAACCAAACCCTGCAACCAGTTCAATTCACAGGGGAACGTGTAATTATATACATTTATCCCAAGACCCAACAGGAATGTTCTGGTGGCGATAGCGGTGATTGGAAGGGACTATGAGGCTGACATGGGAAGTGCCTGTAGCCATCTCACCAGCAGAAACAGAAATGGAAAACACTTGTGGAAGTCTGGTCTTGGTGACTTGTGTAATCCATCACACCAGTTAGTACACTGGATTCTCAAATGAGCAAATGTGTTTTCCAATACTGAAGCTTTATTTTCACTGAAAGGGTGATCTAGAGATCAGAGGGCAAGCCATAGTTGTGTATCTTACTGAATGAATTTTCCATGGCGTGCCATTGTTTCATATGGAACAGTTGTGTGACTGCCCGATTTCCACTTACCACTTAGTAATTACTTACAGCATACGTCAACAACATACATCCCCAGCTAATGCAGACTCCTCTTTTTCTTTTATCCTCACTGAGGATATCCGCGCCCCCCCCCCCCCCCCCCCCCCCCCCCCCCCCCCCCCCCCCCCCCCACACAGACACTTGATTTTAGGGAGGAAGGGAGGAAGAAGATAGAGAGAGACACTAATTGGTTGCCTCCTGTATGTATCCCGGCTGGTGCTGGGGATCGAACCTGCAACCCAGGTACATATCCTGACTGGGAATCGAACCTGTGACCTTCTGGGGCACAGGACGACGCTGTAACCCACTGAGCCACACTGGCCTGGCCAGACTTCTCTTTTTATCTGCTTAGAAGTTAGTCCATCCCTTCATAAAGCCTGTTTCCCAGACCTCCTGACAAATAGACTGTTTGGAGATCAGCTCTTGCTGTGTCCCCTGCCTGCCATCTGTTTTAGGTGTTAGTGAGTCAGGAAGTGCCTAAAGCACTAGTATGGAAGAGCAGAGGGCTGAGCTGTCAGAAACGGAATAATCTCCTTGGCCTCATGCAGGGTTGTGAGGTGGCTTGTATCATCAGGTCATCGCAGGGAGGATGGTGAAGATTCATCATGAATCCATGAATCTCTGGACTCGAAAACACAGGCTAGTTTTAGGAGAAACCTCAAAGGCGGCATCCAGACTTTGGTGACCACTGTTACAGCGCGGGGGCTGGATGTTTGCGGGGAGACAGTGCACGCAGACCCGTCGGTCTGGCCAGTTTCCTCTGAGCACCTGGTGTGCTGCTGCTTTAGAGATAAGTGGGCATGAGACCTGGTCTTGGTCCTGAGAGTTCTCAGGCCTGGCGGGAAGGTGTCACAGGAGTGTCTGTGCTAATGGCACTGATGGCTCTGACGCAGCACTGGCTGTGCATGGCCAAGCCTCGTGCTGCTTGGGCTTTGTTGACTTGCATCACCTTGTATTCTCTTATCAGCTCCCTAAGGGAGGCATTGCTATCTTTGAAGTACAGATGGGGAAGCAGGCCCCCCCCACCCCCCATGTTATTGTACTGCCTCTGAGCACAGTGTGTTGAAGGCCTTGCCAAGGATGTACAGTGGGAAGAGCTCAGCTTGGCTCTGTTATGCACTTATGGGGTCTTGAGGAAATTTCATCATTTATTTGAGCCACAGGTTCTCATCTGTAAAACAGAACTAACAGTGTCTACTTAGCCCTCACTGTCAGCATCCTCAGACAGGCCTTTCCTGAGCACTCTAGGGAATTTTATTCCCATCTTCCCAGTGACTTGGTCCCATCACCCTGTTGTATTGTTGTTATCACCATCTGAAATGATCTTACTGTGTCCATGACTATTTGTGTTCATGGCTATTATTGGCCTCCCGCTTAAAGGTAAGTTCCATGAAAGGCAGGGACTGGGCCTTTCACAGTCCCTTTTCTGTCACCACAAATGGGTTCCTGGCACATAGTAGGCATTCAATACGTATTACGTGAATGGAAGGTGTGTAGTCCACAGCTAATGGAGAGGGAAAGGAGAAAATGATGGTTCTTATGTTCAATGTCCTTGTGAAAAACTCCAGAAAGAAAACAAATCATGGAAAGCTTTGAGCTATGCAGTTCAGGTAGTAGGTAGAATGGTTCAGATATGTGTTTTTTTAGCCATTACTGAAGGCTTACAAATAAATCCAGTTCCGTCATCCAGTGCATGATGGACCATCCTTGACCGGAGCTGACCTTCCTTAGCAGGAGAGCGAGGCCAACAGGACACAGACTCAGAAAGTGGGATCTCGTGTGCATGCACCTGGGGGAGATGCTGAGGGACATGTGTCAGCTGAGGGAACTCGCCTGAGGAGGTGTTTGGCCTTCGCTCCCTCCCTCCCAAGCGTGAGCTTCGAAGTGTGTTGTCCTGCTCTGTCTCCCAGCCGCGCCTGCAGCCACACTGATGCTTACTGTCACCCTGGTTGCAGGACTCGGAGAAGCGCACTCCGCTGCACGTGGCCGCGTTCCTGGGCGATGCCGAGATCATCGAGCTGCTGATTCTCTCAGGTAAGTGCCAGCTGTGCGTACAGTCACCACACAAAACTGTCAGCGACCCGCTTACTCCAGTGACCACGCTAAGGAACACAAACACAGTTTCTTCATGGGGCTCATGGAAGTGTCTTCGATTAGCGATTTTGTCGGTAAATGTGTAAAAAGTGCAAGGAGTGGTTCTTTTAAAAAAATATGTATTTTTATTGATTTCAGAGAGGCAGGGAGAGGGAGAGTGATAGAAGCATCAGTGATGAGAGAGAATCCTTGATTGGCTGCCTCCTGGGGATCGAGCCCCAAACCTGGGCATGTGCCCTTGACTGGAATCGAAGCTGGGACCCTTTGGTCCACAGGCTGACGCTCTATCCACTGAGCCACACCAGCTAGAGCACAAGAAATAGTTCTTATTGAAAAAGTACATCTCCACGAAACCAGTTTGGCTCAGTGGATAGAGCGTCGGCCTGCGGACTGAAAGGTCCCGGGTTCGATTCCTGTCAAGGGCATGTACCTTGGTTGCGGGCACTTCCCCAGTAGGGGTTGTGCAAGAGGCAGCTGATCAATAATTCTCTCTCATCGATGTTTCTAACTCTCTACCCCTCTCCCTTCCTCTCTGTAAAAAAAAAAAAAAGTACATCTCCAGCAAAACTTATGTGCAATTTGGAAATCTGATTCCTGACTGCCTATTTAAGCCCAGCACGGTAGGTGCATCCAGCGTATTTGGATGTCTTTACAAAAGAACAAACAAGCAAACTGGTTCCTTAGTGTCTGCATGAACAGACACAAATGTGTGTGTGTGTGTGTGTGTGTGTGTGTACATAGATCTGAATTCACTGCAAAACAATGCTTTGTTCTGCTTATGGACTTATGACTGTGGTCATGTAATCTCTATATAGAAAGTGGTAATATGCAAATTAGCTGGTTGTCATGACTCAGGAAGAGGCTACACCGCCACCGGCTCAGGCAGAGCTGTGCACACAGATGGGTGGGAGGGGACTGTGTGCTGCCCCAGCCCCAGCACACACACACCAGGGGTGGGGCATGCTCTGAGTGGCCGCGGTGTGGCTTGGAGCCCACCCCCGGTGGGTGGCAGTGGCGGCTGGAGCAAAGCAGCCCGGGTCCTGGCTGCCTGGCAGTGGCAGGAGAGAAGCAGCCTGGGTCCTGGCTGCTGGAGGGAAGCTGGTGCCGGCAGCCAGGGGAAGGAAGGCCTAATCTTGCACGAATCTTCATGCATCAGACCTCTAGTAAAAATATAAAAACACGAAAGGAAAGGAAACATTGATTTCTGGACAGTGGTTAACTCCCCGTCTGAGGAGGCAGGTTGAGTGAGGGGTGTTTTTTAGGAAGGGCGCAAAAGAGATTACAACCGTGTTAAGTATTCTGTTTTCTAAAAATTGGAAGCAAATATGGCAGATGTGTTCAGTCTGATTTGCAGGTGCACTAGTCATATAAATATTCTCTTTATTTTTCTCTGGATTTTAAGTATTTTATGTGAGTTAAAAATGCCAGTGCTTCCATTTTTGGAAACCTGTGTGTGGTACATCCCACGGAGCAGGTTTCTGAAGTCAGCATGTGCTCTCCGCCGGGAGCGTTTGCCAGACAAGGCCCGGGAATGAGTCTGAGCACGTGCACGCATCCCGGTGTGGATCACGTGCAGACCCGCTGCCTTTCCTCCAGCCTTCTGTTGGCAGATTAAAACCTGGAGGAAATGCCCCTGCACTGAGGCTCGGCCTTTGTTTGCAGTGGCAAAGGGAACTGTAGAACCCAAAGCGAGCTGCACACGGGTGGGAGCTGATGCAGGTGTTTAAGCAGATGTGGAGGGCATTGTGTGAAGGAGACAAGAATTGTGCTGGGAGCCCTGCCTGGTTTGGCTCAATGGTTAGAGCGTTGCCTGTGGACTGAAGGGACACAGGTTTGATTCTGGTCAAGGCACATGTGGGAGGCAACCAATGGATGTCTCTCTGTCACATCAATGTTTTACTCTCCTTCCTTCAGCCTTCCTTCTTCTCTCTCTAAAGACCATTGGAAAAAATATCCTTGGGTGAGGATTAACAATAATTTGTGCTGGACACACAGGAAGGTTTCACTGCCCTCCTTGTGTGGTGTCCCCTTCCAGGTGGGCTTTCCCGGACACACGTGCTCTGTGCCTTCGCTGTGCAGCCTGCGCTCCTGACCGTTGCCTGGAGCTTGGCGGGAGCCTGGGTGGCGTCCTTCTGTTCTTGAGAGCAGGCCTCCTCTGACGGTTCCGAGATGTTCCAGGGCTGTAGGCCAAACAAACACGCATTGTTCGGTGTTGGCACGGACCAGGGCTCAGAGCCAGCATGCACCTGGCTGGCTGCCCCAGCAAGAGAGACTTGGCCCATGGAAAACCTGGCGGAAACCAGTGGGGGGTAAAGTAAAGAACTTTGTGGTATGACACCTAATGGTCCCAACTGGCTGTACTCACCATCCAAATATTGTGTGAAGAGACACCTCGGAGTCTCAGAAAAACGTCAGGTTCATGAATGTGCGAATTCAGAACTTTGTCTTGGACCCCAGCATGGTTTCCGTCTGTTTTTCATACCTGGAAGGGAAGGTTTTAATTCCGCAGCGTGAGGTTGACCCTCTGTTTTCCTTAGGTGCCTCATCACCTTCACGAGGCATGTAATCCACCAGCTGATCTTTTAAAAAAATATATTTTTATTGATTTCAGAGAGAAAGGTGAGGGATAGAGAGAGAAACATCCGTGATGAGAGTGAATCATTGATCAGTTGCCTCATGCATGCCCCACACTGAGGATTGAGCCCACAACCCAGGCGTGTGCCCTTGACCAGAATCAAACCCGGGACTCTTTAGTCCTTAGGCTGATGTTCTATCCACTGAGCCAAACCAGTTAGAGCCAGCTGCTCTTACATGTGGCTCATTCAGGGGAGCCTGGAGAGTATATCTTGATCTGTACACCTCCTTGTCTTGGAATTCTGAGCTGTTAACCTCTCTAGTATAATTTTGGGTGGCACATGCCATGGAATTTCCTCACCCCCATCAAATTGGAAAGATTTAGGGCCTGAGAGAGCATTGGGAAAGTTCTTTAGACATTTTACTCATTTGTGGAAACTTTAGGTAAACGCTTGGAATCAGCATGGCTTTAGTTTGCTCTTAGAAGTCCTATACCCAGTTGCATTTTATTTTCCTAAAGAATTGTCACTGTAAGAGCAGGACAGTTTAATCTCTGAGCTTTCATCTGGCAGCTGGCCCTTTTAGGGAATCCACCCAAACTCTTCTCCAACCTCATAATGAATGAGGTGTTAATGATTCCCATGTTGGACAAATGATTTGGCTTTGCCAGAATGGCCCATTACAGCTGTGTTCTCTATTGTTGTTATTAACTTGCGGAGTGCAGTGTAACCCAACTCCATTAATTCCTCCCGAGGTTGTCTCCCATTAGCCAGGCGGATGGAGCCCCGAGGCCCCTGAACAGACAGAGAGGAACAGGCCTTACAACACCCCCCTTCCTGTAACCGCCAGAGCGGATTCTGGCTTTAATTCCCCACCTGACTCTCGCTTCTCTTTGGGAACTGGCCTGGTCAGGCTCAAGTCAGAGAGAAGGTCTCTGCTGTTGCCCAGAGCTGCATGCATGAGACCAACCTGAACCAGTGAGTGGATGAGTTAAGGGACAAGGTTGCCGTGTAGGAAGCAGAGCGCCCAGGAACACAACCCCAGTGGCAACAGCTGTAGAGAAACTGGGATGCACACGGGTTAGAGCCCTGGGCTGGAGGAAGAACACCGAATCCTCACCCTCCAGCCTGGGATGTGTGAGGTGTAAGTACGAATTCAAAATATTAAGTTCATTTGCATGTAGGCCGCCCAACAGGGGGTGTTCCGGTAAAGGGATTTCCTGTGATTTTTCAAAATGTGATTTCTGCTCCCAACACCAATTGTCTCCTGAGCCACGCAGGTCATTGTTTTGATGCTCTTATGCATAACGCATACTCATCCCTTCAGGTTGGATTCGGTTTGTGTGTGTGTGTGTGTATGTGTTTTCCACCCTCAAAAGGTGAAGGTGATTAAACCAGGCAGTGCTAGTTTTGCCCCCCTCGGTGGTGTGATTATCAAGGGTGAGCCATCACTTGGTGGGCATGTTAACCAGCTCCAACGGCAAATCCAAGGGGAGTGCTGAAGATGCTCTGAGCAGTTGCCTCATCATGGGATTATCACACACGCTTCCAAGGTCATTGCTTTGAAGGACACTGCTCCTGGGCTGTAATAAGATTAGGTCTCTGCGTGGAAAAAACCCATAACAAGCTGATTTCATTATATTCTAGTCATACTTCGTATGATTTTTGGTTTATACTTGCTTGTTTCTGTAGTTAAACGCCAAACTTGAGATACACCAGCCTTTAGAATCCGTTATCCTCTTTGACCTCTAAGCGCTTTCAGTCCCTCGTCTACCTTTTGCCTTCGTTCTACCTTTTCCTAGACGACAGGACTAAGAGAACAGACATGTCGCCTCTGGAAAAGGTGCTCAGAGAGCGCCCTGCTCTCCGTGAACATAAAATCAGGTGGTAATAGGGGTGCGATGAAAAGCACACTTAACTCGCCATCAGGGTTCAGGCCTGACAGCTGTGAGCTGGATCTTCATTTCTGAAGAATCAGGAGCGCCTATCCTTTAAAGCACATGTGTCAAACACAAGGCCCGCGGGCCAAATCCGTCCTGCCAGGCCTTGCAATGTGGCCCGCACCGCGCTGTCATCACTGCACTCCGCTGCATTTCCATCACAATGACAGTTTATGACTGTTCAGTAAACCATTCGGCCCGCGATTTAGGCTGGATTTTAGATTTTGGCCCCTTCTCTGATTGAGTTCGACACCCCTACTTTAAAGAATAATAATGTAAGCTTTCAGATGTCCTTGGGTACAGGGCGTCTGCCTTTAAGTGATTCGGCATGCAGACGCTGTGCCTTCAGTGCCCCGTGGTGGTGCCTGATGGGCAAGAACGTAACGGGGAGCTTCCTTGAGAAAAACCAGTTATAAATACTCAGCCATCTTCCGGCTCCCGCTGACCTTAAACAAGGCTGGAGGTGTTCCGGAAAGAGGCGAGGAAGCCAGGGGCAGGGATGACACTGATGAAGTGCTGCCGGTCCCCATTCAGATAGCTCTGCGTTTGTCATAGTAACTCCGTTGCCGGGAGCGGAGCTTTCCTGGAGGACGAGTGGAGGGACGGGGACCCAGCGGGACCGGGAGAAGGCCGTCCCCGCTCTGTGATGAGCTTCAGTGCCTGGAGCACAGGGAAGCAATGCCGGGGTGTGCTACCTAAGGGGAGTGAGGGGGATTGCTTTATGAGCTCAGCCAGCTCAGGGTCATTTTTCTCTTTGAGAGAATTTTAATATTAAAAGCCATACTTGGATCTTTTAATATTAAAAAACGGAAAGTTTTCGGAATATATAAATAACAATTCTCATCACAACACAGTGTAGATACCTATAGACGATAATAGAAGGATAAGGGAAGCAGGCAAAGCGTCTGAACGAGCAGTTCTGGGAGAATGAATGATGAGTGGGCAGGAGACAAGCATATTAGCAGATACCAACCTCACTGTTAAACAGTATACCATTTTTCCTCTAATCAGATTTGCAATATTTTCAATGGTTATAACTCAATGTTATCTCCTTCAGAAACATGATATAGAGCCTTCTAATGCCGCACACAAGGACAGAAGCAGGCTGCATGTCAGGGGGGAGGGGGAAAGAAGAGAAGGGGCAGGGGGAAGGAAGAGAGGGGGGTTGAAGGTAACATTCTGCCTGTGGTGGCACGGATGACACTGGTGCAGCCTGCCCTCCCTCGTGAGTGTCCTGGCCGGATGGCTGGGGATGGAGCTCCAGGGATGAGCTGCTTAGGGTCACAGCGTGGCGGGACCAGAATGGCATTTGGAGAGTCAAGGAAAGGTTCCCTGGGACGGAGCGCTGCCCTCCGTGCGGCGTGGCTTCCTCACCGCCTTCCTGGCCGGCTCCCCGGCCTGTCTGCCCCGCAGCTGGGCGCCTGCATGTGGGGCCGGCCAGCCGCTGTGCAGGGAGGAGAGCACGAGAGAAACATGAAGACGCCGCCCGCAGGGAACACATCCTCAGCTGGAAAATTCCTTTCCAGTCGGACTGTCCCACCAACAGCCTCTTGCTGTTTATTATCCTTATTCCCCTGGCCTGAACCTCAGGAAAATCCGGGAGGACACTGCGGGGGGCGGGGGTGGGGGGCGGGACCACTTTCTATGGAAAGAGTGGACGAGTCATTTTTTAAGACATGTACTTCTTCCTTTTTTAAAAAAAATGTATTTTTATTGATTTCAGACAGGAAGAGGGAGGGAGAGAGAGAGAGAAACATCAATGATGAGATTCATTAATCAGCTGCCTCCTGCATGCCTCCCACTTGGGATTGAACCCTGGCATGTGCCCTTGACCGGAATTGAACCCAGGACCCTGCAGTCTACAAGTCGATGCTCTATCTACTGAGCCAAACCAGCTAGGGCAGATGTGTCATTTTTTAATCAAGGGCCACTGACCAAGAATAAAATAGTGTAAAAAAAAGCAAGTTACCACCCGTCCCCCATTTTATTAAGAAACATTAAACTTCACATGTTAGCTCTCTTAAAAACATTGTCTATTTCTAATATATTGAAAAAGGTGGAAAACAATATAACTAATACCCACGTACACCAAGGTTTATGAAGTCAAAGTGGCCATATTTGCATCGGATCCTTTCTTAAAGGAAAGAAAACATGGAAGACACAGTTGCAGCCCATTGGCTGTGCTTACTCCTCCTTTTCCCCGACCCTCCTCCCCAGAGCACCCACTCCAGAGAATGCTGGTTACTTTAGCCGTAGCTGCTACTTTTACTTCCTGCCTGTGCATCTGTAAACAACATACAGAAGTACTTTTGCAAATTTAAAAGCTGTATGTGACTGGTATTATGCCATAGGCATTACTCTGCAACTTCATTTGTTCAGTGTTACCAGGTGGAACCAAATTGCCTCCCAAAGGGGCTACACCTGCCACACTCCCACCCTCTGTACGCAAGCCTTCCTGACGCTCCTCACTCTTGCCAACTCGTAGCATTGTCAGACTGTAATTTTCACCAACTGGATGGGTGTGCCATGGTATGCTAATGTGGCTGTCATTTGCCTCTCCCTAATAGTTTTTTTTTTTTCAAC
Source organism: Pipistrellus kuhlii (assembly GCF_014108245.1). Taxonomy (NCBI): domain Eukaryota; kingdom Metazoa; phylum Chordata; class Mammalia; order Chiroptera; family Vespertilionidae; genus Pipistrellus; species Pipistrellus kuhlii. The sequence goes on from NW_023425573.1 coordinate 13,647,102, forward strand.
TTCCTGAATTATTTTATTTTGCAACTGGTGAATTTTGTCATTCAAAACAGTCAACTCAATTTTTTCTTCAATTACAATTTGTATTCAATATTATTCTGTATTAGTTTCAGCTGTACAGCCTAGTGGCTCAAGAATCATATATTTTACAAAGTGGTTCTCCAGATATTTAAAGTGGGAGAGAGAGGTAGAAACATCACTGAGCCACGCTGGCTGGGCCAAAAGTATACCTTCAAAGCTCCCCAGAGCCAGCTGGTGTGGCTCAGTGGTTGACTGTCAACCTCTGAATCAGGAGATTGCAGTTAGATTCATGGTTCGGGCACATGCCAGGATTTCAGCTCGGTCCCCAATGTGGGGCAGGCAGGAGGCAACCAGTTGATGTATCTCTCTCACATCAATGTTTCTCTCTCTCTCTCTCTCTCTCTCTCTCTCTCTCTCTCTCTCTCTCTCTCTCTCTCTCTTCTCTCCCCCCTCCCCTTTCCTCTCTGAAATCAATAAAAAATATATTTGGAAACATTTTATTTTTTTAAAATATATATTTTATTCTATTTTTTACAGAGAGGAAGGGAGAGAGAGAGAGACTTAGAAACATCGATGAGAGAGAAACATCAATCAGCTGCCTCCTGCACACCCTCCACTGAGGATGTGCCCACAACCAAGGTATATGCTCTTGACCAGAATTCAACCTGAGATCCTTCAGTCTGCAGGCCGACATTCTGCCCACTGAGCCAAACCAGTTACGGCAAGGAAAACATTTTAAAGTATACATGTGCCTGGCCCCATTTCAAACCAATGAAATTAGATGGGGGGTATGAGGTAGGAGGTGGGAGGTGGGAGTAAAGGAGTCTATCTCTTGGTTTTAGGGATTATTATGTTCTTTTCTATAATTAATATCGTTGATGGTATTTGTCCTTCAGATAAAGAGAAAAAGATTGTGTAAGTTCTGTGATTTCTTATTTCCTTTTAGCTGGTATCTTAAACTAAATTTCTAGCGCATTGTCACCTGGTGCCTTTTTAAAAAACACACACATGAAAACACAAGTAATTTTAAGCTGTCAGCTGGCCATGGCCTCCCAGAGATTGGGCAGCCCTGCTTCTACTTGCCTTCTGACTCAGCCTTCCCCAGAGGCACCACACCCCACCTCCCCTCCTCTCCCCCCTCGCTCATGTCCTCACTCTTCTTCCTCACCAGCTTCCTTCCTCTTCCGAAGGCCAAAATAGTCTCACCTCACTGCATCGGCAGATGATGACATTTTCTCTGGCTGCTCCTCTTTAGTAGCCCTTTTAACAAAACTTTCCATCTCTGATCAGAAGACTGATCAAAACCCCTAAGCCCCCTGAAAAGGAAGCTCAGATGGGGGGTTATTTAAAAAAATAATTTTCTTAAAAATATTTTTAAATTGATTTCAGAGAGGAAAGGAGAGGGAGAGAGGAAAAGATCAATGATGAGAGAGAATCATTGATTGGCTGCCTCCTGCACGCCCCACACTGGAGATCGAGCTCACAACCTGGGCATGTGCACTGACTGGGAATTGAACTGTGACCTTTTGGTTCACAGGTCAAAGCTCAACCACTGAGTCACACAGATCGTGCCGATGGGGTGTTTATCAGTTCAACGGTAGACCTGGAGGGCTTGCCCCGGTGAGAATTGTGAGGGTATCACAGAAGGAGGGCCGTTTCTGCTGTCCTTGACTCCATTCGTTTGAGGAGTCTGCCCCATGATGGAGGTGGCTCCAGGGAATGTGAGCTGGCTCTGGCTGGTGTGAGCCTGACTGTCCCCCACAGTGAAGGAGCCTGTCTCCCCACAGTGTGAGGGAGCCGTGTGCAGCCCACACAGGCTCTCTGTTGGTCTGCCCCGGTGCTCCATGGAGGCTGGCTCATTCCCACCAAAACACCTGCCAGTCCCAGAGACAGAATGGGGATTCCTGGATAAAGCTTTCCATGGACCCTCTCAGTCCAGACGAAATCCCGTCAATGGACAACATAAACTGATGAACAAAGCAGACCCGGAGACAGAGAAGCATCGATCAGGCCGTCAGACCTTGGAGGGAAGGTGGGGGAGGGGGAGGGTAAGGGGGAGAGATCAACCAAAGGACTTGTATGCATGCATATAAGCCTAATCAATGGACACAGACATCAGGGGGATGAGGGCATGAGTGGGGGAGGATGGGAGGCAATGGGGGATAAGGATACATATGTAACACCTTAATCAGAAATGAAAAAACAAACAAACAAAAAAGAACTCAGCTTCACCCGATGTGTGTTTGGAAGCTGACTGGCCCTCGTGCACACTAGTTGGAAGGCTGCTTGTCCTTGACCGTTTGCCGAGAGGGTGTTGTGTGCCCCATGAGATAAAAATGCTTGATCACTAAATAGAAAATACTTTCTCTGATTATATATTTTATTCAGGAATATACATTCTATTTGGGGAACACACACACACACACACACACAAACACACACACACACAGAGGAAAAGTCCTCATTCCTCAGAACACACATGTCCACAGCCCTGGAGAATCTGTCTTCTCACCACTGTGTCTCCTACCCCCTGGGATGCTGGATTTCTCACCGGGTCTGTGCCAGTTCTTGGACATTCTCAGTTCTTGATCTCGCTCCTCTGCAGTCCTGCGGTCTCCTCTTGTGCAGTTGCCAGAAAGCACGGGACCGATACAAGGACAAACAAAACGCAGCATGGTGATTGTACGGGGCAAATGGGGGCGCAAGATATGGCATCTGACGTGACCTCAGGAGACTACCTCCCTCACCCTGCTGCATTGTGCCTCTGACCTGTGCTGTTTGGTTCCAGGGGCGCGTGTGAATGCCAAGGACAACATGTGGCTGACCCCGCTGCACCGGGCCGTGGCCTCCAGGAGTGAGGTGAGTGGCTGTCGGAGTAACCTACCACCTTCAGTCCCTCGGAAGAGAGACCTTCTCTCTGCTGAAGTGGGATTCTCACTGGTGAGCTCCAGGCTTTTGCTTCTCATGCTAGAGGGTGGCCAGCAATGAACCGCTGTTGATTTGAGTGCCAGCTGAGTGCCAGGCGCAGGACTGGGGGTGAGGGGAGGAGGGAGTGTCCAAGGTGGGCTGCATGGTCCGTGACTTCAGTGAGCTCTCTGTCCGGAGTGGGAGACACACAGGTTAGCGCATCAGTATGACAGCAGAACGGAATGGAGCAGGAAACAAAGGACTGCTTGAAGAGAGGACGCCTTCCGAGTTGAGAAGCGAGGCCGAGCCAGTCCTTTGAGGATGAGCAGGGACTTGCCGGCAGGAGCAGAGAGGGCCAGAGAGGGCCGAGTGGTGGAGGAAGATGCTGCAGGAGAAGAGGCACAGCGGGGAGTGGAAGGCGGGCTCGGGTGGATGCAGCTGGAGCGTGGGGTGAGGTGGAGGTGAGGCTGACAGTGGAGGCAGTAAGGTGCCCTCTGAGCAGTGGGGAGTGCAGTAATTTAAACAAGGAGCTAGACTTCTTTCATGAAGGGCCAGTTAGCGAGTATTCCAAGACTGCATGAAGTCTCAGTCACAAATGTTCAACGTTGCTGTCACCATTCAAAAGCAGCCAAAGATAATATGTAAACAGGGAATGAGGTTGTTTCAATAAAACTTTATTTATAAAAACAGACCAACATGATCTGTGATAAAATATTTTTAGAAGTATTGCCTATTTAAGAATATAGCCCCCCCAAACCCCACACACACTCAAATACATATTTTCTTTGCGTAACCTGTTGCTTTGTGTGAAATGCATTTCTAAATGTTTCTTTAAAAGAAGTACCTCTTAAAGATAATACCTCATTCCCCTAGTCTTAGTTACTCAAAAAAGTAATCACATTTTGTGACTTTTAGGAAACAAGTTTCTAATGATTTCACTGGTCTTATCTCCAAAAAAGTATAAACTTGTGAAGTGTTCTTGTATATTTTGTTTTGTTAGTCTGTCCTTAATTTACATACTATTTAATGCAAAGCAAGAATGAGTCCCAGTGCAATAAAACAATGCACGAGGCAAAGGAATTAAAGTGACAGGAGGGGTTGTCATTTTGCTCTGAATGTGTAAAAAGCATACTGTACCAGCAGTTTTTACCCCATTGCTTGGAGATGATTATCTTTGATCTTTTTGGCCATCTATCTGCAGAATTTTTCCAGCATGCCTCTTCAAAATGTGCATCTCATTTATTGATAAATCATGTGCTGAACGGCTGTCATATTTCAAGGCTCAATAGACTCCGGGGGAGGCTCTTCATTTACCAGCTCTCCCATGACCCAGGGAGGTAATAGACTTCTGATGGCTTTCCTGCGTTGGCCAAGCGCCTGTCAGATCTGATTAAATCTGTCATTACTTCTACCTGGTAATGCAGGTGATGGAAAGCTTTCTCCGGAGCGGAAGTGCCAGCTCTGTGGCTTCCACATTAGTCACACGGGCTGCTTGCATACCTCTTGCTTCTTTTAGGGTGCTCCCAGTTTAAGAGCACATTTCGCAATCTGTAAGCAGACGTGGCAGGCCCTTCACTCTGCCTTTGGGGGCACTCCCAGCGAATGAATGGAGCCAGGGCCACCCCACCCCCTCAATACTGTGAGTGCCCCCCTCTTCCCCCTATGAGGCCAGATTCTCGGCAGAGCTGACCGAGGGCACAGCGCCAACTCAGAAGTTAAATGCCAGCTGAAATGCTCTTCTTTTATTATTTTATTATTATTTTTTATTTTTATTTTTTAAAATATATTTTATTGATTTTTTATAGAGAGGAAGGGAAAGAGATAGAGAGTTAGAAACATCAATGAGAGAGAGTCATTGATCAACTGCCTCTTGCACACCCCCCACCGGGGATGTGCCCGCAACCAAGGTACATGCCCTTGACCGGAATCGAACCCGGGACCCTTCAGTCCTCAGGCCGACGCTCTATCCACTGAGCCAAACTGGTCTTGGCGAAATGCTCTTCTTTTAAAAGAAAACAAATGTGAGTGAAGGTTCCAGTACATTTTCTTCCCACATCATGATGCATTGGGGGAGGGGGACTGTATTCTTCCCACTTAAACCTCCATATTTAAGAGAACAAAGTTGATAAAAATATCATTTTTCTAACTAAAATGTTAATGCTTTATTGTGATTGAGCTTTCCTTTTGATTTATTTTTTATGCACTCAGCTAGTTTTTAGTTTAGAACCTACCTGGATAATATTTCTCTCAACCTTCCATAGTTCTAGCCATGTTTCCCACAGTATGTGAGCATAATCGGTACACATGTTTTGCTCTGAAATGGGCTCAAGGATTATTTAGCAATGATTATTTTATTGTCTGTCTTTCCTTCCCTTTTTGGTAATCTTAACAAATTGCTTACTTAGGCACTATCAGCTTATTACCCTGTCTTTATAGCATTTAAATGGAGTTACACGATTTCTTTAAACTAGATTCTCTCATTTGCAAAGTTAATTTCTTTTTGCTCTCATTCTACTCAGTTAGCCATTCACTTCCACATGTACTGAATTCGTGGAACATTCTTTTTATTTTATCATTTATGTCCCCGATGAAAGTATTAATCTTGAGAGTTCGAATTGTCTTCTATATATTTGCATATACTTGCCTGATGACGCAGCCTGGTGGCTCCAGGCCTATGGGGATCAGGGTGGACAGAGGAGAGCACTTGGCCATGAAGGGTGCAGGAGTATGAGACTAATGCCTTTCACTGGTTCATGGATGACACGTTGGTAAGATGCCCATAAAGCAGCTCCATTCACTGCTCCCAAGGATGTCCCTGGAAATGAGAAGCAACCACAGCCTCACCTTTCCAGAGATGCTGCATCATTCGCTTGATTCAGCAGCGGCGTCTCCAGTCCTGGCTGCGTAACCAGGTCCCCAGGCAGCGTCACCGAGAGCCTGAGGCCAGCTAGACCCCCGGGGTGGGACCAGGCATCTATTTTTAAGGGCTCCCCAGGCGGGTTCACTGCACAGCAAGGTAGAGGTGAAGTTCAAGAGGCAAACTAACTGACGAGGTCAACAGAAGGAAAGTGAAAAGTGGGAGGCTCAGGAAAGGTGAAGGAACTCGATGGTAGAAAAGAAACCACCCCATTGTCACATGGGGAAGACACTTGTGTAGCTTCAGGTTGCGATAGTAACGGACATTCTCTTTGCTTCACTGCTTATCGACCACAGAGTGGGGGTTGGCCGAGAGCACTGAAGATTTATAAATTGATCCAAAAATGTCTGAAGGGCTTGGAGGCCTTGGCTTGGGAAGAGGGATACTGATCAACGAACACCTCCGACTTCAGATGAACTCAGGGGGCCTTTTGGCCGAAGGATTTGTCACCCAGATGTGCACACTTGCACATGGGTGCTCTTGTTTGGCCCAAAACACCTGATACCTTACAAGGAAACCTTATCCTCAGAAGATGTATTTGGTTTTGGGACCGGGCCAGGGCCCTTGGCCTAACCAAGAAACGTGCAGGGAGTCTGTTTTGATCCACACCACTCTGGATCTTTATCTCCCATTCGTTTTGCTTGTCACAGGAGATCCCCCCTCTGAAGCCAGCTGCCAGGGCAGGAGCCACCTCTCTCTGTGGTTGGGGGTCTGGTGAGACAGCTCACACCCAAGGAGTATTGATCAGGCATCTGTCTGTGACCCCTGCGCACTCTGCTTTGGTTGCAGGAGGCGGTGCAAGTCTTGATTAAGCACTCGGCTGACGTCAACGCGAGGGACAAGAACTGGCAGACCCCACTGCACGTGGCGGCTGCCAACAAGGCCGTGAGGTGTGCGGAGGTGATCATCCCCCTGCTGAGCAGTGTCAATGTTTCCGACCGGGGCGGCCGCACGGCCCTGCACCACGCTGCCCTCAACGGCCACGTGGAGGTGAGCGTCCCCACCCTCCAGCTCTCTCAGCTCTGATGGAACCATTTGCTGAATCCTCTCTCTCTCCTGTCTCTCCCCTCCCCCCCTCAATCTCGTATCCTCTCAGCCCACTATGGAACCTAATATTACTGCTGAGACCTTTGTAGTAATATTTGTACACAAAATCACAGGCATTTATATCCATTTTTATTTACCTATTTTTAAATATATTTTTATTGATTTCAGAGAGGAAGGGAGAGGGAGAGAGAGCTAGAAACAGCAATGATGAGAGAGAATCATGGATGGGCCGCCTCCTGCACACCCCACACTGGGCATCGAGCCTGCAACCCAGGCATGTGCCCTGACCGGGAATGGAACCGCGACCTCCTGGTTCACAGGTTGACGCTCAACCACTGAGCCACACCGGCTGGGCTATATCCGTTTTTAAATCTGGAGCCACGGCGAGTTGAAAAAGTAGCCATCACCTGAGTCTTTTTCTCCTGATGCACATGCTGCCGGGTTTGAACTCTGCTTGAACTCCGATCTCTGACCAGCCTGGCCTTCCATTTGGCGCAGTCCCCCTGCAGGCGGTGAGGGGCCCTCTCCCGTCCACAGTGCACATGGGACCTCACTCCCGGTTTACCTTGCAGATGGTCAACCTCCTCCTGGCCAAAGGGGCGAACATCAACGCCTTTGACAAGAAGGACCGGCGGGCCTTGCACTGGGCAGCGTACATGGGTAAGTGGTGCCTGGGGGGGAAGCAGGTGCACGTGACCTTCATGAGGGCAGCAGCCAGGGCTCTCTCACTGACCACACAGGCTCTTCTCGGGCAAGTCTGACCTCTCTTCCAGCCTGGGGTTCAGCTGGATGGAGATTTGGCCCGTTGGACTGGCATGCATCGAACACCCTAGTTGGGCAGTTGCTTTGCCAGAGATTTATTTCTCTCACAGGGAGGAGGAGGAGGCATGCATCATGGCCTGGGTCCCACGGAGTGTGTTTCAGTCTGGATTGGAAAGCTGTACAAATGGTGCTTCTTCCAACTTGTTGTGGAAGCAAGATAAGGTGTTTACAAAGAAGCGGTCTGGCTCGCAAACCAAGGACGTAAATGCCATTTGTCTTTTTATTTATAAATATTTTTGAAAGAACCAGGAAGGAAGGATGGATGGAACGATCTCCCCGCCACCCGCCCCCACACCCCCACCCCCGGCTGTTGTGTAGGTTAAGGTGGCCGGAGTCACCATGGATTGTCCTGCTTGTTCTTGTCCCGCAAAGCTGGGGCTTGTAGTCCTTGCTTCTGCCAGCTCGGCGGGAGGTGGGGGAAGAAGGTACATTTCTCTATTTTTCCCTTTTGCTTCTGTTGGCCCAAATACCACTGACAAAAGATAGACCTTGTAGAGTTTATTCTCGGTGTGGCCCTGTGGGAAATGGAGATCCTTCCTTTGTGTTTCTGATTGGAGAACATCCTGCAATTAGGATGCAGACAAGATTCTGTTGGCACCAAGTTCTAACCCCCTTGAAGGCCCATCCCCAGGAGATGATGTTGGTAAATTACGGGAGATCTACACAGTGGACACGGCACAGTGATGGCAGTGATGACATCATTATCTTTATTAACATAGGAGGGTCCTCTGATTGTCAACTGAAAACAGATCACAGCACAGGATGGATACTGTGACCACCGTTAAAAAAATGCTATACAATAAAAACAAGCTGGTGTAGGATGCACTGAAATGTGCGTTGGATATCTCCAGGGATTGGTGATGGTTGGTGATTTTGGTTTCCTTTTAATACCACTTGGCTTTTCTGAATCTTCTTAAGCACACAGGCCTTTTATCTCATAAAAAACCCCAACAAGAATGTTAATTGTGGGAAGGAAAGAAGGTGGTTTGGAGCAGGGAGGAAATAAAGGATGTGTTCTTGGGTCTGAATGAATCTTCAGGCTTCAAACACTAGAATCCCAAGACTTTGTGAGCCTGTCGTGTGCAGGGAGGTGAACTGAGCTGGCTGAGTGGAGTGGATCCTTGCATGGCCCCGTGGGGCTGGAGCAGATGGGTGTTTGCCAGGCTGACCTTCAGGCAGAGCACACGTAGGCTGGTATGGGATGGCACTCAGACACCTGGCACTCCGGTCTGTTCCTTGCTGATGTGCAGCTAGAGCATGTGTGTGGAATCGGTTTGGAGGAGTAATGTCATCATTTTGTGTGTCATCAAGATTCAAATAGGAAAATACATAGTTGACGACCTGTAGGAAATAAAGGACAACCAGGACGAAAGACAGCACCATTAGTAATTGAAAACAATTTTTCTATATACAAGTCTTGGGGAAAAAGAGTCAAATATTAATAAAACAAGCCATGACCAAACTCTCTCTCTCTCTTTGTCTCTCTATCTCTTTTTCTCCACACACCCCCTACACACCAGTCTCCTACTCATTCACACATATATGTATGCCCACCTTTCTCTCTCTCTCTCACACACACAGATATCTTTCACTCACACACATACACACATCTCTTTCTCTGCCTCTCTTTCACATGCAGGCATACCTTTCTCACACACACCCCTCTCTTTTCACACACACACACACACACACACACACACACACACACACAAAACTGTCCAACAGCAGCAATTTCATATAATTCAGACGTTAACCTGGAGTCACCCTGATTAATTGATTTTTTTTTGTTTTCATTAATTTTTTTCAAACCAAATTGCCACTGTAGGGCCCTTCAATGAGACATAGCAATTGGTTTCCAAAACATTGCTTTCATTTTAACATAATGTTTGAAGCTTGAGGTACTAACACATGGCAGACCTTGTTCTTACTTATTGATGAACGGGCATCTCTCCCATTAGATCTTGAAGAAAAGGCTCACATATGAATCATCTATTTCTCCCCACCCCAGCATTTACATAAAGTCTGACACATAGTAGGTGCTCTCTAAATATTTGTTGAGTATTTCCATGAACCAACTTCGTATAAATAGCTCAGCAAAATATCGGTGGCGATAAAAGCTCACAGTGATTGCGTAGGAGGCATGAGTCCTCAAACCATCCCGTAAAGCTTAACGGTGTCTCTGCTGCTCGCTCTGTGAAGGCCACCAGGACGTGGTGGAGCTGCTCATGGACCACGGCGCAGAAGCGACCTGCAAGGACAAGAAGGGCTACACCCCCCTGCATGCCGCGGCCTCCAACGGACAGATCAACGTTGTCAAACATCTCCTCAACCTGGGGGTAGAGGTGAGCCACGACCATGCACCACCCCGGGTGTATTTGGGGGCTGTCTGTTGTTCTGAAATTAAACCCTGTTTGCATTTTATTTATTGATTTGAGAGAGAGGAAGAGGAGAGTGAGAGGGGGGCTGGAGAAGGAAGGGGAAGGAGAGAGAGAGAAGACATTGAAACATTGATTTGTTATTCTACCCATTTATCTGTTCACTAGAGGCCCAGTGCATGAAATTCGTGCAGTCAAGGGGCCGGGGAAGACCCCTCAGCCTGGATTGGGAGAGGGCACAGGTTGGCCAGCTGGGGAGGGACCACGGGAGGGCTCCAGGGCATGTCTGGTACATCTCGCTCAGTCCTAATCAGCCAGACTCCAGCAGTAGGCTAACCTACCAGTCAGAGCATCTGCCCCTGGTGGTCACATCATTGCAAGTTGTAGCGAGCGGTTGAGTGGCTTTCCCATATCATTAGCATATTACACTTTGATTGGTTGAATGGTGAACTGTATGACCCGACACTTAGCATATTAGGCTTTTATTATATAGGATTGGTTGGTAAATGCCCTGATGGGGGATGGAACCCACAACTTTGGTGTATTGGGAAAATGCTCTAACCAACTGAGCTACCTGTCCAGGACTAAATCCAGTTTCCATTTTAATTCAAGAGGAAAAATACTCTTCTTACTCGTACCCTGTCTTTGAGTTTCAATGGGCAACTGATGGAGGGCAATGGGGGCATCTAATTACTGGAAAACCAGAAACAGACTAATTTTTCTGTGTCACAATAGTTAGAGAAATCGTTTTATATGTATAAAATACACATTCACCAGTCAATTTTAAAGACTGGCTAGGACTCCACATCCCACCTTTGGAATCTAGCCTTCTACAGTACCTGGTGGCTCACAAGCAGAGATGAGGGAGTGGCAGGGACAGCAGCAGAAGGGTTCATTGCTGAGCTGGAGAGGTCAGCCCAGCCCCTGCAAGTAGCAGAGCAGGAAAGGAAAACCAACTTGCAAAACAGACCTTGATGGTGAAATCCAGCAGTTGGGGTAGCAAGATGGAGCCATGGCCTAACCCAGGCCAGCTTCATGGTCCTGCTCTGGGATGCGGCCTTGTGAGGTGTCAGGCGGCAGCTACACCCAGGGTGGCTTCTGAGCCTAACTTGTGAGCTCCGGGCTCCACAGTGCCTCCCTGTGCACCTCCCACCCCTTTCACTTCGGGTTCACTGTGAGTTTCAGACTTCTTTCTTCTTCTTTTAAAACATATTATTATTGATTTCAGAGAGGAAGGAGAGGGAGAGAGAGAGATAGAAGCATCCTTGATGAGAGAGAATCATTGATTAGCTACCTTCTACATGCCCCACACTAGGGATAGAACCCGCAACCTGGGCATGTGCCCTGACTGGGAATCCAACTGTGACCTCCGGGTTCATAGGTTGACACTCAACCACTGAGCCACGCCATCCAGCCAGGCTTCTTTCTCATTCACCTGATTCACTGCTCCTCTGGTATTTGTAGGCAGTTTTGGCCTTCGCTTGTTAACCCCTCCCATAGCGCACAACTGTCTGTCTCACTCACCCTTCCTCCCCAGTTCTCTGTTTGTCACGCCCCCTTTCTGCTGATTTTTACCTCCATGACAAGCATTTCCAGGATGGCCAGGGTGGGGCAGGAGTAAGCGCTGAATAATTACATTGACAGATGGACGTTTTCTCTCTCTGGCACAGCCGTTAGGCTTTTTGTGGCAAATGGGGTGAACTGGCTGCAGGGATTTTAACCCCCCTGTCCTGTACTCACTTGCAGATAGATGAAATCAACGTGTATGGGAACACGGCGCTGCACCTGGCCTGCTACAATGGGCAGGATGCCGTAGTCAACGAGCTGACCGACTACGGTGCTAATGTGAACCAGCCCAACAACAGTGGCTTCACCCCGCTGCATTTTGCTGCTGCCTCCACACACGGTGCTTTGTGTCTTGAGCTGTTAGTCAACAATGGGGCGGATGTTAACATCCAGGTATGGCAACCTTTCTCTCACTCTCTCTCCTTCTCCCTCTCTCTCCCTTCCTCTAAAATCAATTGTCAAAGAAAGAGTTAGACAAAAGGAATGAAGGAGAGGGTAGAGTCTTAGTGAAGAAAAGCAGGTAATAACGGAAAAGTAGAATAGATGAAGAGAATTTCAGAGTTCTAGATCTTGTAGATAGAGATCATCCAAGATCCCAAGTGGAGGTAAGAGAAAGTCTTTGGGGGCATTGAAGAGACCAGGGAACGGTAGCCCAAGGTTGGGGGAGAGTCACTGTGTGGGATTGAAGTCGGAGAGTGTGCTGGTGGGAGGCTAACAGGTGGCCAGACCTTCAGTGTCCGTAGACTTGAGGACATTGCCATCCTGGTGTCTGAGGGACATCCTTAAAGCCTCCAAAGAAAGAAAAATTATTAAAGTTAAACAAAGTTTCTGTCTTCACCAACCTCCATTCAATTAATTGAAAGGTTTTCAATCACCTCTGGAATCTGTGCTTATCCTGGGGCTGGATAGACACCTACCTATTGCTTCCAGATCACTGACAGCGGCAGTTCCCATTGGACAGGGGCTTCAGCTGTGTATGGGGCACCGGTTTATGGCAGCCTTCTCTTCCCCATAAAACGGACCTGGAAGCATAGTTACTAGATTGAGTATTAACTTTTCCTGTAGACTGCTAAGCACCAGTAGAATATAGGAGATAGCATTTTAAAAACCTAAGACTTTGGTTTACGTGTCCTCAACCCCATGCCAGTGGGATTTTGAATTAAATCCAGCCTTTACCCTCAGTCTCCCTACATCCACTCTGTCTACAGCCTCTTGGTTTCCTCATGCTCTCGAGTCCTCCCCTTTGCTATTCCAGATGGCCTCTGGGCTCATAGATCATCTGACATTTCCGCAGAGCCGTCCTGTCTGACTCTGGAGGTAGCTTTCTAATTGTGAAGGGTTTATCTCTCTCATCCACGTTGCTCCTTGGGTTTTGAAAGTGTTTGTAGATTTCAAGACAGTTTGTATTTGTTTGGATTTTCTAAAGCTTGAGGGAAATCACATATTGAAATATAGCCAATACCCACCCACATGTTCACTTTGTTTTCCTCCGTCCTCACAAAACACTAAAAGCAATGTCTTCATGGGAAACGACAAGAATATTTATTGAAAGAGGAGGAAGGATATGTGTCCTGCATGCATTTTACAATCCTTCATTTTGTTAGATTGACCGTGGCTTTGACCTTGTGATACTAGTTTATTTGTGATAAAATAATAAAGACATAATACTTCATACAGCAATGCATCGAAGGTTTGCTGGTATTTTGCAAATGGAAAGAGCGTGAGAAAACATAAACTGATATTTATTTCTTCCCCATTATAACTGTAATCTCTGTAGCAGCTCCAGGCTCTTTTTGGAAACATTCAGAGTAAGTGTTAAAGAAGTCACCAAGCATGTGGCCATGCCCGATAGGCCAGATTGTGTATCTCCTGGTCACTAGGCCATTCTCTGACACACCTACCTACTTCTCCCAGTTAACTGGCAGAGGCCAGCTCACATTGGGTTAGGGACCTCAGGTATACTCGCTCATGGTCACTAACATCAGCCTGCCCACGGTCTCACTTCTCTGTCTGAGGGCCCTAGAGCATTCGGCCCTAAGAGAGACGGGATTTGAAGCCCAGCATCTACGGTATCTACTGATGTGGGCCTGCGCCCTTCTTTATATATACCAGGACCAATTCTAGAACTCGGGTTGTTTTGACGAGGTTGAAGGTGAAACTGGAGTAGGCAGGCATAGGGATATGGCCCTTGGAACTCTGAAGAGCATGTGAGGAAAGGAGAGGGATGAATGAACGAGCCAACTACGTCTCATTTCCAGCCTTTAGAACCATGAAAGAAAATTGGACCATACACGAGCTTTTGTGCAAACCAGGGTTTCCTGTTGTTCTTCCATTGACTCGGGAAGCCCTTTGGGGTTTCTGGCTCTATCTGCCCCACTTCCCTCGCTGACCTCAGTGTTGTGCTCTGGGGGCGCTCTTGGCCTTTAGTAGGATATGGAGCTGGTGACTCCCGGAGGCAGCAAATATACCACAAAGAGCACAAAGCCTGCAGGTTCCTGGGGAGGAGAATGTGTGTTTAGGGAAGGTTTTGGGAGGGGGTGGAGGATAGGAAGGGTGGCATGAGGAGCGGAAGAAGAGAATGAAAGGATTTCTGAGGAAAGGGGTCAAGAAAAGGGCAACACTCCCTTAGGCCAAGGATCCGTCTTCCTCAGATGGTGCTGAATTCTGCCCCGGAAGAGTATTCATATGTGTCATAAAATATCCTATTGGTCATCCTCAATTTGTTTTTCTTCATGATTTATGGCTGAACTCTTAGTCAATAGAAGAGCTTTTTGCTTAATTAAATAAATTCCCCAAATAAAATTTTCTGAGTCCTCAATCTGGTGGGAAAATGCATCTAGAAATTGGAGGGAGATTAGACATTTAAGAATAAGATTTAGAAAAAGCAAAGCTGTGAGTAAACAGAGGAATTGCCCATGACCTCTCTCTCCTTCGAGCATGCAGGGATCTTTCATGTTGGAAGTTCTCAGAGCATCAGCCCACAGCCTGCCCCCCGTGCACCATGTCTCAGGCAGGGCCTTCCTCTCAGCCCGAGGACTCTGAGTTCTAGCTCACAAGGCGGGGTACAAAGTAGGGTCCTTTTGACCTTCCCTGGTGTTCAAGGGCCTTTTGAAGTTCATACCATCTGAACAAAACTGCCCTAAAGTGACTTGTCAGGCTTCCTGTCACCCCCCCCCCCCGCCCCCCGCCACCCGTCTCCCTGTGAGAAAGGGACAGTCGGCCACGGTCCGGACTCAGTGGTAGACGAACCCGGGAACCTGACATGGGCATCACCGCTGACCACCACGCTGTCCTTTGAGTTTTCCTGTCCTTGGTCGGTCATCCTATTTATGTGTCGCTTTACCAAAGGTACAGACACTCTGAGGGAGAGGCGGGTGAGGTGCTGCTGACCCTGACATGGACCCGCTTGGTAGACCACACTCCGCAGGCCCATCCCTTCTGCTCCTGCGCACTGGCCGCCGTTTCCTTAGCGACCACCAGATTGGGGGGACGCCGTGGGAAAGGCTTCAAGCTGTTCTCTGGGCGTGGAAAGCGCTCAGTTCAATGTGGATAAAGGTCACCTCGAAACACGGAAACACCCATGGATTTATAGGTTTAATGAATCACGAACGAGTTATGTTTTCATATGAAATTTAAGAGAAAAATATTAGAGCAAAATTTAAAGAAATAGCACCACCTAGGGACAAGTTCATGTCAGTCTGCGATTTCCGCTCTCTCCCTAAGCGACCTGGACTGTCCTCACGTTTCTATGGCGGGTGGAGGGGGGGTGTTTCAAATCCTTATTCCCAAGTGGTTCCCAGGGATTTGGTGCTTGACGCTGGCTGCACCCCTGACAGCAGGCCCAGGCTCCGGAGTCGGAGAGTCGGCCAACCAGGGTGGCCACGTAGCCTCATTATCCTTATGGCTGCCACTTTTCCTTGAAAACCCTTCCAGGAAGCCTTCTGGTTTGCTTCCCTCTCTCTTCCCCAGTCCTTTCTGACTGCGGTGGCACTGCTGTAAGGCGGGGAGCAGACCCTATCAGTTCCTTGTCTGCCGTCTGCCTGCGAGCTGTCACCATGAGGCAGCTCCACTCGATGTACACCTCCAGGCCCGGCCTGGGCCTAGCTCCCTGCTTCCCTTCAGAGGAATAGACTTAAACTTCTCTGTTCAAGCCCGTGGCTCTGCCAGCGGTTCTAGCCCTCAGTCTACAGCAGGGCGCTCTGCAGGTCACAAGTGGGGCTCCCATCACCCGGATTCCAACTCGGTAGGCCTGGGTTTGGGCACAGAATTCACATTGATAACAAGCATCCCGATGATCAGGCACCGACAGTCCTCGGTTCACTCTGGGAATCACTTTTTTAAGTCATGATCTGTGTTCCACAGTAGATATTTTTAAACCAATTGCCATCTTAAAGGACCAGAGTGTGGGATGCATCACTAACACGAACTTGCATGTTAGAAACCACATATTTTAACCTCAGGCTTAAGAAAAGTGTTTCCCTAAGACTTAGAAAAATAACAATTACATAGTGTGTGTGTGTTTTTAAAATAGTAATTACAATACTTCAATGAAAGAATGCATCCTGTTGAGGATACCTTTGGTCCAAAACAGTGGTCGGCAAACTCATTAGTCAACAGAGAGGCAAACCATGGCTCGTGAGCTTCATGTGGCTCGCGAGCCACAGTTTGCTGACTACTGGTCCAAAATAACTAATATTTTTTTTGGTTTC
The DNA here is from genome assembly GCF_014108245.1 of Pipistrellus kuhlii. Classification (NCBI taxonomy): domain Eukaryota; kingdom Metazoa; phylum Chordata; class Mammalia; order Chiroptera; family Vespertilionidae; genus Pipistrellus; species Pipistrellus kuhlii. Next base: position 13,663,463 of record NW_023425573.1, read on the forward strand.
TATTTTAAGAAGAAATTCTATGAAGGACTATTTCTTAATTAAATGTCTGGGTGTTGAGTATTTGGTATAATGATGACCAGTATACAGATTCTGTGCATTTTTTATGTTTTGGCTTCATCTGTGTCAGGAAGTCCCGTCACTGTTATCTCAAACAAGGACGAGATGTGTGCATTCAGTGCACGTTTCCAGGCGAACGTTAAAGGGGCAGTTTGCTGGGTAGTTGCATGACTCAGTGCTATGAATTCAGCCTTTCTCTTTTTGCAACTGTCAGAAGTGTTTTCCTCTGGAGTTAAAAGGGGGGAGGGGGATGGTGGAGGATTCTACAATAGAATTGTCCTGAGAGTGTCAGTGACTTATAGCAGTTTGGGCTATGCCAGGTCACACAGGGCCACGAGAGATAACACACCATTTGTCGTCATCCCCCATGGACTATAGACAAAAGTTGAAACCTTCCTTCATCCAGTAGGTTACAGGAGATGAAAACGTTTTGGAGGATTTATTCTGTTTGAAACAGAGTCGTTTGAAAATAGTCAGTATAATTAGACATTTTGCATTTTTTCCTCTAAAATATTCACCTCTCCTGGCTTCTTTACGATGTGAGGTTATGCAGCAACTTGAGATATAACGTACCCTTCACCATTCACTTTCAAAATTATCTATTGCCTCTTGTCATTTTTTTATTATTATTATACTTGAAAAAATTTAAGTTGACGTTGTCAGGACATTGCCAGCAGTGTCCAGCGGGACGTCTCGGACCCATGTCCCCGGTCCATTGTCTCTCTCTCTCCCTTCTTTTTCAGAGTAAAGATGGCAAAAGTCCCCTGCACATGACAGCGGTCCACGGCAGGTTCACACGCTCGCAGACCCTCATCCAGAACGGTAAGAGGCCTGTCCGCGCTCTCCTGTTGGAACGCTTCCTGGCCCCATGAGATGGGCTGTCAGTCATCCGAGCGTGAAAGGTGTTGCTCTGTTAGAGCTTCTGGCGCTCAGATTTGCAGTTCCCTTTGCTGTGCTCTGCTGACAGCTCTTCCTCAGCCCTCACGTGGCCAGTCAGCTCAATGGGAATGGCCTAAAGCCACTATGTTTCACAGTCCATTCCCAGGCAGTCAGAGAACATGTGAGTGCTGAAATGAGCCGTGATATACACACCTCCATGGGCTTAAGAGGCTGCACTTTCCACTCAGAAACTGATAAAAATAAGTACTGTACGTTTCCTAGCAGGAAACCCGAGCTATTTTCAAGTTTCAGAATTCACCATCATTTCCCAAGCCAGTGGTCGGCAAACTCATTAGCCAACAGAGCCGAATATCAACAGTACAACGATTGAAATTGCTTTTGAGAGCCAAATTTTTTAAACTTAAACTTCTTCTAATGCCACTTCTTTAACATAGACTCGCTCAGGCTGTGGCATTTTGTGGAAGAGCCACACTCAAGGGGCCAAAGAGCCGCATGTGTCTCGAAAGCCACAGTTTGCCGACCATGGCACTGAGCTAAAACACAATGAGCTGTTTGGGCAAAGGTAGCTAACGATGAGGTTACTCAGGAGAAAAGCAGGTGAGTATGTGATGTGAAGAATCCTAGCAGTCACATGCTTGGTAGAGACCTTGGGAAGTCACATGATCTAGTGATCTCCCAGGCTTGCAGCAGCAGCCTATGTGAACCAATGGGCTGTTTCCGCAGCCAGAGTACCTGGGAGGGTCGCTTCTCATCGTGGGTGGTGGCCAGCATCTCGAGTGGGTTGACCTTCACAGCCTAAGTCTGTTGTCTTAGCAAATCTTAGAGACATCTGAAAAAAACACACCAAGACCACGAGCCCCCCACCCCCACTCCCATACACACACACACACACACACACACACACACACACGGTGAGCCCAGATTTTAGTTCACGTTCCAGGTGAATCCTGCAGCTCCTCAGCTCTCTTTAGTTGACCCACATTTCTCCTTCCCACAATTCTGGCATCAGTTTTCTTGGGCCTATTTTTTCTCTCACCTGTCAGCCCTTCGATGACATGCACTTGAATTATCCGTGGCACTGAGTTAGAGCGTAGGCATTCGGGTTGTAAAACCAGACCGTCATCTGACATTTGGAGGGAAGACAGGCCAGGGAAATGATGCTGAGAGAGCAGAATCTCTGCAGCAAAGCGGAGGGTATGTCTGAGCTTTTCAGGATGACGAACCAGTCCTCAGTGAGCCAGGGAGGGAGAATGAACACGAACGCCACACATGCGTTCTTGGTAGCGGACATATGTGTCCTGCCTGGGACAGCCATGTCAGTGAAAGGCCCACGTTGATGGTTTATTCTGCTGGGCGTGGACAGGGGAGGTGGCACCCCATCTCCAAGATGCTTAGGGAGAGAACAGAGATTGCAGGCTAACAATGGTGTCTCTCTTTTGATCAGTTTCCTTATCCCACTGCATTTCTCAGAAGCAGTGTCCCTGTCTTAAAAAATAAACAAAACTAGGGAGAAATTTGGTGTAGTTTATTTTTTAAAAATTAATTCAAATGAACTGGGCCTTAGCTCAGTGGCATAAAAGCTTTGTTCCGTTAGAGCCATTTCACGCACCAGTGACCGGACCAGAGAGAGTAGTTCCTCACCTTGTAAGTCCTCCCTCCTCACATGGGTCCTGGGGGCCAGACTACGGGCCTTCTCCTTCGCGTCCTGGCCAGCCCCACGTCCCCTCTGCTATGCTAGTTGCTTACAATAGTCCCCCCGGCGGGGCACGGGGCGCTGCCTTGCCCTCTCCAAAGGCCTGAAGACTGCCACGCCCTCCTGCACATCCTTGCTAGACGTCTGCGTTGGGACGAGACCTGAAAGGGACTCCATCTCTTGTCCTCTGTGACCAAGGAGCTTTGTTTCAGAGCCTGTCTCCTTCTTGACTGGCCTGCCATCTTGCTTGTGGGTTGGATGGGGTCCAGGGATCCCCAAATGATGGGGACTTATGGGCTAGAATATGTAGTCCATCCTATACAGTAAAAGGGTAATATGCATATTGACCAAATGGTGGAACAACCAGTTGCTACGACGCACACTGACCACCAGGGGGCAGATGCTCAATGCAGGAGCTGCCCCCTGGTGGTCAGTGCACTCCCACAGGGTGAGTGCTGCTCAGCCAGAAGCCCTGAGCTCCTGGACTTTGAGAGGGTACAGGCCGGGCCAAGGGACCCTAGGGAGTGTACAAATTTTGTGCACCGGGCCTCTAGTTATATATAATTCCAAAGCTACATCTGGTTGAGAGTTCATACTGAGCAGGGCACTTGGCTTAGCTCTGCACACAAATCCTTTCAACCACCCCATGAGGAAGAGATACTGGGACAGCTCCATTTCAAAGATGGGGAAATTGAGGCAGAGAGGGTGTGGCTATTACCAGGATATATGGCAGGTATGTGACAGCACAGAGATTGGAACGGAGGCAGTCTAACATCAGAAACTGAACTTAAGAAATATCTATATTTTCTTACTGATTCCAGAGAGGAAGGGAGAGGGAAAGAAAGAGACAGGAACATCAATGAGAGAGAGCCATTGATCAGCTGCCTCCTGCATGCCCCCACTGGGAAAGTGCCCTGACTGGGAATTGAACTATGACCTCCTGCTTCATAGATTGACATTCAACCACTGAGCCATGCTGGCCGGCCAGAGACTGAATTTTTAACCACTACACTTACGTGTTTTCTGGATAAACAAGGGCATCAAAGTTGTTTTTGACTTGAATTATATTATGTCCAGGAGTCGCTTACATTTGGAGTGAGTCGTCCCTGAGATGGGATGATCTCCATTCTCCTCCAGCTGAGAGTTCTTTGCGCTCCTTCCCCCGTGAGAACCGTGAGTGCTTCCGTTTGACATTTTACCAAGTGTCCTCGGAGGAGAATAAGCAGCTCTGTTCTTTCCTCTGGTCGGTCGGTCGGCTTCCTCCTGGGAAAGTACGGAGGCTCACGCCCTCACACCCGCAGGGCCTGTGTGCACCTCGGAGGGGTCACTGGGCCAGGGGCCCCAGGGCCAGCCCACATGGGGACAGCGCTGGCTCTTGACCCAGCGAGCAGGCTGCAGGAGCACGCTGTGTGTGTGTGTGTGTGTGTGTGTGTGTGTGTGTGTTGTTGTGGTCAGTCCCTCTGGGGTTTGGACTTCCCAGGGCAATCCTCTGCTCTCTGGTCAGGGTTATTGGTTCTTCATGATCACTTTGCGTTTCCAGAACGGTTCAGCTTCGGAAAGAGAGCCACTGGTTCGTTCCGTTGGTTAGCAAGCGTGCCTCTGCCGGGCAGTCACAGTTTGTTGTCTGAAGCTGTTGTCACGGCCGGCGGGGCAGGACCTGAACAAAACCCAGCGTGGACTCCGGAGGCCTGGAGCCCAGCCGCTGGCCGCAGGCAGCTGCTCCGACGCTGGTCAGGAGGTTACAAAAGTCCAAAGCGGCTGTTTTCTTCCGGAAGCTGCACAGATAGAGTTTGAAAAGGAGGAGTCAAGTGCTGGGCTAGGATGTGTCCTCGCGAGGCTTTTGACCTTTTGGCTCACAGTTCTGCTGCGGGAATGTGGAGAGCTGAGCGCCCTTGTGTGTGCGATGGACTAGCTCCAGAGGAGGGCGCGGACGGCAGTGTGAGCACCCGGGCACGCTCTGGCTCTGCTAAACTCAGATGCTTTTTTCCTCACTAATGATCCAGGACAGGTTATCAGTGTTTAACTTGCAACCTTTAAATGAACAGTAAAGGTATTAAATTAGCAATGGAAAGGTTTGTGTGAATGGAAAATGGAAATTCATTCATCTAGAGGTCCTGTTTTAATATAAAACATTTTTGAATAACAAATACCCAAATTATGTTTTCTTGAAATGTGCTTTATTTTTTTAAATTGTATTTTAAATAACAGTAAAAGCACATGTGGAAGTATCTATATTTTTACAGTTTTAAGTGGACTTATTAAACAATAGTACAACTGGAAGAAACTATCAACTCAGCTTCTCTTTTCCACCCGTTTCAATATTTTTCACTCTTCTTTCTTCTACCCAGTTTTTGGCATATTTGAGGCTGGTAAACATGGTAGCTCTCACATTTGCTGAGAAAGGTTTGCTGTGAGGGGCCTGAGTGATTCAGTGTGTATTCAGGGTGAAGACTTCTCTGAAGTCTGGGGGTCTGCCTCCTTCACCTCCTGGGTCAGCTCCATGAGGAGACCTTTCAGGCCGACCACTGTAGGCGGTTCTTACACAGGTACATGTACCAGGATTGCTTCGAGGTATCCATGGAGACCAGCTGGCTGCCTGTCCCCAAGATTATATCACATCATAAAAATGATGAACCTAAGCTGGATGCTTCTGAACTTGGATCAGAGAAAACAATCTGTTAAGTCCCTAGAAGATGCTAATTTTATTTTCTTATTTTAACTGATTATAAAATTAGGACATGCTCATTGTCAAAGTTAAAGCATGAAAGAGATTGCCCATGATATTCACCAATATGTCTCCCCAACTCCATCCCAAGAATTTCTATTGATAGTTTGATGACACTTCCAGATTTTTCTCTGTATTTAAGAATGTATATGTGTACACAATATAAAGGTATATAATCATCACTTTTATTTTTACAGAAATGGTTATAGTCAATATGAATAACTGTTTTTTAAAAATAAGTACTGTATCACAGTAAAAAAGATTTGATGTGCAAATATTTTTACGTCGATTTTTTTTTTTTTAATCTCCAGGATGTAGATAAAGCCTTTCTAATAACTACAACTTAAAATCTAAGTACAATAAAAGACTGGTACATTATAAAAATATTTCTTAAGGTTACACACCAAAGACAAATGAAATTCCAGGGGGAAAGTGTTTGCAACACGTATTACTGATAAATGGGTAATCTCCCAAATATTTTAAGAGCCCTGAAAAATCAAGGGATAGAAGAACCCCCATACATGCGCGCGCGCGCGCGCACACACACACACACACACACACACACACACACACACACGGGAAGGGAGAGAGAGAGAGGAGAGAGGAGAGAGGAGAGCGGATATATGACAAGACACTCAACTTTCCTGATAAGAGAAATTCAAGTGAAAACTACCCTAGGATGCCAGTTCTCGCCATCACATGACAGTACTCATAGCTTGACAAGCCTGTGAGGTGAAGGCACACACACCTTACTGCCGAAACTGCAAAATCACATAGGGCCTAAAGAGGCACACTTAGCAAAATCTAACAAAACCACATGTGCATTTACTCTTTCTAGGAATTTACCTGGATGTTATACCCAACAAATACGAAGCAAAAGTGAGATTATCCACGACAGCATTCTTGCTATTAGCAAGGATAATATTTAAAACCTAAATGCTCCTCCATAGGAGACTGGGCCACTGACCTAGTACCACATCCGTGCAATGGAAACCATAAAGCTGTACAGAGACGAGGAAGATCTCCAAGAAGTGGTCTCTAGAGGTGAATTCCAGGAGATATTAAGTGAAAAGGAAAAGAGCCAGGTGTGAAAGAGTCTAGGTGCTTATTTTTTGCAGAGAAACACAGGAAACGTAAACCAAAACCAACACAGATGGTTTCTACAGGATGTGGTTGAGGATGAAGTGAGAGTGGGGCTTTGTAAAAATCCAATTGTGCCTTTGGAAACATGCACTAAGTGCATGGTTGTGCATTCATCCATTTTTAGAACTTCCTCAGGTGCACACCCAGTAATGGGATAACCGGACCTTAGGCGTCTGCTGAGGAGATGGAATGGGGGATGCGCATCAACGCGGGTGTGCTCTAGACACAGTGCTTGACCAGACTCTATCGATAGTAATCCGGAAATCATCAGGCAACTCCAGAATACGACACTCTACAGGACTCCTGGCTTGGCCTCCCAAAGTATCAGTGACATGAGAGACTAAAAATTAAATAAAACACAAGAAGATTTTTGTAGATTAAAGAAAACTAAAGCGACAGGACAACCAAATGCTATCAGAGTTTTAGATTGGATCCTGGAATTTTTAAAAATGGCTCGTAAGCACTTTTTTTTGGGGGGGGGTGTGAAACTGGATAAATTGGAAGATGCACTGTATATTATATAAAATTATATCAATGTTAAATTTCTTGGGTATAATAACGGAATTATGGATATGTAGGAGAGTCTGTTCCTAACAGTGAAATGTCATATGTCTGATTTTTAAGACATATGGAAAGGTTTTTCAGAAGCATTTCTAACAGAACTCCCTCCATAAGGTTTGACAGGAGCATTTCTAACAGAATCTCCTTCCTTCACATGGAAAAGCGTTCCTAAGGAGGAAAGAAATCTACATCTGATCACCAGGATTGACTAGGAGAGAAGGTGGTATCAGGTCAGTCTGGGTCCTTACGTTATATCCTGTGTTCAAAAATCTTTTGCAGGAGGAGAAATTGACTGTGTGGATAAGGATGGCAACACTCCTCTCCATGTGGCTGCAAGATACGGCCATGAGCTTTTGATTAACACCCTAATCACCAGCGGAGCGGACACAGCCAAGTAGGTGACTGCAAAATGCAGTGGAATGATTGCCATGCGTGGAAATCCTGCCAAAGGAGTCCGCCGTGCGGTAGATAGGCCCATTTATCCAAGTCCGGGTGGATCTGTACCATTATGCTAAGGACAAATTAAATTTGAATGAAGTGAAGTGACTTTTAGTGACAGATGTAAGGAAGAACCAAATTAATTTTTTCAGCCACATCAATAAGAGGCCCGTGCCAGTGGTTTTAATTAAGGAGACTTGGACTTCATTCCTACCTCTGCATGGTCTTCCTCTCTTCCCCATGCTCAGTGTCAGGTCAGCAGGGAAAATGAATCATAAGTGGGCAAATTTAGAATTTATTCAGGATGCTTGCTTAATTTTAATTATGTAATTATAAGGTCCAATTGAGTAGATATGCTATGTAGGGAGGGGGCGTTGACTTCATTTCACACTTCAGTTCAACAAGGATGTGTAAGGCATCTGGGCCCGCTGTCACCATGCCAAGCTCTTTGGGGGATTTCAGAGATGCCTGGTTGGTACCTTCAAGGCGGTCATCACTGTGTTGGAGGTCCAAGGCCTGCCCAAGACAAAGAGCCATGCAAGTTAGTATATAATAAGGCTCCAAATGAAACAGGACATAGGTGGGAAGACGTTTGGTGCAGATAGTATGCCCTAGATCAGTGGTGGGCAAACTCATTAGTCAACAGAACCAAATATCAACAGTACAACGACTGACATTTCTTTTGAAAGCCAAATTTTTTAAACTTAAACTTGTTCTAATGCCACTTCTTCAAAATAGATTCGGCATGTGGCTCGCAAGTCGCAGTTTGCCGACCACAGCCCTAGAATGTGGGTAGGGAGGGGAGAGTGCCAGTGGGGCCAGCTTCTCAGAACAGCCTTCAGGTGGGGAGATTAGGTAGGCAGAGGGTGGCAGGCCCCAAGCAGAGAGGAAAGCAGGAACCAAAGATGAGAAGAGTACAGTTCTGGGAAGAGATTGGATTCTAAGAGTGTGTGTGGTGATTCCACGCTCTGCCCAGAGGCAGCGCTATGTCCCAGGTGGGGCCGGGCTGTCACTGCCCAGACTCCAGCCCAAGCTGCTTTGCTTGTGAGCTGTGTGGCCTTGAGCCCATTGCTCTATCTCTCTGTGCTTTGGTTGCCTCATCTGAAAAGTGGGCGTAATAATAGTACTTACCCATTGGTTTGTTTATACGGATGAAAGGGCTTAATTAGTAGTAAAGCTCTCTGGAATAGGTTAATAGCTGTATGAATTATATAAATACATCTGCTAAGATTATGAAACGAGATAATCCATGTTATTTGTGCCTATCACAAAATAAGCTATCATTAAATGTTAACTATTATTTGTTAGTTACTAATATGTAGTAAAACCAGATTCAAGAGGGCCTTAGTTGCTTGAATAAAGAGTGTGGTGTTCATCACAGAAATCTGGGTACCGATAACCATTTTCAGGTGCAGAACAATATGAGGGCAGTGTATTATTAGGAATTTTATTTACTTGACAACTTTGTACAGCAGCATCAAAAGCCTTGCTTGCAAATGGCCTGGGAAGGTGTGGTGGGCTTCAGAACAGTCACCTGCTTGACGGCAATATCCCGAATTCTGCTGCAGTTCAGACAGAAAAAGGAGTGAGCACAACCGGTCAGGAGGAAGAGGAATTGAAAAACTCTACAGATAAGTGCCCCAAACCTAAAAAAGTGAGAGAAGAACAACCAAAGGGCTCTGACACCCGTGAAGGGACCAGAGCCCTGAGTCAAACTGCAGACCGCGCTCCAGAGCTCAGAGAAGTAAGAAGGAGCGACACTGTGATTTTTAATTTCTGGACGAGCGAACTGTTTTGTCCTTGCTGAAGGTCAAACAGCCAGCAAAAAGCAAAACAAAACTCAAATTCAAAGTTTCTGACCCATTTCTAACATCATTTGCTCAGTATACTGATTCACTTAATATAATGTATGTTGCTATAAAAAAGCTCCTAAATTTATTGGATTTTGAGTCCCGCCTGCAGTGGGGTTGGCGGGGCCAGACCAAGTGATTTTTCAGGCCCCGTTCCCCATCCCCGACTAAGGGAAGGTTCTAGAAAAGACTAGATGTGGGGAGGGGCAGCCATGTCTCTCTGATACCAAGGCGAACACTTGAAAGAACTGGTATTGTAATGGTGCGGAAGCCCTTTGCTCACTCTGGAGAGCCGTCTGCAAATTATTCTGACCTCATTTATCCCAAAATAACTGGGCAGGAGACGCCCACTTAGAGCTAAATTAGAAATAGCTAGTACAAATGCGTCCCATTAATTTTATGTCTGGTCAAATAAATTAGCCGTGTAGCTGGAATTGACCGCCTCTTTCCTGTGGCGTACGCATTGTTAAGTTGGGTGTGAGCTGACACCATCAGTGATTGGCCTTCCTGGATGTAGGCCTGATGATGTGAGAGTGGTCCTTCTTTTTGGGCCTATAAGGCAGGCAAACCCTCATTTTCTGCTAAAGATTTTACAGTTCTTCCTTTATGTGCAGTCTTGTTGTTTAACAATAAAGGACCAATTTTATTTTGAAATGCACGACTCACTTCTGAAGTGATTTAGAGGTTCTGAATTCTACTTTTATGTTCTTTCCAATGTCGGCCTAATATTTAGTTTTCCTATTTGATCCGTACCAGCATATTCAAGTTCAAATGCCTGTAGAACTTGAGTCCAAATTAATGTTTTCAAAACCTACACTGAGGTAATGACTTGTTATTAACTGTGGAATAAAAAATATATACCAAACAGAATTTTTGGTAGACATTTTAAAAGTAGGTCTTCCTCCCTTCTCAGGTTTATAAGTATCAGCAGAAACAAAAACAAAAACCCCAAAAGAGGTAATTTAGCTAGAGTTGAGTATAATGAATTATCTAAAGACAGTGATGGTGAGTGGTATGGTTAATTAGAAATATTGATCATGAAGATTATAGAATATAATCCTGTTACAGTCCTGTTGCTGTCAGATTGGTCACTTATACTTTTTATGTTTTCCTAATTGGTTTCTTATAGAGTTTGATGCTACTTTTATTAATTCATTTGCCTGTATTATTTTATATAAATACTAGAGGCCTGGTGCACGAGAATTCATGCAAGAGTAGGCCTCCCTTCCCCCCTTTCCTCTCCACCTGCTGCCAGCACCGGCCTCCCTCTGAATCGGGGACCTGGGCTGGCTTCCCGCAGGCTGCCTGCAGGCACCAGGGACCTAGGGTGTCTTCCCTCCGGCCCCGGCTTCCTCAGGAAGGACATCCAGAATGACATCCGGAAGATGTCTGGTCTAATTAGCATATTATTATAGATATCTTTATGTTTCTTTATAAAAGAAATCTTATGTATTATAGGAGATACATGATACATTATATAGTGTACACATATACATTGTGTTGTATACATAAATATATTATGTATCTGTCTATTGTATATAATATAACATTTTAGTATATTTATATTTTACTCTTTTACATATCTAAAAAATGAAGAAGGCTCAAAGAAATCTTGAGCAATCCAACCCTTGATTTTATTTTTTTTTAGGAACTTAAAGCCAGTCTAGAAAATATTCTATCCATCTTCCTCTTGGAAATGTCCAGAGATATTTAATCATATATTTTTGCCTCAACTGCCCCAAATAAATAAAATTGTTAGCTCAAACCTCATTAGCTCACAGTTGCATGTAGTTAGGAGCTTTTCAAACATGCTAACCCGGAAAAGAAATGGCCGTGTTTCACTGGCAGTAAGAGGGAGCAACAGAAACAGCAGCACAAACAGAAAGCTCTCCCTCCTCCAGCACGTTCTTCCCCTCCACGAGCATCCCGGCTGTCGCTGATGCAATTGCTTTGCAGAGTTTTTTTGTAAAAGATGAGAGAGGCAATTACAAGCAGCGCTCCTGCGCGTGACACTGCCCGGTAGATGGGCAAATTGCACGTCTTGATGGATGCCAGCTATTAGAGACCCTGGGCTGCAAATCTCCATGTAGGGAAAAGAAAGGGACGGAGGAAGGCCGAGCGAAAACTCATAGCAAGAGGTGTTCATGGGAAGAGAGAGGGGGCTCGTTGCTGGCAGGCTCCGCTTTTGCAGAAGACTGGACACCGTGAGATAGCTGAGACTACGGATAGGCGTTCACAGTCACACACAGCAGAATAACTTTCACGATAGCCAATGAAGTCCATGTGTCTCTGCTAGAATCTAACGCAGCTGTTTTATTTTCTGTTAGGGAGGGTCTGGGGGGTGCTTTATGTCAGGGTGAGTGAAATAGGGAGCTGGGGCTCACCCAGAGCTGAATTGGTTTATTTTTCCTTAACAGATTCAAATCGTGTGTGTGTGTGTGTGTGTGTGTGTGTTTATGAAGCATAGAATCTGAAAGCAGGCCACTGGTGCCAGAGAAGCATCTTAGGTAATGTCTCCACAGGTGTAAATAGATGACCTTGCTTGTGCTATGCAGAGGACTTACAAAGTCTGTAATCTGTTATTCGAATAGAGTGAGATGTTATGAGCAACGACCACTAAAGCTGTAAATGCTTGGAAGTGCACGGGAACTTCCCGATGAGGCTGTTCCTTATGAACTGCAGCTCAGCACACGGCTCGGGGTCCTGGTTGGAGGAGAGGTGATGGGAAGAGGAGGCTTTAACCTGGAGGCAGAAGGTGCTGCCGTCAGGAGCTGCCTGTCCCCCAGGGGCCCATCCTGGGGCTGTGCTGTGGTGGAAGAATCTGTCTAAAAAGTGCTTTTGCAGATTCTTTCTGGAGCGCTGTCAGGGGAAGCCTGCTAGGGTTATGAAATAGACTCAAGATCACGTTTGCGACTCTCAGCTGCGCTTCTATGGCTGGAATCCTGCTGTGGGTCCTGAGCAAAGATAACAGTCTGTTAGGAAGATGGCATTTTACCTGCAAAAAGTAACCTGTTTTTATTCTTACCGAAATGGTATTTTCAATAATACAGCCATGCTTGACTTTTAGTCAAGTGCTTGGCGCATAATAGGTCAATAATAACTATTTGTTTATGTTTCCTTTTTATTGATTTTAGAGAGGAAGAGAAAGGGAGAAAGAGAGAAACATCAATGATGAGAGACAATCATTCATCAGCTGCCTCCTGCACGCCCCCCACTGGGGATTGAGCCCACAAACCTGGCATGTGCGCTTGACCAGAATGAGACCTTGACCAGAATTGATCCTGGGACCCTTCAGACCGCAGGCCAGTGCTCTATCCACTGAGCCAAACCGGCTAGAGCTAACTATTTGTTTATTAATTCAGGAAATAAAGAAGGTTGTTTTCGAAGATGAGAGTTTGTCTTATCTCTAGCACTTAGCATAGTATCTCATACTTAGAAAGTGTTGAACAGATGAATGGATGGATGAATAAGATATAAAATTGCTCACATGAAAGAAAAGAGAAAAGGAAGTTAATTTTAAATGTAAAGATTCACATAATGTTTACATGAAACATTTCCTTCACATTATTAGGGGTTTTTGCTTCTGATTTAGGTGCAGGACTTTAAGGTAGACAATGAGTGCATCATTCTTTCTCGAGTGGAAGAATTGCAAAATTATTTCAACCAAGAGTCCCTGAGCGAGGTGTGTGGACTTGGCTTTGGGCAAAGGACACCTGGAAAGGTCATCGCCCTTCTGCATGGGCCCCGGCGAGCTGTTCCCGTGAGCTGCTCTGTTTTCTTCCTCCTCAGGTGTGGGATCCATAGCATGTTCCCCTTACACTTAGCTGCCCTGAACGCGCACTCCGACTGCTGCCGGAAGCTGTTGTCGTCGGGTGAGTACCTCCATCGCCAGCGAGAAGCCTGGGTGTGTCCTGCATGAGCCACGTGGCCTCCCGTGTCTGGTCATCGCTGCCTGTGCTTCGTGTCGCTCATTTGTCACCTGCTCTGGGCAGCTCCCAGCAGCCCTGGGCATTGTCGCTGCCGGAATGTCAGCATTGCTGTCCCCGAATGAGAGTTCTGTCTGTTTATTAAGGTTATTGACTCTGTGATCCAGAGTCAGAGACAGGCCGCAGTGGGCACTGCTCATAGAGCGTGTGTCATGAAGGGAGAAAACACCTTTCAAGCTTACAGTGGTAGCTTAGCATTTCATACTCCCCCCCACCCCTCGCCCCTATTTTGACAGTAGAAAATGTCACATGGCCTTCCCACTCCGTGGGCTCTGAGAAACCACCATGGCTGATCCCCTCCAATTAGGTCTGGTTTTTATTTTTTTATTTTTTTAACGCGGGCCTATTGGGAACCAAGAAATCCCTTCTGGTTTGGAGCCTTGCTGATCTTTCTTATCACTGCTTCTGCCAACCTCCATCTATTCAAAGGCCATGGAGCTCTGCAAGGCAAAGGCTGTTTATGAATTCAGTCAGCAGATGCTCCAGAAGCATTTTACCCCTTTAAGGACTTGACCCATGGCTGATCCTGCTTCCACTGCTTTTGGCATATCTACAAAACACCCCTGCATGAAAGCACGTTTCCCAAACCTCACACCCACTGGCAGCTGGTCAGACGTTAAGAAACTCTCTATGCTGGCATGTTGGGATCGCTGCTTTACCTCCCGTGTTTCCTCCGTGTGTCCCGTCCGCCTAGCTGTTGCCCTGTTTACCTCCAATGGGTTCCCATAAATGTCTGTCCTGGGGCTGAAATATGGGGCGGTGGCTCACCCAGAGCTGAACGGGAAGATAAATTCTCCCTGCCTTCCCGGTTCTTCCTATAAAATCGCCAAGCTTGAGCAGTTCCCATTCGTTTTGTTTCCATGACAACCTCTTTCTTGCTTTGCATTCTGGTTTTTCTACTAACTGATTTTTCTGTCTCTGCAATGTTTCTTGTGGTTTAACTAGGACAAAAGCATAGCATAGTGTCCTTGTTTAGTAATGAGCACGTGCTGTCTGCAGGCTTTGGCATAGACACCCCAGATAAGTTTGGAAGAACGTGCCTTCACGCCGCTGCTGCAGGAGGGTGAGTAGTGAGCAATTTCAGTTGTTATTTCCGTTTCTTAACAACGAGTGCATCTCACTGGACGTCAGTGGACTGTGGTTCTAAGGCCGTTTCCTCAGTGAAATGGGTCAGAACCATTTCTACCAACACCAAACATCACGGGGTTGCGTTTCCAGACTTATTTGCGTTATTGTCCTTCCAGAGAAAATTTTAGCCCATCTCATCTAGAAATAGTTTTTCTTTTGTTTTACATTCTCTCTTTATTTTCTTTCCTTCCATTTTTTTTTTTAATTGTAAATTTTCACCCTATAGAATATACATCTCCTTGGTACTCCCTACACCGAAAGAAAGTAATTTGATCGAGGGAATCCAAGACTGAGTTCATTTACAGACACTTTGGTCCTTATTTTTAAGCCTTCGTAGCAGTTGAATGTGAACAACGCTTAAGAAAACCCAAAGGATCAGAAAGAAGTTTAACCTTTGCCTTTTTTTTTTTTTTTTTTTGGAAAGGTATTTTTTCATCAGATATACTCCTTTTGATATCAGTGACTAGGTTAAGGCTCTCATCAATATATTTTGATGTATGACCGCACATCAGCCAAACCTAGCCTTTCTCAGGTGGCTTTGTTTGGGTAAGATGTTGGTTCTTAGTCAACTTCCTAATCCTTGAGAACCAACAACACTGCTCCTCTTATCTGTATATTAGAAGTGGGTTGACTGAAGCTATAGGGCCCCTTATTTGCATGGTTTCCTTCTGAAATCTGAAATCTAGTTTTATATTCATAATTTTGTATTACCATTTTTATTTAAAAATCTTTATTATTGAAAGTATTGCATATGTCCCCCTTTCTTCCCCATTGATCCCCTCTAGCCCACCTGCCCCCCCCCCCCAGGCCTTTACCACACTATTGTCTGTGTGAAGAACCTCCTTCTCCCACCTCATTCCCCCAGATCACGTGAGCTCCATGAGCCACACACCTGGGATCTGTCTGCCTCTGAGCCTCTGGCTTCACGCAGGAAGGACAGGTGCTTTGTGTCAGCGGGCAGGCTGCCCCAGCTCAGAACAGTCTCCAAGGTGCTCACGTTTATGGCTAAAACAGCCAGTTCTCTGAGAAAGGTGGCTCTGATGGGTGGATGTGGGGTGGGGAGAGCCCTGCTCCGGCTAATCATGAACGCGATCATTTTTCTTAGTTAAATGATAATAAAACAGTAAATCCCAGGCCACTTCTTAGCATTCTAAGGTTAGGACAATGATGGATGGTTGTCTCCTCTAATGCCCACATTAAAAAAAAAAAAAAAAAAAAAATCAGGCCTGTACAGAAAGCAGCAGCACACCATTCTGAATCCATGTCTGAAACCCCTATTAGAATTAATCTTTAACTACATGCCCTTCGATGGGAAAATTCACTTCGGCGGGTGCTTTGCTCGCCACTAAACATGATTTATTGCTGCTGCGGGTGACAAAGGGGTGTTGGAAGATCACTCCACGCATCCTTCTCGGCCGTGGCTCCGCACATGCACTTCCCGAGATCACAAAGGCAGGGAAAGCAGCTGCTCTGTTTTCCATTAGGGAGTGTCTGGGTCCGAAATGGTGGCCGTGGCCAGTTCATTCTGCCGTGAGGAAGGGTAATGCTCTCCGGTCTGGCTCGTCATTGGAAGGTGACTTGGTCCTAGGTGTGGAAGGCTGTTTCCCACACTCTTGATGGTTTCGGAAGAGAATTTTAGGATTCAGAATGAGACCACCACGGGAAGGTCCAATCATATAAGAATCACTAAATGCCATTGCTGTGGAATTGAAAATGTTTCATCAATGCTCTTTCATGCATTGATTGTTCAGCTTTGAAAAAAATAACTGTAGGTCCTTACGACAGCCTAGCTGTGTGCTCACGTTATGGTTAGAAGCAAAGTTGGAACTGTGGTTTCCCTCCACCTGCACTTTGCGGGACACAGGTCTTCCTGAGCGAGCCCCACAGGTCACGGCCGCCCCCTTACGATGTTTTCTGTCTTTCCAGTAACGTGGAGTGTATAAAACTCTTGCAGAGCAGTGGAGCGGATTTCCACAAAAAGGACAAGTGTGGGAGGTATGTAAACAGGGGACTCTGCTTCCAGTGCCTAAATGAAAGCAGCAGGGAGCAGTCCATCTGGAAGTCATGTGATGCTGTCATGTGATGCTGTCATGTGATGTTGTCGTGGTAAATAGGGGGAGCTAGCTGGGGAGATTCCATTCTCAGAAGGAAGTCCTTGGAGCAAAACGCCAACAAAGCAATAAAACCATAAGCAATCCAACATGTAAAATATTTATAATTTCCCTTTTTTGGACTAAAAAGGAGTAAATCAAGTTGTCAAAGAGCCCATAAATTGCCTCCAAAATGTAAAATAGTACTTGAAAATGGATAAATGGCACTTGACAAAAAGTTACTCTATTTCTAGCAATCTGTTTGGCTAGCATCCCCTGAAAATTGTCTAGGAACACCAGATGGACTGTTAAATAATTGAGGACTAAAAATAAGTAATATAAAACCTTATATTTCTGCTCTGCGGTATGATTTCCACGCGGCTGTGTTTTCTACATGTCACTCCCTTGGCTTCTCATAGTAACTCCATGAGGTACCTGGAGATGCTTACTACCCTTTTTAATTAATGAGAAAACGGAGCCCAGAGAAGCTAAACGAGTTAGCAACGTGAAGGGGATTTCAGAACTCAAGTGGACCCGAGGCCCTTGTAGCCAGCAGGACAACACCGGGGCTGAGGGGAGGATGTGGTTGGGTCTGGCCTGAAGATCTGTCCAGACCGGAAGCCAGGGCTCCGGATTCCATGTGCGTTGCTCTTCCTATGAACCTCATAGTTCAGTGGAGAAGACGAGGCGACACCAACAGCTAACATCAGGGCAGCACGGGGTGAGAGTTCCAGAGAGGCCAAACAGACGCTCAGCGATCTCAGACAAAAGAGAGAGAGCTTCTGATTGAGTGGGGTTCTGAGGGGTGGAATGCTGCTCCCTGCTGCATCCCAGGGAAGAGAGCCACGTGGCAGAGTAGAGGGGAGTGTGAACAGGACAGGGAAAACCTAAGGTCATTTCGTTTGGATTCAATAATGGGCTCATCTAGGGGAAAGAGAAAGACACCCCGTGAAGGTAGATCGGGACCCACTCGGGGAGGTCTTCAGCTTCACACAAAGACTTTGTCGGGGGAGGGAAGACCAGAGCTGTAGGATGGGGTTGTCATATATGGGTATCGGGCCTAAGAAAGCCTAGTTCTTCCTTCAGAGCAGCTAGAAAGTCCATGGATGTTTGATTCGCAATAAGGAGGCTCAGAGGGATGGCAGTGACAGCGGCCTGCACCAGGAAAGGCATGAGTAGGGGAAAGGCAGGCCTGCGGGGGGACGGCCTTGTCTGCTGCCTCTGTGTCTGTCGCCTCTCTGCCATTTACCTGCCATTCACCATCCCAGAGGCGCCTCCCGGCCTCCGCACCCCTAGGAAGCCTCCCTCCCGGGTCTGTGTGCGGCCTGAGGAGGTCACGCCTCGCCCCCTGTCTTCCAGGACCCCTCTGCACTATGCCGCTGCCAACTGCCACTTCCACTGCATCGAGGCCCTGGTGACCACGGGGGCCAACGTGAACGAGACCGACGACTGGGGCCGGACAGCTCTGCACTACGCGGCGGCTTCCGACATGGACAGAAAGTACGGACAGCCTGTCCATGCGTCCCCTGGGGCAGGGGAGCCGGAGGGGAGTGGGGGGCTCATTTCCTTCATCCTGCCTCAAGGATACTGGGACTCAGCATCTCTCACCCAGACCAACGGCGTTAGAGACACTTCGTCCCCTTCCCCACCCGCCACTTCCCATTCTGCTTTCTCTCGGAGCATGATGACTTCATGTCACTGCACAGTCACACCTCTGTTTTGGGTGGGATGCCAAGGGGGGCTGTCACACCCAGGTTTTCAGTCCATTCAGAACTCTGTTGTCCTTTATTTTGCCACCTGCTGCCGTCTTCATTGTCACCCCTTCAATGCCCCATTGTCTGTGATACTTACACGTGCTGCTATGCGTGTCTCGCGTGGAAGATGGCCATCCATGCAGCAGCCCAGGAGCCTCAGAGGCGGTGTCACGTGTGTAAGGCAGGCACGCTGTTCCACGTGGGTGTGGATGCTCTCCCAGGAGCTTGCGGGCAGGAAGCGGTGCCCTGGCCGCATTAGGAGTCTGGGTGCTGGGAGTGGGAAGCAGAATGAAGCAGCGTGGTTCCGGGGAAAAGATGGGAGAGGTGCCCGTGATGGCCAAGCTCCTTCTCACAGACGTAAGGACCAGGGCCTCCTCCGGAGGGACGGCTCTCGGCGGCCTTGTCCGCTGCCTCGTGCTGTGGAGTGGACTCTAGGTCGGCACTGGAGAGCGTTGGAGAGAACCGGGCTTCATACACAGGGTGTCCTCCCCGAATGCATTTGCACTTCGAGTGACTATAAAGTTCACTTTTCAAAATTTAAAAGAATCTAGAGAAATGAATAATTTTTTTTGTCAACGCCTGTTTTCTTTCTTTTCTTTTCTTTTTTCCTTTAATAAAAATATAGTTTATTGATTTTTTTTACTGGGAGGAAGGGAGAGGGATAGAGGGTCAGAAATATCGATGAGAGAGAAACATCAATCAGCTGCCTCCTGCACACGCCCTACTGGGGATGTGCCGGCAACCAAGGTACATGCCCTTGACCGGAATCGAACCCGGGACCCTTCAGGCCGACGCTCTATCCACTGAGCCAAACTGGTCAGGGCAATGCCTGTGTTCAAACTGATGACCGCTCTGGCCCAGGCACTGCTGACAACGCAGGCATCACGGGTCATTTGGTTCCGTAGTTGTGTGCCCTCAGTTCGTGGACGGATGCCGGCGTTGTACTGAAACTTTATCTTTTCTGTCCCCCATAAAAAAAAGTGAGTGGCACTTGAGGATAGATTTTCTTTGTTTCATAGCTTCGCCTGGCTTCCCTCATTATTTCAAACCAGTTAAACCTGGAAAGGAGTGAAAACCAAGTGAATCGCCAGCCATTAAAGTGTGTACACATATTTTTGGGAAGACACACTATAGATCCTCAATGAAGACTGTAGTGCTTATTTCTTTGGGTTGGGAGAAACTCGTTGAGCTTTAAATAGCACCGAAATCATTAGCAACTTGGCCATTGAAACACTAGTAACTGTAGTGTTTTG
Source organism: Pipistrellus kuhlii (assembly GCF_014108245.1). Lineage (NCBI taxonomy): Eukaryota > Metazoa > Chordata > Mammalia > Chiroptera > Vespertilionidae > Pipistrellus > Pipistrellus kuhlii. Next base: position 13,683,041 of record NW_023425573.1, read on the forward strand.
TTTTGTTTTTTCTTTTCCTCACGCTGAGAAGTAAGACCACCCTAGGAAACGCCCACGAAAACTCAGAGGAACTCGAGAGAGCCCGCGACGTGAAGGAGAAGGAGGCTGCTCTGTAAGTGAGCTCCCCGAGGTGCCACTGCCAGCCCCCGTATTGGGGTTTCACCTGGGGTCTGGAGGAGGTGATGCGGGCTTGTCATTAACGAAGAAGAAACTGGCCTTTTAATACATCCCTCAGCTGTGCCACTCTCGCCCAGGGCTCTCTTTCTAAAATTGTGAGCCTCGTCACGGCCAGGGCTCTGATTGGTCAGCGGCCTTTGGAACCAGCCGTGTCTGAAATATCATTTCTGACTCTGCCAGGTACCAGGTGCCTCGGGCGACACCCTGACATCCTGCCAGGGGCCTTAGGCTCTCTGTAGGGCCTGCGGATAACTGCTTCGCGGATTCTATAAATACATGCGAAGAGATTTCAGCGGGAAATACACCGTGGTGCTCTCCTCTTCATCCCCAACACACACCCCAGCATCCACAGCCCCCTGCCCTCAGCCCCTAATCCTGCCCTTCCTCCCCCTGCCTCTGTCCGGCTCTGCCTGTGATGGGGTGGGGGTGGCTGCCACCCCCAGGGGTAGTGATTCCTGGGAAGCCCTGTGCTCCGTCCCCGGGAGTCCTTCCTGCACGAAGGTCACAGGGACAAGCTTGTGCTGCCCAGTGTGGGGACCAGCACATGGCTGGTGATCAGCGAGTAGCTGTTAAATAGATGAGCAAACGAGTGAACGGTGCCCACACTCTGTCTTGGGACCCAGTGGATGTGGTGCCCCAAGGCTGCACACACACAGCCCCTGACTGGCTTACTCTCTCCTCCTCCACTCTGGGGCCTTCCTCCTGCCCGGTGGGCTCTCCCTGCTGTCAGAACCCGGGTCTAGAGTTACAAGTGAGACGTTGTCTACAGGAAGTGGAGGGATGTAGTTAGGGGGTGGCTCTGGTGCAGGTTCGGGGACATACGTTTGTTACTGGTGGCAATGGGAAACACTGGTGGGAACAAAGCAGAAGGGCCAGGTTTTACTCTAATTCTCCACAATTTAAATAATCATATTACAGCCTGGCTGGCGTGGCTCAGTGGTTGAGCATTAACCTATGAACCGGGAAGTCACAGTTTGATTCCTGGTCAGAGCACAGGCCCAGGTTGCAGGCTCGATCCCCAGTGGGGGGCGTGTAGAAGGCAGCCAATCTATCATTCTCTCTCATCATTGGTGTTTCTATTTCTCTCTCCCTTCCTCTTTGAAATCAATAAAAAATATATTTGAAAAATGATCATAGTAAAGACAGGAATTTTAAGACTTCTCGGCAAGTGCTCCTTCTCTAGGAAATGCAGGCTTGCCCAGGCCAGAGCAGACTGCTTACAGCTGGGGGAGAGGGAGGGCAGGAGAGAAGGGAGAGGTGGCCACCTGATGCCCAACTGGCCACCCAAGAGCCCTTTTATGCAAAGAGGCTACTCCGCCTATCCCATCCCCGCTCCCCTTCTGCCTCTCCCCGCCCTGGTCCAGATACACCCCTGGCCTAATGTGCATCTCTTGATGTTGCACCTTAGATGTCAGAATTGCCTGGGAGGAGAAAAGATAAGCATTTCCAGTTAAAACTAGTTTAATCACTGTCCCATAAAAAAACACATAGAATTTTCGAATTCTATCCAACTGTTGTTATTTCAGCAGCACTGTTGGTAGTTTAGGTCAGGTATATTCTGGATTAAATAACTCTTTGGGAGCAATTCCAAGTGTTTTCCAAATTTCATATTCAATTGGTCAATAGATTTTCAGAAGCTGGGGGTTGTGCATCCATAGAAGGCCATTCCTATTGAATGTTTTATATAAAGAGCCAAATTCGGTTTACAGTGAGTCAGACCTGCAATCCTGCCCCCGGGCGTTTTATTACCCAAATCAGAGAGGACTTCCTTTTGAGGCCCAAGTCACAAAGGCAGTGTGATTCAGGGCTCCAGGAATAGCTTGCCTTATTATTATGGAGTATTTTTATGGATAAATCATGTGATGTGGAGGTATTTGGTTTTAAAAATGCCTGTCTTTCTTCAGTTTTTCTAGAAATTAAAATATCATTTTAAACAGTCTCTGTGATCTATTTTTCTCTTTTTAAAAAAAAATATTTTATTGATTTTTTTTACAGAGAGAAAGGGAGAGAGATAGAGAGCTAGAAATGTCAATGAGAGAGAAACGTCAATCAGCTGCCTCCTGCACACCCCCTACCGGGGATGGGCCTGCAACCAACATACATGCCCCTGACCGGAATCGAACCTGGGACCTTTCAGTCCACAGACCGACGCTCTACTACTGAGCCGAACCGGTTTTGGCTATTTTTCTCTTTCTGGCATTTGCCAAAAAGATAGGTAAATGTCACTTTATAGCTCTTCTGCACACTATAGAAATTTTCCTTTGGAAGTGCTTATTTAAAGTATAGGCTTTGGAATCTTACAATTTTAATTTGATAGGAAGTTGAATCTGCTTGGTTTTGTGAAGGAATTGTTGGTCCCACTGCCAAAAAAATAAAATTGAGCCCTGGCTGGCATTGCTTGGTGATTTGAGCCTCAGCCTGCGCACCAGAGGGTCACAGGTTCGATTCCCATCAAGGGCACGTACCTGAGTTGCAGGTCCAATCCCCACCCCAGTCAGGTTGGGTGTGAGAGGCAACCAATCAATATGTCTCTGTGAGATCAATGTTTCTCTCTCTCCCTCCCACCTTACTCCCTTCTACTCTTTCTAGAAATCAGTGGGAAAAATATCCTCACTCCTCAGGTGAGAATCAAAATAATAATAAGGTTAAATTGAAATTACAGAGCAAGTGGGGTGGCCGACTAATTCCCTCTTTCCCCAGCTGGATTGTTCCACTTGCGATAAACCCTGGACAGAATTGGTTTCGTCCTCGAGGCCTGTGTCCTGGAGTTTGGGGTTCTTCTGGAAAGGGGAGCCACAAGCCTTCCTCTAACCTATTCCAAGGGTTGTGGCTTTTTCAGAAAAATGACAGCTTTGTCATGAAAGGCTTTTAAAATGTACTAGTTATAATTTGCTTTAGCCTATATTCCTAATGGTGCAATTGGAGTCTTTTTCTTCGTTTGTGGTGACTGACTCTTACCCATTCGTTTAATCCTTTTATTGTTTAGGCTCTCCTTTGGTTCTTTTTTGTTGTTGTCTTATACTTCTTAACTTTCATTTTTCAACCTTTTGATCTTGGAGTCTCCAATAGCAAGGTGGAAAAGAACCCCCTCTCTGAGGCTGGCCCTGCTGCAATGGCCCGGACACTTTGTCCTTTGAACATGGAACTCTAACCCCGACTAGTCAGTGGTCTTGATGACAGAGCGGGTCTCCATCTTAGGATGAGAAGAAAAAGAACCGAATGACTATCTTGTTCCTCCAGGCTTTCCTGAATTCTAGAAGGGCAGTTTTAAGCTGAAATAAAGAAAGCTATAGAAAATGCACACACACACACACACATACATATATATACATATGTACGTACATATGTACATACATACCTATCTTCCAGGACACAAATGCTCATTGCTGTCGAATTTTTAAAGAAATACGTAAACTCACATGGTGCTCTGTGGAGCATTCATAATAGGAGGGAATTCGCATTCATCATCTCTTTGGATCCAGAGATGTTCTCTGAAATAACTTCATCCTCCTGCACTTACAGATGCCTTGAGTTTCTGCTTCAAAATGACGCCAACCCAGCTCTCCGGGACAAGGAAGGTTACAATAGCATCCACTACGCGGCTGCCTACGGCCACAGGCAGTGCCTGGAATTGGTGAGTTGCTTTGTCTTGTCTCGTTTTCTCTGACACACACACACACACACACACACACACACACACGAACACACGCATGCACGCACACACCCAGACCAGACAGTGCTGCTCTTAATGTTTCAGCAAAGGACCTGACTACCACCTTGAAGATATTCTGTGGTAAGTGATTAAATTGTTTAACTGGATCATATGAGATCTCTCTGTTCCTTTTCTGTCCATTCTAATCTTAGAAGTGGCTGACAGTGAACTCTGTCAGTTCCAATAAGCGAGGATCCTGAGCAGGCTGTAAGCATTCTTGCACCCTGACCCTCTGTTCCAAACAAATGACCCTGGGCTCTCCCCGGGAGTGGCCTCGGAGAGCCAGACCGCTGTGGGTGCCTGCTCCCACCACTGGCCCAGCCATGTGGGGATTGGGGAGGGTGGGACCACCACCAGTGGCATTTGCTGTGTGTTCATCACATGCCAGGAACTTTGCATTCATTATGCCATTTAATTACTTTTTCTTTCTGTTTTCTTGAGAAATACTTGATATATAGCCTTGGACATGTTTAAGATATAGCCCAACGACTTGACTTACATACATTGTGAAATGATTAACAGTGAGTTGAGTTAGCATTCATTACCTTATATAGATACAAAAAGAAAAATAATTTTTCCACTGGCGAGAAGAATAAGGCCTGTTCTTGAAGCAAGAAGTGGTTTTTTTGAGGGGCACCTTTTCTAGTTTTATTCTCTCTCTCTCCCTCTCTCTCTCTTGCTCTCTCTCTCTCTCTCTCTCTCTCTCTCTCTCTCTCTCTCGGACCACAATACCCTCATGTTCCTTAAAACTCCCATTTCTTTGGGTCCTAGACATTAGGAAGGCAAGCCCATGTGCCCGTGTGCACTTGAAGGCACATTTCTGAGACTCATCGCTACCACACCAGTCTTCTCCTCATCTCAGCACACAAACGCCCCAGTCCTCCCAGGGCTCAGACGTCTAACCATTTGGTTCTGACTCTGTGCTGGGTGCCAGGATAATGCCAGTGAAAGGCTTGTTTGTGGTGCTCTGAGGAGCTCAGCTGAGCCTCTGAGCAGGCATTATGCCTGGAGGCCTGTATGCCGTGTTCCCGCGCCCTGGCTCTGGCCTCTGGAAGGCACACAGAGGAGAAATGCGTGTGGTGGCCTCCGGGCCTCTCTGGTCAGGCCTGGACGCTGTGCTGTGGGAGGTAGAGGAGGAATGGGCAGGGTGCCGGCCGTCAGAGCAGCTGATCTGCGAGGTTGGTACCGTATGTCTTTTGCCACTCTTCCCACTTAGCGGAGCACTCCCTGTGATTATGCACGCCGTTAAACCCGTGTCATTAATTTTAATGCACATTTTATTTGACTCTGACATTCCGCTCGGTGTGTTTTCACTTGGCACTCGTGGCTTGTGGGTCCCGTCTGGGATCCTCGGCTGAGCATTTGTCAACTCCGCTTTGTGTTCAGTTTCTTTTGCTTAATCAAAAAGGAACAGGAATGATCTTTTGTTGTCTTCACTCTGTTTTCCTAATATAAACGTACATTGAACGTGTTCCATAAGCGCAAACCTTCTATCATAGGGGTGTCGAACTCAATCAGAGAAGGGGCCAAAATCTAAAATCCAGCCTAAATCGCGGGCCGAATGGTTTACTGAACAGTCATAAACTGTCATTGTAATGGAAACGCAGCGGAGTGCAGTGATGACAGCGCGGTGCGGGCCACATTGCAAGGCCTGGCGGGACGGATTTGGCCCGCGGGCCTTGTGTTTGACACATGTGTTCTAGAGAGTAGTACGAACCCTTTGGCCTCGATAGAGGAGCTCAGGTTCAGAGTTCTGCCAAGTCGGCCTCCTCAGGCTGGCCTTCTCGGCTGGACTCGGCCGAAGAGCTGCAAGCAGCCATCTGCCCACAGACATGTGCCAAGGACTGCGGTCAGTTACATGTGACTGAGCTCCAAATAGCAAAGCAGCATGGAGGAGCCTTGGCTACCACAGCAGCTTGTCTACGTGAGACTTATGCCTCCGTGGAAGGAGGGAGTTGGCAAACAAGAGCTCGATGCCTCCCTTCTCCTTGATCTGAAATGCATTCTCTTTAAAAAAAAAAAAAAAGTTTTATTACTGATAGTATTATAGATAAGTCCCATTTTCCCCTTCTTTCCCCCTCCTGCAGGCCTTCCCCCCTCCCCCCCCCCCACACACATCCCTTCCCCTCAGGTCTTCACTCCTCCTGATTGAGAAGAGAGCTATCGGAGAATCACGCCTCTACTTGGAATCTGTGTGTTTATGTGTATTTCTTTTACAGTACTAAAGATTTGTCTGTGACAGCAGGATTTTTGTGGTTTTGTTATATTGAAATGGAAAAATGTATGTGCCGATATAATTACATAAATCGCCTCTAGACACCTAGAGGGATTGTTTGAAAATGCCAAGCTCCTGATCCAATTCAGCCCAAGACATTGCCCAAATTCACTGGGAATTTGGCTGCTTCCCTCCAGCCTTCTCTCCTGTTCTGAGCCAACTTTAACTTCAACTGCGAGAGTGTGTGGGGGGTAGACAGGCACCCCTGCTTATATATTCTAGGAGTTTCTGAGATTCTCTGAAGATAGACCGGAGGCCACTACATTCTGGGCCACTGAACACTGAAATTATGCTCCTCTCAACTCTGTGTTTCAGGTGGTTTCTGTGTTTATCACAGGCCTTTAAGAAATCATCACCACCGGGCTCTGTAGCAGAGGGGCTTATATGAGCAATGTCTACTTAAGCATTTCACGGCTAAAAACGCAGAGAATCGAAGAATTTAAAAAAGAAGAGCTACTAAGTAGTCATCTGCAGACAAGAAAACGAAAAAAACCAGCAAACCTGAATGCAAGCCCCAGACAAGTGTTTGCTGGCTCTTTCCTGTCCCCCGAGCTGGAGTAGGGGTGTCTGTGACCTCCCAGCAGGCAGAATGCCAGTGGAAACCTCAACAATGCTGGTCTTGTGTGTGCTTCTAGTTAGTTCAGTTGAAACATGAAGTCTTATAGGCAATGGGAGCAGAAGAAGTAGCCTCATGAAGGAGAGCAGACCTGCGATCGGGAAAAGGGGAAGAACGTTATGGTTCACCCCATGACTTGCTAGTTCAAAAACCAGGTCACACTAAGGGAAGGAGGAGAGGGATGGGCACATACTCTGATCCTGCTGGCGGCCTACTCACTGCCGGGAATGTAAACATAGGCCCACAGATGTTAAGTCAGAATTTGTGTGTGAGTCTGTGTTCAGAGCAGACAGTATTTTATAAAATAGTCCTATTGTTTCTTTGTCATAGAGCAGATAAAAAAATTCTTTTGGCTTCACCATGAATGACTCTGGCAATGCATGAAAGAACCATTCATGGAATGCATGAAAATCAACAATTTCAGTTTCACCTTTAGCTGAGGGGCCAGGACAGTGGAACCACTGCCCACCGTTTCATAGTGAGATGCTAGCATTTCAACCCACGGGCCCCTCGCCCACTCAGGACGTTGGGTGTCAGAGGGCGCATTTCTTTGGAGGCAGCTCAGATGTGGATCCCACCACTGCTGCCCTCCCCAGTGGGAGGCGGTGGGCGGGGAGAGCTAGTCTGCTTTTTCCTGGTCCCAAGCCCCGTGAGAGAAGCTTCCAGAAGACTGGAAATCTGATGGGTGTCTGGTGTAATTTAGGGCATTGAGTGGACTGGCTTAGGATACAGCTAAAGACTGGCTGGCTCCGTCCAGAACTTGCTAGTAGTCACAAGTTACATTAAAAAAGGCCTGTGTTTGAGGAATAGCCTGCCCTCTTCAGTAAAGGATCAAAAGTGTGTATTTGTCAGAGACCAAGTGGAACCCAAGGGCCAGAGCTGGCCAGGGTTCTCCTTCGGCACATGTTTCATCCAGGCGCTCCTGCACCCAGCCTGCCCTCTGGCATCTCTGCTCAGTGTCTTTGTAGCAGCTGCTGCCAGCGTGGCCTCCTGCTCCTGATGATGACAGGTGCCCGGGAGGACCACTTCCAGCCTGAGAGGGTGGGGAGCGGGTGTTGGGTGGAGGAGTGACAGGAGCCCAGCAGGATTGCTCCTCCAAAGACACTTTATCTTCGGCAGCTGCCACAGACGCGTTGCTGGTGAGGTCAGGTCGGGGTCCCCATGGTGACCACTTCCCTTCTTGATTCGCGTTTGGTAACGGAAAGTGGAGAGGCCTGAGCGTTTGTAGTCGGAATAAGAGCTCCCATACACACCTGTGCCTTCCGGTCATGGGTTTGTGTCTGATTCAAAGAACAAAGAGCCTTTCTAAGATTCCAAAGGAGGGGGAGAGGCTCCGCCATCTGTAACAGCTGATGGGGGTATTTGGAAAAACCAAATCCCTCCGCAATAGCAGATTGATTTTCCTGTATGATTTCCCTATAACCCGAGTGGTAACATCACTGGCTTTAAATGCAGTAGGCCATTCAGCACTTGGAAAGGTAATTTTGTTAATAATAAAATATACTTGGTCATGGGGAAGCAATTTAATATAGAGTGATAACTTCATAGCATTTTTCCCGAGGAAAAATTGATAGTTTCCCAAAGGCATGTTTTATTTCACACACACACACACACACACACACACACACACACACACACATTTCATTAATTACATAAAGATTTTTCAGTTTGTAGCAGCCTTCTTTGAATATCAAATTCCTCATGCTGATAAAAGGACCACTGTTGCCCTGTTGGAACTCTGGATTTCTCTTACTCTTACCCTTCATCATCCAAGATAAAATGGATGTCCCGGAAGCAAGGGACAGGTGGCCTGCTGAGAGAGCTAAGGGGACAGAATGTCCAATTCTGGGTTCAGCGGTTAGTGAGATCTCCTGGCCCTCGTCAGGGGGACGCGCTTGTGATTTGTCTCTTTGGAGTCCTGCTTTCACCACCCCAGCAATGGGGAGCAGTAGACCGAACCTGAAATGGATGGAATGAGGGAGCGTGTACGTGGAAGTTTGGACTTGATTTGCTAAATGGACTGACGTCTTGTTTTCGGTGGAGAAGAGAAGCTGTGTTCAGGGTGCTCTCTCTTCTGTCACTGACACAGTACATTGGGGTCACAGGATGCTGTCTCACACCGTGCTCCTGAGCCCCATCGCCATCTGGGACCAGCCGCTCATCAAAGATGCCATGTGAGGCAGGCCCATGTCGGAGTACATGCGTGTCAGTCATGCCCATCTGCTTTAATTTTGCTTAAACTAATTACAGCTTTCTTTGCCCCCTTCCTTGAATCTGTGCTGATTTGTTTAATGTTCATCAACCAGAAATAGGGGATGGTGCTTTCTTAGCTCATGTTTCAGAATGCCATAAGATTCGCTTTAATTGAATCAGTAGAAAAAAATTTAAAGCTATATATATATTTGTGTGGGCTAGTATCACTAATATGTTATTGATACTTAGAGCAGGGATTTGTACTCTAATTTAACATTAAAAATGGTGTCTGGTGAGACCTGTGTTGATTTGCATGCGTTTTGTGGGGACGAAGAGCAGGGAAGCAAAATGCCTTTCCGAAGCAGGATACTCCTCTGTTACCTAATTATTTTTGTGTTCAAACCTATTGTCTCCTTTGTTCTCTTTTTCTGCATTTTAAAAATCATATTGCCACATCCCTCGGCTTCTAAATTGCTCTCCAGCCCAGCCCTAAATAAAACATCTTTGGCCCTAGGCAGATAAATTTCCCTTGTTCTGAGGCAAAGAGTAAATTAACATGATGATAATATAACTTGGGGTAATTTGGGAATATCATTTCGATGAAAATGATAGCTGATTAAAGAGGTAACTGTTAAACTTAAGAATGGCTCTCAGAAGTCACCAGTATTATTATTTTTTTTTTCTGGTAATACACAAAGAATATATGCCCAGCAAGTGGAATTGATTCAGTGTAACACCTATGACCCCGAATACTTTACAGGGTTGACTACCTGTCACCGTTTCCATATGCCTGTCACTTCATGCAGTCGAGGTTTTGTAGTACAGAGCTCCCACTGAATTAGCTCTCAGAGGAGGACTTCTGTTGATGGATGTGTGGGGAATGTGTAGAAGACTGAATTCATTTAGAATGTGAAGCCTAGGAGATCTGCTGCCTTTTTGTCTTAGATGACAACTTATAGTGGTGATTAGGCCCCAGAGTTATAGAAAGACTCTAATAATCAAAGCCTTTGTAGATACTATTTTATTCATAAACGAATAAAGCCCTTGGTGGTGGAAAAATTAAGCCAACTGACAAAAAAAATCTAGACTTCTTTAAATTTCATTAAAATTATTTACTATTTCTTTTTATAATTTTTTAAAATATATTTTTATTGATTTGAGAGAGAGATAGACACATCAATGATGAAAGAGAAGGATTGATCGGCTGCCTCCTGCACACCCACTCTGGGGATCGAGCCCGCACCCAGGGCATGTGCCCTGACCAGGAACCTAAGCATGACCTCCTGGCTCATAGGTCAATGCCCAATAACTGAGCCATGCTAGCCGGGCTATTTATTATTTCTTTTCATCTTGTATGATATTCTTTCTCTGTCTAAAAAGACCTTAATTTGCAGAACACAGGGCAATGACAAATCAATGCTGAGGAAAAGAAAAACACTAAAAAGATTCACATTCTAAATGTAGAGAGAACACCAGTCTGAATCCCCCAAATTTACTCTAAGGACTATAAAGAACCCTTAAACACCAGTAAGACAAAGATAGGCAACCCAACAGAAAAATGGACAAAGGATTTGATCAGGCATACTGTATTGAATTAATGATTAGTGCTGAGGGTGGAAGAATAGTAGAGACTGAGGTAAATAATATCCACAGCAGGCAATGGGTAGCTCTTTCTCAGTGTTGTTGCCATGGTTATCTTCCGAACACCAGAGGCTTAAAATTCCTCGGGAATGGACTGCTGGTACCTCGGGCTTAAAGTGGAAGCTGAGGTGCCAAATGTTTGCTCAGTGTTCCTGCTTCTCTCCCACGCTTAGCAGGTCCTGCGAGCCTATCCCACAGGAGTGGGTCCTTCCTCGCTCCTGCTTCCTCTCAGCAGTCCATTGTTGTCGCTTGCTTCTTGATGCTGTGCTTCTTGTTTGGGCGGAGGGGGCGGGGTAATGAGAAGGGCTTCTCAGTTGTCGGTCCTGTTGTGTTTCTTGGTCTGTGTGCTGGTGACACGGAATTCTTGCAACTGGAGTGATTCCTCTGGGTCAGGATAGCATTGCGATGTTTCAGTTAAGCTGAAATTAGTTTCCTAGAAGGAAAGAAACGTATGACTACCTGCTGGTGCTCAGAGGGAGCAATATCCTGACGGAAGGAGAAATACGACAGGTGAATGTTGCTGTTAGGGAGACTTGAGCAGCCATAGGCCAGCATGAGAGCGCTGAGTACTCTGCCATCCCTCCAGGCCCATATACATGAGGGATGCTACCTAGGACCATGGCCTTTTCATAGTCATGGCCTCAAACATCTATCACCATAGCATCCAAGCAGAAAGTCTTCTCCAAGTGGAGCTTTAAACTTGAGTCCCTGGGACTATTCATTTAAAAGAGCTCTATCTTCATCAGCAAATTGCCATGAATCAAACGGAATTCCCAGTGTTCACCATGTGGAAATGGAAGTAGTTCGTGGACAAGATCAGTTCCCTGTGGCCAGAATCGCTGCCCCCATAATTTACTTCTCACTATTGACATACCAGAACAGCCTCGTTAGGTCGGAGAGGTCAACACAGGGATTTCATTTTGTCCTCACACAGGAATTTCATGATCTCTTGCTTCAGTATCTAGACTTCAATTATAAGAGGATGTCTTTCTTTTCCATGGAGATACCTGGTAATATTTAATGTGGCTTTGCCTTTGAACCTGATCTATGTGCTGACTTTATTTTGACGTGGAGCTGCCAACTTTTGCTTTTATCTGAATAAGTTCAGCCGTTTGAGCTTTCTTAGGATCCTAAGCAAAAACACACATTTTCTCTCAATGAATTCTTTGTTTACCATGAAATTTAGGTAAATATATGTATCTCCTATATGGTAGGAAATTTTTTGTGCTTCACTTAGGCCAACAACGGTACCTTTTATTACCAACCTGTCAGAGAATGTCATCAACTGCAGACATTGCCTACAACTAGAGACACTAATTTTCAACCTATTTTATTTCGGATTTTCCTCAAAGTTTGAGCCTTATATCTTCAATTTTTCCTATATCTGTCCTGGCTGTGGCCTGATGTCTATTCCCCACCTCCGCCCTTTCCTTCTAACTGTACGTTGCCAGGATATGAGGATATGTATACTATGGAAAACAGAATTTGAGGAGTCTTTTGAAAAACTAGTTATTGAGTAACATGTTGACGTGTTACCTATTAGCGATATGATATACAGCCAGCTCTATAAGTAGGCAATAGTGAGTGAGCTTTTGATCTGATTAATATCTATGAATGGTTATTTACACATTTTCAGCCTAAGTACCCAATGTCAGTATTTAAAGGAGAGCAGTATAGGTAGCACTGGATTATAATGAGGGAATGAAATAGAAAAACAGAAGAGGTATCATGACCCTATTTCAGGCCTTTTCTAATTGTAAAAATATTATGTGCTGAATTGTAGAAATTTTGGAAAATCATGGAAATATTCAAAGAAAATTGAAATTGCCGATAACCTCACCATCCACAGATCACCCCTGTTTAAATTTTGATCTGTTTCTTTCTGATCTTTCCCCCCAAATGCATGCAGATATATGCAGATATATGTGCGTCTTTCTCAGAGTAGGTTTCTGATTACCTCAAGGTCTTCCAAACAATAATAACAAAATGGGAAATCATTTTTTAAAAGGAATTAATTTCGGTTTTTATTCAGGAGTAGGGCAGTCAGGCATCAATTTCACTTAAACTTCAGCACAAAGCCTATCTCCTGTAGAACTTGGCTGAGGAGACCAATGGGGGCCATCTGGTTTTAATCCCCCCCGCCGCCAGCTGAGCCGAGCAGCTCACCTTCTCCCCCGTCTCCACTTCCTGTGCTATTTGGCAGGGCTGTGCACACGCTGGCATGATTACCAAAACAAATGCATGCTTCTTAAGTCTGCTTATAATTAACAACTCCCGGCAGGACATGCGTCTTCTGTGAGTTTGGAACCCTGCCTAATTTCCTCTAAGTTAAGTAATTAGATGCTGAAGCCCGACAAGGCTCTTTCCTCGGCGCCCCTGCCAAGCAGCCTGCTTCTGAGCTGTGGGCAAGATGATTAAAATCTGAAAATGGCTGGAGGTTTTCTCCTGTGTCACCAGCCCATCCCCCAAGCCCAACCCTTCCCCAAACAAGAAAAGATTTCAAATAGATTTAAAAAATTCCTCTACCTTCGCCATTTAGATGGTTTCGTTGGCATCTGTTTTCTATTTTGTTCAACTCACACATTTTCTGTGCAAATTAAACGTGGAGGATGGGCTTCTCACCCGCTCCGAGTACCATCGAGTTGGCCATTACACAATTCTATGGAATTCGGTCTCTGTACCAATGGAACCATGCTGATGGAACTCCTGGATAGGGATATCTTGGGACATTCCTGTCACAGGGCTTCTCTCTGGTAGCTTGTCTGATTGTCATAGAAGGCTAAGTCAGAGCTCTGAACTGCCTGGGCTCAAAGGAAACGCTTTTCTGTGATTTACTTTCATTTGTTTTCTTAAAGCAGGACTTTCAACCTTGGCACTACTGACGTTTTGAACAAGATAATTCTCCGTTGTGGGGGCTGTTTGTGCATTGTACGATGCTTAGTAGCATCGCTGGTCTCTCGCCACCAGGCACCAATAGCTACCAGCCTCCTCCACCCCCACCCCCACCCCCAAGTGTTGACAATCAGATATCTCTCCAGAGGTTGCCAGATGTACCCTGGGCATTAGAATCGCCCTTGTTGAGACCATCTGTCCTCACATCTCAGTGTGACGGTATCACACAGTAAACCTTTATCGATTGGTGGGATGAAACTAGGATCCCAAGCCAGCGCTGTTTATTCATCGCGCCTGCAGAGTTGCTAGGACATAATTCCCAAGGCCCACGGAGAGCAGTTGAGGAAACGCTTGTTCTGATTTAACCAAGCTGGTCCCTCCTGGTAGCTGGATTTGGTAGGAGCTTCCAGTTCTGAAAAGGTTGGGTCTTACTGTTGTTGAGTCACCAGCACATTAAAGCTAGGAAAGGGTGGCTCATGAGTCATTTCACACACAGAGTTAATCTCCCCCCGAGCTCAGTTCTACTGAGAGTGCTGTGTTCTCTGAGAGCCAAGCACAGCGAGGAACCACCAGGGTTTATTTATACAACTTTCCCCAGGCGAGAGCCTTCAAAAAATAACCTGGTGGCTGCCAACAGAAGGAGGCTCAAATTTAATTGACCCAAAGGAACTAGCATTAGTTTGAGAGAAAGGTTTAATTGCAGAAAAGGATATTGCAAACTTGGCATGAGGGAGGAGAGTGCTTTGCCATTGGTGCTCAAAGAATCAATCCCCTGGCTGAGATTCAGAGGCCACTGGATAGTTCAGAAGGAAGAATAGTACAAGGTAAAATGGAAATTCCATAGGAACCTTCTTTCTTTCCTTGATTAAAGTCACTGCTAAGGTCAAATTCTTAAAGTAAGAAATCAGAAAGGCATGGGGTTATCCTAAGACAGTGGTCGGCAAACTCATTAGTCAACAGAGCCAAATATCAACAGGACAGCGATTGAAATTTCTTTTGAGAGCCAAATGTTTTAAACTTAAACTTCTTCTATCGCCACTTCTTCAAAATAGACTTGCCCACGCCATGGTATTTTGTGGGAGACATGCTCAAGGGGCCAAAGAGCCGCATGTGGCTCATGAGCCGTAGTAGTTTGCCAACCACTGTCCTAAGACAAGGCATAAAAAATATAAAGTGTATTTGATATAAGAATATAAAAGTTAAATAAGTGACAAAATGTTTCCTTAACTGCGTAGAACTTAAAATATTAAAGTCTGGTGGTGTGGATGTTATGGGGGATAAAACAAGAATTCCTTGCTACCACGCACATATTTAGAAATTCCCAGCCACCCCCTATAGTGAGGCCCCATGAACTTGTAAAGAGTATGGAAAAATACTTTGCACACAAATTATTGGAAGATGACAAATCTTTAAGTGATTGGGTACATGAAAAGGGACCTATTCAGAAAAGCACAATTCAAAAATAAATGAATGATTTTACAATTTTCAGGAAATCTAGAAAAAATATTCAAATAGCTAAAAGTAAGGGTTAAGATCTACGTTCTTAAAGGACTGGCAAAAGCTATTTTAACAAAGAAATTGTGACTGTGGGGCTCTTTTGTGGGTTTTTTTCTCTCTCTCTCTAAGAATCAGATAGCTTTAGTTCCAGAGAGCATATGTTATATTCATTCAAAAACTTCACTTCTTAAATGTCAACCGTGATTGAAAAACAGAACATTATTTTTTTAGACAACTAAAGTCATTCCACATTCTTGCCTTTCACCCTCCGGTAATGGACCTTTCCGGAACAGGCCCCTCCCCGCTCAGGCCACGCAGCAGGCCAGCTCTCCCTGCTGCACATGTGAGGCCTGGTCTTCTGAGAGGAGAACCCCTCTCTTCAATGACTTGGGCTGTTTCACATGAAATGAGCAAACCATGGTGTGACCCACGTGATTACTCTGAGTCCGGTGTGTGTATTTTCCAAGACCAGTCAGGCTGAATTTTAAAATCTGAGTAGACAGATGCCATAGTATTTTACATTCACTCACGTTTTCAAAGGAGTGCATTTTGGTTTTAATCATCTTAAAATTGCAACTTAGACACTTTCATTACCAACTGGAGATAGATGTTTAAAGAACATTTTAGTCGTCTCCTAGAGACAGTTAACATAGATGACCATAAATATTTTTTTTAAAGAAAGGCTAACTTTTCATTAGTTTCTTTCTTGCAAGTTCTAATTCTAATTAAATGCATATATCTGCATGCATTTAATAGTTTGTTTTTATTAAACCAGTGGAAAAGACCAGGTGGTGTGTGTGTGTGTGTGTGTGTGTGTGTGTGTGTGTGTGTTGTAGTTGGAAACTTGAATCAATTTATATTTTATTTCTGATGAAGGATGAGCACAGTAAAGCTTTGAAAAGTTGTAACAGGACGCGATTCGTTTTAGAAAAGACGCTTCTTGCTGGGAACAGACTGCTGAGGCCTGTACACCACGGCCTCGGCCCGAAGGAGCAGCTTGGAGTAGCCAGGGAGTCACCTTTAGTGAAGGAGGGACAAGACCCTGCTCCCTGTGGGGGTCGGTCACCAGCTCCTGGGAGAGTAACTGTGATGAGGAGCCAGAGCCCTGCAAATACAAAATCAGAGTGGGGAGTGAAGAGTGTTGGACATGCTAAACTGACCCAGCAAAGTGTATCTTCAAGCATTATACCTCAAGTAACCCCCCTCCACATTTATTTAAATTACCAAAAAGATGCCACCAATTTTAAGTCAAAAGCCTTCATAGTCTACTTTTTTGTAATTTATCATCAGGATATCAACATGAATATTCATAAAGATTCAGCCACACAAACATTCTTAGCTGTTAATAATAATAATAATAATAATAATAGTAACACCCAGAAGGGGATAACCTGAAAGTTCAAAAATAGAGGAGCAGGTCAAATGCTTGAGACATTATTGCACCAATATATTGATCGGAATGCTAGGTGGTCATTAAAGTGATATTGCAAAGATATTCAATGTATGCAAAAATATTCACTACCTGTAAAGCACAAAAAGAAAAGTTATAATATAATATATACATCATGATTTATGTGTGTCTATGCACTATTTGCCTAGAAGGGCACATACTAAAATGGTAACTAGTGCCGAAACCGGTTTGGCTCAGTGGATAGAGCATCGCCTGCGGACTGAGAGGTCCCGGGTTCGATTCCCGTCAAGGGCATGTACTTTGGCTGTGGGCACATCTCCAGTAGGGGGTGTGCAAGAGGCAGCTGATCGATGATTCTCTCTCATCAATGTTTCTAACTCTCTATTCCTCTCTCTTCCTATCTGTAAAAAATCAATAAAATATATATTTTTAAAAATAAATAAAATAAAATGGTAACTAGTTATTTCTGGCTGTCCCCATTATGGGTTAGAGTCCATGTTATTTTCTTCCTTTTTGCCTTTAAAGAGTACTTTACAATTATTTTATCTTTTTTAAAAAATTGCTGCATTGCCCTAGCTGGTTTGACTCAGTGGATAAAGGGCCTGTGGACTGAGGGGTCCGGGTTTGATTCTGGTCAGGGGCACATGCATGGGTTGTGGGCTCAATCCTCAGTAAGGGGCGTGCAGAAGGCAGCTGATCAATGATTCTCTCTCATCATTGATGTTTCACTCTCTCTCCCTCTCCCTTCCTCTCTGAAATCAATAAAAATATATTTTAAAATATTGCTGCATTAAAGCAAACTTATTGAACAACTTCTCTGGGCCAGATACAGCCCTAGTCAGGCAGTATGTTACATAAAGCATGCGTTCCTGAATGCATCTTATTTAGAGGTTATATTTTAAAAGTCAAGATGGAAAAAGTTGTTAAAACTTAAAATTCCTTGGAAAGGAAAGTGAGCCCTCAGAGGGACCGGAAGTGTTGGAAGAGCGAGCTTCCGAGCCTGTCTTTAGGCCGCGGGACATAACAGCACCTGAACTCCCACCTCCTCTCCCCTCTTCTCCCTGCGGGGCTCTGAGGCTGCCGGCCAGGGAGAGGGTCAGAGGTGGAACTAAACACAGTGCTGGGCGATGAGCTAAGCCTTACAGAGGAGGGCTTAGCCGGCAGGAACCTGACCTCATTGTTACAGCAGCGAAAGCACAGCTGTCCCCTTCTTTCCTGCAACCCAGGAAGGAAGGCGTAATGAAGATGGAATCATCAGCATGTAGAAAGGGTGAAAGGGCCTGGCCAGCATGGGTCAGTGGTTGAGCATCGACTTATGAACCAGGAAGTCAGGGTTCAATGCCTGGTCAGGGCACATGCCTGGGTTGTGGGCTCAGTCCCCAGTGGGGGATGTGCAGGAGGCAGCCAGCTAGTGATGCTCTTTCATCATTGATGTTTCTATCTCTTTCCATCTCCCTCCCTCTCTGAAATTTATATATATATATATGTGTGTGTGTGTGTGTGTGTGTGTGTGTGTGTGTGTATGTGTATACATATATATATAATATTTACTCATATATATATTTTATATATATATATATATATATATATATATATATATATATATATATAATTTTATTTTTTAGAAAGGGTAAAAGGAGGAGGGCTTGTGGCTCCCAGGGGAAAGAGAGGTGGGCGTGAAAGTGACAGGGCCAGCTGTGTGGCTCACCGACTGATAGCTGGCGCCCGAGTAGAAATGCTCAGGAGAAAAAGAAAGCAGAAGAAAAGTCCACATTGCGATTTCAGCTGTGCAACTATCTGGGAAATTATCTAAACCTTCGATAAACTTTTTGGCATTTTAATGAAGCCCACCATGAATATTTAATTTTAATAACGCTGAGTTAGTCTTTTGAGTCCAGCACTCTCCCGGAACACTTAACTTGGAAACTTTTTGTTCAAACCTGTTTCGGCAAATGCGTGCTGAAATGAAGCTATATTTAACTCTTTTTTTTTTTTTTTTTTTTTTGCTTAGACATAAACTTCTTTCCATGCCCTTTCTTATGGCCTAGCTAGGAAGGCGTGTACACACGTTGCAGATGGCCGGCCTACTTGACAGCTGTGAGGCAGGTGAAACCTCAGGTGTGCGGAGATGTTTTGGTCTTACGAGCATCAGGTCACTTCTCAGGCACCTGCTTCAACACTGATCCTCCTGAGGGAGGGCAGTCCAGTTTCACCTGTCTTCTTTTTCTTCTCTTTTTAAAATAATTTTTTATGTATTTCAGAGAGGAGGAGGAGGAGGAGGAGAGAGAGAGAGAGAGAGAGAGAGAGAGAGAGAGAGAGAGAGAGAAACATCAGTGATGATAGAGACTCATTGATCGGCTGCCTCCTGCACGCCCCCACACGGAATGGAGCCCGCAACCCAGGCATGTGCCCTGAACGGAATGGAACCGTGACCTCCCAGTTCCTGGGTCAAGGCTGAACCACTGAGCCACACCAGCCGAGGCTCACTTGTCTCCTTAAACCCTTTACACACCAGCAAGCCGGAAGGCCGGTGGGAGAACTCCAGAACCTTCGTGAAATGTTTATTAAATCAAATATCCCGCCTGCCTCTCGCACCTTCTGTTCAAAGAGCTAATTAACAGCCGGAAAGAGAAGACAAACAGCAGATGGGGAAGGCGGGAAGGACCCTCCATGCTGCTGGAAGAGCCTCTGAGCCTGTGCGTCCTGGTGGGCCTGCTCTTTGCTGCCCCACAGACAGTGTGGCTCTCTGCTGGGCACAGAGCTACAAGTTAACATGTGAATTCACAGAGCCTGAGTCCCGAATTAACATTATACTGAAACATTAATCCTTGGGTGCAGTTATCGAAACAGTGCCTCAGTGCCCCCAAATAATAATTATTAACCTTTTGATATATTTCCTTCCAGTCTCTTCACATATTTTATTTTTCACATATATAAGATAACATTGAATATGTGACTTTATACATTGATTTCTCCTCCATACAATATTATGGAAATTAATAACTCATGGTAAATATATTTTAATTTAAATAACATTCCATTATTGGATCAACCATAATTTAGGCCTTCTTCTAGTATTTACCATTAAATGCTTTAGGCTTGGAAGTTTCTCAGGATAGAATCTTTGAAGTAGGTTTATAGGTCCAAGTATATGAGTGTTTAAAAAAATGTTTCATTGATATTTTAGAGAGAGAGGAAGGGAGAGGGAGAACCATCGATCGGCTGCTTCCTGCATACCTCTTAATGGGTATCAGGCCTGCAACCCGTGCATGTGCCCTGAGGGGAATGGAACCGGCAACCTTTTGGTGCACAGGATAAGGCCCAACCAACTGAGCCACACCAGCCAGGGCTAACATATCTGAGCATTCAGGCTCTTGCATGACTGCTTTTAAACACCCTGCATTTTACAGCTTGCATTGGGCTGGTCTTCCCAGCGGGTTTCATTCGCCTTCCTCACACAGACCGCAGGCTCTCCTGCCTTTTAATTGGCGAGGAAATTACTGGGACTCGAGGGCACTTGGGAGGGCGGAGATAAGCAGAGCAATCAAAACCAGCTCCCAGGAAGAGACTAGCTCAGCTAGCCAGGCTCCCGGGAGTGCCTTCCTGCATCCGTTATCTCCTTTCAGAGTTACATGGAACGTGATTTGCACAAGCGGAGAGCGGTCATGGTTCCTTACCTTTAGAACTGTGGGGGGAGGCAGAAATTAGATTAGGATCAGACGTTTCTAGAAACCACTGAGTTTCTGGCAATTGCTGTTAATACCAATTTCAAGCAAGACAGCTTCTTCTAATAGCCGAGAACGGGTGTGAGCAGAGTCACGCACATCCGCGGATAGCCACAGCCGACTGTGAGGCCCCTGGAGAAGGCCGGGGTCCCCTGAGGCCCAGTGTGGCCCAGGATATCCTAGCAATCCTGGGGCTGAAAGGCCGGTGGGACCCCTCAGCCCTATCCCAGCCCCTGCATGGAGCGCAGTGACACAGGCCTGGTGGTCTGAACCGTC
Source organism: Pipistrellus kuhlii (assembly GCF_014108245.1). Lineage (NCBI taxonomy): Eukaryota > Metazoa > Chordata > Mammalia > Chiroptera > Vespertilionidae > Pipistrellus > Pipistrellus kuhlii. The sequence continues at coordinate 13,703,456 of NW_023425573.1, forward strand.
AGATTGAGCTGAGCTGAGTCTCAGTGGGGTTGACTCAGGCATGGCCTTGAGGTTGCCCACGTAGCGTTTCGTTCTCAAGCACAGACACGCGGAATGTGAGGCAGAATTTCTCACAGTGGTGCCAACTCAGCGGGGGCCTTGGCTTGCCCCCAACCCTCAACAGACTTGCAGACTTGTAGACAAGTCCTCCTACTCGTCACTGCTGAAAGAGAAGTAAATCCACTTAAAAACATATTTTTATTGATTTCAGAGAGAAAGGGAGAGAGAGAGAGAGAGAGAAACATCAATGAAGAGAGAGAATCATGTTGGCTACCTCCTGCATGCCCCACACTGGGGATCGAGCCCACAGCTCAGGCCTGTGCCCTAATTAGGAATCCAACCGTGACCTCCTGGTTCCTAGGTCAACAGCTCAACACGGAACCACACCGGCCGGGCAGAAAATCAATTTTTAAACCGTTTCTCAGAGCACCTTCTTCACACGGTGCCTGTGGAACTGCTGGGTTGGTTTTCCTCACTTGTGTGTCAGAGTCTGGCCATTACAATGGGAGAGAGGCTGCTTCACAGACACGCTGGCTACATGCCTCTGTTCGTACTGGCAGAGCTATGCTCACTTTCTGCTTTCCTAAGCAGCACACAGAAAAACTAGTTTAAATCAGCTGTAAGTCTCTTGGGATCCCTGCATTTTTCCTGCCGTGTTTTCAAATAGCCAGGCATAAACTCTACTAGTTGAAAAGCTTGGGTTCCTCGTTCAAGTGCAATATTTATGTTTCCTCAGTTTTGGACAAGATCACTGTTGTTTTGTTTTGTTTTTTTTAACCCACTGGCCATTGGATTACCATTGAGTTTATATTTATCCTTGATTTTGTTACCACAGATTCATTGTGTAGAGAAAGCCCTAAAGTTGGCCTTCGATGACCTTTGCTGCTTTTATTTTTCTAATTTTTTTCCCCACTTGTTGATCTTCACCCGAGGATATTTTTTCATTGATTTTTAGAGAGAGTGGAGATCTTTAGACAGACAGACAGAGAGAGAGAGAGAGAGAGAGAGAGAGAGAGAGAGAGAGAGAAGAACATCGATGTGAGAGAGACACATTGATTGGTTACCTCCCACAGGAGCCCCAACCAAGGCCCGGGATCGTGCCCTTGACATGAATCGAACCTGAGACCCTTCAGTCTGCAGGCTGGCAGTCTGTCCACTGAGACAAACTGACTAGAGCGTCTTTGCTGCTTTTAAATCTAAGACCTTGAGATGTTCTCTGGGAGAGCCCATGAGCCCTGTAGGAACACCCTCCAGATTCAGAAAACGTCCTGTAAATTGTTCAAGTCTCCAGTGCAGTCCTTTTCTCAGGCCCCAGAATTATAGAGCATCCTCGCCTCTCCCTCCGTGGTGCCCTCCGCAGGCACTGAACCAGGGAGTGCACGTTTCACCAGTAAGACCCTCAGGAGGTCTGCTTGCTCTCGCCCCCGCCGCTTTCTCTCAGTGGCCCTGTCAGGGGTCCGTCATGATTTGCCATCGGGGGGGCTGGAAATGGCTTGAATCCCAGCCCTTCTGGTGTTCCCCCCAAGAATGCAGGTTGTTGTAGGAGGAGGGTGTGCAGGAGAGGTGGGGCAGGCAGGGCTACCCTCTGCAGACCAGCTTCATAAATGGTTGGCCACTTGCGAACAGGAGCAGTGCTGGGGTTGGGAGGTGACGAGGGGTAGGACGAAATAGCCCAGAGAAAGGCTTTATGGAAGCAGCCATTTGAACAGCTGGTTTCAGCCAGTGGTTGGCAAAGCGCGGCTCTCGAGCCACATGGTGCTCTTTGGCCCCTTGAGTGTGGCTCTTCCACAAAATACCACATGCGGGCGCACGCGTACAGTGCAATGGAAACTGCGTGGCCCATGCGCAGAAGTCGGTTTTCGGCCTGGGAGAGTCTGTTTTGAAGAAGTGGCGTTAGAATACTCAAGGGGCCAAAGAGCCACATGTGGCTCGGGAGCCGTGGTTTGCCGACCACTGGTTTAGGCAGAGGGCCAATCGATCCTTGAAATGAGTGTACACTCTTTATTGTGCTGGCGGCAGCCTGTGATGCCACGCTGGAGGTACACATTTGAGTCATCCGTCACGCCCCTGGACTATACATTGCGTGTGGTCAGGGGCCATTTTAGGACTGATCATGCCAGTGCCTAGCAGAGTGCTCAGCAAATAATGACTGAATGAATGAGTAAAGGCCGAATGAAATTCTTGAACCCACACGCCACCTTTCACTTCCGCGGCCACGTATGTTCTCTTGATTGTTGAATCCCAATGCCTACCCAGAGTCTTGCACGGGGATTCTCGGCAAATACCGGGTGAGTGATTGCCATGGAACATCACGTGCTTTCTGTATGATCCAAGTCTGTGTGTGGAACGTCATGCCCCATACCCAGTGTTCCGGGAACATGCCTGAGGTGAGGCTGTAAGCCGTGTATTGTCTTCTTGCCTCTGCATCGTGTGGCTGAGAAGGTGGAAATGGCTCTGTGTTCCTTTGATTGCACATTCACTCCAGGACCGGATCTGGAGTTGGGCCGCAGGGTCAATGCCAGGAAGTCTTGCAGGTGATAATGTTGCAAAACAAAGCAAAAGAGCAGCTGTTTTCTAGCCTTTGCAAGCTGTTAAAGCTACTTTTATTTCCACTCTTTATTGTGCTGGGCAGATTGGTTTTAAGGTTATTTGCTTTGAAGTTAAAATTAAATGTATTCTCATTATTCCAACATACCTTAGATTGTTTAAGTTCCATATTCTATTCTCACACAAATAAAAGCAAACATAAAATGTCTCTTATGTTCGCCATTTCTATGTGTGTTGTACTATTTGCGATACTGAAATGGTGTGCTTTTAGATGTTATGTTTTACATGGTTATTTGATCTACCAAAGACTCCAAACATTTTTCCCCCATGTGCATTGACTGGAGAAGAATTCTGAATGATCTGGGGTCTGTGGACATCATTTGTTAAATGAAAAGGAAGGTTAATGGCTTTTTTTCTGAATAGAAAGAGCTTTAGTGTTTTTCTGGTTATGGAAACTACAGTCACTGCAAAGTGAGGTCAGGAAAAATAAAAAAGAAAGTAAAAACCCTATATAACCCCACGTTCAGGTTATTGTGCTCTTCATTGTAGGGTATGTATGTCCAGGCCTTTTCTCTGCATATGTAGTCATGCCAATGCAATTTAAAAAAAAAATAATTGAAAATGGTATCATCCTTTTCCCCTCTCCCCCCCAATAACTTTGAGCTTTTCAGGGAGAAAAATGGGGAACATGAATTTTAGGAAGTTTTGCTTTCCAGTGTATGGAGTCTGATTTCCCCTTCGCACCCCCATTAGCACAAGTTCTATAACAATCTTTATTATCTTTGAATCGGCCAGGATTCAGTTGAAGGACACAGAAACCATGCTGGCTATTTTGAGCAGAAAAAGATTTGATTTTTAAAGATAGTTGCTTACTGGATTGCTTGAGGTCCAGAAGAGGGGACCTTTCTAGGCTGTTCTCCAGAAATACAGTGAGTGGCCAGATTATGATGATCTCTGAACATCATAATCTGGCTACTCAGTGTGTATCCTATATAATAAAAGGCTAATATGCAAATTGTCCCCTCCACCAAGAGTTCAACTAGGGGGTGGGGCTGGCCAACCAACTGCCCATGGCCCCTCCCCTGGCCTACCTGGCCCAATCAGCTCCTATCAGGGAGGGCTGGCTAGACCCCACGCATGCATGAATTCGTGCACCAGGCTTCTAGTATAAATATATATTGTGACATATTTATGCATTTCAATTCTCTATTACATATTTTGACATTTTATTTGCTTTTTTTATTTCACTTTATATTATTATTATTTTTTAAATAATTCCTTAGTGATTTCTTCTTCAGTGCTTCACCTGTCCTTTTGTTCTTTTATTTTTCTCTTTCATGAAAGCCATGTTCTTTGGAAGCTTGTTTAGACCAAGTTAATGGCCTTTTAGGAGTTCACTTTTTAAAAACTAAGAATTATTTGTCACGGGGACACGGGTGGCATCGGGATTTTAGAGATGCTTTTAGGTGGGACATGGCCACAAAAAGGTCAGGAACCACTGTTCTAGAGATTGAAACCTCAGCGTCTTTGATTGGATTGCTATCTTAGGTCTGATTGGACGGGCTATATCAGGTTTCTTCCATTGCGGATAAGTTGCACAATATCTTCAGTCCCTGACACCTTCCTCACTGTGCTCCCACTGGCACCCATGAAGTAGGACCCCCTTTGCGGACTGCACTGATGTCCTGTTGTTTTCCTTCCTCTCCACAGCTTTTGGAAAGAACCAACGGCGGTTTTGAAGAGTCAGATCCGGGTGGTACCAAGAGTCCGCTCCACTTGGCTGTAAGTGAGATTCTGTGGGCAACTTCGCTTGTTACAGGAAGAACCAAAGCGTTCCTAAAACCAGGCTGCTCTTACAACGAAAGCACAGTCGTGCAGAGGTAGCTGACAATGGAAACAGTGCCCGGTAAAGGCTCAGGCACCTCTGCTGACACCCACCTCAGCACCCTCCATCACTCCCACCAACACACCCACTGACATACGCACACACACGCTGAGTCCAGTGAAATCAGGTTAAAATGTGCATACGTCTTTGCTCCTGGAGACGGATTGGAATGGAAAAGGTGGGTGGGTGGTGGGATGTTTACATGAAAAACATTCACAGCAGATGGCTTTTAGGATCGGTTGCTCTAAAGGTTGCTCTCTGAAATCTCTGCCCCACCATCGGCTGTGCCTGGGGCAGTTACCCCAACTTTGAGGGTTCCCAGACAGCACTAGCCACCCCCAAGAGGCTTGTTGGAAAGGGCACCTCAGATGGAATCCTTGAGAGTGGGGTTGAGTGCACTGCCAAGCCTCCTTCTATCTGAGAAGGGATTTCTCAGCTTCTAGAAATTTTGTCATCTCTCATTCATTTTTTTAAAATTTCTTTATTGATTAAGGTATCACATATTTGTCCTCAACCCCTCATTCTAATCCCTGCCCCCCACCACCACCGATGCCCTCACCCCACTATTGTCTTTGACCACTGGTTAGGCTCATATGTATGTACACAAGTTCTTTGGTTGATTTCTTCCTTTTATCCCCACCCCCACTCTGAGGTCCAACAGTCTGACCCATAGCTCCTTATCTCTGGGTCTGTACTTGTTCAACAATCTATGTTGTTCACCATTTCTCCTAGATGAGTAAGATCATGTCCTACTGGAAATATACTTACAAGAACCGAAAATGAGACAAACAATAATCGTTATGCTGAAAGGCATATAAATCAATCTGTAATGAGTTTCTTTCTGGGCCAACAGTTCTTTTGAGATCCAATTTCAATGTCAAACAGTTCCTTATGTGTACATGTCAGCCATGGTATTTAATTTCTGGAAGGTGGACAAATGGTGGTAATGTCTCATTCATTTTTAAAAAGGGATTGTTCAGTGCTTATTGTATGCCTGGTGCTCTGCTAAGCTCTCTGGGTTTCCAGTCCTGGAAGGACAGGGTGGGCTTTGGGAGTGCTGTAGCTGGCCGGGCGGGGAAGTGCCGCAGCGAGAAGGTCCCAGCCACCAGACTCCTCATTAGCAGCTCACCTGGACCTGGGTTCCCCACCAGTAACTTAAAAAGCATGAGTTAGTTAAGGGTCCCCCAACCCTTTCCAACTTAATTAATTTGCTGTATGATCTTGGCTAAGTACCTAACCTCTTGTGCCTCAGTTTCTCCACCCACCACACGTGGAGAATGGCAGTACCTCTATCCCAGGGTCGTTGGGGGAATGACATGAGCTAACACGTGTAGCAGTGAGACAGTGCCTGGTGCCTGTGCACAATCAGCAGCGTCACCCTCCCCATGGTTCACATGATGCCATCTTCTATTGACATGTGCTGACTGTGTCTGTAGCTGGAGCTGTTGCCTTAAGCAAAGCCCGGGTTCTGTCCTGGTAGATTCCAGCCTCCAGGGTGACAAGCCAGGGATTTCACAGGCATTTTCAGCCACTTGAAAAAATTAAGCCATGCCGAAACCGGTTTGGCTCAGTGGTAGAGCGTCAGTCTGTGGACTGAAAGGTCCCAGGTTCAATTCCGGTCAAGGGCATGTACATTAGTTGCGGGCACATCCCTGGTAGGGGGTGTGCAAGAGGCAGCTGGTCAATGTTTCTCTCTCATCGACGTTTCTAGCTCTCTATCTCTCTCCCTTCCTCTCTGTAAAATATCAATAAAATATATTTTTAAAAAAGAAAAAAGAAAAAAATTAAGCCAGGAAGCAGGGCTATGCAAATGAGGGCTCCCGCTGCCCAGATGTGCAGATGGACCTATTGTGGTGCGGATTCTGTGAGGACCCCAACTTCTTTCTCCTCGGTGTCCTCAGTTCCAGCCAAAAAAGTTCAGAGAAATTAATCACATTCTGAAAATATGTGTTACCTACCGAGATGGAAGGAATTTCGTGAAACAGACTTAAGACGTTGGCTCCCTGCAGCAAAGGCTTGCGCCGGGTTGTCTGTTGAAAGCCAACTTACTACGTGCTGTTTTGAACCAGCGTGTTTGTTCTTTTGTGAGTTGCTTCCTCCTTTTGTTATTTCGGAAATTACTTGTGGAATTACCTACTGACCACCTGGTGGAAGATGACGGGAATAGAAAGGAAAATAGGACAGTTTTCATCGTGTACTGCTGACTACCGAGTCTCTTTGAGGGAGCTTAAAGCTTTGTTGTACGCTCTTTCAATAGACCCCAAACGCCATGCAGTTGTCTCAAGACTGAATCATGCATTAACCATCAAAGAGAATTCCATAGGGTTGAGTAAGCTATGAAGTGTGAAGATAGACGAACGTTCTGGTCTAATCACAGTTACCTTTATTCTCCCCCTCCCCCCCCCTTGCCTTTGAGGTGCAGTACATCCCTGTGTCTCTTCAGTTCTGTATTATAATGCATATGCGTGCTAAAATTCAGGAGCTGGAAACTAGGCCAGTGATTTCCAACCTATGGAAATCACACAAACTAATTACTATTGTAGACTTCTGCAGCGCGCACACACACACAGATGTATTTTTGGCCTCTGTATTTGTTATGGCCTAACAACAACAAAATAGGTATGCATTTGATTCTCTCACACCGGATGGCTCTTGTTGCATTTACTGTTGTCGTATTTTTATCTGACAATCTAAGGGAAAAGAGGTCAGTGCTCCTGACTAAGCAGTCAGGTATTGCATGTTTTGAAAATTCTTGCGACACACTGGTTGAAAATCGCTGAACTAGACTGAAGGCCAAAACCAGGATTCTGTAGATAAACTCAGACTTTCAACCATCCTGTCTTGAAGGGACGTTTCGAGCACCTGGTACAGAAGAAAATACAGGATGGAATTCTGAAGCTTTTCCAGCTACCAGCAGAGTTCACTCCGCTTTGTTGTGACATAAAGCCTCTTTAGCTTGGACACGTTAATGGGTTTAGCTGTTGCTGTGAGGCTCAAAGGGCCTCTTAGAGGAGCTGACAGCACCCTGCTTATGCGCCTGCGATGCCTCCACGCCGGCTGCCTTCCTGAGTTGTGTGTCTTCTCTATTAAATCTAAGCGTGTCCGCTGTCATGCTTTATAGACACGCATGTGCTTATGTGCTTTGTGAATCGCCGGTTCTGTTTTCTTAGGCTGTCATAGTGACAGACGTGAAAATGTTTGCTATTTTTGTCCCAGTCGTAATGGGCCCGGAAGGATCACTATTTGCAAATGGCAACTAGAGCCTGCTATTACTCATGTGGAGTCCTTTCCCCTGGCGTGAAGTCAGAATCAGTTGCTGCCATTACAAATGAAATATTTTTATTGATTTCAGAGAGGAAGAGAGATAGAAACATCAATGATGAGAGAGAACCATTGATTGACTGCCTCCTGCACATCATACTGCTGGGGATTAAGCCCGAAACCCAGGCATGTGCCCTTGGCCAGAAACGAACCTGGGACCCTTCAGTCCGCAGGCGGACGCTCTGTCCACTGAGCCAAACTAGCCAGGGCTACACCTTTTCTTTATTTTAATGCCCTTTCTCTGGTGTGTACAGAGATTTTTTTACCCCATAGACTTGATAAAAATCAGCTTTCAGACTTTTGTTTTTTAGTATGAAGGCTCTTCCCCTTAACATAGCGTAGGACCTCATACAGAGTCCAAACTTGGCGCTGCTACACAGCGTTTCTCCACTCTTCTGTCTGTGTTTTCATTGTAATCAATGGAGGAAGTACAGGGGAGAGGAGGAAGCATCACCTGTGTACATGGTATGATGCAAAGCCTGTGCAATTTTATCTCTCTCTTTTTTTTATTCCCCCTGCAAGGCTCCTTGTATAGCTCTCCTTTTATAGAAACAAACTAAGTGAAATTAAAAAATTCGCCCAGGGTCACATGGCTAGAAATGAAAATATCCAACCGCAGCAAGGTCTGTATGCCTCTGCTGAGTTATGAAGACACGTGTATTTGGTAACCTTTTGCTCCAGATTTAGCAGGATAATTTCCAGGGGGTGGGGGTGGGGGATTCTGATCATGTCAGTACGGTTAGCCTGACCTGGCAGATATAAGAATATATTAATTTATTCAGTTGCTGGCTTGTATTGGGTGAGATGATCAATAGATACAAATACATGAATCCATACATACATTCGGAGCCTCTGGGGCAAATTATTTTGACCAAAGAAAAAGGACACGAAGGAATTCATACATAGCCGTGCATTTCACGCATTTTGATTTTCCAATCTCACTCTTTGGTTCCCGGTGTTTTCCTTTATCCCGAGTGTCTGTCTGAGGTGCTCCTTGCGTGGCCTCTGTCTGTGACCTTGGAGGCCTCGCCCCTCCCTGGCAGAGCGGTGGGGTCCGAGGCGAGGGAGCACCTGTATCACCGGCTTCCCCTTTGCAGGCCTACAACGGGCACCACCAGGCCCTGGAGGTGCTCCTGCAGTCCCTGGTGGACCTGGACATCCGGGACGAGAAGGGCCGCACCGCGCTGGACCTGGCTGCCTTCAGGGGCCACACGGAATGTGTGGAAGCGCTCATCAACCAGGGCGCGTCCATTTTCGTGAAAGACGACGTCACCAAAAGGACCCCTCTGCACGCCTCAGGTGGGTCTCGCCCAGAGTGGTTAGCCGACTCGTGAGCTGAGTAAAAGGTGGGCAGCATCTTCTTTCGTCCCAATTTTCAAAATCGTTTCTTCCTGCATCAGGTATGCCTACACTCTTCCACAACCCTGGGTTTCCTATCAATGTTGAAGTGATTGGTGTTCTCTGGCCAGATGAGCTTTGGCATCTCCTTTAAAGATTTATTTATTTATTTTAGAGCAGTTTTAGGTTCACAGCAAAATTGAGAGGAAGGTACAGAGATTTCCCATGCACCCCCTGCCCCCTCCCCATGCATGGCCTCTCCCATTATCAACGTCCCATGTGAGTGGTACGTACATTACAATTCATGAACCTATAATACATCAGCACCTCATCCCCACCCCAAGTCCATAGTGTACATTAGGGTTCACTCTTGCTGTTGTGCATCCTGTGAATTTGGACAAATGTAGAGTGATATGTGTGTATTATTACAGCATTGTACAGAATACAATACTGTGAATCCAGCTCTAAAAATCCTCTGTGCTCCACCTGGTCTTCACTCAAAAGAGAGTTCAGAGCCTTTGGCTAGTAGCCATTGCAAAGCTTTCTGGAAAAGGGCAAGGCCCAATGTGATCTCCAAATAAATTACATAGAACGAAGTCACACAGCATTTAAAGTGGGAAACTCATGACATGTCAGGGCGATTTCATCAAAGTCACCAGACAGCGGCCTAATCAGCGCACCATTCTGCCAGCCTAATGATGCCTCTGAGTTTTTCCTCCAATTCTTGGTGCCTCGGGTGTAAAAAAGTACTCTTAAAAAGTGCATGTGGGTATCACAAAGGAGGTAATTGTCTTTTCTGGGATTTTTCTCTAATACACGTAAAATTAAACTGTATCAGGGCCCTGCTAGATGTAAGGTGATAGGGAGAGACTGTAGCTCAGTGAAGGCATACCTTCCTTTGGGGTCAGGGATTCAATGATATCTGCCTTTGATCAGGATCATAAATATTGTCTTAGGATGAGAAATCATTGTCTGACACCATAAAATGAGCATATTGAGGAAGCAAAGAGTAAAGCTGGTTTTCCAGAAGATGTAATGATCTTGTTACTTAGGAAAATTTTCTCAGAAGGTTAGAATTTGTAGAAGTATTTCTACCTACAAGCCTGAATTTCCAAACTACTGAAGAAGAACAATATGGAGATAGGAAAAAAAATATATATATATGGCTGTTGCCTAATTACCTGGTAACAATTATTACTGGAAGAAAACTTTAGTCATGAGATCAGGAGTTGTTGGTTAAATTGCAAATTCTTATTTTGTATCCACATTTAGTCTTTTTTGGTAATGTTGTACAGCATTATAAAGTTTGATAGTCCAGACATCCTTGGTATTATTCTAAAGTTCAAATTTATTTCTTTTAAAATATTGGCTGCCTACTGTTAAGGCAAGCATCTGCCTTAGTTACCAGGGACTTCCTGACAATAACAAAGGGCCCTATTTTCTTTCTTTTTTAAAAAAAAAATATATATTTTACTGATTTTTTACAGAGAGGAAAGGAGAGGGATAGAGGGTTAGAAACATTGATGAGAGAGAAACATCGATCAGCTGCCTCCTGCACACTTCCTACTGAGTATGTGCCTGCAACCAAGGTAAATGCCCTTGACCGAAATCAAACCTGGGACCCTTGAGTCCGCAGGCTGACGCTCTGTCCACTGAGCCAAACCGGTTAGGGCAAAGGGCCTTATTTTCATTGTGGAGAACCACTCTTGTAAACAGTGAACCGTGAAAAATAATCACGGTCCCTCATTTGCCACGGCAGAGGTTGTGGTCCAATGGAGCCCTCTTGTGGTCAAGCCGATTCACTCCTTTTGGATTTCCCTCAAGTCATTCATTGGATAACACCGGCTGTCATTCCACTCTGTTCACAAAATGTCTGCAATGTGCAAGCTTTAGCCCGAATCTTTTCCAACTCATTTGGAAGGCCAACTTTTTATTACTATTGTTTCACACCCTGGGAATACTGAGGCGCAGGAGCCAGAACGGGTACCAGAGGTTTGGGCACAGCTAGTTGCAATGACAGTTGTGGTCTTTGAGCAGCATGGAAAGTCGCTGTCACTCATAGGGAGGCAGAGGCGGGGCTAGTCTCAGACAAAGCTGGACTTGACCCTGCACAGCCAAGGAGATGTTAGCCATTGGGGAAATGTCAAGTGTGGGGAGCCAACAAGAATCCCAGTTTGTCTGTGCTTTTCTGCAAAGGGGCCTTATGCTTACCTGAGGGCTATTAGCTCAGTTCAAAAAGCTGTAGTACCCTCTTCGTCCCCCAAAAAACAACAACAACAACAACAATAAATACAGTGGGTACTGGTTTGCTCTGCAACATACTGGCCCAGGGATAGGAACTTAGATGATTCCCCCTTTTTCTGTTTAGCCAAAAATCAAATATCCTTGGAACTATGATGGTTATGAGCCTGCAAAGAGTGTCAGGTTGATGAAGAAGGAGGCGTCAGTCACCCTCCCCTGAGCCTCCCTCTGCGTTGGGGACCCGTTGCCTTAGCACTTAGCTGCCAGGCCTCTGCTGATCCTTTCCTTTGAAGCACACGTAAACCGCTCGCCTGCAGGCGGTACCAGTGGTCACAGGTTGAATGCGCTCCTTAAAACAAAGGAAACAGCCCAACAGCAAGCACAGTACCATGCCTGTACTCCAGTCCCCAGCTTTCCTCCCGAGATACAGAAATGAATCTGAGAACGAGCTGAACGCAGCGGTCTGCAGAACGTGGGCATTCTGCTTTGGCTCAGCGGAGTGGTGTCAGTGAACGTGAGCTCATTCTGATATGTATTGTCCCTGAAAAAACGTGTCCTTGTTAAATTAGCGTTCGCTCCTGACTGGCATCCGATAGAAGGACTGTAGGAAGATGCAGCTCTTCCCGGATGCCTCTTTAACCTAATGTCGCTGCGTCTACATCTCTTCCCTTCTCCCCCATCCACATGGAGGCAAATGCAATGCATGCTACAGTGTTCTCACTGCTCAGAGGAGAGAAAGTGACGATTGAAAACGCACACATTGCTTGTCCTCAGCCTCCTCTGGGTGAGGCTGTGGGTGGCATTCAACAAACGGGGAGTGGGGTGGGGCAGAGAGCTGCCCCCCCCTCCCGACTGTCCTCCTGGGAGGGTGGCCTTCCAGCACCCGAAGCACCCTCCCTGTCCCCCACAGGAAGCATCACGCCTGGTTGTGTAAGTGTAACTGGCAAGGGGTCCGGCTGCCTGTCCCTCCTTGAGCAGGTGAAGCAGAGAGAGGGTTGCATCATATGTGAACATATATTCCAATCCTGCCAGCAGCATGAGGGAGCAGCAGGTCACCCACAAAAATCTGCTCTGCCCCTCCTCCCCCATATAAGCCAGCTGCTTCTATTGGGAAGAAGGACAAGGCTTACACGGGGAAAGGGAATGCAATCTGGCTGGAGATTTGCAAAGGCCTGCAGCATGGCATGCAAAGGCTGGGGTCTTCAAAGGGCTGGTGGCTCTGGTTTTGGCAACAAGGCAGTTCATCACTCCAAGAGAACAGGCAGCTCCCGCCTGCAGCCCCAGCCAGGTGAGAATGTGCCTTCTTTAATCAGAACAAAACAATCCTGGTTAACAGGGCATGATTCATATTTCTTACCATTCCAGCTGGTCCCCAATACTCTGCGTCTGCCCCTGTCATAAGGGGTGTCTATGTATTGTGCCCCAGATGGTCGAGGCCAACAGCAGTGTCCTGGCTGCATCTCCTGCCCATTGCCAGTCCTCGCTGTGACTGCTGGTCATTAGGGGTGGGAACCCCGTAGCACCTGGGAAGCAGCGAGGAGACCTTGGCAGAGGAAGGGAGGGGAGGGCAGGGGGCAGAGGGGACCAGGAGTGTGGAGAGCTCCCCCCCGCTCCCCGCCTTTCCTCCTCCATGCATGAGACACGGTCAGGCTGTGGCTTGAGGAACTCTGGGACAGAGGTGCCCCTGCAGGGGGTGGGGCTTCTGTACCCCTCCCAGGCCTGAGGGTTTGCTGTAAGTCTCTGCTCGTCACTCAGAGCTGTTACTCGGGTGCCTGCCACTGAATGCACAGTGACAGGGAATAATAGCAGGACCCGTTCGCTCTCTCCCTTCCTCTCCTCACTCTCCTCTGCTTTACCTCCTCCCCCTCTCCTCCTCCCATTCTGTCCCTGCTCCTCTCTTTCCTCCCTCCCTTCTCCTGTCCCTTCTTCCTTCTTTTTAAAAAGGTCTGAAGGCAGGCAGGACACCGGATTGTATAGTATTGTGTGACTCTCAGAAGAGCAAAAAGAACTGCAAAGTGGGGAGAAATGAAAAAAAAAAGAAAAGAAAAAAAAAGGATTTGGGAAAAAAAAGAAAAAAAAGAAAAAAAGACATGGTGTTTAAGGGAAAATAACCCTCAAGGCATGAACCAGGGACAAGTTCCGTAAGGGCCAGGGTGCCCTGCTGGGGAGAACGGAGAAGACGGAGGAGTAAAGTCAGCCCCGGGACAGCAGATCGAGGACCAATGATTTAGAGCCCAGACAGACCTCACTTTGGAGGGATGTGTGTGGTCCTGTGGGTTTGTTAACAGGATGTCTGTTCTTTTCTCTTCCAGTGATTAATGGCCACACCCTGTGTCTGCGGCTGTTACTAGAAATCGCAGACAACCCGGAAGTGGTTAACGTGAAAGATGCCAAAGGACAGTAAGTGTGCCCCCTGGGCCGGGCCGGCGGTTGGTTTCGGTCACAGTGGATGATGGTTGGTTGGGTCCAGGCGTCTTCAAGCTACGGCCCGCGGGCCACATGCAGCCCGCAGAGGAGTCTGATCCGGCCCGCCAGGTTTTTTGGGCAGTGAGCGCAGCCGAGGTATCACAGTAGGAATTAGTAGTTCATATAGTCCGGCCCTCCAGCTCTCTGAGGGACCATGATCTGGCCCCCACTTTAAAAAGTTTGAGGACCCCTGGACCGTTAGCCGATGGGAGGGCTGACTGCCGAGCTTGAGGTTGGGGGGTACCTGTTTGGGTGAAATTCATTGGCTGAGGACCCTGGAATAATGAGGCAGCTTCATGTCAGAGTATACACAGGGATGGGAAACATATGGAGGACACGCAGCTTATGATGCTTGCAATAGCTCTACTAACTCTAAAGAATGTCACAATGGGACTTAGGAGAATCTACCTAAGAGCAGTGTGTGTGTGTGTGTGTGTGTGTGTGTGTGTGTGTTGATAAAAAGAGCCAACTTTGTATGTCTAGGGCCATGTCCCTTGGTCTTTTAAAACCAGACCTCCTTGGCTCCTTCTTCCTATGCCTTTTACCCTCTTTTGAAGCTGCTACATTTTCATGTTCATATTAATAATGGCAATGGCCTCAAGAAGTTACCTCCTTCATAAAAATCCTTCACATGTGCCTCCTTCCTTGGGTTTGTTCTTACCAAGTCCTTCCCACCTGGTAGCCCGTCCCTGCCCCCAGTCTTCTCTTACAGACAGGAAAGGCAGAGTGTCTCACCCAGGCATGTGAGTTAGTGTCGAAGTGGGAGCTAGAACGCCCCCTCCTGGACCCTGGCTCCCTGCTCCTTCCTCTGGGTTTGCCAGGCTTTTCTGGAAGGCAGCAAGCTTTGGTCAAGTGAAACACTGAGCAAAGGCCAACACAGAACACTGTGAAGGTAGAATTACTCTTATATTGTAGGAGCGAGATGGCCTCCTTCATGTACACGCTCCCTGCTCAGTTGGCATTTAGAAATGCTTCTGAGAATGATGGGAACACAGTGACCATCCTGAGGAGCCTTTCCCAGCCCCATCCGTATCAGTCATTCCACTGACAGCGTTCCATGTGGCCATTAGATGCCAGAGGCAGAAAGATACATACATAATATTTATACCAGAGGCCTGATGCACGGAATTCATGCAATGGGCTTGCCCCTCACGGCCCTAGATTTGTCAGGAAGGTCTTCCAGATGGTCGTTCGGCTGTCTGGTCTATTTAGCATATTATGCTTTTATTATTAGAGAAAGAGACAGAGTGACAAAGAGAAGGAGGGCCTTCCACTGGAAGTAATGTGCATTTTGTTTTAATTTTCTTCTAAAAAGTCTAACCTATCTCTCTCCTAGAACTCCACTGATGCTGGCAGTGGCATATGGACACATTGATGCTGTTTCGTTGTTACTTGAAAAGGAAGCGAATGTGGATGCTGTTGACATCATGGGGTGCACAGCTCTGCACAGAGGGGTACGTACCTCTTCCTCTGCCTCAGTCAGGCCATCTTGGAATGAGCACGCTTCCTCTTTACTTCCCATGAGTTTTTAGTAAAAAGGTTGTTTCCTTAGATAACTAATGAGACTCAGTCGGTCTAAAAGAAATGACACAATATTTTGCACAAGTGAAATAGTGGCAGGTACTTTGAGGTCCTGCTCTTGCGATTTCATGGTAGACTGTAACAGAACCACGATCTCCCACTGTTGGTAGAATTGCTTCTACTTGCTGATTACAAACTACTTGCACAGCATAGGAAATTTGCAAATATTTTTTTCAAAGCACAGAGAAGACAGTTACAATCACTAGTAATCCTACCTCCTGGAGATAGCCGTTTTTTGGTTTATATATCAAATCTTCTTTTCTGCATATAGATTTATTTATTTTTTTAATTTAAAAGAGAATATTGAAGATACTATTTGGAACCTACTTTTTTTCTTTTAGACTATCAAGTAAATATTTTCCTGCTCTATCATTTTTAATGGTCCGTTGCATGCAGGTGCATCATAATTTATTCCAATGATCACTTAGTGTTTGAGTAGCCCTGCTGTGTCTAATTGTGGACCCATTCGCCACGTGAAATATGCATCCTGTGACAATTTTTTTGTATACATCTGCTGAGATGTTTCTTAAAGCATGTTGAGGAAACAAAATCAAACAAAAGCCGAAATGAAAGTGCTCTTTGGGGCTGGTGCCAAACACCATGGTCAGGGGAAAGGAGAGGAACTCTCAGGGTCAAAGTGATCATCTTAGTCCTTATTTCTCGGGGGCTTCCTGTGGGCCATGCAGCAGGCTGGGGCCTTATGTACCTCATCTCGTCAGGCCTCACAACAACTCGTGGGGTCCTTATCACCATCCCCATATACAGGTAAACGGAACGAGACAGACAGGTGAATCGACTTGTCCAGGCTTTCCTAGGGGAAGCCAGGGTTTAACTCACACCTTCCTGGCTCTAACGCTCACGTGTCCCACTGTATCATGATACTCTTCCTGGTTATGTCTGGAGGGTCGAGATGTTTCCCAAATGCTGATGTCCACATGGACTTTTCTGCTATGAATCTGGCTGGGTTGTCCGCCCTAAAGCCCGGGCACTGATGTCCTCTGACTCTGAGCCCAGCCTCACTCAGCCACCTGTGTCACATCCCGGGCCGGCTGGCCTTCTGACTTTGTTTTGTGTTCTCAACGGCAACCGATCAGATCATGTCGGGCCACGAGGAATGTGTGCAAATGCTGCTGGAGGAAGAGGTCTCTATCCTCTGCAAAGACGCCAGAGGGAGGACCCCCTTGCACTACGCGGCGGCCCGCGGCCACGCCACGTGGCTGAGCGAGCTGCTGCAGATGGCCCTATCGGAGGAAGACTGCTCTTTCAAGGACAACCAGGGCTACACGCCGCTGCACTGGGCCTGTTACAATGGTGAGTGCGACCGAGTCCCGCGGTTCCCTCTGAACCCTGCTCCACTGGGACCCCGGGGGAGGGAAAACAGCACGACGATGGCCGCCTTGATTCCCAATCTTGCTGCATCCGAGACACCTTTTTTCTGCTTTTTAAGTATGTTTCCCTTCCTGGCCACTATGATGCCTCAATGGGATAAAAATTAACATTCTCTCTTTTTGCTAATTAATAACATAAAACTCCTAATCAGAACTTCTAATGAACTGAATAACCAGTTTTAATGAAGGTTTCTGATCTACATCATATAACCGGGGATCCTACAATGAATTACAATAACACAGCTAACACCTGCTACAGTTGACTACCAGTCAGACTCTCAACTGATTTGTCTTTGGGCATTTCCTCTTTTATATATTATTCCTCCCATTTATTTTTGTCGCACTTATAATTCAGAAGACCTAACATTTTTTCCCCCAAATTTCATTTATTTGAATAAAAAAAGAAATGCAAGCTCGTCATAAATTTCAAAAAATATTGACATGTCTAAGGTAGAATTAAGTCTCCATTTCCAGGCTCGCTTACTGGTGTAATTTGGTGTGCACCTTTAATACCTTCCCCTTGAGGATATAATTAAATACAAATGTATGTGTACCTGTTTTTGTGTTTTTAAACTAGGATCATAGAACAACTATCATTCTGTAGCTTTCTTTTTTTGCTGTTGTTTATTTAACATGGTTGGGCGGCGGGGAGGGGGACACAGGTATAATGGCCACCTGAACGGGCAGATGACAAACAATGCAGGCAACTCCACAGATTGTAACAGGAATGATTACAGGATCATTTCCTTACAGGGAGGTAGGGTCAGAGCGGACAGACAGCCCAGCACTCAGCACAGATGATTCTCCGCTAACACCTGTTACAATATTTTTTTATGATGTAACTCAGGCACTGACGATTGACAAGGCAAAGGGACAAAGAATGCAGTCAAGAGTGCAGTAGTTCCAGGCCTGTGTGGCTCAGTGAACCAGGAGGTCACTGGTTCCATTCTTGGTCAGGGCACATGCCCTGGTTGCAGGCTCAAACCCTTGTGGAGGATGTGCAGGAGGCAGCCAGTAAATGTTTCCCTCCTGTTGATGTTTCTATCTTTCTGTCCCTCTCCCTTCCTTTCTCTAAAATCAATAAAAACATTAAAGAAAAAAAAACAAAGAATGCAGTGGTGCCAGGACCATACTCTTGGTGGTCTTGCAACGGAAGATGGTCCATAATGGATTCTATCACCAGGTTAATTTTTATTCTGTTTGCCAAGGCATGCTGGCCGTTACTAACAAAAACATTTATGGTCGGTTTTATGGAACACTGATAACCATCAACTGGAAGGCTCTGACCGGCTTGCTCAGTGAGGCTGATCGAAGGTCACGGCAGAAGAGAAATCCGGGATCCGGAGGCGGAGCCGGTTTTGTCCGCATCTACTTCTATACACATTCTATTGTAAAGATCCTGCAAGTTATTGTGTATCAATAACAATTGATCTCGGTAGCATATTGCATAGCAGATAAATCAATATCGATGCATGTGTATCACAATTTATTATTTATTCAGCCGGGTCTCTGGGATGGACATTCGGATTGTTTTCAGGTTTTTTCCTCTTAAAACAAGGCACAGTGTGTGTCCATTCATAATATGTACCTTAATTCTGTCCAGTAAGTTTCCGGAAGGAGACTATTGATGAGGACATGTGTGTTTTTTAACTTTAATAAATGACACCATGTTACTTTGCAAGAAGGGTGTAATTTATTACTCCCCCAAACGTGTATAAAACCTGTGTTTCCCCAAGCCTTTGCCAGCTCGGGAAGATAGCATCTCTTTCCTTTCTGTGATTTGAAGGGCAGAAAAGGTTATCTCGTTACCTTGGGCTGTGTTTCCCTGTCTAACAGTGTATTTATTTATTGGTATTTTGTCTTCTGGGAATGACCTTTTCCAGCTCTTGCTTATTTTTAATGAGTTTTTCTTTCCTCCTGTGCTTGGCTGGAGGGCCTTGTCTTAGAGATAGGAATCCTCCCTGCTTATCCTATGTGCTGCCAGTGTTTTCTCTCAGTCTGTCATTTGTCTCTGGTCCTTGTTTGTGGTGTCATTTTCCATGCAGAAATTTTGAGCTTTTGTGTAGTTGAGTCTGTCAGAGGCTCACAGATCCCAAGAGAGTTGTTTGGATCGCATGACAAGAAAGCCAACAGAGTTGAGGCCTTAACATAAATTCAGTTGATTTGGAAACTACTTGTCATTTTGTTGAAGATAATTCCTCACATGCATTCCTCTACTTTTTTTTTTTTTTTTTTTTAATATTTATTGGATACACATTGTTTGCCAGGAGCTGGTCTTGGTGCCATTTTAAATACTTATACAGTAGTTCACATTCAGTATTTTATCCTTTCAGCTGCTATTTTCTATCAATCACATCTTCCCCCCTTCACGAGGGTCCATAATTATAAGTGAATCTACTCAGATGGGTGAAGGGGAAATTTCCTGTTGTAAATATGGGCAAACTGAGGTGTGTTAGTTGTCTGCCTGTCAAGAGCTAAGCATAACATAGAGTCGATTCTGCTTGCGAATTAGGTCCCTTCTCCATCTCGTTCTCTCCCCCAGACCACATGGCCTTCATTGTCTTATTTGTTCATTGTGTCTCGGAACACCTGTGAGCATAGTCGATAACATGCTGGCATTTGGTGAATTTCATTCCATGGAGGTTGAGCATTCATCCAATTCAGGAAAATTCATAAGCCAGAATTCAGTTCTTAATGACAAAAAAAAAAAAAAAATTGATTGTGTTGACAAAATTTCTCTCTTGGAAACTTCCTAAATTCTTTTGCTTCCTTGCAGGTAATGAAAACTGCATAGAGGTACTTCTGGAGCAGAAATGTTTTCGCGAATTTATCGGCAATCCCTTCACTCCACTGCACTGTGCTATGTAAGTAGAGATGCCGGAAGTCAATGGTGCTGCTTTAATTCCTTTAACGACATGTAGAGAAATTGCCCTTTGGGAAAGGAAAAGGCTTTCACATGACAGATAAGACCAAAGTGTTCCATTTTGCCGCTAAAGGCAAACAGGTCTGAGAGGGACGTGTGGTCCCTAATGTGAATGATTCCCAGGAGATTTCTCTGGAATGTCATGGTTCCCAGGAGGCTCACATGCCACCTGCGGGAAACTGCATGGAGGGTGGCCTGGGGGGCACCTGACACCCATACTCTTCAGGTATGCTTCACATCTGTCAGCCAAATTCTAAAAATAGGCCCCTGAATGATTAGAAAGACGTTTTAGACCAGGAAGACTTTGCATGTATTGTAATTCCCTAACTTCGTATGCTGTAAGGTGTTTTATATGTAATTTCTGCTCCAAGCTCAGTGTGTGAACCATTGTCCAGAGAGTACAGGGGCTGTGAGTCAGACATCCATGTCAGCCTGCTGGGTCGTGGGCACCAGGTGGACACGATCTTGAGGTTGGCAGGTGACCTGTGTCGATGCAGCCTGTTCCCTGACCAGCTGGCTCTGGCACAGGTCATGTGAGTGGCCAGCACTCTCACAGCTTTGAAGCACTCTATCCCTGCCCTCCAGTTTTTTGTCTTTGGCTTCCACAATTCCATGAACATAATTTTTTTTATAGTAGCAGATGCCCTAAAGGCTTTATTATTATATTATTATTTTAAATCTTTATATGTCCCCCTCTTTCTCCCATTGACCTCTTGTAGCCCACTCCCCACCCCCCACCCTAGGCTTCCACCACCCTATTGTCTGTGTCCATGGGTGATGCATATGTGCAGACAAGGTCTTTGGTTGATCTCTTCCCACCTACCCACCCACCCTCCCCTGCCTTCCCTCGGAGATCCCACAATCTAAGCTTCTATGTCTCTGGATCTATTTTGTTCCAAATTGTGCCCATGTAGATTCTGAGGTGTCATTGCTCACAATTTCTTGTCTTAATTGATTTCTCGAAGTCCTTGTTCGTGTATTAGCAGCTGTCACTGGCTGTGGATTCTTAGTATAACTGTCCCGGGACCTTTCCAGGAACTTTAATAAATCCCTTTCCTTTAAAAACTTGGATATAATTTGTTTGGATCTGTGAGGGGGTGGAGCTCAAATTCAAGAGTGATTGGCAGGGCTCCTGGTGAACTTGAGTAAAGAGGGTGCCCTCCTGAGCTTCTCCTCCCATGACCTTCAGCTTCAGGTCCTACCCTCCTCACCACTGCTGCTCAGACATCCAGAGGAGGCCATTTAGGTCAGATGAACAAACTTGAGCCCTTCTTGGAGCAGGCAGTGCTCCCAAATCTTCAGAGTGGAGACCGCCCACTTCAGGAAGTGTTAAATACAGTCCATTTGTATCCCCTAGGGCCTAAATCATCTTCTTTAAACATTTTACCAGAACATGGGCCACAGATATTTGCATCAGATTTACAAAACAACAACTATCAGATTGTTAGGTGCGCAGTGTGTGGAAAGATGGATTGGGGGGGGGGGGGGTGTATAGCTTTCTAAGTGGTGAGATTTTTCATGTTCAATCCGCTTTCATTTTAGAATCAATGCCCATGAGAACTGTGCATCGCTGCTCCTGGGGGCCATAGATTCCAGTATTGTCAACTGCAGAGACGACAAAGGCAGGTGAGTGGCCAGGGGACACGCCTCTCCTCCACGAATCTCCGTCTCTGCCCCGCGGTGGCAGAGGGGCCAAACCTCTTTTGTTTAGTTTTTATTTTTTTTTATTTTTAAATGTTTCATTGATTTTTTACAGAGAGGAAGGGAGAAAGATAGAGAGCCAGAAACATCGATGAGAGAGAAACATCGACCAGCTGCCTCTTGCATACCCCCTACTGGGGATGTGCCCGCAACCAATGCACATGCCCTTGACCAGAATTGAACCTGGGACCTTTCAGTCTGCAGACCGACACTCTACTACTGAGCCAAACCGGTTTCAGCTTTCATTTAGTTTTTAAATTGAAAAGTAATATGTAAGCATGGTTTGTTTGTTTTTTAAATGAAGTATGGTAAAGGATATATACTTAAAAGATGTTTTCCTCCTCGGCCCAGCAGCCCCAGCCTCTTCCACGGAGGAAGCCACTAGAAACTGTCCCTTCCAAATTCGTATATTCCCTCACATGTTGTCTGTGCACCGCTACAAACATGTGTAAAATACATGTGCTTATGTCCCTTGTATGCACATGGAGCACTCTATAGCAATGCTCTGCTTTGGTGCACCTTGGAGATCTTCCCACACTAAAACCCTTAGATTTTCCATGTTCTTTTTAAAGCTGAATATTACTCATCTGAGGGGATATGTTATAACTTAATCGTCCTGCCCCCTATGGGAGAATATTGAGGTTGTTTCCAGTACTTTGCTATTTCAAAGGGTGGTGCGGTTCATACCAGCATGGGCCTGGTCCTATGACCCACGTGTTTCTAGGGGGTAATATCCTAGAAGTGGTTAACAGGCCAATAGTTTCTAGAAAAATAGCCAATGATCTACACATTTAGGTGTAATTTTGAAAGTGTCAACAAAGCAGTCAACAAAGATGCTAATTTCATGATCAGGGCCACCACCTGCCCCCGCTCGTCGGTGACCCTTCGGAGGGGCCCGTGGCCATCTCTGGGACCCCGTGTTTCCTGGCATGCACAGAGAGCGGGGCGAGGCTCCCGGGAAGCTAACACTGCTGCTCTGTTCGCCAGGACGCCGCTGCACGCCGCGGCCTTCGCCGACCACGTGGAGTGCCTGCAGCTCCTGCTGAGACACAGCGCCCAGGTGAACGCGGCCGACGACGCGGGCCGCACGGCGCTGATGATGGCCGCGGAGAACGGGCAGGCGGGCGCCGTGGGTACGTGCCCCGGGGACGTCCCCTCGGGACTTCCCCTTGTGCCCGTCCAGCACCAAAGGCACGGCACTCAGGAAAGCCATTAGTCTCTTGCTGTACACCCACAAAAAGACCAACATTTCACCTAAGCCACCGGCTCCACTGGCTCATTGTCCACAGTCCCGGCACTGTCTGACCGGTGGGCCTGATCCAAGACAGCCAACCTCTCAGCAGGGAAACCTCCCGACAGTGAGAAACCAGAGGCAACACAGAGTTATTGTTCCTGGAAATAGAACTCTATAGACAATCACAATGGATGCCTATAGGCCTTGGATTTGGCTAGAACAAATGCGGCCAGAAGTGGTTCCTTTTTTCCTTAAAAACATCAAGTAGGGTTGTGTGGGCCGCACTAATTTAGATCTGATGTTTCTGTAGGTACCTCTTTAAGATGCATGTAATTGGCATGTGGTCTGAGTGGCTTTCTTTTGTTTTGTTTTTTATAGACTTTCTGGTGAACAGCGCCCAGGCTGACCTGTCTGTGAAGGACAAGGACTTGAACACACCCTTGCACTTGGCGTGCAGTAAAGTATGCGAAGGGATTTGAAACACTGTTATTCAGTATAATAATAATAGTAATGGTGGTGACGATGGTGATGATAAATACCACTTAATTCTACCTCAAAAGTGCGTATCATGGCCCCTAATTAAGAGGTCCATTTCCCCAGGAGGTTGTCCCCTCTAAGCAAAGGAGGAGGAGGAAGAGTGAGGGCGTATCACATGGGTGGACAGGACGTGCTTAGCATGGCATTGGCCGCTTGCATGCTGGCTGCAGTCTGGCTCGACGCTGCCACTGTGTCTGTGGTACCACATTTTGGTTGTAAACACACATAAAGACCTCAGATACATGGCTTCTAGAATACGAGCAGCTCCACATGTTCCCATTTTGTCTCGTTGGAAGGCCTTGTAATAACTCAGCCCCAAAAATGCTCTCCTGTGAGGCCAATAAGTGTGTTTGTGTGCAGGTCTGCCCTCTCCCTTTTCTCTGGTGCCTCGTCCAATGCAAAGGATGCATTGTGTATGTGGTTGTTTTTTTGGGGTTTTTTTGTTTTTGTTTTGCTTTTAAATAGCATTGTGTTCACTGCTTCGGGGTTCCTGCTTTAGCAAGAGATAAATGGCACATAGGAATGTGATTTCACACAAGTGGGATCATACTACATACAACCTGCTTTTGTTACTGAGTCATATGTTACGAATAGCTTTCTTGTAGACATTTCATGATGTTTTCGAAGATGCCTGGTATGTGCTACCTTAGGAATGTGCCACCCTTCACTCAGCCCACCCCCTCCCATTAGACATTTGCTTGTTTTCAAACACAGGCTTCTACACAATTAACAATTGTGGTGGAATGTTTTAGGGAGCCTGTTCCTTTAACATAAATTTCTAAATGTGAAATTATCAAGCCTGAGGCTATGAACATTTTAAAGACCAAAATGAAATCTTAACTATTTACAGCATCAGTAGTAGATCAGAATGACACCTCTGTGGATATTTCTAAAGTTATATTTAAGGGTCTCCCTTCTAAGGCATTGTGGTATGATGCCAGCTGACACTAGTGATGGTGTTTATTTCAGTACTAGAGGTCCAGTGCATGAAAATCATGCACTCGGGGGGAAGATCCCCCAGCCAGGCCCGTGACCTCTCGCAGCCCAGGAACCCTCGGGGATGTCTGCCTGCTGGCTTAGGCCTACTCCCCCTGGGGACTGGGCCTAAGCCAGCAGTCAGACATTCCTCTCAGAGTCTTGGGCTCTCGCAGTCTAGAACCTTTCTCTTCTTACTGTCCACCTTCAGTGGAGGTGGGAGAGACTCCTGCCACCACCACTGCACTTGCCAGCCATGAGCCTGGCTTCCCCTGTGGGAGCACATTGACCACCAGGGGGCAGCTCTTGTGTTGAGTGTCTGTCCCCTGGTGGTCAGCGCAAATCATAGCAACTGGTTGTTCGGCTGTTCGGTCGATTTACATATTAGGGTTTTATTATATAGGACAGCTCCAGCATCAGAGGTGTTATTTGTACCCAGGGGCACCAGCATGCTCAGCCGTTCCTCTCATCGGTTGCATTTTCTCACTTCACATCCTGGGAGTCCCAGGGAAACCGCAAAAAAGTGCTCCGTTTCATCAAGTGTGTTTCAAGGTGTAGTTTTCATGACTGTAAATGCAGTGCTTTTCAAACATCATTGTGCCATTGAATCACCTAAGGATATTGTTAAAATTCAGCTTCTGACTTAGGAGAGTGGGAGTGGGGCCTGAGATTCCACGTCGCTAAGTGCCAGGTGATGCTGATGTTGATGCTCTGAGTCACAAGGCTCAGGAAGCCAGTATCTTCATGGAACGCAGGCCTGAAACCATGAAAGCACCTCTGACTGATCAATTAAAATTACTGTCTGATCTCATAAGACGCAGAGCTCATTTCCCCTGGCGAGGAGGGAATGAATAGGCTTTCTTGAAAAAGAATCCTTCCTTTCACAATAGAAGGCAGTAACTGATAAGTGACACAGATAATAGGCGACATGCAAATTCTGAAGATAAATGGATCAGGGAAGTGGTTGATCCTGAAGACTTGAGGAAGGAGATGGGACTTGACTTACATTTAAAAAGTGATGTTGAAGGGTTCTTCTAACTCTCCTCCCTATTTACCAGCTGACCCAGCTGAATTCGTGTTGGTTTCAGCTCCCTGGACATTAGTTCTAAAACTTATCCTAGAAATATTAGTGTATCAGATCAGATTTATATTAACCAAGTCCTAATGGGGCCTCATTTGGAATCTTGAAGAATCTAGGGCCCTCGGGCTATTTGCTTTTTAGAAGAAAAAGGAATTACTCACATGATGGCCTTCTAACATGTATACAGGCAGAGGGCATTCACTTCACATTTAGAGCACAATGAACTGATTGTTCCAGAGCTTTTCCAAATCTCTGTCCTGCGTTTCTGATCATTTTCTTTTTCTTCCCTAGGGTCATGAAAAATGTGCCTTGTTAATACTTGACAAGATACAAGACGAGAGCCTTATTAATGCCAAAAACAATGCACTGCAGACGTAAGTATGATGGCGAGAGTTGGACTCAGACCCAAATTCATAGTCGTGTATTCAACAAATGTGAAGTGTGCTCTGTGCCAGGCTGGGGCTGAGCGCCCCACAGGAAAGCACAGACTCGCTTCTCCTTCGTGAAGTTTAGGCACACACCTGCAAGTCAGACTCAGCTGGACAGTTTCAGTTAGAGCCTTCACTTTGATATGCTGGCATAGAGATTTGGGAGGTCTGTGTTTTTCTTTGCTGATATTTCTATGGTAATATTATAAATTTAATAGGTGATTATAAAAACTTATGGGATGACCTATTTGGGAAATATTTGTATAAATGTACTAAATGTACTCATGAGTACATGCACCTGTGGCATTCCTTGGCCTGGCCTGCCGGGATCGGGCTAAAACTGGTTCTCCAACATCCTCCAAGAGGTCCCAGATTGTGACAGGGCTCAAGCCAGGTCAAGGGACGCCACTGGTGCAGATCGGGGCCAGAAAGGGACCGTGGGAGGGCTCCAGGGCGTTTTTGATCCATCTCACTCAGTCCCCATCAGCAGGACCCCAGCAGCAAGCTAACCTACTGATAGAAGCATCTGCCCTGGTGGTCAGTGTGTGTCATAGCGATTGGAGAACAGTCGACCAATTGGTCAGACACTTAGCATATTGGGCTTTTATATTATAGAGGATTAGCATTATGTATGCTTACTAAAAATGCCAGTTTTATAAACTAGTTTGCCAGAATATATTTGAAGAGTTTCTAAGCAATTTGTCTTAATTACATTTTAATGTAATTCAGTGTTATCCTCAGTGTGAAAAATGTAAAAGCTGCGTTAGCTTTAGCCATGTGGCTCTGTTGGTTAGAACATCATCCCATACGCCAAAAGGAGATGGGTTCACTTTCCAGTCAGGGCACATACCTGGGTTGCAGGTTCGATCCCCGGTTGGGGTGCATACAGGAGGCAGCCAATTGGTGTTTCTTTCTCTCTCTTTTCCTCTCTGTAAAATCAATGAAAAGATAAGCATATCCTCAAGTGAGGACTAAACATAATAATAATAATAGTAAATAAATAAAAGCTGCTTTATTTTTTATTGTAGGAAATTATATACTTGTTTCAAAGGGCAAAGAATATTAGCTTTTTTTTAAAAAAATTAACATTCTGAAGGAATATATAGCAGAATATACTAACTTTGACATTGTTCTTTAAGATGTTCTAACTTCAGTAAAATATCACTTAGTAATA
Source organism: Pipistrellus kuhlii (assembly GCF_014108245.1). Lineage (NCBI taxonomy): Eukaryota > Metazoa > Chordata > Mammalia > Chiroptera > Vespertilionidae > Pipistrellus > Pipistrellus kuhlii. The sequence continues at coordinate 13,730,315 of NW_023425573.1, forward strand.
ACAAAGAGGTTTGAGCTTATCTACGTGAGTGATATTAGACAGTCATATTGATGAACTGGGTGAAACAGTGATTCAAATGCTGGAGTACAACTCAGGGGATAAAGGACCTTCTAGAAAACGCACTAGAGCTTGAGTTCTCTGTCTTCCTATTTGCTGTCATTGAGGTTGTTTGAGATGCAGAGCATTTGTGATATCTGCAGAGAAATCTGGGCCAACTTGGAAGATTTGGGTCATTAGCACCTGGGAAAGAACTGGTCAACAAATCTCTTTTTTCCCAGTAAGAATGTTCCGATGCTATTTATGGATTCTTACCTGCCTGCTTCCCCTTCAGAGCGCAGGCCACCCCAATGGCACATCTCACACCACCCGCATCCCGGCTGACGCTGTGTTCTCTCTCAGGCCCCTGCACGTGGCTGCGCGCAATGGCCTGAAGGCCGTGGTGGAGGAGCTGCTGGCCAAAGGGGCCTGTGTCCTCGCTGTCGATGAGAATGGTGAGTGGGGAGAGTACACGATCACCCAGGGGCCTTCCCTGTGCCAGGGAGCCACAGGACATGAGGGACGCAGGTGCTAGTTAAAGAGGCGGTAGGAACCCTCTCCCTGCAGAGCCCCCGTGTGTGAGAAATCAACCAGGGTACCGTGTCCTGTCTGTCTGCGTTCAAGCACAGTCTCCCCGCAGCCACCGCTGCCTCCCATTCTGCATGTGGTGTCAGCGGCGAGGGTCCCTGACTCCTCAGCGTGGCGGTCCAGATGCCCCAGACCCACGGACAAGCTTTCGCCTCGGCCTTCGCAGTTCTGGCCGCGCGCCCTGAGGAGTGAGGGATTCCACGTCATCCGTGCATGCTCGAGGGCTCGCGTCAAAACCGGGGCTCTGTGTTCCAGTCCATTCTGAGATCAACCTTTTTCTTTTTTTCTTTTCGAGAACAGACCGGGTCGCATATCCCCAGGATGGCTATTTGGGCATGTGAATAAGAATTTCAAGTTCATGTGCAGGCTTGATGTTTCTCTTGATCTAGAGAACGTCCCTTTTCTCAATGAATTAGAGAACGTCCCTTTTCTTAATGAACTAGTAACTCTTAGCAGCAGCTTTACACTCTGCTTCCTAAGGAATTGTGAACACCAGGATTGCATTAAGCTGCCATTTTTAGCACAATGCCTATTAGCCGTGGGGAGCAGAAGAGGGACTTCTGGATATTTACGAATTAAGTAAAGTTTTTAAAAACAAAACAAAACGTGGCATTGATTGTGGCAATGGATTAATATCATATAATAAAATGCATTAACGGAACTCAATTAACTGCTTATTACAGGTATTGGAATTAGCAGCTCATGCCCATTGCTCAGAAGTAAGCAGCCCCATGGCGTCATTAGCTGTAACTCCTGTTAGCTCGGTTTTGCGGCCCCGTTTCCCCTAGCATGTTCCCTGCTCCGTCCCCGGCCCGATTCATCTAGGAGACCCAGAAAGTTCGCTCTCAATCCATCTCTCTGGTTTTCCCGCCTCCCTTCCCCTCCCCCTCTACTCACCGTGGTAGACTTTGAGGTTGGCAAGCAGAGGCCCACAGCTTTTCTCCACAATGACCAGAGGCCAGAACACTTAGTTTTCAATTCTGTGGTGTGAGTCTGCTACCCCCGAGGCTCCCCCAGCCCTTCCTGAGCTTGGGCTGGTGGGACTGGCTTGTCTCGGAGCTCAGCCGCATCACAGAGACCCGGGAACATGGCACGTTAGTACAGCCCCACAGTCCTATTACCTGGACTCACCACAGACCTGCGAGGCACAGGAAGTTAAGATATCTGTCCCTTCTTGTTTGTCTTCACACCAGAGAAGGAATAATCTGCTCAGAGGGGCGAGGAGGGGGAAGCAGACATGAGGTCAAGTGCTGACAAACAGCACAACAAAAAGTTGGGTTTTATGGAGCCAGTTCCTCTGAGTAAGTGAGCGAGACGTAGTGGCAGCTCTGGCCGGCGGAGAGGACAGGGTGGCCTGGAACCAGAGCGGACTGAGGCAGCAGTGATCACATCCAAGAGTACCTATTTCCCCACGCACCTGTTTCGTGCAAGGAGATAACTTTCCCTCCCGGCTGCCAGCCTAAATGGTAGAGCATGGCACAACTCTGCCAACTACCGCCATTTCCCCACCTCGGCTGCATGTAGGTTGGCAGTGCTGCTATTTTTAAAAATTCTGTCAAGCTTTTATTTTCTAATGGTGGTCCATGTGCAACCACAATGACCAGGGTCTTCGTGTGTCTGACACACTCACGTGATCCCGTCTCCCTAGAGCCCGTTCATTGTAGAATCTGACACACCACCACCTATGATGGGAAGCCATTGTTCTCAGAATGAGCGTGCTCTCTCCCTGGCCTGAGGTCCATGGTGTGAGTGTGTGTGTTTGCCAGTGGGAGCTCCTTCCTGGCTGTCCTGTGGCTGTATTTTTTTATTTTATTTTATTTTGTGTGTGGAATTGTGTCCCTCCCTCCACCCCCTCATGTTTCCGTTCACTAGACAAGGACTGAAATTCGGCCTAATTTTGGATACTAGAGTGCTTGTCGTTGTCATGTAAGCTGGACACAGTCCCCCGAACCCTCCCTGGAATGCCTCCCCTCCAGCCCCCTCTCGCCTCCTCCCTAGCATGCCCTATGAGAAGTAGCTGCCCCCTGTGCCTGCATGATTGCTAACCCAACATACATCTCGGCGGGAGGTCGATGAGATGTACTGTGGATGCTCACGTCGCCCCAGGTCCCGGACTAACCACTGCCTTGTCTGCATTTACGCCCAGGTCATACCCCGGCCCTGGCTTGCGCTCCTAACAAAGACGTGGCTGACTGCCTGGCCCTCATTTTGGCTACCATGATGCCTTTTTCTCCTTCCAGTACCATGACGGCTGTCAACTTGGTTTGTTTTAAAAAAGACAATTTGAACAGGACGACCCTCTCCAGCCTGGGTAGCATGGTCAGCCTGTGCAGTAACAACGTAGGCTCGGAGGACGGGTACAATGAGAATGACTCTGACTCGGAAACCTTTTGACCTTGGACTGTAGACCTTCTCCCTTTATCGGCCATGTTGGAGGAAGGGGAAGAAGCTCGGATTCCGGGTTTAGGGCACGTTCCAGTGTGACTGTGGACCCAGGCCACCAGGCGACAGTAGAGAAGGGATTCCTTCAGCAAACTGAGGGAGGCCAAGCGCTCACACGGGTGGGCCTCGCTTTTGATTTGTCTCCTGTTTTCCTTAAGATACTTCTGTGATACAATAAGATACCTCTCATTGTAAGGAAGGAATTTTAAAAAATGCATAGACTTCTTTTTCTTTGGGGATAATGCCCTGAGACGGAACTGTTGTCCTTTATAAAGTGTGGGGGTTTTTTGTTGTTGTTGTTGTTCACATACTCACTTAGCAGTGAGTTGTCAGAAGAGTATGTCTGGGACATGCATGTCCCCAGGAAGGGAGAGGCGGGGCAGATAGGAAAAGCCTCCACCTCCTCTCCCTTGGCTGTTTACGCCCTCACTAGAGCCCAAGGGCAAAGTGTCCCTCTCCGGAAATCATGCCTGTAGTCCCCTTTCTAAGGGAGCCCGATGACCCGTGTCCTCCCGAGGGTAAGCCCTTCAGCAGCCAGGACTGCTTCCTGAGGCTGTTGGTTGAAGCTGCCAGATGAAGGAGAAAAACTCATTGCAAACCGGACTTGCTTGTTTTTTCCTTTAACACAAGCACGGCACCCACCGCTCCTCATAGCAAGCCTGTGACTTCTTTCCCCCTGGGCGGTGGAATCCGGGGCTGTCTGTGACCCTTCCCGGGAAGGTCAGATGGCACCCACACCCGGAGGCCCGTGCAAGTTTGCTATGGCACTGCGCTTCCTGATGCGTCCTTAGACAGAACAGTGAGCTCTAAAGAGCATCAGGGCCGTCGGCCTCGTTCACCGATAGTAAAATGTCCCAGGAGCTTCTCAGTTAAAGGGGTGCCAAAGGAGGGCACGTGTGGCTGCAGAAGGGGACAGAGAGAGGCAGAGCAGGCGGCAGGAGCGGGGGGGTGAGGAGAGGAAAGCCCGTTGGTAGCTGCTTGCTGATTAAATCAACCTGGTGAACCCTGTGTCTGCTCCCTCTGCCAAAGCCTCTAGGTCCAACGGACCCCGGCCCGCCCCGGGAATAGCCGCACAGAAAGAAGAATGAGACTCTTCCCGAACCACTCGCACACACACGTGCACACATGTGTATATAGTTATGTTTGTATCCCAGCAACCAGCTCTACCAGAGGACCAAAACGCTTCCGTCAAAGAATGGAAGACTTTTAACTGGCTTTTCTTCGACGTGACAGTGAGAACTGAAGTAGCTTTTCTATGGAGTTAACATGGAATCTTTTTGCGTACGAGTCTTTGTTGTATTTTATATTTCTTATGACAGAGGTTTCCGTTGGATGTCTTACCATTTGTAACGGATGATGTGTTGACCACGGCGTATTTTTTGCCAGAGAAAATGTTCGTATACTTTTGATGTAAATGTGTTTATATTTATTTGAAATGAAACAAATGCCTAGGGAGCGTCCTCTGTTTGTTCTCCCTTTTCATGGCTGTGTGTCTTACCGGGAAAAACAAAAAAAGCAGAAAAACACCCAGGGCTCCCCCTGGGCCAGCCAACAGCCCCCGGCCACGCCCAGCATTGCCGCTGCTGAGGTCTCACCGGTCCTCAGGATCTCCCACCAGGATCAGAGCGGGCCCAGCATCCATCACTCCGCCCCAGCCTGCGGCCAGCCTGGAGCTTAGAAGACATTGGCGTCCTCTGCTCTTCTGCCAGGTGAAACCGAAGCACATAATGGATCATATGCACAGACATGGCCAAAAGAAAGGTCCAGGAATTATCCCAAATGCATTGACACCCCACAGGGGCCCAGGAAGCTCCTGGGAAACGGTGTCAGTTTGTGGACACCTGCACCAGGAGAAGAAATAAAAATCACCAGCGTGGCTGCTCCCACTGCGGGAAGGACGTGGTGTGCTAGGGGAGCACTATCCATCTTATAACCAGGTTCCTTTCACCCTGGAAATGCCAGTGCCACAGTGGATGTGAGAGATTTTTACAACAGTGTTCTGCCACCTCTGGATCAAATCCAGATTCTGTTTTCTATTTCTAGTTCTTGTCCAACGGCAAGAGACGTGAGTCTCGCTCTTTTGTACCCTGGGTCAAAGGAGAAGCTCACGTTGGATTCTTCACCAAGGAGGACTTGCTCAGCGGACTTCCAGCATTATGTCTGCATCCCCCTCCTCCCTCTGTCCTCTCTGTTTGTTTAGAGAAGATGGATTTTTTTTTTACAGGAGGTGAATTGCTAATGAGTAATAATGACCTCATCATTACCAAAACCCTGAGCATGGGGGAGAGCCAGTGTGGAGACGCACAATACACTGCGGTGTTGTCTTCTTCTAGGAGTGAATGGAAATCTTGCTCCGTTGGCACAGAAAGCAGGCAAAGAGACGGCCGTTTCCTTGGTGGTGCTGCGGTGACATCTCCCCTGGGGGCTCACGGAGAGCAGGAGCAGGTGCATCAGGACGCAGGCCTGGGCCTTATCTCCACGGAACTGCCTTTGACGCCCTCCCCCCCCCCCCCCCCCCCCCCCCCGCCCCACTCCTTCCTCACAGAGAGAAGGAGGACAAAGAAGCAACATGAAGTCATGCTTACTCTGAACTGTTCATTGAATCCATCTTTCCTCCTGCTCCCTCCTCTCCTCTCCCCTCCCCGGCCAATTCTTTTTCCTTCGAGAAATGACTTTGAAAAACGAATTCTGTATTTGTCAAGTACATCTCTTAGAGATAAAATTAGATTTGCAGCATAGCTTTCTAAGAAAAAACAGAAACAGAAAACATTGTGCTTCTCACTGAGTCGTAGCTGGTTAGTGCTTTTTACCTACATGTGTTCTTTTTAGCCCCGACTTGAACCACACCACAGGGATCAAGTTTCATTGCACTTAACCTGTTCGCCAGTGTCTGCCTGTCCTTGGTAAACCCATTACTATCTCCACATTGCCTAAAATCTGCTACGATTCCACAGTAAATAGCTCAGGGGATTTCTATGTATCACTACTAAAAGGGCACCGTAGTATGTTTTGGTACTTTAGGCAGTAAACAGCTGCTTGACTTATTATTTTGTTATTAAATTAGAACAAGAACAGCAAATGGATTCGCTGCACTAGTCATGCTTTTTGTACTGTTGAGCCACTCGGTTTGCTTGTCCGTCGTGTTGGTCGAAGAACTCATCCCTCTTTTTTCTCTTGTCTTATACTATGAAGGTAGAGTGCCTTTTTATATCTGTATATCCTGAAAACGTTCTGTGAATGTTTTGTTTTGTTTTTTGTTTTTTTCACTTGAGTGTTATCAGAGCAATATAAGACCAATGAGTTTTCCTTTCAGCCTTTCTTTGACTGTACAAAGTGTCTTTATTTTTTCCTATTAATAGTTCCCCTTTTCCCTGCTTTGAAATGGACATGGGAAAGCCGAAGTGTTCTCTAGAAGTTCTGTTTGATTTTTGCAGTGCTAAAAATGCTTACCTTCTTACCAAACTGTAAACCAGAAGTCAGTGTTCTAGGGGAAAAGCGTTCCAAGGTCGTGACAATCGGAGTGTGTGTACACAACGTGATTCTACGCGTTCCTGATGCAGTGTTCTAAACGCTCAATGCAAACGTGTTCCGGTTGGTAGTCTGTCTACATGTTTTATGCTTTAGCATGTGCAATATATCTTTGCGAAGCACGATGATACAAATCTGGTGCCAGTGTTCTATTTTGCATAATATATTTGTAACAGCATAAAATATTGTTTGATGATTTCAGTGGGACTTTGTCTGTAATGTTTTCTTATGTAAATTGGGGTTGAATGACTCTGATAAATGCCATGACTGTAAAAATGAGGAAAATGACTTTGAGTTCAGTGAATGACTTTGAACCAATCTGAATCTTCTCAAGCACAGTTTAATACTTTTTCAACTACTGAATGCTAATAATGTAATGAAGTACTTAACTGTAATATACTATGGAAATGCATTCAGATGGTTATTTTTACAAATAAAGACGGTACAAATATTGTTGCAATTCCTGTTTTCTTTCATTTGTGCCAAGTCATGCTGATTTTACCAACTGTTCTGACCATTTACATCTTTACTACTATCTTCCCTACCAGAGCCAAATTGACATTAAATTCTTTTTTTTTATATATATATATATATATTTTATTGATTTTGTACAGAGAGGAAGGGATAGAGATAGAGAATTAGAAACATCGATGAGAGAGAGTCATCGATCAGTTGCCTCTTGCACACCCCCTACTGGGGACATGCCCGCAACCAAGGTACATGCCCTTGACTGGAATCGAACCCGGGTCCCTTCAGTCCCCAAGCCGACGCTCTATCCATTGAGCCAAACCGGTCCCGGCGACATTAAATTCTTGAAATAAATAATCAACAGGGACGTGTATATGCATATTTAATACTTCTGTTTCTATCACCACAATTAGAGAAAAAATTCAAATGTGTATATTTGTGTTGATTCTATTTTTTTTTTTTTTTGTCATAAGAGATTTCAGCTGGCTCATAACAAAAGACTTTTGATAAACTAGAAATAGTAAAATTAAGACAGAGGAAACACAAATATATGAACTGTAAAGTTTAGCACAGTGGCTATGACAACTTGAGTTTGCTCTAAGCTTCCTTGTGTTCACGGTAAGAGGGGAGATGTGATTAATTGTCTGGTTGCAGGTATCAGAAAGGAGGAAGTTTATGAGGTCCTCAAAACTGAATTCAACCGTTCTTGTCTTTGTTGTTGCCACCACTACCTTTCAATTACTTTATTAGCAACAGGAGACCCGGCCTCTCTTCACTGTTCTTAAAGGTATATAGAAAATTTTCTCTTCATCTCATCAGAATTTCTCTCCTTGAGTAGTAATTTTAGAAACAGTCACTAGAAGCACTAAGAAACAAATTCCCGATGATAGAGTTCCTGGCTGATGAGAGGAAGATGTGGGGGTGGGGCCTTCATGAGCTCCTCACATCACAGTGTCACAGAATGTTAACGGCTCTTCCAGTCTATCCCAATCCCATCCCGGTGTTTTTCATGAAAATACTGAGCCCCAGAGAGGTTATGGAATTGGTTTAAATTTGTGCATACAAATCTTCATTGGCCTGAATATACATTGTGCGCCTATAGATCTCTCTTCTGTGTCATCCTACCGAAAATGTTTTGTGGTTGTTTTTTTATTATTATTATTTTTCCTAGAAATGTTCTGAAAGGTTGCACTCTGCCCTGTCCTCATTCAGATATACAAATCCATATGCTTTCCTTTTTTATTTTTATTTTTTATTTTATTGGGGTGACATTAGTCAACATGAACATATAGGTTTCATGTGTGCATTATTAATTTATAAAATCTGTATATAGGACCATGTGCCCACCACCCAAAGGCAAATCTTCTCCTGCCATCTTATATTAAGACCCCTTTCTTCCCTCACACCCTTCCTCTGGTAACCACCACACTGCTGTTTGTGTTCATAAGTTTCAGTTTTATATTCCACACTAGAGGCCCAGTGCATGAATTTGTGCATAATAGGGGCCAGTTGGAGCCAGGATGGCCCAGGGGAGGGAATTCGGGAAGTTGGCCAACCAGCCCCACCCTGATCGGTGTAAGGGGGCTCGATCAGGGGCAGGGCAGGCTGGGGGAAGGGGCTGTGGGCAGTTGGCCAGCCGGCCCCATTCACAATCAGGCTAATTGGCTGGTCGCAGTGAGTGTCATAATGACCCTCTCTAATCTGGGATCCCTCTCACAATCCAGGACTGCTGGCTCCCAACTGCTTGCCTGCCTGCCTTCCTGATTGCCTCTAACCACTTCTGCCTGCCAGACTGATCACCCCCTAACCACTGCCCTGCCAGCCTGATTGATATCTAACTGCTCCCCTACCAGCCTGTTTGCACCCAACTTCCCTCTTCTGCCGGCCTGGTCACCCCTAAATGCCCTCCCCTGCAGGCTTGATTGCCCCCAACTGTCCTCCCTTGCAGGCCTGGTCCCTCCCAACTGGCCATCTTGTGGTGGCCATCTTATGGGCAAGATCTTTGACCTCATGGGGGCAGCTATCTTGATCTTATGTGTTGGAATGATGGTCAATCTGCATATTACTTTTATTAGATAGGATAGAAGCCTGGTGCACAGGTGGGGGTCAGCTGGTTTGCCCTGAAGGGTGTCCTGGATTAGGGTAGGGGTTCCCTTAGGGTGTGGGGTTGCCTGGGCGAGGGGCCTGTGGTGGTTTGCAGGCTGGCCATGTCCCCTGGCAACCCAAGCAGAGGCCCTGGTATCTGGGATTTATTTATCTTCTGCAATTGAAACTTTGTAGCCTAGAGTGGAGGCCTAAGTCGGCGGCCAGGGCAGGTGAAAAACTTGGCTTCCATTGCCACTGGGAGCAACCCTCCCGCTCTTTCCAGCTTCATGGCTGCCGCCATTTTTCTTGAGATTTATCTTCTATAATTGAAACTTTGTATCCTTGAGTGGAGGCCTGGGCTAGCCAGGGTGTGTGGAAAGCTTGGCTTCCTCCATTGCCAGGGAAACTCAAGCCTCCCTCCTGCTCTCTGTGGTGGCAGGCATCTTTGTTGGGGTTAATTTGCATACTTGCTCTGATTGGCTGGTGGGCATGGCTTGTGGGTATAGTGGAGTGATGGTTAATTTTCATATTACTCTTTTATTGGGTAGGATGGTTTAAAGAAACAAGTTTTTAGTAAAATATAACCTCAAACAAAATCAACAAAATATGCATGTGTAAATTAATTGGTGTCTATATGTTGTATGATCATGGAACAAAAACATATCAGACATACCCTATAATGTTAAAGGAAGAGGGTGGTGAAGTTGTAGTTAAATGGGAAAATGTATTTAGTGCAAAATGTTAAATGAAAATATTAAATGTAAATATAAAATTCTTACATCACAAAAATAGGTCAAAATGGATTGTGTTTATGAACAAGGACTATAGGATGTAACAAGTTAAAACACTGATTTAAGCAACAGAATTGTGGGCAACCTTTGCTCTGAATTTATGTTGTTAATTGCTTTTGCAGTACAGTTTTTAAAAAGAACAGAGAAGGAATGCATAAATAGAAATTGGGAGGTAAATTAGTCATTCTGTATAGTGCTAAGTTAATACTACTCATTAGAACCAGCTTCAAGCTCCATAGTTAAAGAGGGGGGGAAAATTGGAACTGCTTCAATAAAACCCACAGATATATATTTATATATTAAGAATTGGAGAATACATCCTTTTAGGGAGAGTGAAAGGAACTGAACTTAAACAATGTAAAGGTTTCTCTAACTGCAAAATATGAAGATTTGAGTTAGTAACTTCTTATATCCTCTTAGCTCTGGCATTTTAGTATTCTTAGACCAGATCTGTTAGTCAACACAGTAACTGCCAACCACCCACGCCATCTGAAGCAGTGAGCTAGGCATAGGCAGATGCCAGAAAAGACACTGAGGCTGATGTACCTTAGTCCTTCCACCAGAAGAGGGATTTCGTCCACACAGAAGAAACTAAGGAGATAGTCCCTTTCTCCTCAGAGCAAGGAAACAAATTTAGGATCAGGGGAAGTTATCTGGGGGGTGGAAAAAAAGCATAGTACATATGGAGTTGGTTAATACAAGACTCATTGTCAAGTCCCTTGCCTGGACACTTTCAGAATTAAGATTGTTCCTCAGCACTCCAGAATGGCCATAAAGATGTCAGAGGGCCAAGGTGCTCCACAGCTCAGAACTCTCACAAGCACCATTTCCACAGTGGTCTCCACCAGCTGGTTGTTCCATGGATGCTCAAACACATTTCCTCTCTCCCTTGAACAACCTATGGTGACTTTTGTATTCAGTGGCATTGAAATTCATCCTGTGTCTCCAGGCTGAAAACTAGACAGACATCCTAGACTCCTCCTTCTTCTTTGCTATCCTTATCCAGCTGGTTATGAAGTCCTGTCCTTCTGTGCCTTCTGTGTCTTTTGAACCAATTGCCTCATTTCCTTCTTCACTGCTCCTATTTCAGACCCTCATTATACTTAGATTTCTGCAATCATATCCTCTTTGCTTGCAGTCTTGCCCTTCTTCAATCTTTTTTTCAAAATTGCTGCCTAAAACTATATATATTTTGTGATATAGTCTCTCAATTAAAAAGCACATTTCTACAGGTGAGTTGGATGAGGGGTTATGCATGATGGTCAAGAGAGCAGCTTTGACTTTTCATCTTAGAATCTCTATTTAAATTACTAAGAGTTTTATCATTTAGAGTGTATTTAATTTTAAAGTTTATAAAACTTAAAAAAACTAGTTAGTAAGGGGAGTAAAAAGACTAGTAATGTTTTTTAAAAAGGCTTCCAGAGTATTATGATGGATGAGTTCAAATGCAAGGCATGAACCTATAAATCCTGGATGGTCTGGAGTCTCCAGACTCACCCCTGGCCACCACCCTGCCCACATCCTCTCTGTCGGCCCCGCCCCACCTAATTGCAGTTCCCCAGCATGGGGGGTGGGGTGGAGTGGGGGTATTGCCCAGCTCTGTGCCTTTGCTCTGGGCACCTCAGGCTCTGTGCCAGGCAGACTTGGAAGAGGTGGTCAGTCTCCTGTGAGTGTCCCTCTCCAAGCCCCGCCCCCAGCTTCAGAGAGCATGGACTGCTCTCTTTTTTGTATCCCTCTGTGAACCTTGCTCATTTCCATGTCAGCTTCATCCCAGGAGACTGTCTGACTCTTCTCTAAGCATATTCCTTGCCCTAATGTATCTGGTCAATAAATCGAGCGAGAAAGAAAAGAAAATGTTTGGTTTAATTACTTGGCAGTTGCTTGCTTGCTGAAGTAAGACACCATAAATACACCTACTCTGGTTTCCCAGCCAAAAGACTTGTCACATATCATGATGGTGAGCTGGCTTTGAAACACCCTGTAGAATAAATAGTTGTACTTCTTGGAAGTAAAATAAGAAAAATGACCATGAAAAAGACTTCCCTTCAAAGTTGTATCCATTAAAACTAAGACGTGGGTACAGGTAGCATTTGCATAGAATGAAACAGATGGTCAACTTTTCAGTGGTGTCTGTAAATTAAAAGTCATTGCCACCTCTGAGTCATTAACACCTTATAGGGTGCTATCAGTGCTACGGGGCCCCATCACCTGATCCCTAGTCAACAGGGGGATTCCCAGGGTGAATGTTGTTACCCTCCCAGAAGTTCCATTACTACCTCACCCACTTCCATGGACACATTTTTTAATTATTATTATTCTAGTGTAGAGATTGGGGAGGAAGAGAGAGGCTCTCCACTAGGATTTCAGAGGAGAGCAGCATGTAGAGGATCGACATATTTCTCAAAGCCTTCGTTAAAACTTGGAGCACATTCAGCAGAGAAGCCACGGATGAAATGTGCTCTGTTTCGTACTATTACCTGTGCTACATTTGCGGTGTAATTGAAAGCTAGTGAGCCTCCTTAGGAAACCAGAAACAGACATTTACCCTGCGGCCTGAATCCACAGGACGTGCAAGCAATTCGTGTTCCAAGAGTTCATTTGCAAATTGAGGACTTTGTACTCATCAAATCAAGAGGAAAGGGCAAATGGAATAAAGCACATCTCTGATGATACATAATTAGAAAAATAACTTGCAAGTAATTGCCATGGTAGGGGAGAGATTTCTCACTTTTTTTTTTTATACCCTTTGAATTTTGTACAATGTGCATGTGATAATTATTCCCCCGGTAAGATCTGTTTCGTTTTAAAATGTTAAAATTTACTGCCAAATTATATATTTAGAACATTTCTCTAGCATGCAAGTGAATATACAAGGTGTCTTCCAAAAATGTGTGCACATTGTAACAGCTGATGGCTCAGTTTTGAAAATGAAATGTATTTTAATAAATATTGCCTTTATAATTATTCAAAGTATATATTTTTTTCCTTTTGGACATCCTATATACTCTTTAAATTCTGGCATCTTTAAAGAGGAAAGGAGAGGGAGATAGAAAAATTGATGATGAGAGAGAATCATTGAGGGCTGCCGCCTGCATAACCCCTACTGAGAATTGAGCTCCAAAGCATGTGCCCTGACTGGGAATTGAACTGTGACCTCCTGGTTCATGGGTCAACGCACAACCATTGAGCCACTGGTCAGGCAAATTCTGGCATCTTTCTCTGTCCTACTGTTGAACTTGAACCTGCTTGGTTATGGTGCTGATAAACCTCGAGTAATCTACCATTGCTGTGAAAACTGCTCTACATGCTGGCTACCCCTCTCTGTAAAAATATCTGTACCATTGTGGGGGTACCTTGCTTTTGCCTTAACTATAAAATGCTATCTTTAGTGGGAACACTGTTCCCTCCCTACTCCTGGTGTTTGTTCTCGTCGAAGGGATGCCATTAGCATAGTCCCCCTGACCCCTCTCCATCCCCTCACTCTACCGCCAGAAAGTTTTTTCGTGTTCCTTTGTCATTTCTTCAGACTTCCATCCAGGGCCCTTGAGTTACGAGACTTTTCTAGACTGGCGGGTGGAAGCAGGCAGTGGTTCTGGCTTTTTGTGAACTCCAGACACTCTTTCCCTGAATGCCTTCGGATGCCTAATGCAGTGTCCTCAGGCCTGTGCAGATCCCCGCTCTGCCTCCGTGAAGCTCTCCGGAGCCTGGTGCTCTGTCCTGCGAACTCTGGCTTCTTTGGTCGCCCTGGACTCAGCTCTGTGTTCTTGGAGAATCAACTCAGCAACTCAGGCCACCTGCTGGCTCCACCTGGATTCCCATCCCCTGCACTGCGGCCCGAAGCTCTCAGAATGGTAAGTGCCACAGACAGGGCTCTCCTCATATGCTCTCTTTTGTTGTTGTTTTTCCATTTTTCCAGGAATTACAGGGTTGTTGTTTTGTTGTTGTTGTTGTTCTCTGATGTTCAGTGTCTTAAAATCATTGTTCCACATATTTTGTCTGGCTTTTTGGCTGTTTTAGGCAGGATGATAAATCTGGCTGCTGTTACTCCACTGGCCGAAGTGAATCATGATATTCTTACTTGTTTTTAATGTCTACAGCATCTTGTTTCCTTTTTCTTCTTTTTTAATTCTTCCTCTTTTTTCCCCATCATTACACTTGCCAGAGGTTTGTCTAGTCACTTAAGTAAACAACTTTTATATGGGGATCTTTCCTTTTATATGTATATTTTCAATATCATTAATTTCAGTTTTTATATTCTTCTATTCATCATTTAGTCTTTTTTTCTAACTTAGAATAATAATATCAAGTCCTCTTTATTTCCCTGTGTAAGCATTTAAGATAAGTTTACCTCTGAGCAACTCTTTAGCTGCATCTTAGAAGGTTTGTTATGTACTGTTTTTGTTACTCAATTTTAAAGACCTTCTAAATTTTATCATAATTTTTTCTTTGACTCATGAATCTTTAGAAACTTTACAATATCTATGTGGGTTTTACTAGATCTTTTATTATTAATTTCTAACTTAATTGCATTGTAATCAGAGAAAGTTATCCTTGAGATATAGTTGACAGTTGAACTGCACATATTAAAGTGTACAATCTGGTATGCTGTAGCCTATGTAAATACCGGTGATCCCATCACTCCATCAAGATAGTTAAGTTATTCATCACTCAAAAGCTTCCTCATCTTCTTGGTAATCTTTTTGATGGGGTTTCAATTAGAGTAAGCTGAATACAAAATGGTTTTTCTCTTATTAAACTTTGTTGTAATGGGTCCCTAAATTCTGTGACAGATTTTAAAAAATATATATTTTATTGATATTTTTTACAGAGAGAAAGGGAGAGGGATAGAAAGCCAGAAACGTCAATGAGAGAGAAACATTAATCAGCTGCCTCCTGCACACCCCCTACTGAGGATGTGCCCGCAACCAAGGTACATGCCCTTGACCGGAATCAAACCCGGGACCTTTCAGTCGGCAGGCTGACGCTCTATCCACTGAGCCAAACCGGTTTGGCCTGTGACAGATTTTTAGCAAGTTGCTTCTGTTTAAAAGTATTGACTTTAAAAAGCTAATAATGTAAAACGGCCACACACACACACACACACACACACACAAATAATCCTCAAAACATTCTCCTTCTGAAGGATTTACAATGCATTGTTATCCGTAACCCGTCTTTTACTATTAAACTTAAATGGCCAATTGAGACCGCTTTTAAGAGTAAGGAAAGGTTTCCCACACGTCTCCACCAGACTTCTCAGATCATCTTTGCCAGATTTGTTTCACAGGCCCTTGTCACGTCCCAGTCTAGGGCAAGAAAACCACCCTCGCCCCTCCCTTCACTCGGCTGGCAATGGGGCTGGTCTCCCTGAAGCATATGGCCATGCAGGAGAGAAGGGACGGCTCCCAAGGAAAGGGGAGAGGATTGTGGGTAGCAGCTAAAGGTGTGTCTCTGTGAGCCCTCTGAAAGACACGATAAAAGGAGAAGCGTTAAAACAGCAACAGCACACCCCAGACTTTAGAGTACATAGGCCACGTGTGTGCTTCACGTACGTAATGGAATCATCTCAGGGCTTGTCTTCTGAGGAGAGTAAGGAGGTGCAGGGAGCAAAGGTTTGCATCCTTGAGAGGCGGTAGTCCATCAACCAGCCTAGAAGCATGGTCCAGAGTGTTCCCAGGTGATGTATGAGAGAAAGGAAGAACACCATCACTTCTCAGCCGCCATAAACACATCCTCTAACAGAAGAATACTGAAGTTGGTCATGCATTTGTTGTAATGAAATCACAAATATTTCCATCCCAAATTAATAGTTTTTATTGTTTTACAGATAACAAAAAAAATAGCATTCCATCCTATCGACTAGCTTCAACTTTTCATCACAAATTAAAAGGATAAAAACCCTTTGTTTCCCTTGCAAAGCTTTTAGCAAAGTGCTATGAATTCAAGATACAGAATAATATTACGCTTGCAAACTAATTAATTCAGTCAGGAAACCTCGGGAGCCATCTTCTCCCTCTCTGGTAACACTGGGGGCAGTTTTCAAGGATTAAACATTTCCAGAAAGGCAATTCTTAGCCTTATACTTTTGCTTGTAAATGACCTGCCACGGCATGAAATGGTTTCCATGGTGAGCCGGGAGGATCAGTCTGGCAGGTTATTATCTTGGCTTTGTTCCTGAGATTCGGATTTCAGAAGGCTTTCCTCAGTAATGAGAGGTAATTGGGACTGCTGCAAATGTGGCAGAGATTGATGCTGGGTTGCCCCAAACAAATGCCTGCTACATTTCCTGATGCCCTGGTACGGTGCTAAATTTCTGTGCATATATCAGTCAATCTTTCCACAGCCCCATTGGGTTGGTGCTGTGTTATCCTAATTTTACAGATGAAAGACATAGGATATAGGTTAAGAAACTTGCCCAAAGGTTTACAGACTTGAGTCTGTCTGACTCAAGTGTTCACAATCCCCCTTCCGTTCTCCCCCACCCTCCCAAGAGGTAGGGAGAGAGAGAAAGAGAGAAACATTGATTGGTTGCCTCCTGCACTGCCCTCTACAGGGATTGAGCCTGAAACCCGGGCATATGCCCTGACCAGGAATCAAACCAGCAGCCTTTCGGTGTATGGGACAATGCCCAACCAACTGAGCCACACCGGCCAGGGCTCAACTATTTACGTTCTTAACCCCTGCACGGAGAAAACAAGTGGTGGGCAAAGTCTACCCGGATTTAAATATTTCCCCTACAGCCCCTTACGATAGGTCTTGACTTAGGCCTTCCTGTTTAAGCATTAAAAAAACACCCAAGTGTGCAAGAGGCAGCTGATTGATGATTCTCTCATCAATGTTTCTAGCTCTCTATCTCTCTTCCTCTCTGTAAAAAGCAATAAAATATATTTTAAAAAATTAAATTAAAAAACAAACAAACAAAAAAAACACCCAAATCGCCGAGACCGGTTTGGCTCAATGGATAGAGCGTCGGCTTGGGGACTGAAGGGTCCCGGGTTCGATTCCGGTCAAGGGCATGTACCTTGGTTGCGGGCATATCCCCAGTAGGGGGTGTGCAAGAGGCAGCTGATTGATGACTCTCTCTCATCAATGTTTCTAACTCTCTATCTCTCTCCCTTCCTCTCTGTATAAAATCAATAAAATATATATTAAAAAAACAAACAACAACAAAAAAAAACACACCCAAATGTACACAACTGATCACTTACATTCCATACCTTTTAAAGTCTAGAGCCATGGTCCTCATAGCATGGTCCCAAACCAGGAGTCCCTAGCATCCCCTGGGAACTTACTAGAAATGTAGACGTTCTCAGTCTCCAGCCAAGATCTACTCCCAAGAACCCCTGGGTGTCAGCACAGCTGCCTCCGTTGGGCTCTGAGTCTTCTCCGTTGAGCTCTTCTGCTGACAGACGGTGCCTTGGAGTGTCCGGTCCCTGCGCTGTGCTTGCTGCCTGGGTTCACGGACTTCGGTGCCTGTGAGTAAAGCAGACTCGTCTCTCCTTCCAAGGACTTCCCACCTTCTTTGCGTCAGGGTTTCTGAATGTCAGTTTTGTGCCATGTCATCACGTTAGCCTCTTTAACAGAAAGGTGATGGTCTTGTAAGTGCCCTGACAGGGGATTGAACTTGCATCCTTGGCATATATGGACGATGCTCTAACCAACTGAGTTACCTGGCCAGGGCCTGCCCAGGAGGGATTGCTAGGTCATATGGCAGCTCTACTTTTCAAGGAACCTTCATACTGTTTTCCACAGTGGCTGTGCCAATTTATTTATATTCCCTCCAGCAGTGTGCCAGGTTCCTGGTTCTTCACATCCTCCTACACTTGTTATTTCTTGTCTTACTGACAATAGCCACTCTAACAGGTGTGAGGTAGTCTCTCCTTATGGTCTGATTTGCATTTCCCTTATCACGAGGGATGTGAGCATCTTTTCATATACCTGTTGGCCATGTCTATGTCTTCCCTGGAAATTTTTCTACTCAGGTTCTCTGCTCATTCTTTAATTGTATTGTTTGTATTTTAGCTGTTGAGTTCTTTGTATATAGTTTAGATATTAGCTCCCTTATAGGAGCTATCATTTGCAAATATCTTTTCCCTTTTTGTTGGTTGCCTTTTTGTTTTGTAGATGGTTTCTTTTGCTGTACAGAAGCTGAGCTAATTTTCTGAATTAGTATTTTACTCTCCAAGTATTTGAACATCACAAAATTGGCATTTCGTAGTAAAAGACACAAATGTAGCTAAAAGCTCTAACTAAAGTATAGTATATTACTTAAATTAAAAAAATATTTATTCAAAAACACTTACAGACTACCTCTGCTTACAAGGCCTGTACCTGGGTTAGGCATTAAAATTAACCAAGACCCTCTTACAGCCCTGCCTTTGAAGAGCTACACCCCTTTGGAGGAAATGGACATATAAGCAGAAAACTGATAAGGAAGACCCCAAGCAATGATTACATCCACCGCTCTTTACCATTAGAATTATTATCAGAATTTCAGAACTCATTATCTGAAAGTATTAATATGCCTTCTAAAGCCTCTTAAAGGGCACTCCCCTTGAAACAAATTTCTATTGTGTGCTTCACCCCAAAGGGAACACTCTAGCTTTAAAAATTTAAAACAGAGGAATACTGCCTTTTTTCTCCCAGCTTTATTGAGATATAATTGACATGTAACATTGAATGAGTTTAAGGTATAAAACATGTCGATTTGGAAAAAAAATACTGCTTTTATAAAACACATAGCAGAACTAGGTAATAATATATAATAAAGCTAAACCAAACTTTCGTGATCTCTAGCTGTAATTTTTCAGAATTGTTTATCCATCATGGAGAAAAGAGCAATGTGATAGTGGTATTTTCTTCTACTGAGGAAGTCCAATTATTTTTCCCTGGACACCTATGTTTTTTTTCAATCTGTCGCTGCTCTCTTTCTTATTTAAATAAAACACTTCATTCTAGAAGTCTTTATCCTTTACTTATATATTTCCATTATTTTCTTGTATTATTCCAAAGAAATGTCAAATCTGATATTCAATAATTTAAACATTTGACAGTTGCAAAGTTAAAAATATATTGGCTTATTCAGCTAGTGTAGATAGTGCTTTATATTTAAAAGGTATTCTTTATCCTGTGAACAGTCTCTATAAGAAAACCAACACATAATCCAAAATATTAATGGGGGGGGCTGGTTTTATGAGACAGCACAACTAAAACTCTGAATTGTAAGGCAGAGGCTCTGTTGCCTTTCCTTTTGCAGCAAAGGAGACTGAACTGGTGGGAAAAGGGTAATCAGGTTGAAAACCCGTATTTTGTTTTTGATGATCTATTCTCCGTTTCCTTGGAAACAGAGCTGGCAGGCACAGAATTGCTGGCATTATTTCTTTTTCTTTTTCTTTTTTTTAGCTGTGAAGCATCAAAGAAAAGGTGAGGTTTTATGACTGTAATCTGTAGACTCTGACTTATTTTCAAATAAATTAAAAACATATATTTATTCAATGCCTATTCATATAAGGCGGTAGGAGGTCAAACCAACATATAAGGTAGTAGGAGGTCAAACCAACAAATTTAATAAAGGGCTTTAAACCAATTGATTTAAATAAATTTTAGTTTCTAATAGCCAATCTATATTTATGGGGTTTTAAAGAAAAAAAATGAAGTTTATTTTAAAAACTCTAGTGTGAGGGTGGTGCACTGTCACCAGTATAGTCTAGTAAAATTAATTTTAGAAAACAACTAGATTCCCACGCTAGATGGTACAATTGCTTCTTCCTCTGTACAAAAACCAGGTAAGCCCTGGCTGGTGTGGCTCAGCTGGTTGGGCATCACCCCATGCATGGAGAGGTCTCTGGTTCGATTCTAGTCAGGGCACATGCCCGGGCTGCAGGCTCGATCCCCAGGAGGGGTGTGCAGGAGGCAGCCAGCTGATGGTTTTCTATTATGGATGTTTCTTTCTCTCTCTCCCTCAACCCTCCACTCTAAAATCAATAAAAACATATTTTTTTAAAAATTAGGTAACATGAAGGAGGTTACTGTGTGTGGAAAAGTGAGGCTTTGCCTCCAGTAAATAAAGCAAGCAAACAAAAGCCAGTCAGAGGAAGACGAGAATCACATGCTTTCACTTATATGTGGAATATAAAAAACAAAATAAACTGTTGAACCAAATAGCACCAGACACACAGAAGCATGCAGCAGACTGATTTGAATTTCAGGGGAGAGGGGGAGGGGAGAGATTAACCAATGAATTTACATGAATATTTGCATAGCCCATGAACAGGGACAATAGTGCAGTGAAGATCTGGGGAGGGAGCAGGAGCAGGGTGGAGGGGGTCAGTGGGTGGGGAAAAGGGACATTTGTAATATTTAATAAAGATAAAAAATTTTAAAAAGCTAATGGAATTTAAACAAACCTAACAGGTTTTCCGAAAAACTGTTCCATTAATGCAATTACGAAGTGTCTCAGTGGAGAGGTGATTATCAACTGATTGCATGGCCTTTTCCTTCTTGAATGGCGGCATTCATTTAAGCTCTAAAAGCCACACCTGGAGGAACCCTGACTGCCATGAGAAGGCAAGAGCTACAGGGGAGGGGGGACAGACGGAGAAGGCTTGACAGAGACTCCAACGTGATGAAACCAATTCCCTGAAGAGAAAGGGGATGTGGGGGAGGACACTACTGCACAATCACAGGGATGCGCTCCTGATGTCCTCTCAGAACAGCAGCTCCCCATAGTGCCAGCCATTGTTCTCAGCGCTTCAGATGTTCTGACTGAATCAGGATGGATGGCGATGAGCAACTTGGAAATTAAAGTTGAAGGAATGTGCACCTGAAAATTAAAATCTCTGTGCATGAATAGGAAGCTAGAAGGATGTACTGAAAATCTGCTAATAGAAAAAGAAGAGGCACTGTAGAGAGCTTCAAAGGAGTGGTCTGCAGAATAGGAACGTTGACCAGAAACGCACACATATGTCTGAACAATAACTCAAATAATTTTGTCATTTTCTCCAGCGAACCTCAGGTACATGAGTGTCAGGGCTCAGAGCCAAACCGCAGTCAGCCAAGGCTGGAAGTCTGTAAGCAGAGGTCAGGAAGCTGACAGCACTGGCCCATGGTGGTAAGTCTTGCTCCGGAGGGTTAGTTTCTATAGGGAAGGGGAGCCAGGAGGGGAACATGATGGATAGGAAAGGGAAAGGTAAAAAGTAGAACCACAAAGATGACAAACATAGAGAATCCATGGACTCTCTCCCCTGCTTCTGTCTGGGGGTACGACCAAGGCAGGAGGTGGCCACACTCATGAAAGCTCCAGAAAAGCAAGCTCTGTGGTCAGGGTCAGGGTTTCTCCATGGGGCCGTCCTCGGACAGGGAGATCCGTGTCACTCAGTGCAGCCCCCTAACCAGGTCCCTGGCATCCCTTAGGCAGAGGCTTGTCAGAAAGGCAGGGCCCCTCCGGCAGGGCTGAGTCAGGAGCTGCTCGCACACACAACCTCCACGGGAATTCCCCGTGCACATGGAATGTAGGCAACACCGAGATGAGAGCTGCAGACTCACCCCTGGTTTGTGTGCTGGTCATGACACGCCAGGAGAAACATGGGCAGACATTCCATCTGCGATGTTCTCAATGCATGCCTCTTTCCACTGTAAAACTTAATCCCTTCCCCAAATGATTTGTCATCCCTGGCACGGCCTCCCCCCTCATCCCACCCCACATCCTAGGTGTTCTCAATTCTGAATAGCAGGGTGCTGGATAAAGTAAACTTAAGCTTTGAGTTTTTAAAATTCTTTGATTTTTATGTGTCATAAAATAGCCAAACTTCCTCTGCGCAGGAAAAATAAAACAAACCAAAAATAAAAAAATAAAAACACACAAAAAAAACACCCCACCAGGGAATCAGCCCGGGTGAAATGCAATTCAGTCAGCGCCTAAAATAATTCTAAGAATTTTGCATTTACACACACACACACACACCAGCTGCTCTTGGGTCAGCTGTAAAGAGTGACACTGTGGTTGTTTGTTTTTCCTCCTAACATTCCAGTGTTTTGATGCTGCTATCCATGATTATGGATGGTGTTTAAGCTCCTTTGTGCAAAGCCAAACCGAAATTCTCCAAAATGAATGAAGTCACAGAATGAATGAAGTCTGAGTAGATGCGTGAGCTCCACTGCCTCCCTCCGTTAACGTGCACCCCATTTCCCAAGAGGCGGAGGTTGGGGGGGCGGGGGATGGGGAGAGACAGGCGGTCGGCGTTTAGATGGTCACGCAGGTGCCAGCTGGGGTCTCGGGGCTCGTGGACCTTTTGGTAACGCTTCTTCCAGATTAGCATCCAGGCTCCTGTGGTGCAGTTTCCCCTCTCGCCCCAAACACAGAAAGTTATGGGCCTGCTGGCGGGTTTTTATGCGCTGTTCCCCACCGGGCGGTCCCAGAGAAGGAAAGCCATCTATCTGCTCGGGCCTCAGCTGCGGGGTCCTGAGCTGCTCGGGTGCGGGGGGCGCGGGGAGAACCCACATTGCGGAGGCCAGAGGCGTTTCCAAAAAAAGAAAAGAAAAGAAAAGCAACAAGGAGGATTTAAAAACTGCGAAGGAGAGGCTTTGATGGCCTCCTCCCCTCGCCCGCCAGCTCGCCATCTGCAACGCTTCGGGGTCTCCAGGGTCACCCAGCCCAGTCCGCCCCTCTCCGCGCCCCGCCCACCCTCTCCATCACCCCGCCCCCCCTCCCGGCTCCCCCTCCAGCCGGCCTCTCCCGGCCCTTCCCAGCCCTCTGCTCCTTTCCCTTTCCTCGCCCCTCCCCTCTTCCCCCTCTCCCTCCAGCCACCCGCCTCGGCGCTCAGATTTGCGCTCCGGCTGCCGTCTCCACCTCCACCTCCGCTCCGGGCGGCGCCGGGGGAGGGGTGGGGGCAGCGCGCAGGCGCACTGGCGGCGCGGCGGGCGGGGCTCCGCGCAGGCGCGCGCGGCGCGGGCTCGGCTCCGCCGGCGGAGCGGCCAGGCGTGTGGGGCGCGCAGGGTCCGAGCTGGGTGCCCGGCGGCGGCGGCGGCGGCGGCGTGGGCACCGGCACCATGTTCCTGCCCTCCGTCAGCCTGGGGAGCTTGGCGTTTTACGCCTTCATGGTGCTCATGGCCAGCCTGGGGCTGTGGGACGTTTTCTTCGGCTTCGAGGAGAACAAGTGCAGCATGAGCTACATGTTCGAGTACCCGGAGTTCCAGGTGAGGCGCCGCCCGCGCCCTGCGCCTCCCGCCCGGCCCGGGCTCCGCGCGCCTCTCCCACCCCGCTCACCCCCCGCCTGGCCGCGGTCTCCTCCGCCCCCGAAGGCTGCGGGGACCCCCTCACTCCCCTCACCTGCCCTTTGTGCCCTTCCTCCACGATGGGGCGTGTTTTCCCAGGTGGTTCTCCGAGCATCCTCGCTGACCCGCTCGGAACTGTCCCCCTGCCCCCCTGCCCTCTCCCGGACCCCAGTGCCATGCTCAGGCTTTCCCGGCGGGATCTGCCCCCCCCCCCCCCCTGCATGCTCAGCCCCCCTCCCCACATCCGAACCCCGGCTCCCCGCGTTCCCGCCCGACAGGTGCGCCCGCATTCCACGCGCCCGCTCCCGCCCCCTCGGCCCCCGCCCGCCCCGGGGTGTGCGTGGCAGCTCGCGCTTGTCGGGAAGGGGCCGCGCTCCTGCAGGGTGGGTCGTGGCTGCAGAGTTCCCAGGGCCGCCCGAGGGACCCCCTGCCCCCCCTCCCCCGGTCCACCTCCGGGTGCAGGGCTCCCCGATGAGCAGGTGCATGGAAAGCCAGCGCGGTTCCCGCCTGCACAGGGCTGCGGAGCCGCCCGCCCTGTGGGGCTGTGCGTGTGCATGCACGCCTGCGTTTATGCGGGTCGCCTGGTACCGGTGGCATTCAAAATCTCTTCCTTTTTGTTTTTTCCCCCCCTCTCTCACCGTGTTTGCTATTTAAGATAAATGGGCCCTTCTCTCCCTCCCCCTTCGCCCCCACCTCCTCCGTTCCATTTTGAACATTGTCTCCATAGCTTAGGAGTTCAGCCTAAGAGACTAGAGAATTTCCTTCGTGACCAGCTGTAAGAAGAGGCTGTGGCTAATGACAAAACTGCCCCAAGACATCCTCTCCCTCCCCCACTCCCCCATAATGCTTTTATTTCTAAACGCATCTCATTAAGGAATACATAATAGCCTCCCACCCTAGGATGTGTATATACTATATATAATACATGTTGACAAAATGCCTTGGTGGTATACTTTTAAAATCATAGCAGATTTTTTTTTTTTCCTTTAAGGTGAAGTCTGGTTGCTTCTGGGTGCAAATCATTATGGGGGAGACAGTTGATTATGCTGCTGCTATTATTCAGACGTAAATGCTGCTTAAGGTTTAAGTTACTGGTGAGCTTCCTCTCCCATGGGCGAAATTCTAGTTCAGATTGTGTTTGTTTTGAGATTCTTACCTCCTTCCTTTTGCATCCATGCTTCTAAGGGGGTGTGATGTCAGATGCTACTGAAGGAGATTAGAACGTTACTGTTGTCTCTTAATTTCTAAGCCAATATGCTGGTTGGGTTTTTTGTTGTTGTTGTTGTTGTTTTATTAGAGTCTATATATACCGTGTTTCCCCGAAAATAAGACATCCT
Source organism: Pipistrellus kuhlii (assembly GCF_014108245.1). Taxonomy (NCBI): domain Eukaryota; kingdom Metazoa; phylum Chordata; class Mammalia; order Chiroptera; family Vespertilionidae; genus Pipistrellus; species Pipistrellus kuhlii. Next base: position 13,754,862 of record NW_023425573.1, read on the forward strand.
CCGAAAATAAGACCTAGTGCATGGAAAGATAAGACATCCCCTGAAAATAAGACCTAGCGCAACTTTGAGAGAAAAAATTAAGATAAGACACTGTCTTATTTTCGGGGGAACAGGGTAGTTAAGTAGTTGGGTTTCTAGCTTAGATTTTTTTTTAAAAAGTGAAAATATAGCCCTTATAGTAGCCTGTGATTTTTACATGGTTTAGTAATTAGGAAACCCCCACCAGATGGGAAGTAGGTCAACTTAGGTTTGGACTGCATCGAAGCGTTTGGCTAAAATACAATTATTGTGAAACAGTGTAGTGATTCCCTTTTATTTTTAGATTACAGAAGCTATTTTAATGTCTGCAGTAGTGGCAATTGCTTAGCGTTGGGAACAAAGCATATGGACCTCACAGATTGACTGGGAAGACGCGGAAAACTAGTGTGGCTGATGCAGAAGAGCTGTTTGGCTTTCTTTCTGTTGTTGTGTCTGAATCTGCTTATTTTATCCACATCGCCTCTTTGAGGCTTCACATTCTATTAATGATGTTAATTATAGTGGCGGGAGTTTGGGATCCACGTGTTGTGTTTTCTTTGGTAGAGTTCTAGTTTTGTTACGTAAAAAGCCTTGTTAATTCTCTACAGTGCTATTTATATTTGAACCTTAGTCCCTTCGTGGTGCACGCCAGGTTGTGCTATAATATTTCACAAATTCTGTAGAAATGACTCCTTTTGATTACAGTGAGATTTCTGGTGAACTGAGGCCATTCCATTAAAAGACAATGTTTTTTTAATGAGTAAAAGTGTCCTAAACATATTTTATATGTTGCTTCCTTTTCATTATGTTTTACAGCGAGCGCTCTAATAGTTTACAAATTGCTATCCATTCGATGAGATGTCCTATTGGTTGGTTTTCTTCTCTTTCTTCATGCCTTTCTTCTTCTTCTTCTTCTTCTTCTTCTTCTTCTTCTTCTTCTTCTTCTTCTTCTTCTTCTTCTTTTTCTTCTTCTTCTTCTCCTTTCCTTCTTTTTACTGCCTTTTGCATATTCTTGAGCAAATCGTTCATTGAATGACTGTGTCAGGTATATTCTACTAGATACTGGGTATGGGTGAGAGGGAATTGCATGAATCAGACCTTGTGCCTTTAATTTATTTTTTATAACACAATGGGGGAATGGAAGGGATAGTTAAAATGTGCTACATGTTATAATTTCACTCTAAGAGCGTGTGAACAGAGCTCTTCAGAGGGAAGCACGCAGGTTCATCTTGGTAGTGGATTGGGCCATGGAAGGTACATAGTTCATAAGGCGCAGGAACAAGAAAATCGCGGGGGTAAGAATAGCAGTTGTGAATAAGGAAGGCCCCAGGAGACACTGCATAAGCAGTATGTTTCGTATGTTACCGTTTACATAAAAAGGAGAAAAGCCCACAAATGTGTTTTCTTGTATGTGCATGTGTAAAATATTTCTGGAAACACCAACTGCAAACATGAGTTGCTTTCATAGTAGGAAACGAAGGACTATGGGTATGAGAGAGAGCCTATTGAACGTATGTCCTATTGAATCTGGAATTTTGAAACATATTAAAAACAGATTTTAAAACCTGGCATTTCGCCCTAGCCAATTTGGCTCAATGGATAGAGCATCAGCCTGCAGACCTAGGGGTCCTGGGTTTGATTCTGGTCAGGGGCATGTATCTTGGTTGCAGGTTCCCTGACTCTGGTGGGGGAGGGGCATGCAGGAGGCAACCAATCAATATGTCTCTTTCACATCAGTGTTTCTCTCTGTCTCTCCCTCTCCCGTCTCCTCTCTCTAAAAAATCAATGGAAAAATATCCTCGAGAGAGGTTTAACAACAAACAAACCTGGCATATGTAAGTTATAAGAAACTAGAGGCCTGATGCATGAAACTTGTGCAAGGGTAGGCCTTCCTTCCCCTGGCTGCTGGCTTCACAGCCCCAGCTGCCAGCTTCATGGGCTCCAGCTTCGTGGCCCTCCGCCCGCCTGCACCTGCCTTGGCCTGGCGCTGCCTGTGTCTGCCGCCACACTCCCCCCAACTCCCCGGTTCCATGGAGCCCCCCGTCCCCCACCATGAATCGCCCTGCAGAGGGTGGCCTGGGCCTTCCTCTTTGGGGTGATTGCGGAGCTCTCCCTTCCACACACGCACCCCCACCCCCAACCCCCATTGATCGCCCTGCCAGCCAGTGGCCTGGGCCTCCCTCTGCAGGGCCATTGTGAGGTGGTGGCGGGGGACCCCAGACCAATTGCATTGCACCTGCTTTGGCTGGGCTGGTGCCAGTGCGTGTCAGAGCATGGTCGTCCAGACAGTCATTCTGCTGTTCAGCCGTACGGTCGATTTGCATATTATGCTTTTATTATTATAGATTATGTAAGAATAGTGAGAACCAGGTTTTAATGGCCTCTCTCTTAAGCCTTTATCCACTCTCGATGCAGTGAAGAAACACACAGGTCTTAACAGGGTATTTCTTCGACAGCAGTTTGGACTGTGAAGCGTAGCAGGGAGATTGTGAGGGAGAGTCACCTGGGAGAGTGGCTGTCATTTTTATCAACGGGAGTCCTCTGGGGCACTCTCACCAGTGAGGGGGCAAAGGGCTGAGGGCTAGCTCTTGGGAGAGCTTAACATCTGCATTCGTTTTGATCAAAATCATTTTTTTTTTTCTTTTTGGTTAATCGTGGAACCTTTTTTATTTTGCAGTTTTATTTATTTATTTTAATTTTCTGATTTTTAAAAATATTAATTGTTTTTTTACAGAGAGGAAGAGAGAGGGATAGAAAGTTAGAAACATCGATGAGAGAGAATCATCGATCAGCTACCTCTTGCACAACCCCTACTGGGGATGTGCCCGCAACCAAGGTACATGCCCTTGACCAGAATCGAACCCGGGACCTTTCAGTCCGCAGGCCGACACTCTATCCACTGAGCCAAAGAGGTTTCGGCTTATTTTGCAGTTTTAAATCACAATTAAAAGAGCTACAGCCTAACCTAAGGGGGTCTGAAGGGTGCGGGAAGAGATTGGACAAAAATCTTACACCTATGGATGAAGGCAGTGGCAGGGGGTAAGGGCATGGAGTCGGGGGGGAATCAGGTGGAGGTGAGCTATGGGGGGGGGGGGGAGAGGAACACCTGTAATAATCTGAACAACAAATATTTATTATACATTAAAAAAAAAAAAGGACTTTAGTTTCTTAAATCAGTATTTCTCTAGCCCTGGGAAATTTTGTCTTTGGGGAGGGGTCTGATTGGAGATAAGAGCCTGTCCTCAGGCAGAGTGGACAGAGGATGGAGGCAGGGCGGCAATGTGGAGATGCTATTCACACGTAAAAGTAATTGATCTTGATGAGAGGCCTTTTTGAGAGGGGTGTGCTCATTGAATATACGCTGTATAAAACAATCAGTTTAAGATAGATTGGAGTCCTGTTGCTATACGTGTTTTCTTCTCAAATCCCTCTTCTGTTTTGTTTTGTCACCATCCTTTGTGTATGCCTGTTCTTTTTCTGTCCTCAATCTGGTCAGTACCCTTCCCATTTTTTCTTGCCCCTTCCTCCCAACTTGAACTCTGTCTGAAAATCCAGTTTTGTCATTTGCCTACAAATCAGACTCCTGTTTTGTTCTATCTCCTTTTTTCCATTTCTTCTTTTTGCTACTCCATATTGTATGCATTCATATTTATTTATTATTTTTAATATATTTTATTGATTTTTTTACAGAGAGGAAGAGAGAGGGATAGAGAGTTAGAAACATCGATGAGAGAGAATCATCAATCAGCTGCCTCTTGCACACCCACTACTGGGGATGTGCCCGCAACCAAGGTACATGCCCTTGACCGCAATCAAACCCGGGACCGCTCTATCCACTGAGCCAAACCGGTTTCGGCGCATAAATAAAGCAAATTGTGGGGTTTGTACTTCTCTATTTTGAATATGCAGGAAGATAAAAAGTTGTTAGTATCTTACCCAATAAGCTCACACTCTAATGATGTTTTCATGATGTTATTGGCACAAGTGGTGTATGTTATTCAGGGTGCGTGTGTGTGTGTGTGTGTGTGTGTGTGTGTGTAATCAGAATGCTGTTTTTTTTCCCAGCAGTGAAGTTTTCCAGCAGCCATTATCATTTACAGTTTCAAAAATTTATTCAGTAGTTGAAGTTTGTATCAAGCATATGTGTAGCATTGCTAGGTCATTATTATCTATTGATGTCACTTAAAATCTAGTGTTCAAAGTAACTAGTTTCATTTCTAGTGGTTTCTTTCCTTGAAAAAAGGAGCAGAAGAAGAGTTGACACTTTACTACCACTTTTATAGGTGCCTACCTTTGGGGGACGACATTAAGACCTAGTTTACAATTTGTGGAAAAACATTTTTATGTGAATTACTGGCCCATTTGGTATGCGAGCACATGAACTGCAGAGCAGGTTAGCGCTTGCTGACGACCCATGGCACCTGGTTTGCGAAAACCGAAACCGGTGCTAATTCATTGGAATGTTTATGGTGCGAGGCGTGTGCGTGTCTTGACCAAGACGCGGCTGTGAGGTTCAGATTAATTTGTTAAGCGCATGGTAGATCAAAGCATGTGAAGTGGAGAGGTCAGGACCCTGCGCTATAAAACACACTTGCTTTCGGTGGAATGCTGTGACGCTAGAATATGTAGTTTGGGTCTGAGGAAAAGGAGAGACGTTACAGTACAGTTTAAAATAGCGAAAGAGAATTGATTTGGTAATGGGAAACTTCCATCTTTTCTAAGTTTAAGAACAATGGATACTGATACTAAATTAAATGTGTTTTTCAATTATGGTAACCTATAACTTGCTGACATCTTCCAGTGTTTTCCTGTCGTCCGTGGCTATTTTGAGTAATTTATATTTATTAGAATTTAAGGTAGTCCTAGTTTGTGATTTCCCGAAGACCACGTGGTTCAGAGCTCACATAGTTCAAGGCCAGTTCTCCACGTGAATGAACTAAAGTCTGTCATGTGCATTCAGTCCAGTTTTATCATCAGTAATGTTTTATATTGCACTGTTTGTGTAATTCAGAATCGGTATGATGTGGCTGGATTGTAGTAATAAAGTTGGTTTTAAAGAAAAACTGCGTATTTATTTATTTATTCATTCATTTATTTTTGCTGTAGAAAATACAACTTCCAAAGAAAGTGGCAAAGCGCTATCCTTCCTATGAACTGTATCTTTACGGAGAGGGATCCTATGCGGAGGAACACAAGATCCTCCCTCTAACGGGTATCCCCGTTCTCTTCCTCCCTGGGAATGCTGGGAGTTATAAGCAGGGTAAGTCTCTGAAGTAAATTTTGAAGGCTCTACCATGCAATGGAAGAGTGTAACAAATACGTACTCTGTTCAGTCCTGTGCTGGGTGGACTGGACACACAAACATATGGCATTTTGTCTAGAAAAATAATGTGAGAAATACAGAGAAAAGAATGTTGATGACCTCTTTGTAAAACATAAGAAGGAGAAAAAAGAAGGTGGAGTAGGTGGGATACATAGAAGATACCAGGATTCAGGAATTAGCAGAAGGAAGAAGCTTGTATTGGGAATGGAGGTGCAGAGCACAGAACCTGTGGCGTTGAGTAGCGGAGTGAATCAGTGGTTTCCGTGATGCTGAAAAAGAGAGGAGACGGGTTTCATTCTTTCAGAGCTTTCAGTTAGAGCTCTAGCTTCCAGTCAGCTTGGCAGAGGAGGTAAATGATGTGCTTGCCTCCTCTCTTGACCACATCAAAACCACAGCTAAATTGTAGAACCACCACCCTTGAGAGCCGCCTGAAGGCTAGCTGAACAGAACTCCTCTAACTAAGGATGTAAAGAAGAAGCCACATTGAGATGGTAGGTAGAAGGGGCAGAGATTCAAAATGTGGCTGGTCTCACATCCGTGTGTGGCAGTTAAGAATTAGGGAGGCTATCTCAGCTGCAGATGCCCCCCTTGAGCTGGAGCAAGGGGTCCCAGCCCTGCTCCAGGCTCCCCAGCCTGGAGCACCAGTGCCATAGAGAGGAGCCCCCGCAGCCCCTGGCTGTGAAAATCATCAGGGACTCGGTTCCGGGAAGGCAGAAGGCTGCTGTAGACTCAGGCGTCCTCTTCAAGGGCCTGAGCACAGTTTCACTCACAAACACTCACTTAAAACTCCGCAGAAGAGGCAGCAGCTCGAAAAAAAACACCAAAGCTGTTATAATAGTGCAGAAAACCTCGCTTACTGTGCCCTTTCCCCCTTTCCTGTGCAGTGCGGTCCATGGGCTCCATTGCGCTGAGGAAAGCCGAAGACATCGACTTCAAGTACCACTTTGACTTCTTTAGCGTGAACTTCAATGAAGAACTTGTGGCCCTGTACGGGGGAAGCCTCCAGAAGCAGACCAAGTTCGTGCATGAGTGCATCAAAGCCATTCTCCGACTCTATAAGGTAAGAGAGAAGCTCACCAGGCAGGCGTGACCAGCCTGCCAGCAACTTTCCTTTTCAAAGGCACCCGGCATAGTTAAAGTCATTTGTTTATAGTCACTGGTGGTTTTGAATTCGTTGGTGGTTTGTAAAGTTTAAATTGAATTTACAAGAAGCCTTCCATATGAACTGAGGGGGTGGGGGTGGGGGGACTCTTTTAACTATTATAAGTGAGGGGTGTAGAGTATTTCCAAAAACCCTTAGCGTGAATTTCTGTTTCTAGTTATGACTGTATCTCTAGTACTAGGAAGACCACTTCCATAGGTAACAACTGTACAACTAGTCAAGATATCTGACATACGTGTTTTCAGGTGTTGGACAACCACAGGCAGAAAAGGGCTGTGATTTCTGAAAGAAAGGTACCGTGTGACGTGAGCTCCATAACCGCTCTGGCTTTCTGCCTGGAAGCGTTGTCTGGGTTGCAGGGCAAGCAGGTGGAGACCAAGCCAGCACATGGTGTCGCCAAGCCAAAGAAGGCAGAGGCTGGAATTTGGGGCTCCTGAAAAATTGGCGAGATTTCTGGCCAGCGATGTGGGAAAGAAGAAAATTGGGCAGAGACAGGCGCTCTTGAAGTTTGCCTTTTTCGGTCTCTGAATGCTACGCTGTGTATGCACAGGTCAAGAAGTAGTACCAGGCAGCGGCCTGGCAGGGAGGGAGCGATGGGGTGTGTCCTCCTAAGGTGCAGCTTAACAGAGCAGTAAAACAGGCTGACAGTCATTCTGTGCCAGCAGCTCTGAACAGTGTCAGAGGTAAAGCACGACTGACTGCCTACCTGAGAGAGCCACTTCTTCCCTGGCTGTGCCCCAGTTCAAGTCCTGGCAGGAAACAGCTGCTGGGGAATCGTGAGCTGAATTGGGGTTGCAGAGGCCACCTCGTGTGGGAATAGGAGTTCTGACCGGCTGGAGCAGAGAGGCCTATTGACCATATTGGGCATTCAGGTGACCCCAAGAAGGACGTGCTGAGGATGTTGTCTCTCAGAGGAGCTCAACAGTGAGACACCACTCCAGAGTTTTATTGAGGGCTGATTATATAGACACCTTCTGCCCACCCGGTACCATAACCCCAACCAGAGGACAGGAGTGATCCACATAAAGGATACTGTTTGCACAGTTTTGGCATGGTGAGCCCTTTTTATCATTTAGGGAATGATGGAAACCCTCCCCAAATCTAAGGTCCCAGATTGCAGAGCAGAGCCAAACGTAATGCAGTCCATTCTAAGGATAGCACTATCAGGCCTATTGTGTTAACCATTTCCTGCACAGGGCCCATTTATCCAAACGAACAGGAGAGAAGGCTCAGATGAAGGATCGGTATGGAGGACGATGAGCAAAAGTTTGGTCGTAGAACTGAGGATACTGTGTGGAGTCAGAAGAAATTTTTAAAAATGCAACTAGAGGCCTGGTGCACGAAATTCATGCACTGGGTGGGGGTGGTGTTCCTGAGCCCGGCCTGCATCCTCTTGCAATCTGGGACCCCTTGGGAGATGTTGGGCTTAAACCAGCAGTCAGATATTCCTCTTGCAGTTTGGATGCTGCATGCACCAGTGAGCATACTTTCCATACAGGTGAAAGGCATCTTGCTGTTGTATGGGCAGCTACATTGTTTTCTCCTGATTATAAAAAGTAGTACATAACATGATCCTTCTGAGGCAGTAGTACCATTTCTCCATCTTATGGGGGGAAACACTGAAGCAGAGAGAAGTTAAGTAAATGGCTTTGTCACACAGTTGTACATGTCAGAATCAAGGCTGACCACAAAATGTGCAAGCCAGAGTCCATGCATGTCATCGCTGCATTATCCTCTTTTTTTCAGTGTTAGAGTAGACTTGCCAGGTTTTAATTTTTAAATCTAAGAGACTGTCCCCAATATACAGGGTAGGGTCCGTAGGCCTGGCCGGCGATGAGGGCCATCTGTAGGGCAACCAATGGGCTGGGCGATTGGGGAGGGGGGGAGGCGAGGGGGGATCCCCACTGGCACCTGCTTTGTCTGGCAGCCTAGTGCCACCCACTGGCCGGCCCTGCTCCCTCCCCCACTGGTCGCCTCCCTCTTGGTCAGTTCATGTCTTAGTGACCGGTCGTTCAGCTGGTCATTCCGCTATTTGGTAAATTTGCATATTAGCGTTTTATTATATAGGCTTCTTATTTAAGAAATGAAATATGTCAGTGAATAAATGTTATGGAACATTGGTTTATTTTAAACCCAGGTGCATAATGGGGAAATTATTTGATAAGATGTGTCATTATGACGCAGTAGTATATTGCTATAGCAACCATAATTTTTCTAGCTTTTCTGTGCTATTTCCAATTTTTAATAAATGACCCTATAAAATCTAATATTCTGGTATACACCAAATATAATTACAACTCTTACATCCAATATAACAAATAGTGAAACATGATTTGCTAGACACAAGTTTTCTGATTTTGGTTCAGAAATTCAAAGCATAGCTGTTAAAAATATTTGACAGCCCTGACCGGTTTGGCTCAGTGGATAGAGCATCAGCCTGCAGACTGAAAGGTCCCCGGTTTGATTTTGGTCAAGGGTATGTACCTTGGTTGCGGGCACATCCCCAGTAGGAGGTGTGCAGAAGGCAGCTGATCGATGTTTCTCTTCATCAATGTTTCTAACTCTCTATCCCTCTCCCTTCCTCTCTGTGAAAAATCAATTTTAAAAAGATGTTTGGCAGAACACAAAATAGTATGTACACACTAATTATAAGTATATGAAAATGTGTTTCTGTATCTTATGATAGGAGGTTAGATAGTTTATCTATGTGTATAAAAGCCTAAGCGACCTTTTGACTGTTTGACCAGTAGCTACGATGCACACTGACCACCAGGGGGCAGATGCTCAACACAAAGGCATGGAAACATGGAATAGACTGATGAATCTCAGAGAAAGAGGGGAGGGGGAAAGTCAGGAAGAGATTAACCATAGATCTCATGTGCATACTAGAGGCATGGTGCATGGAATCTTGCATCAGTGGGGTCCCTCAGCCTGACCAGTGGGGTCCGTCAGCCTGGCCTGCGGGGATCAAGCCAAAACTGGCAATCTGACATCTCTCGAGGAGTCCTAGATTGTGAGAGGGTGCAGGCCAGGCTGAGGGACCCCACCTGTGCACGAATCCATGCACCAGGCCTCTAGTTTTTTCTATAAAATTACTCATACTTAGAAGTATTTAGTCTTGTCTTTATGATACTGTTAGTTATGTGTTGGTGATTTTCTTTTTTTTTTAATAGGGTCAAGAATTTGCTCCGAAAAGTGTGGCGATAATTGGTCATTCTATGGGTGGCCTCGTTGCAAGGGCGCTGCTTACACTGAGAAATTTTAAACAAGATCTGCTGAATCTCCTTATTACACAGGCCACCCCGCATGTGGCTCCCGTGATGCCCCTAGACCGGTTCATTACAGGTGAGTGCGGTTACGTAAACACGGACTGGCCTCCCGGGGTCGTTTACATGAACACGAATCCGTGCAGCTGCTCCCTTTAGAGTGTACTTCCGGTGCGTCCCTGTGGACATCCTTTCGGACAAAGCCGGAGCTCCAGGGCTGAGGCAGCCACCATGGCTATGAGAGTCGACGTAGGTTGCATGAACTCCGTGCATCAGGCCTCTAGTAGCATATAAGAGTTAAGAGCACAGGGCCAGGAACAAGTTTACCAGGGTCCAGTACCAGCTCCACTGTTGCAGATCACCTCTACCTCTTGGTCAGATATTTGTTGACTTTCCGCTTTAGCTCATCGTTGAAACTGCTGTGAGTTTTTCTGTCGATGGCATCTTAACGTGATGGCAGGTCTGGCTGTCCCTAGGCACATAGGCTTCCGCTCAGTTATTCTTTAAAGATGACTGCCTGGCTCTCAAAGTTTGTTTAAACCTCTGTTTTTTGTTAAGTTGCCAGGATTCTATTCAAAATAAGCTTATTTTTAAGTAAAATGCTAGGAATGCCTTGTTTTTCCACAAAGAGTTCTGCTAACACTGCATGCGGTGAGGTAGAATTGCTAATACTTATTGAGCTCTTACTCTGTCTTGGGTACTGTGTGAAAGACTCTACCTGATGTGTTATTTTGTCACTTAATTCTCATAGTCCTGTGAGGTAGGACCATTGTTATCCCCATGTTTATGGATAGAAAAAAAAAAGTCCAAGATAATGTTTTTGCCTAAAGTTACGTGGCAAGAAAATAGTGGAGCTGGTACTCGACCCTGGTAAACTTGTTCCTGGCCCTGTGCCCTTAACGCTTATGTGCTACTAGAGGCCTGATGCGCCGAGTTCATGCGGCTTGCCTCGACCCTCAGCCCTTGAGCTCCGGCTTCGTCCGGAAGGATGTCCAGAAGGTTGTTCAGCTGTCTGGTCTAATTATCATGTTATGCTTTTATTATACAAGATACTGCTTTTTAATTTAGATACCCTGCTCTAATAGAAGAAATAAAATTATGAATAATGCTATAATGTTGCAGGGGAATTTTAAATGAATAGTATGGGTTTATGATTGCTGTAATATAATCGAATAGTGTCCAGAATAAGAATTAAATGCCTGTCTCACCTTTTATTAAAGTCAGATAGTATCTTCACTGCTTGTTGTAATTTATGCAAATAGAAGAAAATCTTTAGAAAGAAATAATTCTTTTCCCGATCAGTAAATTTACTTCTTACCCTATAAAAATTTGCATTATCTTAATTGTGGTAAAACTTTTATCTATAGCTCAGATGGCTTAGAAGTTCTGTTTAATATTAATATTAAAAACATATAATGGATATAACAGCATATATTTTTGCAGGGAATGGCCACTAATTTTTAATGTGTCTTTTTTCCTACCAGATTTTTATATGACTGTAAACAACTATTGGATTCTAAATGCTAGACACATAAATTTAACCACGCTTTCTGTAGCTGGAGGATTCCGGGATTACCAAGTTCGTTCCGGACTGACTTTTCTACCAAAACTAAGCCATCACACCACTGCCTTATCTGTTGTGGTAATCTTTTTTAAAGACTCTACTGACACAGTACCATGGTGAATGCGGTGGGGCATGAATGGAGAAGTAACATGTTGACACTTGGAAATGATTGCTGGGTTGGCGTAGTGCTGCCATTGTGCTCGTGTGTGTGTGTGTGTGTGTGTGTGTGTGTGTGTACACGCGTATGCATGAGATGGGGAGAGAGAGTAGGAGAGAGGGACAGGCAGAGAAGATGAATATGACATGTTGGGAAGGCAGAGGCATGGATGCCTGTGTCATAGAAACTAAGAACGACCTTAGACACTTTATGGAAAGAACTTTTGTTTATGAGAAATAATTGCATCGTGTTCAAAATGCAAGAGCCCACCCATGGATTAGAGTTGTAAGTTTAAGGAGGTGTGAACTGATGTCCCAGTGCCTCTGTTATATGGGCGATATTCTGTCTGCTGGTGGGAGTGGGGTAGTGAACATACCACATGCTCTGGTTGCTGAGCTTGGACAAAGTTTCACCCATTCTAAAAATCAAAAACTTAGCTTTGGAGTATCGACAAAACCCTGATTAATTGGTTTGCTGGTTATTCTCCCCTGCTAGGACATCGAGTATGTGGTCTGTAACTGGGACACGTAGCCTCTGAGTGAGTTCAAGTTTCCTTTTAGGTCTTACTTGTATTTTTAACCTTGAAGTCTTCAGTTATGATCTTGACTTTTTAAACTCAGTGTACCACCTTCAATTAGACCTTAGTTCCTGCAAACATCCTCAGTTCCTTCTGCTTTGTAGGAGCTGGTGCTTTGTTTCCTGGCTGTTCCCTTGGGAGATCCCCTTTGCTCGGCTCCTCCCGCTCTGCCTTAGGTTGCTGTGAGTTCAGGAAGCAGGATTCACTGAGTGCCTCCTGTACCTAGAACAGAAATCACTAAGCTCATCTGCTCTCACCCACCATTGTCTGATAACTGGAGTTGTGGTTTAGCCATAGTAGCTTTGGAACAAAATCGGTAAATCTCTCAGACCTCATTATTGGTATGAATCTTATCTCAAGGTTGAATGTTTTGGGCAGATATTTGCTGGAATCCCTCAAAACATTAAATGTCAACTCTGTAAAACACAGATATAGTTGTCAGTCATACCATGTAGCTTATTTCCTGAGCGTGGTCTGACCCATGGTGCTGTGTTGATACAACATCCTGGAGCTTGTTTTTGTAAAGGACTTTGGTCTTTTCATCTGTGTATATGTGGTTGTGTGTGTGTGTGTGTGTGTGTGTGTGTGTGTGTGTGGTGGGTGTTTCCCGTTCTCTAACCCATTTGATAATGTATTGTTTTCAAGGCAGCTTGTATTTCCGATGAAAATATGTTACCTTTTAGGGAGTTTTCTCAAAGCTGGTTATTTTATTACTTGAGTTCGCTTTAGTTTTTTAGCTCCCAAATAGTCTAGGGTCTTTTTGTATGTGTGTTTTTGTTTGTTTGTTCATTTGTTTGTTTGTTTGAAGCATTACAAATAGTAGTATATATGCCTCCTTTTTTTCTCCCTTGACCTCCCCCAACATATGCCCCCCCCACCCGAGTCTAGGGTTTTTAAGTACGTTTACTTAGAAAACAATTACGAAGATGTAACTGTGTTTTAATGATCTTAAGAATAGTTAAGTGTCATTTACATCCAGTGGGGCTAGAAAAAGGACTAAAGTTTGAGAGCTTCAGACCAGTAGCACCAGCCTCCTGAGGGACCTAGGCTGACAGTAGGCATGCCTGCCTGAAGGTTTTACTTTTGAGGCTGCTCTCATCGTCACTATTTCCACCCACAAGAAAGGGGAAGAAGAGTAGTCAGGCCTGAACATGCCACACATCACTCCTGTTCACATACTATCAGAGGAAAATTATTTATTGCGCCTTAAAGTGAGAGAGGCCAGAGGTGTATCTGTGTGAGAAAGCAGGAACGGATTTGGGTAGACGTTCAGAAGTTTTCAACAAGATCATGGTTTGTGTTGCCTTTCCCTTTTTCAGCTCCAGCACTGATGCGAGCCCGTTTTATGTTCTTGGTAGTGCTAAGTGCTGTCTACTCTGAGTTCTTACTCTACTGAGCACCTAGCATCATCTTAGAACTACAGTGAACTCTGGTTGTCGTAACTTATTAAGTAAGCTGCCAGCAGGAGTTCCTGAATAAGATAGATACCTAATGCGTTATTAGGTTCAACAAGTAAGCTATAGGCTCCTCCCTCTTCAGAGCCTGACTGAAGGGTGTTATGGAGTTGTCAGAAAGCCTTCTGCAAATAGTACATTTTTAGGAGCCTTTGCCCTTGTGTCTCTAATTAGTAAAAATTCAGCGAGTGAATTTTTCAGTGTAAGTAAGCCAGGACCCCCTTAAGAAAGTCTGATTTGGTAATTTTGGTACTGTGATCTCAGACATGCCTTTTGGGAAATCTCTCAGGCTTAAGCATTTCTCTGGCACACTCTGATTAAAAAATAACATCTTAGACTTTACCAAGTGGTAATCTAGTCAGAACTAAAATATTTTTGTAATTTACCCATAAACTAGGATTTTTAATGAATCATAAATTCAGCCTCTTGTTAGAATAAAGAAGAGTTAGGCGTTAAACTCAGAAAGGAATCTGGGTGCTTTAATAGTTTTTAAAGGATAATGTAAGTGTGACTAAGCAGTAATGACAGAGAATTATTTTATGCAGGAAATACCTTCATATTTTTGGATCATCTTTTACAAAGAAAGCATCATTTAAAACTGTCTATGCATCATAACATAGTGAAACTAAAGCTTCATGTTTCTAAATATTAGCTTGTAAGAATCTCAGGCCTTTTGGAGAATAACAAATGTTCTTTTCTTAAGTTTGATTTTTTGTTTGTTTCTTTCATTTCAGAGCTCAGCAGTGCCTAAGACCTGGGTCTCCACAGACCACCTCTCCATTGTGTGGTATGTCAGTGTGACTTACTCTGTTGGCTTGTGGTGGTCCTCTTTTCTCAATGGTGCATTGATTAGTTTGTTAATATTCTTAGAACTTTGTTTATAAACTAGAGGACCAATGCACGAAATTTGTGCAAGAGTAGGCCTTCCTTCCCCTGGCTGCTGGCACTGGCTTCCCTCTGGCACCTGGGACCCAGGCTTCCCTCCAGCCACTGACAGGCACCCCGGACCGAGGCTTCCCTTTGGCTGTTGGCAGGCACCCAGGACCTAGGCTTCCCTCGCAGCCCCGGCTTTGTCTGGAAGGCCATTCAGAAGGACGTACGGTCTAATTAGTATATTATGCTTTTATTATTATAGATAGGTTTTTATTATTATAGACAGGTCAATTTAGGGGCTTAGAACTCTAAACTTGGTTCTTGTCTCAGTGTGACCAGGGTTTCCTTGACAATCTAATCCATCATCTCAGAACCAGTAACATCAGTCTCAAATAAAGCTCGAGTCAAATATCATAATTTTAGTTTGTCATATTTGGGCAGAATCAAAGGCACTTGTAGGACATGGGAGCGCTCGGCCAGTCACCAAACTCAGGGACTTGATGGATGCAGCATTAATTATTCTAGAGTAGCACATGGAATACCAAGTAGGAATTAGATTTGCCCTTCACACAATAAAGAAAGAGGTTAAATATAGGTCAAGAAATACCTAGACAAGCATGTCAGACTCAAAGGCTAACATGGGCCAAATAAGGTGTAAGTTTATGTGGGCCGCAAAAAAACCAAATACTTCAATTTTCATAGAAAGGTAAGTTTTGATAGAGACATGCTGATTACGAAGGGTTGAAATAAGTGAGTCATCGTTAACATAAAATAATAGAACATTTTAATAAAAATTAATATTTCTTCTTGAACATTAACTTACCAGACACTGAATAACTGCACAAATTAATAAGCATAACACAAATAAACCTATTTTTTTGGTCTCCAAAAGTGAAATATTTCCTGTTGTGCACACTAAACAAGTCAGTACAAGACTAATTAGATGGCAATTGGCTACAAAAATATTCACTGCTAGTATTAATGGAGAGAAACGATGCGCCTGTGCATAAGGGAAACGAATGCAACATGATTATAGTAATCAGTCATTAGCAAACATTGTAGTTAATTATTAATAATCTATAATAAAAAAGGCGTAATATGCTAATTAGACCGGACATCCTTCAGAATGACCTTCTGGACGAAGCCGGGGCTGTGAGGGAAGCCTGGGTCGCCGGTGCAAGTAGTGGGGGGAAGGAAGGCCTACTTTTACACTAATTTCGTGCATTGGGCCTCTAGTTACGTTTAACCAGATATTGTAAACATCCTGTTAAAACGTTTCTTACAAACCGTTATATTGTTTCAGTCATGGGCCGCATGTGAGTTTGACATGCTTGACCAAGACCCTGGGATCTTATCTCTCTGTGTTTGGGCTTAAAGATCCTCTTTTTCACCTTCCTCTGGCTCTGTGGTCAGTGGTGTTTGCAAGAACCAGCCAGTGCAGGCATGGGAAGGTGGGCAGACAAGTATATGTAGGGGAGATAGAGGGACTCAGACAGGTCTACTGTCAAACATCCAGGAAGATTTAATTTCCTTCATTTTTATACATTTCGACTTTAAGATATGTGATTGATGATAATGATTTCTTAAATACTTTTAGAGTTCACAGCATTAAAGGAACCACAGATATCTGATTAGATAATGGGATTATGTATGTGTTGTATCAAAAGTATATTTTTCAAAGAACGTTTCCTTTGTAACACATCCTATTCTTTAGGTGTAAACAGTTGCAGTTGACTACAATTCGAGCATTCTTTGACCTGATTGATGCTGACACTAAGCAAGTAAGTATTCTTAAACTAACAACAATTTCAGTAAAGTGAGAGCTTGGTTGCAGCTGTGGTGGAATGAATACATTTTACACTTTGATGCAACTAGAAGCTACACCTTATGATGACCTACAATGACTTTCAAAATGGAAATACCTCCGTTTTTATCTGATAATACTTGGACCACTAATAATAATTAATAGAATGCAGTGGAGGAAAAGAGGGTGGGAGAGGTAGAAGTGGGTGAGGGGGTACATTGTGATGGAAAGAGACTCGACTTTAGGTGGTGAACACACAGTACAATAAACAGAAGATGTACCATAGAATTGTACACGTGAAGCATATGTCCTCTTTAACCACTGACCCCACCCCCAAGTAAATTAAATAAAAGTGTTTAAAAAAATTCAATGAAAATGAAAGATTCCTAACATCTTTCCCAGTTTTTCTCCTTTACTGTTTAAATTTTAATATATAGTCTTTTATATTTAATTAAGGGAAATACTTATTACTAGCTATTTTGTCATTTTTAGGAATGTATTATAGATCTTGAGATCTATCATATTAGACATTTTTGTTGAACTTTTTTTTGAGAAAGGATCTTTACCTTTCTGATGGGATCCAAAGATCTACAGTTGAATAAACCAAATCTTGTGTTCCATTAAATTCTAAGATGAGAAAACTCTAATGCTAGTGTGTAATAAATTTTAATTCTGTAAGGATAAGTATATTATAGACACATTTTAAGGGACAAATGAGAAGTTTTTGATAACTAATAATGCTAAGAATCAAAATATTATGAAACTGAGTTCTGTTTCATAAAATCATTACATACAATGGACTGGACTGCACGTTAGACAGTAAGATGTTAGGATATGATTGCTAACCAGGAAGCATGTAATCTAGGAGGAAAAGCAGGCATACAGGGAAACTAGAACTCACGCCATAATTATTCCCAATCATGAGGTCCCCAGGACCAGAATTGGTGTCATTTTTGATGGTCATCAGCAGATACATCGAAGCTGAAAAAGTGAGTGGGTGGATCCTCTAGATGTGAGAGATGACTTAACTGAAATTTTGGTTGAAAGACCTGTGGCTTTAATTGATTGCAATCAGATGTGGCTGCTTTAAAAAACACACACAAATCAAAACTAATTTTGTATTAGGCTGAATTGATTGAAGTTTAGCGTTTGCATCAGTGAAGTTAAATTTCACTTTCCTCCACTCGACAATACCGAATTATATTCTGTTTTGTACATCCTATTTTAAGGGGGGGGACGTTAACAAACTTGAGTTTATCCCGGGAAGGAATGCAGGCGAAGTGGAGAGGGGTCTGAAGCCGTTCTGTGAAAAACACTTGATGCTTTTGAAGTTGTTCGATCTTCAAAAATGAAAGAAATTTTTATTTGGGTGAGGGACATAACAGTCTTCAGTTTTTTAAGGACTGTCCCCCAACCTAATATATCCAAGCAACAAGGAGTCAGCACTTGCACTAAAGAGGGCAGGACATTCTCCTGGTAAGAATTGCTACAACTGGAATGTGATATTTGGGAAAGTACCAAGTTCGAAAGCAAATATTGGGTGCCTCCTGAGGCATTGAACAGAGCTGGGCTCTCACCGTCCTCTCTTCATCATCCGGTCACTGTGTGGTTGCTGAGGAAATCACTTCCCTGTCGG
Source organism: Pipistrellus kuhlii (assembly GCF_014108245.1). Classification (NCBI taxonomy): domain Eukaryota; kingdom Metazoa; phylum Chordata; class Mammalia; order Chiroptera; family Vespertilionidae; genus Pipistrellus; species Pipistrellus kuhlii. The sequence goes on from NW_023425573.1 coordinate 13,772,696, forward strand.
GGCTTCAAGCCCTCTCTAGAGAACTGGCGAGCTTGAGCGGTAGATTCCAGAGGAATTTTATGCCCCAGTACATTTTTTTTTCAAGGGAGGGGCTGATACAAAGTGGCCGACATTTTATTGTGCTGGGATATTTTAGAACAGCAGGAAAATTCCTGTTGTCTGCTTGCGTTTTCATTTCATGAGACGTATGATACTTAGTCGCAGGGGAAGTCAGGAGAGCAGAGTTCAGGGGAGTTTCCAAGGAAGAACAGCTCTGTTTTCTCTAGTGGCCACTTGATTTCTGGGTGTGAGGTTGGCCCTGGTCTGCCCTGGGAAGCTAGGGGGTTGGAGTCACTAGACTGGAGGACCCCTGGCGTTCCCTTCTGGTTTTGTACGTGTTCATGTGCTTGACCCTCACCTGTTGTTGGAGAGCACGACTGCATCATGGTGAAAGGCACGGGCTCTGGGGCGGACGGCCTGTGTGTGAGCACTGGTCCCAGCTCTCGTTGGGAGCGTGACTGTGGGCAGGTTCCTATATTCCTCTGTGCTCTCACTTCCTCACATTTAAAAAACAAGGGGAAAAGGAGAAACAATTGTAATAATCTGAACAATAAAGATTTATTAGTAAATAAGTAAAAATAAAACACAGATAAGAAGGTGATTGTCCCACATGTTAAGCACTTAGAACAGGAAGTAAGTAACTGTTGGCTCTTAGCTTTGTTACTCGAAGCAAAGTTTCATTGAATTATCACCAGGATATGAAAGGGTACATACAGAACGTATCCATGTTCTCTCTAGATAACTCAAAATCCCAAGAAGAAATTGTCAGTTTTGAATCACCACTTTATAAGACACCCAGCAAAGCACTTTGAGGAAAAACCAGCAATAATTTCTGACTTAACAGGTTAGTGGTCTTAATATTTTTAAATTTAAGTAGAGCTGTAATTATTATTTTTAGGTCAATTTGTTATTAGCGGACAAAAATCTTTGAAATTGTGATACTTCAGGTACTGTAATCCTTTGTATTTTACTAGAGGACCTGTGCACAAAATTCGTGCACATGGGCGGAGGGGTGCACCTCAGCCCAGCCTGTACCCTCTCCAATCTGAGGTCCCGAAGTCAGACATCCCTCTCACAATCCAGAACTGCCGGCTCCCAACTGATTGCCTGCCTGCTTGCCTGATTGCCCCTAACTGCTTCTGCATGCCAGCCTGATCACCCCTTTGCATTTTCATTTCATGAAACGTATGACATTATGACACAGGGGAAGTCAGTAGAGCAGAGTGCAAGGGAGTTTCCAAGGAAGAACAGCTCTGTTTTGAGCACTCCCCTGCCAGCCTGATTGCCCCTAACTGCCCTCCCTTGCAGGCCTGGTCCCGCCCAACTTCTCTCCTCTGCTGGCCATCATGTGGCGGCCATCTTGTGTGTTGGAACAATGGTCAATTTGCATATTATCTCTTTATTATATAGGATTAATGTCTCTAAGATGGTTTCTTAAGAGGTTGTTGGTTAGGGAAGGGAAAAGGTAGAAAAGCAATTTATAAGATGTTGCTGATAAAAAAAATGTTTGTCCTGAAAATAGCCTAACAAGTAGGAAACGTTTAAAGCTAAAGCTCAGTGTCTCTGGTTGCCTGACAATCACATAAAATAAGTGCTCTGCTCAGTTTCTCAGTATTAGTTATTCTTCAACCTCCTTTTGGATTCACAGGCATATCTTTAGCTGGTAAATTCTGCTTTCATATGTAATATCTGTCATACTGTACTTCATTATTTATCTTGTTTGGGAAATGAAGTATTGACTTTCTTCTCTCTCTCTCTTTTTTTTAAAATATATTTTATTGATTTTGTACAGAGAGGAAGGGAGAGAGATAGAGAGTTAGAGACATCGATGAGAGAGAGTCATCGATCAGCTGCCTCTTGCACACCCCCAACTGGGGATATGCCCGCAACCAAGATACATGCCCTTGACCGGAATTGAACCCGGGGCCTTTCAGTCCCCAAGCCAACACTCTATCCATTGAGCCAAACCGGTTTTGGCACTTTCTTCTCTTGATACTTCCTTAGAGTTAGACACCAAGTTGATTTAAAGTGCTTTATTTGATATGAATGCTAGTTAGTAATGAGCACATAGAGACTATATCACTAGGTTTTCTCATTTAAAATGTTCACTTTTCAGGAAACCCCTTTTTCAAAAACTGCTGATTGAGAAATATTTCACCAGTATTTAATAAGATAAATTATTTAATATAAAAACCCAAGCTAAACAAGTAATTTCCTTCCCCTTAGTGACGCCGCTGTGGGTTCCGGTCAAAGTGTCCAAGTGGTCCTATGTGGCTTACAATGTAAGTATACCACCGTGGGTTTTCCTTTACTTAAATACATTTAGTAGTTATCTTTAACTGTTAATGTCTCTTTTAAAAAGATAACCACAGATCATTTTGCCGCATTAAAACAATTTAAGTAATAATTTTTAAATAATAAGTATCTAGTTGGGGTTCAGTTTTTCAATTTTGTAACTGTCAAATTTTTAAATTATTTTTACTTTTAATTTGTTCAAATCCAGATGCAAACAAGGTCCACATAATATTTGTTGATATATCTCTTATTTCTTTTAACCTCTAATACTTACTTAATCACCTTTTTTTCCCCTTGCAGTTTATTTGTTGAAAAAAGCAAGTCATTTGTCTTACGAAGTTTCACGGTCTTGGTTTTCTGATTGCATTGCTGTAGTGTCATTCCAACATGTTCCTTTGCCTTCTCTTTTCCTGGGATATAGTAGTTGGGTCTAGTCAGGGGTCCTCAAACATTTTAAAGTGGGGGCCAGATCACGGTCCCTCAGAGAGCTGGAGGGCCGGACTATATGAACTACTAATTCCTACTGTAACACCTTGGCTGCGCTCACTGCCCAAAAAACCTGGCGGGCCGGATCAGACTCCTCTGCGGGCTGCATGTGGCCCGCGGGCCGTAGTTTGAAGACGCCTGGTAGATGCTCAGTCAGACTCAGGTGTTTGTTTTTGCAAGACTGACTTTTTTATTTATTTATTTATTTTTTTATTAGCAGTTACTATTATTGAGGAATAATGCCTACTGTCAGTTCATTTAGGGCAGTGATCAGCAAACTCATTAGTCAACAGAGCCAAATGTCAACAGTACAACGATTGAAATTTCTTTTGCGAGCCAAATATTTTAAACTTAAACTTCTTCTAATGCCACTTCTTCAAAATAGACTCGCCCAGGCCGTGGTATTTTGTGGAGGAGCCACATTCAAGGGGCCAAAGAGCTACATGTGGCTCGCAAGCTGCAGTTGGCCCACCACAGATTTAGGGGGATGCAAAAATATGATACTCTAATTTGATTATTTCTTCTTCATTTATTAATTAGAGCACTATATAGAAAAACTCATCTAGTAAATTTATAAAAAAAAAAAAAGGAACAAATCGTAAAGGAAAAAATGTTAATTGCTTAGGCCTTTGGATCTTATATTTACTGGTTTTCAGCATGGTGAGTTGGTTCACAGACAGTAACTGAAAGAGGTTTTGGGGTTTTTTCCTCCCTCATAGTTTTATGAACTCATGTATTTAAGCATATATGTTTTTCTATTTAAACTAAAATATTAAAATTTTTCTGTCCTTGAGCAGTGTAGCCATTTCAAGTTAGGTTTCAGAATCTTCCATATAGCTGCTCTTTAGTTGTCATTGATAGTTTTTTCACTGTCTATCTAGGATGAGAAGACATTGCAGTTCATTTTGTATATTCCCTGCCCCAGACCTTGAATCAGCTTTTTTCTCTAAGGAAGTCTCCCAATATTTGGTAACTGGCACCCCAAATCCGTAATCAGGGCAGTAGCAATGCTTACGGCGGGTGGGTTAGCATTTCTAGGCTTTTCGGTGGACAGAGCTAAGAAAGGTATTTTAGCTTCATCATAAGGCCAAAACCAAGCCAAACCAGAGCTCATACATTCATACTGATATTTTCAAGACAGATTTCAGGACTACAGGGTTTATACCTGACCTCTCCATCTTCTATCTGTTTCTTCTTCTTCCCACTCCTAGAATATTGGTCTTCAACACTACCAGGAATAATAGAATAATTACCACCTTAGCTGGAGTTTCGAAAGATGGAATTATCCATTTTTATGATCATTTTATTGTGTCTTTCCTCTTTTTTTTTCCCTCCAGGAATCTGATAATATATATTTTACATTTCCTCTTGCAAATCATAGAAAAATCTACTCTCATGCCTATTGTCAGAGCACCATGCTGGTAAGATGATTGATACATTGTGTGTAAATTTAAAAGGCTAACTGCTGAATTTATCAAGTTCAGCAAATATCTAGTGGATCTCTACCTTAGTTATGCACTATTACTAAATATAATTTGTTGTAAAATATTTGTCTGGAGAAGAGTTTTTTGATTGAAAAACATTCATCCAAATGTTTCTGTAGTTGATAATATACCGGGATCTCCTATATCACTGAGTTGGTAGATGCTGCACTTTGATAAAGAATAAAGCCTTTAGACAAGGTGGTGTTACTTTTTAAGTTGATTTATTTGAATCAGAATCTGAAGTCCATACATTGCATTTGATTCGTGGATCTTAAGTCTCTTTTGTAGCAGCCCCCTTTTCTTTCCATTTGTTTATTCAAGAAAGGTGATGTGCTCTATAAGTTCCCTACATTGTGGGTTTAGCTGGTTGTATTCTTGTTTCTTTTAACACGTATTTCCATCCCTCCTGTTGTCTGTAAACTGGGAGTTAGATATAGAATCTCGATTAGACTCCGATTAATTGTGTATGATAAAAACATTTTATAAGTAGAACTGGGCACTCCCCTCATCAGGAGGCATATCCTGGCTGTCTGTCCCACTTCTAGTGACAGAAAGATGTATCAGGGTCTTAGGTGGTATCAGTATGATCTGTCCACTGGGACATTCCCAAACAATCTCTCACCTAACGATTCTAGCAGCCACTGAGGGATGTAGACAGATTTTATTATTATTATTATTATTATTATTATTATTATCATTATTATTTTGTTGTTGTTAAAGAACTATGCATTTTATGATCTCATGGCATTTTCTTTTCTTTCTACTTCCTGGAGTTAGTCAGCAATTCTTGAATGACTTTTTCTAAGATCATCAATACTGTTTTGTAATTAGTTAGGGATGTTTACGAGATGACCTGAAACTGTTCTCTTGACACTTTCTAGGTTCTATAAAAATGTTGTTTTAGGGTGGGCTTGGATATATTTATTCAATTCAGAATTCTCTACCCCCCAAGAGAAATGACTGGTGTGGGATATTGGCGATGTTCATAATGAGGGCTGTCTCTGAGGACACGCTCACTTATTAGCTGCAGAAACCCAGGATCAAAGTGGGCTGGCTATGGAGAGGCTTCTGATGTTCCCTGTCTAGGCTGTGAAACTCTGTTTGGCTGCCTTGCTTTAGAAGGGCACATTAGGGTTCTGAGAAGTGTGGGCAGCTGATATGGAAGTCACACGGGCATTTTGGCAGTAGTGGAGGGCAGAAACATACCATATTGTGTATTTTTAAAAAATATATTTTATTGATCTTTTACAGAGAAAAGGAGAGAGATAGAGAGCTAGAAACGTCGATGAGAGAGAAACATCGACCAGCTGCCTCCTGCACATCCCCTACAAGGGATGTGCCCTCAACCAATGTACATGCCCTTGACCGGAATCGAACCTGGGACCCTTCAGTCCGCAGACCAACGCTCTACCACTGAGCCAAACCAGCTTCGGCATATTGTGTATTTTTGGTTGTTTGTTTGGTTTTCAGCTTTCTTTTCTGTATTCTTGGAAAAACGTATTAAAATTTCATTTAAGTTTCATGAGAGCAAAGACCAGGCCTGCCTGATTTATCCTTTTCCTCAAGGTCACAATTCCATGGACCTAGAATGGACTTCATAAGTTATAAGTATTAGTTTAAAGAAAGGATTGATTTTTTTTTTTTATTGTCCAATGCATATATGAAGGAAGCATCTATGTGGCTGTCTGAGCGGTATTTCTCATTATCTTACGCTCTGGTAGGATTTCGGTAGTTGGGTCATCTCAGTAGTCTTGAAGCACTGCTCTTACTCCTTCCTTGGAAGTTGGAGTGATCTCAGGTCATAATTCTCTTAAATGACTGAAGCTAAACCCATAATAGAGTTAAAAAATCACAACCATCTCTGCAGTATTTCCTGCTGCACTGACAAAACAGTGACTGCCTCCAGTCTTGGATTGTGTTTCAATCCAAACACCTTCTCAGGTGTGTAGAAGTTATCTGGTAGTCAAATAAGAACTCAAATGGTAAACTAAAGGCTATACTTAGATTAATTGCTTGGCGCTGGATTTTTATTATTATTTTTGTATAAAGGTCCACGTCTAGTTGTTCATTTTTCTGTTTTTGTTAAAATGTAGGAAGCTTACTAAGTAACTACATAATTAAACAATAAACATTGCCAAAGTCAAGGTGTCGGTTCAGACATTAGAAATGCTTGCCTAGGCCCATGCGACTCAGTTGATTGAGCATCATCCCATGCACCAAAAGGTCGCTGGTTCAATTCCCAGTCAGGGCACAAGCCTGGGTTTGGGCTCCATCCCCAGTAGGGGGCATGCAGGAGGTGGCTAATCCGTGCCTCTCATATCGATGTTTCTCTCCCATTCCCTTTCTCTCTCTCTAAAATAAATAAAAACATTTTTTTAAAAATTAGAAATGTTTAGGTGATGTGCTGTGGAGAGGTGTCCATTGGGTTACTCTTTCTCACATTGCTACTCTAGGTTTCTTGCTTCCCTATCTTGTTGACTGTAGACTTCTTTACCTACCCTTGACCTATTGGACTTTCAGACCATGTCAGATACATTCCTAAATAATAAGTAGCTATTTAGGAATACCCATTATGTAAGTACATAATTATTTAATTATGTAGTTACATAGTTAACTTTCCTACATTTTAACAAGATCATACCAAGAGCTGGGTAAATTCTTAAAATTAGATTTTTAAAATTACATTTTTGTTGTGCCTACTGGCCCTATCAGGCAACAGTAAAACATTGACGATGTCTGTTTTGCATAATTGTTTTCCACACCATTTAGTGTGCTTTGCTTGTGTCATTTATCAACAGGATACAAATAGCTGGATTTTTGGCTGCATAAACAGCACTTCTATGTGGTAAGTTCTTTGAATCTATGGCCTTCCATCGTTCATTTTTCTCAACGTAAACACACTCACAAATTACACTTTCAGAATAGCTTTATACTTTTTAAACTTGTTTTAGTGCTGTATACTAAACTAAAGTATTGGCTTTAAAGTGAAAAGGGAAATCAGCATAGCAGTAAGTTTGTAAACATTGAAATAGTTGGCTGCTGGAAAGACAGGTTTTTGGTTCCAAAAGGACTATGTGGGTAGAATATCTTGTGTGAGAATGTTTTAAACTTCATGTCATTAGAACTCTCTCTGGTAGCTCTGTGGGTGATTTCTTTGTCCTCTGACACTTATCCTTTATAATACTTTAATATGTATGTCCTTTAATTACATGTGCCTGTTTATTCCACAGCCAGCAAGGGGTTGACTTATCATGGAAAGCTGAACTGTTGCCAACAATTAAGGTAAGTTGTGGCTTTAGAATTTTAACATTTAGGTGAAAAAAAAAATACTTGAGCCTATAGGCATTTTAGAATATGGTATTTTATTAATTCATCTAGGTATTTCATAAACTTAAGATTCGTTTATCTGCATTTTAGAAATATTTCCCCTAGAAATGGAGAGATTTAATGGAGAAAAATGTATTTTTTTTTAGTTTTCAGAGGTAAAAAAACAAAAACAATTAAGTTAATAATGCTCTAAATAAAATAAAATGTATGTGTGAACCCAGCTTCTGGCTGAGCAGCGCTCCTCCTGTGGGAGTGCACTGATCACCAGGAAGCAGCTCTTGCGTTGAGCATCTGCCCCCTGGTGGTCAGTGCGCATCATAGCCACTGGTCGTTCTGGTTGTTCCAGTCAATCTGCCATTACAGTCATTGGGCTTTTATATAGAGAGATAAGGTGGATGTCTGTTGCAGAAACAGTGCTGTACATCGAGGAGAAGCCCAGGAGTGTGTTTAACACGCTCTCCCAAGGGAGTCTGACTGGCTTCTTAGGCGGCCACTCACACACAGCTCTCCAGCCTCAGAACCTCTCGGGGCTGCCCACAGCTGCCCTGCAGTGCCAGGAGAAAGTTATCTGCAGTAATGTCTCAGCGTGTGCACAAATGGTAGCAATATGTCACTACCCCACCTCTGCATGAACTTCCAGGGGAAAAAGTGGCTCTCACAACTATTTGGTGACTTGACTTTTCAATAAATAGATGTGTCTCCTAGCTCTTTATTCCTCAAAATATGGACATATAAGGTCTGGTCTTAATTTTGAGAAGAGGTGTTTATTTGGTGAGGTACCTTATTAGTCTTGCTTTGCTGTGTCTTCCTGTCATTGTACTGAATAGTTTAGGAGATGATGGTCATATATACCATAAGCCAGCAACTCTTTACTACTTGGGCTTGATCAGAATCATTTGAGATTAGGATCCAAACTCTGCCATCATATATAGCATCCATTCATTCATCAACTGTTGAGCCTCTGTCTTGTGCTACCAAAATAAATGTAGAGATAATGCTGTAACATTGTTTGAAACAAACAGACACATTATAAAAAGAAAGGGCATCTGGAAATAATTATGTAAGATATTTAAATTTGGTGCTCAATGTCTTTTGTTTCACATGAAGGGACAGATACGGTTCAAGAGATGCAGGACTATTTTGGTAGTCTATATTCACGTAATTGTTAGGAATTTGACTTTCAGCAGGATTACTGACCTGGAAATATAAACATGGGTAGTACCTTATGAAGCATTGAATATAAAAGTTTGAAATCTGTTTTTTTTAATAACATATTATATAACAAATAGTGTTTGTGATTTATTTTTCTTTTAACATGCTTCCAGTTCCATATAAATCAGCTCTGTACTTTCACTTTTTTTTTTTTTTTTTAGTCTCTGACGTTAAGACTCCAAGACTATCCATCTTTGTCTCATCTTGTTGTTTACGTACCATCCATCCATGGAAGTAAGGTAATGGATGGGTTAACGTCATTATCAGAATGTGTTGGGGCCACTCAATGCTAAATGTTTGTTCTTTTTTGATGAATTCGTCAGCATCGGGCTTGCCTAAATGCCAGTCTAGTGATTAACCTACGACTGGTAGGACCAGTCCGACTGGAACTAAGCAGAATAAACCCAAGTCTCTTTATTCCAAGTGGGAGCATCAGTCTTCCAAAATCTATTAATTATTGAGACCATTTTATATGCAAGAGTCTATGCCAGGAATTATATAGGAAGCCCACAGATGAGAAAGAAACTGACCCCATTCTTAAAAATATACTTGGGTAGGGGAAGAGAAATATATTTGGAAATAGGGAATAGAGTGTGAATAAAAGAGGTACTCAAAAAAATACACAACTCACTAATAATTTTTATTAAATTAAGCTTGCTCATCAAATTTTCTTAGCTTAGCATCTCTCCTTGAGACATGCTTGCCATTTTAGCCAGAGGTAGGGTGTGGCACGTAATACCTTCCCCAACGCTGGCGACTTTTATTCTCCACTTGAACATCAAGGTGTTTTGCTAGAATTTATTGTTATTTTCTTTCTAATAAATCAGTGTTTCTATTTCAGTTTGTTGTGGATTGTGAATTCTTTATAAAAGAGACAAGATCCATACAGCTTCAAGTAACGCATCTTTTTTCCTTCGGTAAGTGCTTTGCTTTTGGAAATCTTAAGACTTGCTTTTCTTTTCAGCAGTGCTGATTTCTCTCACAGGGCTGTTGCCATAAAGCAGAACCATGAAAAAGACTATTGTTGTGTATTTCAAGTGTAGTCCTAGACTTACTGTGTGATGTGTTCCATTGTTTGACTCTTATTTAATACTGGGCCAGCCGTCATCTTCTGAGGAGGGAACTTATTTATTTATTTGTTATTTTTTAATTTCTTTATCGATTAAGCTATTACATATGTGTCCTTATTTCCCTATTACTCTCCCATCCTCCCTTCCCCCCCACTCGAGAAGGAAACTTTAAAATAAATGTATCCATGGTCACATGCGTTTGTGTGTGTGTGTCTGCATGTGTTCTCATGTGAATTTATGCTCAGTATTGGCCCTTTTTATAAAAGGCTTATTATAAGGTATACATGTCTGCCTGCCCTGTGACAGTCTCAGGATTTCTCTAAATACATGTAACTCCGAATTCTTTTGCATATTATGATGAATTCATTTTAGACTTACAGAAAGAGTACAGCGTTCCTGTGCACCCGTCCCCTCGTCTTTCCGTAATGCTGGCCTCGTGAACAATGCGGCTGTCAGAACTAAGCAGCTAGCGTTAGCGTCGTGCTGCTCACCACGCCGCGGGCTGTCTTTGGTTTTCGTGGGCTTCTCCACCTTTGTTCTTCTCCAGGGGCCCGCGTTGCTCTGAGGTTTTATGGCTCTTTCGGCTCCTCTAATATTTTCATAGTTCCTCAGTCTTTCCTTGTTTTTCCTTACCTTTGAAGAGCACTGGTCAGTTACTTTGTAGACTGTTCCTTGATTTGGATTTGTGTAAAGCTTTCCTGTCAGTTGGTGTTACACATTTTTGGCAAGAGTATCACAGAATACTCTTAATATAATGAGTGCTTCTCCATGAGTCATAGCAGAGGACACGTTTTATCACTCGCTGTGTCTGATCAGCGGTGATGTGAACCTTGGCCACTTGGTGAAGGAGGTGTCTTCCAGGTTTTTCTACTGTGAAGTTACTGTAATTAATTAATATTTTGGGGGGAGATACTTTGTGAGTAACCTATTTTTTTCTTCTTCAAAATAACCCACTAATCTTAGCATCCTAAAGTTCATCTAGTCTGAAGCAATTGTCACTGACACTCTATATTTACTAGAATTCTTCCTAAGGGAGTGTTGTCCCTTCTTCCTGATTTATTGATTTATTTATTCGGTTTTTATGTATGTCAGCAGTGGAGCCATGCATATTTATTTTATTCATTGGGTTATGATTCAATACTATGGTTACTTTCTTGTTTAAGTTTTTCTGGTTTTGGATAGTGGAATCTCTATTTTGGTTGGCTCTTATGCCATTCATGAAAAGATTCTATTCTACTTGATAGAGGAAACTTCCTGAAAGATTTTTATCCCTCCTCTACCCTTTTTTTGGTAGAAAAACACTGAGAACAGTACAGAAATGGCAACTCAGTCACTTAGCTCATTAAAGATAGCGAGCTTACAAAATGAGATCTACCAAGAAAGCTACCATATCGACACTGGAGATATGTATTTGGTTTCTTAAAGCACATGCATGTGATTGAAAGGCATTGTAAATGTTTTGTTTTACCCAGAGTTTTCTGAAGGAGGATTGTATTTTTAGGAGTTCATGCCTTCATGTCAGAAGTCAGAACCTATAAGCTCTTTTTTAATATTAAAAATCGGTTGGCATAATTTTAATGTTCTTTAAGCAATTTGTACTTTGGTTATTCTTTGGTATTCTAAGTAATATGATACTTAATTTAACAGGGTTATCTTCAAGGACAGTGAAATTAAACACAAACGGCCTATTCTATAATATAGAGCTTCTGAACTTTGGACAGGTAATAATCCCTCGTATAAGAAGGATTTGATTTTACTTTACTGTTTAGTTAAACAAACAAGTAAACTTCTGCTTTTGTTTTTGTGGTCAAACTTTATTAGATTTACCAAGCTTTTCAAGTCAACGTAGACAGCAAGTGCTCAGGAGTCAAAGGTCAGTGTGTTTTACAATAAGATATAGAGGTAATGTCATTTGAAAGATCAGCAGGCTTTCACTTGAATTTGCTATATTTATGTGAAGTATAATTTAATGTAATAGAAAAGCTGTTTATATTTCCAACGGATTTAATATAGACCCTTTCTTAACACACTGTGGACCAGTAGTTTTATTGCTAGCTTAACCCAATGGCCAGATAAGTTTCTATTGAACAAGTACAAAAAACATTTTACATAAATGTTAAAGTCACGCTTTAAAATTAAACACCCATTGCATTTTGAAGTTATTACTACATGTCCTTACGAGCTAATATCTTTTTAAAGTATGATAATTTGTAAAACACTGTGTAATATGAAATGAGAATTCTCATGAACTGTCCGCAGTATGTTAATAGTAAGCATCTACTGTTTTGGTTTTAACACCTATGATTTCAGAGAGAGAATAAGAGGGAAAGAAAGAGAAACATTAATCAACTGCCTCCCACATGCACCACACTGGGGGTTGGGGACCAAGCCTGAAACCTGGGGATTGCCCTAACTGGGAATCAAACTGGTGACCTTTTGGTACTCAGGACAATGCTCAACCGACTGAGCCACACCAGCTCAGGCTTAAATATCCACAGTTTAAAAATACTACCTACCTTACTGTTTTATTATAATAGTAATTCAGATTAGCTGCTTCATGTTTTTCCAGTTTCTTAGTCCTTCCCATATGCTCTAATATCTTTTTTAAGTCTAATATTATAAAACACTGGTGCCCCAGTGCACGGACTGATGCACATTGAAAGGAAATTAATTAGAAGGCGGCCAGCAGGACAGGACTGGGTGAGACGGGCTGAACATGCCCTGGAGCCAGCCTCCTGCAGTCCCTCCCTGGCTGGTCCTACCTGGAGTAGTGCTGTGGCTCGAAGGGCCTGTATGGAGTGAGCAGGGTCTGTCGGCAGGTGGGGTCCCTCAGCCTGGCCTGTGGGGATCAGGCCAAAACTGGCTCCCCAGCATCCCCTAAGGGGTCCTGGATTATGAGAGGGTGGTTCTCAGGTGATACACCCCCAAATCGGGCTCCCTCCTCTCTGGTTCCAGGGTGCGTCACCCAAGAACTCCGCTGCCAAGTCACCTCAGCTTGGCAGCTCCTGAATTGAGCATATGCCCCCTGGTGGTCAGTGCGCATCATAGCTACCAGTCAGATTGTCTGCCCCCTGGTGATCATTGCGGGTCATAGCTTCCAGTCAGACGGTCACTTAGCCTTTTTTTTTTTTTTTTAATATGTTTTATTGATTTTTTTACAGAGAGGAAGGGAGAGAGAGAGAGCTAGAAACGTTGATGAGAGAGAAACATCGACCAGCTGCCTCTTGCATACCCCCTACTGGGGATGTGCCCGCAACCAATGTACATGCCCTTGACCGGAATCAAACCTGGGACCTTTCAGTTCACAGACCGATGCTCTAACACTGAGCCAGACCGGTTTCGGCAGCCTTTTATATATATATAGATTATTAATCAGTCTCCATAATTTTCTATTATGTGATGTAACTCTTACTGGTTTCTTATGAACTACTATAATGATAACTACTATGATTAGTTAGGTATTATAGTATATATAGCATTTGGTATGACATAAGGTTAGTAACACATGTTTTTGTTTTGTTTAACAGAAGAAATAACTAGTATCTATAAACTTCACATTCCCTGGTCTTATGAAGATTCGCTAACCATTGCACAGTAAGTATATGAAAGAATTTACCTTAAACTTTTGTTTTTTGAACAATACAAATTCTACTAAGTTTATTTAAATCAGAATGAAATCATTAAAGTGCCTCCTAGTAAAATGTAGAAATCTGTAATATAGCATTGTGCCCGTAAGATAATATAACGTATAGTGTTCTTATTTAACTGATACAGATTGTAAACCTTAATTGCTTGAAACATGAACCCTTTCCCACCCTCTCCCCGACTCCTGTGCCCCCAGGGAGCATTCAGACACCTGTGACCTGGTTGGAGTGTCCCTCCGTAACCATGCGTCTCACTCCCAGCACCCTCTCCCTTAGCATGCTGTGCTGGGCCGAGGACTGGCCTAGCCGTTGTTATTTAATAACATTCTGTATTTGAGAATTGATATTTAAGTTACTTTTCAGGGTCCCATCTTCAACAGAAATTTCTCTGAAACTCCATGTTGCCCAGCCAGACAATGACAGCCACGTAGCATTATTAAAGATGTACACGTCTTCCGACTGTGAGTATGAGGTAAGCCGTATGTTGGCTTCACTTTTAAGATTTAGCTATAGAATAAACTGCTGATGTATTTTATAGTAGCTTCAGATACATGGTGAGGCAGAAGGCAATAAACACTAGAAGTAGACATTCATAAAAAAAAATAAATAGATTTGTATATCACTTTAAGTATTCTCCATTTTACCTGTTAGCACCACCTCTGTATTTTCTTAGCTGGCCCACTGAAAGTACTACGCATCTTAATAAGTAAGAGAAAATAAACTTAAAATTGCGACCGAAGTTTAACCTTTTCCATTTGGGAGCAAAGGTTCTTTGTAAATTGAAGAACATCCTGAAATCAGCTGTGGGGTTTCCTTTACTCATCAGCACGATGCACATTGGTTCCTAGCTCTTGGATAAGCGTAAGGACCGTCTTTGCTTCTCACTAACTATGTTAGTTTCTGTTAGTCATTAGTCTGTGCAATTTAGTGCCTGTTGTGTTTGTGCTGCAATCACATAGATTTCCTTGTGTTGAGGGAAGGGAAATAGAGCTCCAGGATAACATGTTACTAACCTATGCGTTCGTGAACCAAAAGAGCCCCTCCCTGTATCAGAACAGGCCAGGCCCTAAGAACTCCACAGCCGGCCGTGGCTGAAGCAGACATTGGTGGTGGCATCACAGGTTTCTAGTTTATGTGAAATATCTTGCTTCCACTGAACTGCACTCAGTCATTTAATAAATTCCTTTAGCTTGCATAATCTAGTAATTGGATATTCTAATTAGTTAAATACTTTAGTTAGTAAAGGGTTACTATGTTACTATGGCATTCATTCAGTTGTCAAAGAATTAGAATATGGGAAAATATTTTACTGAACATTTGATACAAATTAAATGTTGGAGGCTCAAAGGATTCTTTTGAGATCTTGAGTGCCTTTAGGTTTATTACCATAAAAAAGTTTAATTTTTATTTAATAAAATGTGACCTGGAGAAGCTTTAGGGAAAATAACATTTTTCTTAATGATTGTTTTAAACTAGGTGACGATTAAGACTTCCTTTTCGCAAATCCTTGGACAGGTAAGAGAGACCCCTGTTTAATTATTGGTTGTCTCGTGAATAGGTACTATAAGGCAGGGGTTGCAAAATTCTGGAAAGGGCCAGAGAATTAACACTCAGCAAACCACCCGTGGCCTCCGGCTGCAGTTAGCACCACTGCAGCTGCTACTGCTGCTTCCTCCTTTCCTCTTCTTCTTTCCTTCCATGTTAACGAAACATGGCGCAGTGGCCACACTGACCGCCCTGGCTTTAAGGGACACTTTCCTGTTTGAGACTTCCTAGAAATGAGGGTTGATTCCGGATTCTCACACATATTCATGTTCTTGGCCAAACGGACGTCATATTAACATTTCATGTTGCTTGTATATTATAATTCATGGCCTAATAAAATCTGTAGACTCCATCATATAAATGAACATTTTCAAAGAACTTTTAATCTTGTGCATGCTCAGTTTGTAAAAGATGAAAAGTAAATTATATTCAATAAACATGTTGAAAAATAGTTCAAGTGTTGGCGAGGTTGTGGAGAAAAAGGAACCCTCGTGCACTGCTGGTGGGAATGCAGACTGGTACAACCACTGTGGAGAACAGTATGGAGTTTCCTAAAAAAGCTGAAAATGGAACTCCCAATTGACCCAGTAATCCCACTCCTAGGATTATAGCCCCAGAAACTAGAATCAGAAAGGATATATGTTCATAGCAGCACAATCTACCATAGCTAGGATTTGGAAACAGCCTAGGTGCCTGTCAGCAGATGTTTGGATCAAAAAACTATGGTATATCTACACAATGGAATACTATGCTGCCATAAAAAAAAGAAGAAAGAAAAATAGTTTAAATTTATTTGGAGAGTGTCTCTATAATTCATAGGTAAATAGTGTTACAAAAATAATTTATCAAGTAGCAGAACTGCTATATTATGATTCAACATCATTATAACTTGCAGAATTGTACAATAGATAATATTGATTTGTCAGAGAAGTTATATAATTTTAAAATTCATTAACACTTTTATTGTACCTTTTATTACTTTCACTTTATTTTTTGTGTTTTGCAATTCTGGCATAGCAGAATATTTTTAATTTAAATCATTTAATCCTATCATGATAATAAAACCTACAAGCCAAAATTAAATTAGAACCTTTTTACTAGTATATGCAACATCTCACTTGATCCTCACAACAGCCTGATGGAACTAGATTGTAAGTATTGTTACATTTGTGAACATTAGAAGATTGTAAGTTAATGTAAAAAATTTGTGCTACATTATAAAGAGATTAAATGTTAGTACAAGTTGGAAAATAGCATCATGGAGAGTTGTAATAAGTAAAACGTTAAGGGATCAATTAATAAGAAAATTTATTATCTCTTGGAATCCATGCTATCATATGTTTAGTATGCTCAAAAGACATGTTACTGTGCCTGGATGTATGGGCTGAGGGTATAACAATACTCTATTCTCATGTCATTCTGGCGCCTCATAATTTAGGTCGGTGACAAAGAATAGTAGTGAGTTCAGTGCTCCATAGCCGAGCCTAATTGCACATGCATCAGAGAAGGACAGCTAGCCAGGCCGGCGAGGCGCAGCGGGCTGGGTGTTGTCCTGAATACGGAAAGGTTGCCGGTTCAGTTCTTGGCCACTTGCTGGCGTGTTATGTTTTTAGTTGTGCAAGTTACACATGCTCCCTGGGCCTCCGTGTCATCTGTAAAATCGGATAAGAAGCACCTCAGAGGGTTTGTGGGAGGAGAGCACGAAATAATGCCCACAAGATGCTGAGTGCCGGGCCTTGTGAAAAAGTGTGCGCTTATGACTCAGTTATGTGTTTTCCCTATCGTGGCTCTGACGAGAAACTCAGACACCGTGTTTCTAGTGTACTAGATATTATTAACGTTTACTGTACGTAGAGTTCGACCCCCATTACTGGAAACACCTTTGTGGCCACGTCACGAGAGAGAGCAGGTGAAGAACGGCATTTTTATTTCACGTGAAAGCACACTTCCTGTGCTGGGGTGACGGCGTAGAAGTCGTTCCTGGATTTGCCTGTTTTCTAGGTCGTTCGGTTTCACGGCGGAGCTCTTCCTGCTTACGTTGTGTCGAGCATCCTTCTTGCTTACGGAGGACAGTTATACTCCCTTTTCTCAGCAGGTAAGAATCTTATCCTTCTTCTTCTTCCCCACTCCTCCCTCCCTCTGTGCTTCATTACTACTTTTTCATCGTTCATCTGGTTAAGGAAGAGAATCCATTTCTTGATCATTTATAACTCATCTCTCTCACGTTTCCAGGGATTTGAGGTCCTCTAAGTTTTAAAAGATGCCCAAGAAATGTCTTAACCCGTTTTCCCCATTGTACACCCTTGTGCCTGAGATTCCTTCCCTCCGGTCTGAGGACCTCTCAGTGTGGAGAGGCTGATCGGCAGGGATCTAGTTCCTCCATTCTGTTCCTGGTACGTCACGTGGCGCCAGGCACAGAGTAGGCCTTCGGTGCAATGTTTGAGCTGTACCAACTATTAATTGGGTCCTGGCACATTGAGTTGAATAATGGAAAGTGTCATGTTACCAAGGTCCCCGTGTGTAACAGAACATGACAAAGTGCCAGATGAGCCACCTGATACGGTGGGGGCCAGGGCCAAGGAGAGAGCTGATGAGTGAGCTTAGGAAGGACAGCATTGCGGCAGTGGCAGGCTGCAGACAGAAACGCTGGGTCTCAGCAGGGACAGGCGGGGAAGCAAACACCTTCTCCTGCCTGCCGGCACCTCTCAGTCGCTGAACCTACGTGAAGCCAGTCCGTACAAGGCAGCTTCCCAGCATGGAGAGCCCAGCAGGGTGGAGACTGGAGCTGGAGAGGCCAGTGTAGGACATACAGCGCATTGACAGGCCTCCCTGGGAACAGCCGTGGGACAGTTTCCCAGGAGACTCACCTCCCAAAGGTCCTTACATGCGAGAGGAGAGAGGATAGGCCAAAATACATAGCAGCAGTCAAAGGTCTCCGTTGTTTCCATTTTGCCAAGTCCTCCTGCAGGGACTTGTTCCCTTGAATGTGGCTTGTTACAGTTTCCAGGCTGCCGCTAAGTTACATTCCAGGAAGAAAGCAATA